>NW_018744593.1:1205000-2410000 GCF_001683475.1 Chenopodium quinoa | reverse complement strand
TAATACAATACGATTCGATTAAAATGGGATGGAAATACAACATAATTTGTCTTCAAACCAATTTAATCATCTGAAAATCAATAAAATGGAGCTAATATATGAATAATCTGGAAAAAAAAAAATTACATTCCTTTCTTTTTCCACTTTTGAACATAAGATTCATACAAATAAAATAAAAAAATTAAATCACAAAACAGATCTGAAATAACAAGGATAAAGAACAAATAATTAAAAAAAATTGTACAACGAAACATTGTACATTCATATCAAATCCTGAAAAATCAAACAAATTTTTAAGCAAAAGATGAATAACTAATTTTTACAGAAAATATAGAAGAACATGAAGAACATGATATTATAAGAGGGAAACAATTGGACCACAAAAATTCAGCCAAAAAAAAAAGTGGAGAGAGAATAGGGTGATTGGGAATTTGGGTGCATTAATTGTGCCTTGAAAGTAGATATCAAATTTGAAATTAGGTTTGAAATTTGAATAAAAGAATTTTAAAATAGGTTTTTTTGGCCCCAAAGCAAACACTTATCACAGGCTGCTTCATCATTGGTTTATGTCTGGCCCCACATAAACCCAGTTTATGTGTAGGTTTTGCAGGGAAGTTCACAATAAGGTCAGTGTTTAGTATCATGCGGCATGAAACTGATACAATTGATGATGATTGTTGGAATGCGGTGTGGAAAGGTCCAGTACAACAACGCATAAGAGCTTTTCTTTGGATTGCCTGCCATGATCGTGTCTTGGGAAATCAGAATAGATACAAAAGGCAGCTTACAGACAGCCCCAAATGCTACATTTGTGGAGCACATGAGGAGAGCACATTACACGACATTCTTCGTGACTGCTCTGCCGCAAAGGTAGTATGGCGAAAGATTCTTGATCAATCTATTTTTGATCAGTTTTCCAGAGGAAATTTGAAGGAATGTATTACCAAGCATATAAAAAACACAGAGATCACATGGAAGATGAAAACTGGACTAATTTTGGCGTTGCGGCACGGTGGATTTGAAGGTGGAGGAATTGTTTTGTTTTAATTTTAATCGCCAAGATGAAATTCCAGTAGATATAGGTGCTTTTCTCCAAGTACGATATGATGAAGCTAGGAGTAGCATTCTTGGGTTACAAGAGGAAGTATGCTCTGGCAGCCCCTTGAAGAAATAGATCCACATTGCTTGGCAAGCTCCTAATGTAGGATGGTATATTTTAAATTGTACGTGATGGTGCGACTAAGGGGAGCCCAGGGTCAGCTGGTGGGGGTGCTGTAATCAGTGACCGGTGACCATATGGGTGGATTTGTCTTAGCTATTTTAGCCTGCTTTGGGGTATGTAATGCATTCAGGGCAGAAATCCTTGCTCTGACTCAAGGTATCAAGCTTGCTCGAAGTCTACAAATTCAGCATCTTGGACTCCGATTGGACAGCCTTGCTTGCGTCCAAATTCTTCAAAAAGAAAATTTAGGCAGAAGTGAATGCGTACATGAAATCACATATCGCCAGAATATGATACGAGAGGCTAGTTGGAAAATCAAAGTGGCTCACATCTATAGAGAGCAATCGCGCGGTAGATTGGTTGGCCAATCTCGAAGCCTTTAAGACACAGGAGTTCATTTAATTGAGTCGGTCCTGTTACAACTTAGTAGAATTTTAGAGGAGGACGCTAGAGGTGTGGCTATACCACGTTAGTTTAGTTGGCTTTATGATGACATATGAATAATGGAAAATCGCAACTCTAGCTTATAAAAAAAACGGGTGGAGGGAGTACTAAGAGAGCATAACTGTGATTTTTTTTTTTTCAAGTGTTGAAATTACTTATCACGTCATGAGTCATGACAATGATTTTTCCTTGCTAGACAAAAAAGTATCTAAAGTATCAGCTTGGGTCAAAAATGGAAAAATTGAATTATACGGAGTCTCGCTCTGAGTGTCTAGGGTTCCCTCTGAGGTCTGAGTTGGTTTCTCTTGCGCGTTCAAGCCTTGCTCTCCGTTTAAGGGGGTAACGGAGACCGTGGTTTCTTGTGTTTTGCGATTCGATGGCCGAGGATATCACTGAACAATGGGCGAAGCTTAAGGTTACTGCGGAAGAGGAGGAAATCGTTGATTTGGGCGATGCAAATTCTGAGTCGCAGGAATCAAAACTTGCGTTCTCTTTGGTCGGGAAATTGGTCACTGTTAGATCCTTTAATTTCGAGGCGTTCCAGAATACAATGAAACAAATCCGGGCCTTAAATCGAGGTGTGGTTTTTCGAAAAGTTGAAAATAATTTATTTATTATTCAGTTCTTCTATTGGAGGGATAAGGAAAAGGTGCTTGATGGGGCTCCTTGGAACTTTGAAAATCAACTGCTCCTGCTTACAGAAATACATGGGGATGAACAGCTGGAGTCGATTGAAATTAAGCATTGCCCTTTCTGGGTTCGGCTGTACAACCTTCCCTTGGGCAGTCGATCGGATGAAGATGTGCGCAAGGTTGCGGAGAAATTGGCTATGTTACAGAAGTTGAAAACGTCGAACTTGGATGGGACAAATTGAGAAGAGCCAGAGTTGTGGTGGACATCACTAAATCGCTTAGAAGAATTCAGAAAATTCGGAATAAAAAGGGGATGATAACCACAGTTCAATTCAAATACGAGCGGTTATCTACCTTTTGTTTTTAATGTGGTATTCTTGGCCACACGGAAAATGACTGCACGAATGTGGAAGAAGATGAGGAGTGCGATGCGAAGCCGTGGGGTCTTTGGCTACATGCATCACCGCGTATGGGTCGAGTGAGGCTCAAGGAGGAAGTCTCAAAGCTAAAGTTGAAGGCAAAAACCCTTACTTTTACCCATAAACCACAACCTGGAATGAGTAAGAAGTCTGCTATGATGGTTCATGAAGGGGGTGGGAATGTTGAAGGAGAGGTAGAATACACCAAGGATCTTATCTCGATGGATGAGGGGGAGGGGCAAGCTCCTGCTGGCATCCTGATGGCTCAGTTCGAGTGCAATGTTGGTGAGTTACGAGAGGGTATGAAGGGTAGGACCTGGAAGAAGATTCCCCGCAAGGCTTATACTAGTGGGGCTGCTGCTAATTGTGATGAAAATCTTGGAGAAAAAAGGGGTAGGGAGTGTTTGGGAGACCGGGGTTATAGGAAGGTGCATATTTTTGAAAGCGTGGTTGCTTCGGCGGAGGTTGGTGATGACCAACCTCGCCAACCCCAATGAGTATCTTAAGCTTAAACTGTAGAGGGTTGGGCAAGCCCTCTGCAGTTTCATCCCTTCGTGACCTTATTAGAAGGGAGGCCCTGTCTGTAATATTTTCATCAGAGACGAAATTGAGTAGTATTGAGTTTGATAGAGTTAGAGAGAGGCTTGGTGATTTTGAGGGTCTTGCAGTTGATAGTGTTGGAAGGGTGGTTGCTCTTGCTATGTTGTGGATAGAGGGTGTAAGTTTGTCTCTTTGATCAATGTCGGTTCATCATATGGATTTTTGGGTGGATGCAGGGCTTGGTGATGGAGGGTGGAGGCTTACTAGATTTTATGGGTAGTCGGAAGTACAAAATCGGCATCTCTCGTGGAGTCTCCTTACAAAATTGGCCGCTCAAGTTTAATCGGCTTGGGTTTGTATAGGTGACTATAATGAAATTCTTGCTGACTCTGATAAAAATGGTGGGGGTGATTGTGCGGATTGGTAGATCTCGAACTTTAGAGAGGTTGTGGACTTATGCGAATTTCGTGAAGTTCGTTTGGAGGGGTATGCTTTCACATATGATGATGGCAGGGAGGGGGTGGAGAATGTTCAGTGTAGATTGGATCGGGCTTTGGGGACAGATGCTTGGTTCGATTCTTTTCCCCGTGCTAAATTGGTTCACATTGACCGTGAATGGACTGATCATAGCCCCATCAAATTAATCCTAGAAGGTGACATTAGTGAGGTTGAAAGGAAGCAGAAATTGTTTCGATTTGAACAAATTTGGGTGGCCGAGGAAGATTGCGAAGGTGTCATTAGTGGTGCTTGGGATTGCAGACATGGGATGGAGCAAAAACTTCAATTATGTGCTGAACATCTGCGCTCTTGGGGTGACCAAAAATTCTGAAGTTTTTTTTAAAGATCTCAGGAAGAAGAGAAAAAAATTTGAAGAAGCTAAATAAGGGAGGGTTGTCCGCAAATCAGATGGCTCAAAGGCGCAACCTTGTACGAGATATTGGTAATCTTGTGCGGCAGGAGGAGGTCTTTTGGAAACAAAGATCACGTGTTCTTTGGCTTGAAGCAGGGGACCGCAACACCTCGTTTTTTCACCGTCAAGCTTCTGGCAGGAAACAAAATTTTTTTATCTCTTACTTGGTTGATGATGAGGGGAATGATAGGAGAGGAAATGCGGGTGTTGGAGCAGTTGCTAATGCCTATTTTTCTAGTCTATTCTCGGCTGGTGAATGTGTGGGACTTGATGATGCCTTGCGTGGAGTTGAGGGTCGTGTCACTCCGGAGATAAATGCTATTTTGTGTGCGGATTATAAGGGTGAAGAAGTTCAGGAAGCCTAGAGTCAAATGCATCCTATTAAAGTCCCAGGATCGGATGGTATGTGCCCTATTCTATCAAACTTATTGGCATATTGTGGGCCCTTCGGTGTGTAATCTTGTTCTTGGCATTTTGAGAGGTGATACTATTCCTAGCTTCTTAAATAAAACTTTTATTGTTCTATTCCTAAGAAGAAAGATGTTGTCCATATGACTGATTTCGCCCAATTAGTCTTTGCAATGTGATCTATAAGCTTGTGTCGAAGGTTTTGGCTAATAAAATTAAAGTCTTCCTTAATGAAATCATTTCGATCTGTAAACCAAAGTGCTTTTACTCCGGGTAGACTTATTACTGATAATTTTCTTGTGGCCTTCGAAATGTTTCACCATATGAAGTCGTCAAAAGCAAAAAAGGGGCATCTAGCTCTCAAATTGGATATGGCTAAAGCTTATGATAGGGTGGAGTGGGATTTTTTGGAAGCTGTGTTGGTCAAGATGAATATTGATGCTTCTTGGATTAGTAGAGTCATAGAATGTGTGCGTACTGTGAATTTTTCGGTTTTGATCAATAGAGAACCGAGTGATGAATTTTTTGCCTTCTCGGGGTATTCGAAAGGGTGATCCTATTTCACCATATTTGTTTTTTCTGGTGGTGGAGGCTCTCTCGGTTTTATTGCGCAAGTCTATGGAGGATGGTGCTATTCACGGCCTTCGAATCTCGACGGGGGCCCCTGCTATCTCTCATCTTCTGTTTGCCGATGATTGTGTGATTTTTGCAAAGGCCACTAGAGAGGAAGCTGAGGCAATTAAAAATACTCTCCATATCTATGAGCGAGCGTCGGGTCAAGAGTCAATTTTGATAAAACCACGATCTCTTTTAGTGGTGGCATTGATGAAATTAGAAAACAGGAGGTGGCCTCGACTCTTGGTGTTCGAATTGTTAACATTCATGATCGCTATTTGGGGTTGTCGACGGTTGTGGGTCGGTCTAAAAAAGTGTTGACTAGAGGCATCAAGGAGAAGCTTTGGAAGAAGTTGCAAGGTTGGAAGGGGATGTGTCTATCAAAAGCGGGTAGGGAAATCTTAATAAAGGCGGTGGCCCAATCTATTCCTACCTACGTGATGAGTGTTTTTAGACTACCCTCCTATTTTTGTGATGAAGTTCGCTCTCTCATTTCTCAGTTTTGGTGGGGTCAAAAAAAGGAAGAAAGAAAGATTCATTGGCTTGCTTGGAATAAAATTTGTAGGCCTAAATCCGAAGGGGGCTTTGGTTTTAGAGATTTGAAGATGTTTAATTGGGCTATTTTAGGGAAACAAGCTTGGCGATTAACTACGAAGACTGACACGCTCTTGCATCAGGTTCTCAAAGCAAGGTACTTCCCTCAATCCTCTTTCTTTGAGGCTAGTTTGGGTTCAAACCCAAGTTATACGTTGAGGGGAATTGTTGAGGCTAGGTGGGTGGTGAATAAGGGGATACGGTGGCGGATTGGCAGTGGCCAACAGGTTAAAGTGTGGGGTGATAGGTGGATTCCTGGAACACAATCTAGGAAGATTATCTCTCCGTGTCTTCCAGGTTTGGAGAATATGATGGTGGGAAAGCTCATTGACTCGAATGGTGGAGGTTGGAATGTAAGCAAGGTGCGTGCTACTTTTATTCCTTTTGAAAGTGATCGTGTGCTTGCCATCCCGCTTAGTGAGCAATTTCCTAATGATACTTACTGCTGGGACCTTGAAAAAGATGGCCATTACTCTGTTCGATCTGCCTCCAAATTAATTTTTGGTGAGCATTCTGAGGCTAGTAGCATGTCACGTGCCGACTACTTTGCCCTAGTCACGCACCGTGCGCCACCCGCTTACAGTCCGTCGTAAGACGAGTCAGGCTTTCTCCTTGGCACTTACTCCTTGTGCCCACGTAGCACAACTCCTTGTGCTGCTAGTATAAGTTTGCTAGCACGATCCCTTTGTGCTAACAAGTCCCCTTTGGTTGAACTAAGCACTCACCCTTAGTGCCTTAGTCCGAATTTACGACTAAGTGTCGTAGACAATTGAGCACCCAAGCTATCACCCTTGCTGGTATGCCCGATCACTCACTTGGCACCCTCGTGCCTTAGTTTTCCTCACACTCTCTAAGTGTTGGAAGGAAAGGATTGAGTTGCAAGAGAACACAAGTGCTTAAGAAAGGCTTTTTTGTATTGCTCTTAACTTATAGCTCTTAACTTGTTGATCTCTCAACTTGAATGTACAAATGATGCCTTGGAGCCTATTTATAGTGCTCCACCCTACTTACTCTCTTTCTCTAGAACGTTCCTAACCTCCTCAAATGGAGGGTTCTAGACTACAACAATCTAGAGAGTTCCCACCTCCAAAGGAACATACATACAAGGAGGTTTCTACATACTTCCTACCTAGAATGTTAAGGACTACCCTAGAACATTCTAGAACTTTACAAGAGTTATGTACATATGTAGAGAGACCTAAAAGACTCCTAATATGTACCAGACCTTCCTTGATTATTCTAGAGTCATCCACTCTAGAATAGTCTTCAAAAGAACCTCGTAGATAGCTCCGGAACCTTCTAGAAGCTTCCCACGTTTTCCGGACTACCTGCTGCCAAAACTCGTATTTCGGGACCTTGTCTCGGAAAACTGACACCACCATCGTCTTCCTTGGCCCAAAATACTGTGGACCCCCAAATTTGGGCCCATTTGGACTTCATTTGGGTCTCCAAACGACCCATTATTGTGTTACTGTCAAGTGGGTGTTCACTAGGATTTTAAGCAAGGTGCAATATAAAGCTCTTTAGGGGGAAGTGCTTACCTGAGCACCAAGGCAAGCCCCCTAGCCCCGATTGTTGCCTTGCTGCCTAGTGACCCTCTTGACGCTCATCCTTGGTGTGGGAGATGACCCGTGACAAGCAGCTCTTATGATCATTCCTTGCGCAAGGTGTGGAATTTGATTTGGAGTGAACCTGTCCTTCCCCCCATCAAAATGTTCTTTTGGAGAGCTTGCCATGAAGCTCTTCCAACGAACAACAACCTACATATTAGAGTGCCTACTATTGCTGTAAGCTGTGGCGTGTGTGGAGGTCAGTGTGAGGACGTTGCTCATGCTATTTTGAGCTGCCTAAGAGCGTGCAAAATATGGGAGGCGTGCGGCTCGAATGAGGATGTCTGAGGTAGGTGGATTTCTTTTCTTAATTGGGTGATTAATGTGTTTATCAATTTTGAGAAAGAAAAGCGTAGGCAAATTATGGTTTTTTGTTGGGCCATTTGGGGGAGGATGCCCCAGTTTCTCATAGGGAAATAAAATTTGTTTCTCATTGCCCACCTTGGGTTGTTGGTAGATCTGTTTGGTTTTTTAATTTTCCTCTTCTATTTGTAATCTTGTTTCGGATGATGTTTCTTTGATTGAATAAGTGTTCCCCTTTTTGGGTTGTTTAACAAAAAAAAAAAAAAAAAATGGCAATTGTATTTTTTTTTTCTTTTTTTTAGGCAAAAATGGCAATTGTATTTCGTACAACATTATTCAAAACATCCAAACCCAAAAAAAAAAAAAAAAATACAATCCATGCTAACGAACGCCTCTACTCAACATTTCTATATAAAGTTGACTACTTATTCCCTTTCTCTTTCTTCTTCATCACATTTTCTCTGCAATTTCTTAATCATCTCCATTTTTCTATCCTCTCATCATTTTCATCCTCCATTCAGCTACCTCTTCAAACCCCCACTATCTCATCGTAACCTTTTTTTTTTAAAAAAAATAAAAATTATACTGTATTTTTTTTCTTCAGTTGTCCATTTTTTCTTACAATTTTCTCTCTCCTCTTTCCAGCTTAAACGATGTCGTATCGTGGGGGTAGCAGCAGCAGCAGAGACGGTGGACGAGGCTCTGGAAGAGGCGACTCCAGCGGACGTGGTCGCGGCGATTACGGCGGTCGTGGTCACGGCGATTATGGCGGTCGTGGTCGTAGTGACTCAGGAGGAGGAAGAGGCTACGGCGGTAGCAGTGGCCGAGGAGGACGCGGTGGTGGTGGTTCAGGGCCACCGAACGAAGGGATATTGACGAAGGCAAGCTGGGAAGCAGCGACGGGTGTTAGGCTGATCGATGAAATGAAGAAGCTGAAAGTGTTGGAGTCATCGTCGTCTTCGCTAGGTCAGGTTCGAAGGAGTCGTAAACCGTTAGTGTTACCGAAACGGCCTGGGTCTGGTACTGTTGGACTCCGCTTTGCTGTGCGCGCTAATCACTTCCTCGTTCAACTTTCTGATAAAGACTTTTATCACTACGATGTAATTTACTACTATCTCTCTCATCTTCTCCATTTTTGTATAAACTTTTATTTCATTGATGATCACGTCATTATTTCTGTGAATCTGGTTGATGAATGGGTTTTTAAGTTGATGGATGTTAAAATATGTTAAGTTTTTTATTTATTATTATTTATTTTAATTTTTACAGGGTTTTGATGGTGGCATAGTTTTGTCTTAATTTTGATGCTACCTTGATTTTTGTTTTTGAGTATTTTTTTTTATTATTATTATTTATTTTTAGAAAAAGGGGGGTTGATGGTAAATACGAAGAATGTCACAATGTTTGTTGTAAGAGTTACAGCATTCTTTATATTTCTCACTGGTCAATTTGTATATGTAGAAAATGTATATTGGTGCTACTGTGTCTTACTGGACTTGCTTGAGTTTTTCAAGTCTAGATCAAGTTTTAGTGCTGAAGTTTTGTGAGGAACTGGTTGCCATGTGCTCTAGCAAGGGAATGGTATGGTTTCATTAGATGAAAATTACCACTTTCTTTGAATAAATGTTTCCTTTGTTGATTTTCTCTTCATTGTCAGGACTTCAGCAAGAAACCTTGTATTCCTATATGCATTTTTCAACCTGCTCAGATTGAGAAAGCTCTTTCAGAAGTGGGAGATTATTCAGTTAAGGTGCAGACCGTGCAGTTGCTAATTATTACTTTGCCAGATGTTACTGGGTCCAATGGTATGTGATTTTGTGACTTTGTCTATTCTCTAGATGTATATGTTGTGCTTGTTGGTTGAAAGTAACAGAGATTTCTTTATCCATGCAGGGAAAATTAAAAGAATATGTGAAACTGAGCTCGGTATAGTTTCTCAATGTTGTCAGCCTAGGCATGCTAAAAATTTAGCATTCAGTATCTTGAAAATGTGGCTTTGAAAATCAATGTGAAGGCGAGTGCTGAAAATTATGAGTCTAATGTGAGTACCTAACACTTAATTTAGCATTTTCTTACCTACTGCTAAGCCAATGTTTGCCGTAGGCTGGAGGAAGCAACACAGTCTTGTGTGATGCAATACAGAGAAATATACCCCTCTTGACTGATCGTCCAACGATAATTTTTGGTGCTGATGTCACACATGCTCAACCAGGGAAGGACTCTAGTGCCTCAATTGCAGCTGTATGGTTGTTCAAGCTCTGTTGTCTTTCTTGTTAGTGCTATGGATTCAAGGTGTTCAGTTGATAATTGTTGCTGGCTATTGCAGGTTGTTGCCTCAATGGACTGGCCTGGGGTGACCAGGTACCGAGGGCTTGTTCATGCCCAGGGTCATCGGGAGGAAATTATTAAGGATCTGTATGCATGTGTTAGGTAAAATAATTGTAAATGTTGCTCAGGAAGTTGCCAAAATCATTATTCTTACTAGTGAGTTTCTAATCTATCTCTTGTGCTTATAGAGAACTTCTGAGAGCTTTCTACCAGGCAAATAATGGGCGGAAACCTGAGAGAATTATCTTCTTTAGGTATAATTTGTAGCTCAAATCGTGTGCTGCTCAAAAACTTTGTTGTCTCTCTCATACTCACTTATTTTTAATTGGGCAGAGATTGAGTAAGCGAAGACCAATTTGCTCAGGTTTTGCTGCATGAGGTTGATGTGATACGGCAGGTATCAGTCTATTGACATATAGAAAACTGAGCTTAATTTTCTAAATGAGTTGATTATTATGCTGTGACATGTAGCTGGTAGCAACAAGTAAGCGAGTCTGAAATGTTAATTGCAGTTGAAGTGCATTCTGCGGTGTTATTGAATATTTATTTATCTGTTCAATCCTTATTGTATAATGTTTTTGTTTTCAAGGCCTGCGAATCCATAGAAGAGAACTATCAACCACGTGTGACATTTGTGGTTGTGCAAAAAAGACACCAAAATGACTGCTAGGAGTGGCAATATTCTGCCAGGTTATTATATTTCCAAATTCATGCTAATCTAGTAAAACACTGTCTCTATCTATTTATGATCCTCGTAATGACCTTTTCCTCCCTAATTATCTATCCCAGGAAATGTGGTCGACAGCAAAATTTGCCATCCATCGGACTTTGACTTCTATCTATGCAGTCATGCAGGGATACAGGCAAGTTATTTTGGTTGGCTTCATTCTGTTAGTTTGCCTATTTAGGTTTGACTGTCTATGATAATTCACCACCTAATAATCAGTTAATATTACTGGTCATTGACTATGTGCATTTTGCTGCCTAGTTGATTTCACTTACTGCAACCCAATCTTATGGTTTTATTGACATTGTGAATGACATGTTTAGGGAACAAGCCGACCTACACACTATCATGTGCTTTATGATGAGAACAATTTTACTGCAGACTTGCTCCAGCTGCTGACCAATAGCTTGTGTTACACGTATATATCCATTCTTACAATTAGTTTCTTGATGAATGTAATTATGAGTTTTTACATTCTCTTTACGAACTCGTGTGTTTGAATCCTGTTTTTCAGGTTTGCTAGGTGCACACGCTCAGTATCTGTTGGTAAGTGTTAAAGAAAAGTTGTTTCTTTCTTTCATCACCTCTATGTGTTTGGATACACTAACCATAAACCTTGATTGGCAGTTCCTCCAGCTTATTATGCACACCTTTTGGCTTTCCGTGCTCGGTATTATGTTGAAGGTATGACCATGTCTGATAGTGAATCAACCAATAGTCCAATACCAAAGATCTGACCAAGGACAAACAAGCAGAGGTTCAGCCCCTTCCAAAGATCAAGGAAAATGTGAGGGATGTCATGTTCTATTGCTAGGAGGAATTGCAGCGTCCTCAACCTTGTTACTAGTTTTTGCAGTTTTCACTAATTTTCTGGGGCTATGAAGTACGAGTTTGCTATTGAATCGAATATCGATTTTAACTTATAACCTATTTGTATATACCTATTATAATAGAAGGCATGACTTGTATATGTATAAACGGTAGATTTTGAAATTTAAATTATAGATCTCGATGAACTATGCTCATTCTTGTGAATTTGTGATTGATCAAGATGGAGCTTATTTCCTACTTTTCTTATGGTCTTATGCTTATTGCTTAGTACTCGTATTATTTTGCAAAGCTACTCATATTTTCCTACTAGCTCAAACTAGGAGTTTGAGTATCATAAATGATATCCCTTATGTATCTCATGATCAACGGGGTTACTTTACTATGATTTCATTTTTTTTTTTTTTTTTTGACATGAGTTTAAACAAACTAAAACGCATTTTTAAAGGAAGATAAACTACTATTAGCCATGATAGCAAGGATACGCGTCTTGTGAACTTGTTCCCTTTGAATCTTGTGGATGCTTGTGTTACACCATGTAAAGGCCTTACTAGTTCGGCGAATATCATCTATCGTCCATCTAAGATTGATATCAGTAACAATTTCCTCCGTGAGCATCTTAACCAAAGAAACATAATCCATGTAAATTGTGATAGCATGCAATAAACGCTTTGCTCCACACCGATGACCTTCAAGACAAGCATTCATCTTCGCATGTAAGGCTGATTGAACCAAACCATGACACCCCCCCCCAACATTCCCTGATACCAACCTCCTCTATTTTTGGACACCACCCCCATCTCGAACCATGAGTACCTTTATTCCACGAACCATCTACCAATATTGTCGTCGTAAAAATACCACCCGTGCCATCATTATGTAAAATAGCTTGTATGAACCTTGGTGGATGATCTAGTCCTCGCTTTGGAGGGTGCAAACATCATAGATTGTCCCCTATATATTCTAAAATAGACTGTGCTGCCTCAATCCTTCTGAGATAATAGTCGGCATCAACAATTGACTGCTATTTGTGAAAGGAATGATGTCCTTTGAACAAGTGTATTATTCCGATAGAGGGTTCGGAATTAATTAGAAAACTAATTATTCAGTGAGGTCAAGTGATCGGAATGCCTAGCTGGAGGCCACTTCCGATTAGTAATATTAATGAATAATTAATATTACAGCTTAATCCTGACTTAACCCTTCGAGTCACACCCAATCGTGTAACCGAACCGAAGTGACGAATTAATCCGAAGGATTAAATAAGTCGATAAAGATTTTACGAACAAAACGTCGAATTCCGAGCTTAGAGCGTCGAAACTGAGCGTCGTACGTCGAGTCAATTTTAGGAATCGACGAAGACGAGAAAAATAAACAAATGACGTATCGTGCTAAAAATTACAAGGATAGCAAGAGCCTTAGCCACGCCTTGGATCGAAGGCAAGTGGCTAGGGGCCGCAGGCACCAAAGCACCAAGCCATCGCAATGCCCAACTAGGTTGGCCGTTGCGTACGGGCTGCCTGGGCAGCCTGGTGCACCTGCACTGCAAGGCCAGCAAGCAGGCCAAGCTTGCTAGGTTACTGCTGGGCTCGTGCGTGCTGCTGCATGCTTGCGATAGGTGCATGGCCTGTGCGTGCTGCTGCGTGCTTGCGGTAGGCGCATAGCCTGTGCGTGCTACTGCGTGCTTGCGGTAGGCGCATAGCCTGTGCGTGCTACTGCGTGTGGGCTTGCGGCATCATAGCAGGCCAGCCGAGGGCAAGGCTGCCAGCTAGGCGAGCCTTGAGGCCCAAGGCATGTGGCCAGTCTTCCTTGTGTTGACCAAATATGTGAGTTGGTGGGTTTATGCTTGCTCTCCAAGGATGGGTATGTGGTCCTTACCTACTCCCTCCCTCATGTTGACACTTGTCATTTGATTATTGTTTCATGGCTTTTGCTTTTTACCAACTATCCCACATTGAAAGATGATGGGAATTCTTGGGGAGATTTCCCTATAAATACCCATCATGGGGTATTGGGATTTTCACTTGAGTTGGTGAACTCCAAGGGATTTCCAAAAGCGAGAAAACCTTTGTTCTTAAACTCTAAGTTATTTTTTGTCTAGCCCCAACTAAGCTTCGGGGTAGGGACCGGTTACGGTTCGGTAGCGAGGGTGTGAGCCGTTGGAGGTTCTCGCACTTGCGAAACTTGAAACTTTCAAGTCCGAGCTCGAGGTTGAGCGAAGCACGTTACAAGGGTGAGCATTCTCTCTCTTCTCTTATGTTTATGTTTATTTTGCATGATTTTATTTATGTTGTAATTATTATGAATGCGATCCGGTTAACGGGTTTTGTTTCCGCGCGATGTCGGACATCGCAAAACCCAACAATTTGATCCTCCAAAAATTCTGATGTTTCTTGCAACCAATAACCCCCAAAGTATGGCTATAAACAAAGTAGTCCTATGAACACTATTTCTATCCTGGCCTATAAATAGGCGGATATGGTACATAATTCAGTCAACAATTGGCTGGTCTGCATTTGCTTCTAAGTGGATCTGTAGTATTCTACCCTTCTAAGCATCCGTTGTAGTCGTGCAAGATCTGAAAAGATGCTATAAATCTTCCTCTTTGAGCCGACACAGATCACAAAGTGTATCAATAGCCATTCCCTGCTGTCCCAAACTACCCTTTGTTGCAATCCCGTTTGATAACACTCTCCACATGAACATCTATCATTTAGGGAGAATATTGAGAGACAACAAGACCTTAAAAAAGTCCTTCATACCTTCCAAAGGAATACATCCCTCTAAATTCATCATGAAAGCATAGCCCGTTTTCACCGTAAAACTTCATGATCTATGATGCTACCAGTACATATAGTCCGCTGAAATCTAATATGGTATTCCAAGCTCGCAATTCAAAGCAGGACAGTAGCTTCGCCTGATTCCATCCACACCCAAGGGGTGCCATAAAGTCAATTGCTTTCCATATCTTCGCTTGTGATAAAGTCACATAAGTCTTGAATTCTGGACCTTACATGTCATGCATCTATCCTTTCCTGCCACAATAGATTTGCCATTCCCTATCTTCCAACTACAACCCTTGATGAGCAAGTTTGCCACTCTTACAAGATCCCTCACGCCCCATGAATAATTTCTTGTGTTGAAGAAAAGGCGAACACCCCTTGTGAAGCCCTGCGCACACTTTTGAAAGAAGCAATTGAGGATTATGGCTAATCCTCTATACTTGCTTCATTAGTAGAGCTTTATTAAAGGATGTCAACCTGTGAATTCCAAGTCAACTCATACCTTTCAGAAGATGCATAGTCTCCTTGTTCACCTATGCATACCTTTGTGCTCCTTAGTATCCCAGAAGAACCAGCTAAAAGAGAATCAACCTTATTTGCGATGGATATGCAGGAATTTCGAAACAAGTCAAAACATGTGAGGCAATCGCCAGGCTCCCAGATTAGGGTCTATATAGAGCGTGTTAAAACAGAGTTAATCAATATAAGTTTTTGTGGCTGTGAAAGAAAGACTACATTCCAAGCTGAGATTTTTTGCCCAATGTTATCAATGATAAAGTGAAAAGATATGACTTTCCGTCCTACGATATTGGTTGGGACCCCTAAGTGCGGGCCAAACTGATTAACCTACTCCATACACAAAAGTCCATTGAAATATTGTTGGACTTCAATTGGAGTGCTAGGGCTAACCTTGAAATGTGATTTTCCTAAATTTAGTTGTTATCCCAACACGCTGCAAAACTTATTCAGCACGTCAGTGATTGACCGATAACTTTGATCTGTAGCCCTAAAAAAAAGAGGGCATCATCCGCAAAGAATAGATGAGAAATATGAGGTCCCCTCATACCCAATTGTAATTCCTATTACCATTGGATTTACCACCTTTAGTGTTAGCTATTTTAATTAGTTTCCAAAAATCAAATTTGTTTACATGATAATGTATGGTAATTGATTCATGTCTCTTATGGGTTCGATCGTGCAACACGCCGGTATCCATTATTCATTGTTTCATTTAATCCATGACATCAATTAGATTGAGAAAATTGTAAATATACATTATTTCATTTAATCCATGTCATCAATTTAGATTGACAAAATTGTAAATAAAGTCTATTCGAAATTCGATCATATAACCTCAAATTTTAACATTAAGTTCCTAGCTAAACAAAATAGATTTGTCATATTTCATGTTATCTTTTGCAAACATAAGATTAAAATTTAGTTTGACAATGTGAAAGATAAATATTTAACAAACAAAATATTTATTCCATAATTAAACATATAATCATTAATTCCATGTCAAAAGCCACACACCACACCCTCCTTCATCTTCTTCCTCACCACTTTCATGCTCTTCTTCCTCCACTTATCCTCACCCACCTTCATCACCAACACCACCATGTCCATACCCTATCCTCTTATTCGACATACACCGACGTCATCACCAACACCACCATGTTCGGCGGTGAAAGAAAAAATGAAGAAAAAGGACATGGTTAACCCCACCCAAATGGTAGATGAGTTTTCCCTTTTGATATCTCCATTGAAGATTCTGAGCTTTCTCCATGGATGCTTCATCTTCTTGAATGTTTTTGAACTTTCACCATAAATAACTTGACCAAACGACATTAATTATGCTGAAATAGAGTTGTTTTTGTACTATTTGTTAACGCACATATATCGAAGCAATTTTATTTCATATTTGCCACTTGATAAACATCAAGATGATAATAAATTTAGTAGCGTAACACACGTTTGATCAATAAATACCAATTCATAAATTCATTCAATTAATAAATACTTAGTTGCAATAATTAGAGTAGAAGAGTAGAATCAATTATAATCCACCAAATAGATTGGACAAAAATTAAACTTTCCTCTTAACATAAATACCGTTGAAAAACGTAGTAGTGACGTAAACAACTACTCTACTTAATTTAGGAGTCCCTTAAAATTTCCCGGCAAACTTTTTAGACGGCGGCGTAATCCTTTCCTATCTAATTCCTGCAAAACCCTAATTTCCAAACTTCTCTCTCTCTTCCGACAAAATTATCTCAAAAATCCCCAATTTATTCAGTTTTTTCGAGAATCAAGCTTAAAGTTAGGGTTCTTATTGATGTAATTTGCTGTTAATTGCTTTAATGGCGGAGGATAGAGACGAAGAGAGCGATTACACTTCGGATGATGAAGGAACTGAGGATTATCGAAGAGGAGGTTATCACGCAGTTCGAATTTGTGATACTTTTAAAAATGGAAGATATGTGATTCAGAGGAAGCTTGGTTGGGGCCATTTTTCCACTGTTTGGCTTGCTTGGGACACTCAAAATTCTGTAAATTTCTTGTCTATTGATCTTTAAGTTTATTGTGATTTGTTCGTTTTTATGCGGTTTGAAATTTTGGTTGAATTATTTGTGTTCTTCGCTCTGTTATTGATTCTCTATAGTTTGTTTTTTCTGCTGGGTTAGTGAGTTTGATATGAATTTCCGGTAATATGTAAGATACGGAATGATTTTTGAGTTAGGAATATTGTTTTTGTACGGAATGAATTGTGAAAATACAATTTGAAGTAGCTTTGTAATTAGAATGAGGGTAGAGTTGACTTGGAGAATGATTATAAGTTTCGGAGGAAATTATAGTTGCGTAGTATGATGGAATTGCTGATGAGTAGTCTGTAGCAGCATTGATGCTGAGAGTGAGGTTGTGCGGAGACGGAATGTGAATGGGAAGTTGGAAACGTAGAAATGCGTCATCATGTATTTTCAAAAGTGAATTAAGAAAATGGCTTTGATAGTACAAATTATGTTTGTGTAAGGTAGACAGAACCCAGAAGTTTGCTGTGTGAATACCTATTGGAAAGGCTACTTTTGTGTAATTATAACTAGACGAGGGATTTTGGGAGCCAAAGGTTATTGAGGTTAACTGAAAGTGTGAACGTATAGGTAAAGGTCCGGTTATAGTATAAGATTAATTTAAGAGTTTCTTCCATAGTACATATCCGAAATGTGGAAACATGAGGTTTCATGTACCACTCCTTGAGGAAAACATAGGTTGTATCACAGATTAAGAAAGTCAAAAGTGAAAGGCCCAAGTAAAAATATTTTTGTATTGTCTTTTTTGGATTCATATATATGTTGATATTTGTTTAGTTTGATAATATGCTCAAGGATTTTTTTAGGAAAATGATTTATGATTTTGTCGCTGCAATTTTCTAACTTGAAATAGGAGAATAATTCATGTCCATTCCTAATGAACATAAAAATACTATTACTTGCTTCTGGTAGATGTATGTAGCTCTGAAAGTTCAAAAAAGTGCAAGGCATTACACGGAGGCTGCAATGGATGAAATAAAAATCCTCAAATTGATCGCGGATGGTGATCCTGATGATAAAAAGTGTGTTGTGAAACTTTTGGATCATTTTAAGCATTCAGGTCCAAATGGGCAGCATGTGTGTATGGTGTTTCAATATTTGGGGGACAACCTCCTGACCCTTATCAAGTATTCAGATTACAAGGGGATCCCACTTCACATGGTTAAAGAAATTTGTTTCCACATTTTAGTTGCTCTGGATTATTTGCATCATCAATTGTCAATGATACATACTGATCTTAAGCCAGAGAATGTCTTACTATTGTCCATGATGGATCCATCAAAAGATCCAAGGAAGTCAGGCGCATCTCCACTGCTTCCAGCTAGTAAATGTAAACCTAAGACTGAAATAGAGCCTCCGGTAACTACTGAATCCACAAATGGGAACTTGACTAAGAACCAGAAAAAAAAGATTAAGAAGAAGGCCAAACGGACTGCACAGAAGGGTACTGGAGAAGAAACCTCTGGGGATTCTGAATCCAGCATTGGGTTGCCCGGTCTAGAAGTATCTAGTCATGAAGTGATATTAAATGGAAACTCTGCTGAACAAGGAAAGAAGAGTAATAGAGGACTCAGTCGTGCCACAAAACAAAGATTATTGAATTCAGTAGATGCTAAATGCAAGTTGGTTGACTTGGAAATACTTGTTGGACATACAAGCAGTTCACATTGGATATTCAAACCAGGCAGTATAGAAGTCCAGAGGTTATTCTTGGATCCAAGTACTCAACTCCTGCAGATCTATGGTCGTTTGCCTGCATATGTTTTGAGCTTGCCACTGGCGATGTTTTGTTTGATCCTCATTCTGGAGACAAGTACAGTAAGGATGAGGTATGGCTTCTAGTATCATTTTATGTCCCTTGATAGAAGAGCTTCTTTTCTTTCTTGAATTATGGAATCATGTTTCTGTGAATGGATTGGATGCTAAATGAATCTTTTTACAAGGATGAAGATTATTTCCTAAATTCTGAAAAGGATTTTTTTTTTTCTATTCTTTTTTTCCTTTTTTTTTGGGCATATTGCTAATTTTGTTGATAGTGAATGCTGTCTATTTATAGTAATTCTTCCTTGAAATCCTTTTGTGGACTTTTATTTACTGACAAGTGAGTGAACTGTTGAACTTGAGTTATCTAGCTTATCTTGTATCCCGTTCACGGTTCACTGCAATTACCTGTCATTGAGTTGTTATCTCTGGTCCAGATTGTTATAAATTAACCTATTAGAACATTCATCCGAAAACTATAGCTTGACATGCTTTATATGCACGATATATGAAGCTGTTGTTTACTTTTGTAGTTTACTGTTTTTATGATTCTTGTAAATGTTGAACTCTTTCTGTGCAAGGGTCGTATTTAGGTCGTGAGCATTAGTATTTGAAACTGTGTTGATTTGTACTATAATTGGCTCTTTCTTTTTCTTTTGAGTTTTATCAGCAAGATAGGGTAAAATTGTTAATGATTTGAGCGTATCTTTTGATTGTTGGTCTGTGGCTTAGATCTTTTGAGCACTGCCTCAGTGGGTTGACCAGGCCAGGAGTATGTGTAATGGCTAACGGGTATCTTAATGGCCAAGAATTTATGCCGATGTCAAAACCTCTGTGAATATGTATCTTTCAGCGACTAGTTTAAATCAGTGACTTATGACTATAACGTTATTCCGCAGGACCACCTTGCTCAGATGATGGAGCTGCTGGGCATGATGCCTCGCAAGGTAAACTAATATGTTCTTCCTTTATTGTTTTTGTTTCCTTGAATCTTTTGTTCTTGTTGATGTATTTGTCATGGTTTCTTTATTGTAAATTCTTGAGAAGACGGAATATTTAAACCTTTTTTTTTAAGGCAAACGGAATATTTAAACCTTGTTGCAACTTGCATGTTGATTTTTGTGAATACTGTTTGAAATTGCACAACATTTGCAGGTAGCTCAAACCGGACGTCGTGCAAATGAGTTTTTCAACAGAAATGGGGATTTAAGACACATTCGTGATTTAAAAATTTGGCCACTCAATAAAGTGCTTGTTGACAAGTATGGTTTTGGGGAGCAAGATGCGAAGGACTTGGCAGATTTCCTCATCCCTATCCTTGATTTTGTTCCTGAGAAGAGGCCAAAAGCTGCACAATGCCTTAATCATCCATGGATTAGTTCAGGTCCTCAGCTTTCGGTGCTTAGCAGTCAAGTCCAGGCTGCAGGGAGTGAAATTTGTGATGATAAAAAGGCAGAGATTGGGGATAGAGGGGATATTGAAGCTGGAGTGAGGAATCTGGTTCTTGATACCGACTCCAACTTGACAGAAGATTTGAAACCTATCTCTATCTTGTCAACGACAACTGCGGGATAGTTTGTGCTTAAATTGGTCCTGTTCTGTTTCCAGCTTCAAATTATGCTTCTTATAGGGCACAGTCTGAATTTTTATTGAAGTACTTGTCAAGTTGCCATGTGGTATGTGCTTAACAAGATATACTTCGGATCATTGGTAGACGGCGCTGGAGGTATTTATGATTGGCTGAGCATTTTCAGTTACATTATATAATGTAGTAGTAAAGGAATGATGTACCTGTCGGGAAAAAAAGGAAGGATGTGAAAGTGGTCTTCCAAGCATCGTTCCTAGTTCTGGGTCAAATTTGGCTCTAATTTTTGCCGGATATCAAATGTACATTTGAGTGGGATATACAACTTTGGAGCTTGTTTCTTTTACACTTCCTGCATTTTATATACTGCTATTTGAACTTCTATTTTTATCTTTTTTTTTTTTTTTTTTTTTTTTTGGTGGTGGGTCTCCAACATATGGCAGTAGCCCAAGAGTTTAGAAATTCATGAAGTGGGCAGAAAACCTGCGTCAAGGATGATTCCTTATGGAGGAGGGTGGTGTTAAAACTTTGAGAGAGATTCTTTATGGTATGCAAAATGAGAAGATGGATAGGGAAGGAGATATGGGGGTAAAAAGATAAGTGGCGGAAGGGAGTTCATAATGAATGGCAAGAGCGACATATTGCCAAACCCATCATCCCAAATTATATCCAAAATATGAATTCATACAACAGCTAGCAGAGCAAGGGGTTCTTACATATCTTCCAGGGTTAGATCTGAAAATAATCAGAAGCTTGTTAGGGTACGTTCACATGATTGTGGCGACTATAATTTGTTTAAAAAGGATGGCCATTCTGTGGGATCCAAGAGGCTGAGCCTGCTGGGATCCAGTACTGTGATTTTTGCTGTAAGCTTAAGCGGGTGATTAATCTGATTATGTTTGCCTGGAAGGTAATGTCTTTGACTCTCAGTGTCAAATTTATTTTCGTTGTGAAATGTAGTTTTGTCATGTAAAGGTGCTTTCATGAAGAATTAAGATATCTTGACAATTATCCACTCTTAAGAGTTCAACCTGTTATATTAATGCGCCAACAGTCCAACTCAGTAACTCATAGATGACCTGATGCAAATGTTTTAGTTCCTTGTGGCTGGATCATTGCCTATGAATACTAACATGGCAGCAGGTCGAAGTCCTTGGGAGCAGTATTAGTTCCTTTAAAATTTTGGTCTCATTCTCGGTGTCCCTTACAGTACATACGCAGATGTCATTTGAGGCAGCTGCGGGAATTACAGTAAGGGGAAAAGTACAATATCAGTTGTTTCAAGGCGCGACGACGACAAACATCTGGAATTATCAGGTGGAGGAATCCACTTTGATGTACTTTGGATGATCAGACATTCTCCATATAACACTTGACATTTATAAATTATGCTATACTAAATGTGTAAATCAAAGCAGTAAAACTGACCTCGACAATAACCACAAGTAATTATCAGGAATATTCACAAGAACCTCGAATGCAATATAAAGTTTGTATGTGTATATCAACAATACTTGTACACTTGTATGATAGAGTATCCTTGCCCAAAAGAAAGGGTGTGAGTCATTGGTAGTTGACTCATTTAAATAGTATGCATGTTGAATACGAGTAATTTTGTTAACTTTCCTTATCATTTGTCCTCGCCATTCATCCAACAATCCAGACGCCCGAAAAAAACTTTCTAGAGAGAGAGCTGTCTGTTCTTATCCCACCGCTTATAGCACCGCCTTCCCCACCGCTCCCCTGCTCGCGGCGTCTGGCTTTTCTTCTCCTTGCAGTCGCCGGCGAGTCCTGTAATCTCTTGTTTGCTTTAGCCAACTCTTAGTTTCTTTCAAATAAAGAAGGCCAGGGAGTTCGAGGACGAAAACATCTGCCGAAGTAGCAGCGTTTCGGTGTGAAGTTGTTGTTTCTCCCCTGCACCGTTTCTTTGAGGGAGAAGAGTATTTTGTCTACTTCAATTATACTTCTTCTGGGCTCTGTATTTTCATCTCCCAAGCTAAGCTTTCTCGTTTCTACCTAGTTTGCTGTGTGTTGGCTTGGACTTTAATTAAGTTATTCTTGTTGTTATGGTTGATTTTAGTGTCAGTGCCTGGGTTTAATCTAGTTGTGTCAGAGTTTCAAGTTGGTGGCTTTGGTTTAATTTCGTTGGCTTGGGGTTTCATTTTGTTGCTGTGTTCAAATTTGTTCTTCGTTTGGATATTGCTCCGTCGACTATCCGTGGTCAGTTAAGGGACGTGTTCTGTTCTTTTAGCCTTGGGTGTTATTTTGTTCTTAGTTTGGAACGCGTTTTGAGATGGAGTTAGGAATTGTGTCCTGCTTTTGCTGAGTTCCATCTTCCCAATGAATTTAATGACAAGCATGTTGTGCGTATTCTTGATTCTTTGGTTTGTCCGGATGATGTGTTAATCTGTTCTAAAGTTTTCAAGGAGGAAGGTAATTCCTTGTTCAAAGAAAGCAAATTTAAACTTGCTCTGTCCAAATATGATTTAGCGAGTAAATTGTTGTGTTTTAGTTTGCCAGGCTTTTGCTATGTTTTGCTCATTAGCATTTGCTTTACATCTCAATCTGGCTACGTGTGCCCTGAAATTACAGGAATTTGATAGAGTAATTAGGTAATGTTCGTTTGTGTTGAGGTTTGACTCCTATCATACTAAAGGCTTTTTTTAGGAGAGTCTTGGCTTTTAAGGGGTTAGGCGATCTTAAACCCGCCAAATCCGACCTTTGCAAGGCAGTTAACTGAGATTTGAGGAATTTGGAAGTGTTAAAAGAATAACCGGAGGTTGAAAGACTTTTAGGTTGTGCCTCTTCCGTAGATCACAATTTGGGGAGTTCAAGGTCCGAGTCAATCCTTGAAGCTACCTCTACTTCGGACATGCAAGGAGTTTGTGATATGGAGGTCATTGCAGAGGTGTGGCCTAGTGGGATGATATGAGTGTGATGTTGTAAGTCCTATGAGTGGGGTTTCTTCGCTAGAGTCAGATGCTGAGGTCCCTAATGTTTTGGGAAGTGAGTCTCATCTCAGCTGGATAATGGTTTACACCAGCGTAGGTTCCGATCCCGTGGAAGTTCTGGTTCATCTCTTCAGATTACATCTTCTAATTTGCAGCGTCTTATCCACGATGATTTGCTCAGTTTTTATCATTCAAAGTTTGTATCAGTAATGACGGTTCGGGTTGTCCCGAGTAAAACTCAAATCTTGACAGAGGTCCCCCTAGGTGAAAAATCCAGGGAAGCGAAGACCTCTATTCCTTTGGTTCCTCCAATGTGTGGCTTGAAGCACTAAGCGGCTCCCCTTCAAAAGGTCTCGCGTGCTTCTTCTCAATCGCCCACAATTTACACAGCTGCAAATCATGTTTCCGAAGAGTTGATCAAGGCCTCAGCATTTCAAGCTAGCCCGCAGATAGAGGCTAGTTCTCCTGGGTTTGTAGGCAGTCTTCGGGATTCTGCATTTCGACTTCCAATTTTGCCGTCCAGGCTTAGGGTTTCGTCTCGCTTGAATCGCCAACAACGGACTATTTCTCATTCTCATATTCGGACGTCAGGTAAGATGTGCTCTGATAAGGTTTTTACAGGTTGCGGGATGGATCGTGTGGGTTCAAAACAACGTGCGGCTTCGCCTCTTGTTCTGGAGTCTAGCAACTTAAATCGTGTGAAGCTTGCTCACATTGGTCCTTCCTAGGTTTAAGTCACTTAATGTAGTGGTTGTCTTGTGTGTGTTGTTGTTTCGTTTTTTTGTTTTTAGATCCTCTTGTCAAAAAAAAATTAAATAAATCCAGTGAAGCGACTCCCTAATAGTGATATATAACCAATTATAATGCATCCTTCCAATTGAGGTAGAGATATTGCTATAATTTGTATGGGTGGAGTAAAACTGGAGAGCATGACTAGAACTCCTTTCAACTAGGGGTGTTCGCAGTGCGGTTTGGATCCTAAACCGCAAAATTACGGTTTGTAATTTTTCAAACCACACTTCTAAAAAAATCACACCAAACCACACTGCAAAATGCGGTTTGGTGCGGTGCGGTTTGCGGTTTAACTATACTTTTTTAAAATTATAGTTATTCTTTTTAAAACAAAACTTTTATTTTATTTTGTAATTATTAATTTATAATTCAAATATTAAACATTTTTTTTAACCTTTAATTAACTAATAGTCAAAGATTAGCTCGTATATTTTAGTTCTTTTATATTTTTTAATATAAATATACTAAAACCGCAAATCGCATTAAAGTGCGGTTTGGTCTAAATAGTTTTTGAAACTGCACCAAACCGCAAACCGCGGTTTAGTCATTTTCAAAAACCTTACCGCAATTTTCAAACCGCACCAAACCGCAATTGGTTTGGTTTGCGGTTTGGTGCGGTCTAAACCGCACTCTATACAGCCCTACTCTCAACCTCAATCTAAATATAAGCCATTTAAAACGTTAGTGTTAAGAAATTAAATATTCTCCCTCTATTCTATATATTAGGCCCGATTCTCTTCAACAACAAGTCAACAACAATAACAAAGCTTTAGTCCCAAAAATAATGTTTAGTAAATAGTAATAACAAATTTAGTTTCGTAAAAATCAGTAATTGTAAAGAAGAAATATAATGGAGAACCAAAAAAATAATTTCAAAATAATAAAATTAATTTCAATTCAGTAAAAATAATTTAAATTCGGCAAAAATAATTTCACTTTAAAAAAAAAAAAATTGAAAAAAAAGGTCTTATACTCGTTATTGTATGCAATCTTGAATAATTTTGATAATTTATATCTTTAATTATGTGGAGTTATAAAATATGAAAATTTGATAATTTTAAAATAAAAATTGAAACAAATCTAATTACATAGATATTACGGAGTACATCCTACATGACCATGTAATTGAATACAACATACAAGTATAATATAACAATCAATGTTATAAAAATTTAACCACATGAACAAACAATAGTAACTGAGTAGAACTTTATAAAACAACTGTAGTACGAGCAGTATTATTAGTGATAATAAACCTTGTGATCATAGAGAGTATATGACAATAAATACTCGTATGTACTAGTATAGTACGAAATGCTTCATAGTATCGTAGAACAGATTTTATAAACCAACAATAAGTCAATAACAAGATTGATTGACCTTATCTGGAATTAGACTATTAGAGGGAGTAATTCACAATCCGTTTCTAAAAGGTCAAGTAAAAATTGGGCACAAGAATGAAACGGAGATGAATTCATAAGCCAAACAGCTTTATTTAGATATTCTGTGATTTTGTCAATTACTACCAGAAATAATGAGTTTTTTACATGAAAAATACATGTAGTAATACACCCCCGTTTACATGATCTCTCTTCTACACTTATACAGCCTTCCTCCCTAAAATTACAATAAAAATAAATTAAGCTAGCTAACCTAGTGAAGCGGCCCAACAATGAGATGATTATACTAAACTAAGATACCCACTTTACTTAGATTTTTGAGAGAACAAAGCTACAATATTTTCCTTTTCTTGAGATATACATACATAAGGTAAAATCCAACCACAATACCAATCATGATCCCTGCTGTTGTCGTCCAAAATGCAAACTGCATCAAAAGAGCGAACTATTAATTTCACCTCAGATTGAAAATCGACAAACAAACAGTGCTTTACATGAATATGCACATTTTTTAAATGAACATGATCGTGATCCATACAATATTTGTCTTGTATGTAACAAAAGTCATTATGAGTATATTTTGGAAATTGGTGTTGGTAGAAAAAGAATATAGATTGTGATTTTTTTTAAAAAATATAATGAAAAGTGTGAAATTAAGTGAGCATTTGAAGGGAGAAGATTTCAGGGTTTACCTATATCTATCTTAAGCATGCAATCTACTTAGATCTCATATTTCAAAAAAGCTATATTGTAGTGAAACACATGTTGGCCCTATCTTTGAAATAATGATATTCAAAATATAACTAGACTACCAAAGACATACCACATGTTCTTCAAGATAGGACCTCAAATTCATGCCAAATATGCCTGCGATCAAAGCTCCAATTGCTACGCAGAATGTGCCTACTTGGAGGAGTAACTCCACTTTGCTTACTTCGAGTCTCCGGGAACTGAAACATGAGAAGACATTTCTGTCATTAGCAAATGCCCGCAACAATAACTAAGTCTCTGGAGCAAAAAATGAAATACGAGCATAAAAGATCAATATATACACGCTTCTTGATTTGCCATAAATATGATCCTGCTCTTTAAGTTGAGGAATGATTGGTAGGCGAGGCTAACATAGTATGCATGTTCTGGGACTACTTACTTCGCATCCTAGATCAAAAAGTTTTAAATTACGGTTTGGGCAATTAGAGACATGCCTCAAACCTCCAGTAACCTAGGTTGCACAAATCAAAATAATGAAGGGTATAAGTACAAAAAGTATCCCAAAACTGACCTTAAATTTACAGCAATTGAGTCTTCCATCTCTTTGGCAGAGTCAAGAAGCCTTTCAGCTTGACCATGGATAGATTCACACCTGCAAATGCAAGCAATGAGATTCGTCTCACAACTTTAAAACTTTCTCAAAATGAATAGGAGCTCTCTTAGACTCGCTTCCCCAAAACACACTACAGATCATCGCAGATTAATGAGTGTTACAGCCTACTAGTCTGCATGATGCATAATGAAGATATTAAATAAATGCACGGCATTACAAAAACAAGTAGATCATGGCAACATACAGTACAAGCATTCTTGATGAACTGCCTGGTATATTAAATAGATGAAAGAAATGAGAAAAAAGGCATGTTTGAAGGGTTAAAACTACCTTTGAAGATAGTTTTCCAACAACATTTCAATTTCTTCCTCCTCTGCTGCATCAGACACACTATGTTAGGACCCATTTCAAAGATTTCATAATACATGCACACAACAGTTTTCCCTTTATGACTCACCCTCTGCAATATCTTTGTCCAAGGGGACTGAGCATTCTAAGGAGTGAGTTATTCTATCAACTGTGCAATTCCTTCCCATAATACATATCCTGCGCAATTCCTGTGTATCTTCCAATAGATCAAGTAGCATCTGCCTGAGATCCCCAGCTCGAGATCCCAACTCGACCTTGACAAATTTAGGAATAGATTTCAGGTTCTTTACCACTAAAATCACAATACTATTGCTTGTTTGTTGAAAAAATGACAAGACATACCAAAGTTTGCTTGCTAGTGCGAAGTTGTTCCAAAATATCACCTGTTAATCGATTGGGGAGAACCTCAAGTAGTGATTGAACCTGAGGTGCATGAAATAATACTTCTCTTACAGTTTGGAATGGAATTACAAAACCAAAGGAATATAGAAATAGAATAACCCCAATCTCTAATGATTTTCAGAAATTTAAGAATAATTTGGCATAACTTTCCTGTTTAAGGACAAAGCTAACTGGGAAACACCCAAAACACAATTGGAATTTGGAATACAATTTTAGTTTCCAAGTTCTGGATTGCCAAGATATCAAATAAGAAAATAACAAAAACTATACTCACTGTGTTGCCATACTCACACGAGGTTCTATTTCCATCATCCTCTGCTCATAGCGCTGTATTCTTGAAACCAAGGCTGCTTCGACAACCTAGAAACATTAACCCTCAGAAGTTTGCAATTATAAAGTATGCATACTATACTAGACATTTCAATTAGTATGAAATCATCGGACATTTCGACTGCTTGCATTGATACAAAGAAAGTAACGCCAAAAATAAAGCAAATTTCACCACATAATAATGTTCTAGTCCATATGGACAGATTACAGCCTAAGATAACCAAATTCATGACAATTAAATTTACCTCCAGTACAAATGGCATAGATAACACTCCATTTGTGTTTACAGACTTTAAACGAGGCAACAACGAGTCAATGAATGCTTTTCCTCCCCTCCTGAGATAATTAACAAATACACACATGCACTGTTAATTCATGTTGAAAGGTATGTTAGAAATCAGCAGAGAAATAATTTTCAAACAGCAACAGCAATCCTGTTAGGAAATAAATTTACCGGTTATAGTTAAATATGAGAACACGTTCCTGCATCACTATCGCCCTTAATGAACCCAAATTCAGTAGAATAGCATGCTCCCGAACCTATAACATATATTCAAATGGATGATCAAACTTTGCTCACAAAAAAATAAAAATAAAAAATAAAAACTGAAAATGCAGCGGTGAAAAGGGTTTCGAGCCAACATAAGCAATTCGATGTGTTGTAACCAAACTCAGTGAGCTACCACTAGTCCATTAGTTCATTACTGATTACTGATTACTGATTAACATGTACTATTGTCTATGGCTTTGTACATAGTTTACTTTACTTCCTACATTAGCCTCATATGTAAATTGTGGTTCACTGAAGATGTTGACAAAAACTAGCTATGTCAATAAATATCAAGATATCTATTTCTGTACCAGTAATGAAGGCATCGAGTTTGTCAGCCACAAGGACGGATCAACACTGCGAATATCACGAGGACGAAGACCTGACATTAAACAAGCTCATAAGCAACTGGCCAGTTAATCATCCGAGTTAATAGTCATGTCGATCGTGTAATTTGAACTATTAACATGACAACTAAATCCGAACAAAAAAGAGAGCATGTATGATCACAAACCATCACCTAATCAACTAAAAGATCTTTTATCAACTCACCACTAGTTTTCAGCAAATTCCTTCTATTAATCGTTTTCGTCGATACCATTCCATCCGACTTTACCTCCACCACCTATACATCCATTACATCAGAACATAATATAATCGAATTCAAGAGAACAAAAATAACATGATTTTAAGAGAAAGCAACTAAACTTGCAAATCAAGTGGCATTTTCGTAAATAAGTCAACAACTTTACTCAAGGCATTTTCTTACTAAAATCAACAAAGTCCTACAAAAATGTCATTTGATTTGCATATTTTGTTTAAACAGTTACGCAATGATAAGCTTGGATTATCTATGATTTTAACCATTAATTAGTAATTAATGAAGTATTCACTAAAGTACAAGTGAAAGTCATGAACAAACCTGATAAACAGGCTCAGGAATTCCAAGAGGAGAAGGCGGAGGCGAATTCACCTTGGGAACATCATTACCAGAATAATGATCAACTTTAACATTACTAGCAATTTCTCTCTCATCAAAATCAACAACACTGGAATCATCGCGAGTCTCGGAATCGCTAATCTGATCTTCGGCAGTAGATTTGGCGAAGCATCTAGATTTCGGCGTATATTTGACGGCAACAGAGAGGTTGAAGTTGCGGTGGAGAGAGAGGGAGGGAGGAGTGGAACATGGCGGACGAAGGAGGAGGAGGTCGGAGAAGAGGTGAGAAGGTGGAATAGAGAAGAGGGAATGCGGTGGTGGCGAGGAAGTTGTTGTCGCCGGAAACATGGAGGTTGTGGAGTTGGAGTATGATCATCAACAGAGGAAAGATGGGATTTGATTTGAGGATAAAGTGTAATGGCGGATAATGTTGTTGTTATGTTAGTAGTCAATTTTTGAATATGTGGGGTTTATAGTTTGTGTGGTTTTGTGGTTGTAATTGTAATTCGTCATTCTATAAACAATGTAGTGCCAAAGTGGAATTTATTTGAGTTTAAATTACGCAATCTAAATGGGTAGCAACTAGCACGAGGTGTTAACGAGTAAAAATGAGTTCGACTTGAGTTTTTGGGACTTTTTAAGGTCAGACTACTTTGGCTCGAGACTTGATCAACCTTGACTCAAATCTCAAATATTTGATTAATAATGCTTGCATGCCATATTTCAGCTTTAGAACAAGGACAACATTGTTCTTATCCTCATCCTCTTACCTTTTCGTTTAACACCTCACTTTCTCTTTCCATGTACCGGACATTTTACTTTTTCCATCCTCTTACTTTTTCCCATCTTTTATTTCCTCCCACATCAATAAAGGATCCTCTTTTAATTTTCCCGATGCAACTAAAGTGTCACGTGTCTACTTATGGTTGGTTGGTCGCATGTTGCTGAGTAAAAAATAGGATATCAACAATTTTTTGGGTGAGCTTCCACGCATCAGACAACAAGCCCAAATGTGGCTCTTGCACCAAGGAGTGTACATCCTCCTTCTACAAAGGATGGTGCTTCATCCTCATCAATTGAGGATCCTCTACTAAGATTCCACAACCTCCTCTTCCTCTAAAGTCAGAAACTCACCATTTCGGAAGAAGATTTAGTTAGGGTTGTGGGTGCTCTAAAAGTTTTTAGAACAGACTAAAGTTTAGCATAAAATATGAGTATTATGAAAAATATTAACATTAAAAACATAGCGAAATTTTAAAGTTTCCCTAATGTTTTATCATCGGTCTAGTATATGTTACGGCAAATTAAAGTGTTATTCAACTGAATTGAACTGAATCAAACCCAAAAAAACAAATTGACCCAACCCAATCTAGCCTAAATATGACTGAAATGACCCAATCCTATTAAGCCCAAGTGTTGACTCAATACCCAACAGTTTATAAAACTGAATCAAACCCAAAAATCAAATTGACCCAATTTAACCCAACCTACTAGTTACTACACAAGATCATGCACATTTTATCCCTAAACATACATAGGCTCAAAAGTGTTCTATGTTTGGTTCTCAAAATGGACGTCGTACAACATTGATGGAATCAAAATCAATGAGGTAGAACTCAAACTTAATTACAACCGAAATTTCTAAAGCACCACAACCATTTTGCAACGAAATCAAAATCTTGCCATGAAAAAGATAAATTTTAGCTAGTCACATTCATCTCCAATACAGAAATAACATCTATCACAACCTCACAGCAAGTTTAAAAAGCCAAAATTGTAATGACAGGGAAATAACTAAGCCATTCATCTAAGAAAAATATGTAGAGCAGTTCAACACGAGAGAAACCATATTGGCATTACATAAAATTAAGCAGTAGCTGCTTCCTTCTGCAGCCTCTTCCTAGCCTCCTCAATAATAGACAACTTGATACCCTTACCCTTGGGAACAGATACCCATGGCTTGGTGCCCTTGCCAATGATAAAAACGTTGCCTTGACGAGTTGCAAATTCGTGACCAGCAGCATCTTCAACGTGAATGGTTTCAAAACTTCCCTTATGCTTTTCTCTGTTCTTCAGGATTCCAACACGCCCTCTGTTTCTACCTCCAGTCACCATAACAACATTACCGACATCAAACTTGATGAAGTCAACAATCTTGTTGGCTTCCAGGTCAAGCTTGATTGTGTCATTGGCCTTGATAAGTGGGTCTGGATAACGGATGGTGCGACCATCATAGGTGTTCAAATAGGGAATACCTTTCTGGCCAAACTGAATTGATCGGACCTTGCAGAGTTTGTACTGCAAAGTAGATGGATGTACAAAATAAGACACAATTCTCTATTATTATAAAGGAGACTTAACTGGTGGCATCATGGCACAAGAAGAGCATAAAAGATATCAAGTCAAATAAATGAATCAGAACTAAATGCAGTAAATTCTTAGAAGCAAATGACAGTATACCTTAGCCTCTTCATCTCTGATAGAGTGCAAGCGGAATCTTCCCTTAGTGTCGTAAAGCAGACGGAAATTCTCATTTGTCTTGGGAATGGAAACAACATCTGAAAATAAAGGCATTTCCCATTAACAGGTGCCAAAAAAGAGTTTATAAATAGTAATCAGGCATTAGTTATCCTAACAAAGATTGTTAATTTGTTATAATACTAATTGAACAACAACAATATGTATAATATGGGGGAAAAAACATCATGTCTGAACTATATAATGGTGAATACATCATGCAATCCAATCTTAAGGAATCTTACCAACTTCGTATAATGCTAAATTAAGACAGCAATTGAAAGAGAACATACCCATAAAACCAGCTGGATAGGTCTTATCAGTCCTGACCTTGTTATCAACAAGGACATGTCGTTGCATCAAAATAGCTTGGACCTCCTGGTACGTAAGGGCGTACTTTAACCTGTTACGCAGAATAAGGATCAAGGGCAAGCATTCCCTTGCTTTGTGGGGACCAGATGAAGGTTTAGGAGCCTGCATATCATATAAAGCAAACATAAGAAACAAATTACAGTAGCATTACAGCCAGATGAATAAAGTGCAAATTTGTGTCACTTACAAATGCACCACCAAGTTTGTCAAGCATCCAATGCTTGGGGGCATTGAGCCTCTTCAAATGTTTCTTCAATCCTCTCGCCTGCAATTCAGATAAACAGAAAGGCATGAATGAAAGCAACATTGGAGAACATATATGCATATCCTAAACTAGTAAACTAAACGATTGATAAGTGCAATGACAAAATAGAATACTAGAAAATTCTCAACAGCATTATAAGATCAACTCTGCAATTAATACTCTACTAGAGATGATGTCAAAAATTCAATACGAGCACAGGAAGAGGAAGCTCTGCAGCCAAGTGACCACCAAGAACAGTGTTATACATTTCCCACCTGAATTTAACTCCTACCTTACAACACACTACCATTTATAGCACGATTGAATGAAAAATAAGTAAAATAAAACTTTCATTTCACCTTTGCAATAAGTCGTATATGAAATTTAATAGCAAACTCAGATTAAATAGCCATTTCGATCAAATTGTTAAACATATCATTCGGCGAAAACAATGAAACATATCCCATCATCAATAGACGAAAATGCTAAAAAAAACGCGCTCAAACACTCTTCATCCATTTCCCCAACCGAGAGAAACCTCGGTCAGTACCACACTAAACCGGGTTACTAGATAGCCGGTAATTAGGGAAGCACCGTTACAACATAACCAAAGCAAAAGCTATAGTCATCACTCATCAACCACCTCACTATGGCATCATTAATACAATCAACTGATACCTTCAATTCAAAAGCAACACGAAATGTATCTACATTAGAGGCTTCAAACCACATTCCAACCAGAAATTACCCAAAAAACCAATATACAAAATCATTAGATCAAGATAATTATACAATTAACAAATTTCATCACATTTTTTATCAATTCACAGTCTTTAACCACATAAATCACCCAGTAAAATCTCAAAAATTAAAAAAAAAAAAAAAAAAAAAAAAAAAAGACCCAGTTCACATTTTCACAAGAGAAAAATAACAGAAATGCATATAAATGAAAAATAAAAAAAAAAATAAAAAAAAAGATTAAATTGATGAAAAATTAAAGACCCGTATACATGCAGCCGATCCCAGAATCAAAATTCCACAGAAAACAACAATTACATTCAGAAAAAGTTCAGATTATGCAATGAACAAAAATCATAGTATTGGTAATTAGAGAAAACAAGAAACGAGTAGATTACAAGAGATTAAAGAGAAGACTGACCATGTTTGAAGATTTGGGTGGAAGAGAGAGAAAGTTGTTCTCTCTTCAGCGGCGTTTGTTCGACAACAGAGATTGGTTAAGCAGGAATGAGTGAGGATTCAAATCAAAAACCCTAGTCTGTATCTGTTATCAAAAAGCTTTGCTAGGGTTTTCTACATAGTTGGGCCTTTTTATAAACAGAAATGTAATTCTAAACTTAGCCCAACTAAGTATCCCCTTGGACGGTTGGACTTGCTCCTCGTGGACTATGTGTATTTTTTCTTTGGATGACTGCAACGAGCCGAGCCGAGCCGAGTCGAGTATTGCTTTGTTTATACTGTATTACGGAGTATTTACTTTTTCTGTATTTTTTACAAAAAATTTGACACGTTTTGACTTATACACTGTTATCAAATTATATTTTGACTAATTTTTGTAATTTATAGCTACGATAAACATACATAGTCATGTGAGATTTTGTTTAAATCGTCTCAATGTGAATTCATAACTACTTTTTACAATTTTATAATGTTGATAATTAAAATATTAACTGTTAAAACTATGCTCTGGCAAACGTGATAAAGAAATATGTCAACTAAAAAAATGGAGAAAGTATGATTTAACTTAAGCTAGTTCAGATCAAGTTCGATTTCGAGTTTTCAACTTACAATAATGAAAATATATTCAAGTTCAATTGATTTAGGAGATATAATTTACTGATCGAGCCGAGTTTATATAAATGTTTTTCTTATATATGAGCTTTGCACTTTTGACATTTAAAAGTCCAAAATTAAAGCATAATTATAAAAAGGAAAATTTAACGGGAATAATCCAACCTTTGCTCCGTTCTCCCATTAATCCAACCTTTCGATTATTGCGCATTAATCCAACCTTTGCCTCCCATTTTCTCCCAGCAACCCTTGTAGGTCAACAACCAGTTTCAACCGGTTTTTATGATGACGTGGCACTTACCGTTGTTGTTTGAATTATTTTGTTTTTTTAAAAAAATAGAAAAAAACTCCCCTTTATTTAACAACCCCCCTCCCTCCTCTGTTCAGCTTTTCCCTTGTGTGTTCCTCCTCGATTCTTCACAACCATTCTTTCTCAATCCTGCTTTATTATTTGAGGTTACGAATTAATTTAGAAAAAATCTGTAATTATGGATAGGGCAAAACAGCGAGGAAGTTGCAATTCTGGTTCGTCTTCTTCAATGGGTTGTTTGTCGAACTTGAAATGCAAATGTGGAACTGATGCGGTGGTGCGTACTGTGAAGAATGGTCCAAATTCTAGAATGAAATTCTATGGCTGTCACTCATGGCCTGTGAGTTGCGTTGTTGTTGTAATTGAATTAGGGATTACAATTTAGGGTTTATTTGGGAATTTAATACTGGTTGTGTGTTTTTCAATTTCAGGATGCGGATTGTGGATTTTTCAAGTGGATTGGTGGTGTTAGAGAAATAGAGGATGAACTCCGCTTTCAGTTGTTCGAGAAGGAAACCACAATTGCGGAATTGGAAATGTAGAAGCAGATGGTTGAAGAGAAGGTTAAGAAGTTGCAATTGAAAAAGGAGAACATGGAAGAAGACTTGCAGGAGTTGAAAGCAGAGGTTTCTCAAATGCGAATTGAACTTATGAAGAGTTCTAGGAATGAGAAGAATTTTTCTTTGGCTTTAATGTTATCATGGGTGTTATTTGGGATTATTGTGATGTATTTGAAGTAGGTTGTATTAGAATTGTTGAATGTAATGTGTTGAAGTTATTAATAAAAGGAAGGTGTTTGGAAACATTCAATCTTTTCTGTGTGCATATATATGTATGTGCCTTGGTGAAATGTGTTGACAGTGTAACAAAAACCATGTTGACAGTGCATGACAAACCATACATAGTTGACAATAATTTGGCCAACAATGATAGGCATAAATTACATGCCACCATATTGACAGTGTAGCATAAACCATACATAGTTAATAGGCTAAAACATTGTTCACAAAATATTCCCTAAGTCAAAATAAAGGCTAAAATATTGTCAATACATGCAACTGATAGGCTAAAATATTCAGAAAACAGGAAGTACATATTGTACTCAAAATATGGCTAAAATTACATGCCACCATCTTAGTTTTGATCCAGGTACTTGTTGTTGTTGTGTTGAACACCTCATCACAGCTTGTCAAACTTGGTTGCCTTGAGTTCCAGGGTCATTCTGCCTGCCTTGAGAAGGTCCCTGTGAACACATGACAGCACAGTGTAAGTGAACAAAGAAGATCATAAAGACATGAAACTAAACAGAGTGAAATGAGCTAACTCACTCCTTGGATAGCACTGCCATCAGCTGAAATAAGCATCCCAACACCAACAGGAGGCATGTTCCTTCCTCTTCCTCTTCCTCTTCCCCTTCCTCCTTGTCCTGTTGCAGTGCTCCCCCCAACAGATGCAGTAGAAGAGGATCTGCCACCTCTTGAACCCCTGCCACCTCTTGAACCAGGTCCTCCTCTTATCATCCTCCCCCCCTCTCCCAAGCTGGGTAGGTTGTGTAGTAGCAAGGTGATGTTGTTGGGTGGCACCAGTAGGTTGCTGCACAGTAGAGGTTTGAGTTTGTTGGTCAGCAGACCCTTCTGAATGGGGTACCTGACCATCATTCCTTGGTCTGCCCTTTGGTCTTTTTGCTGGAGGTTCACTAGAAGTAGCTGTGTTGTTGTTTGGACACCTTCTTTTGTTATGACCCTTCTCTTTACACACACTGCAGGTCATTTCCATGCCAACCCTTGTCATTGTCCCTGGTTTTTTGGGATTCTCATGAGGATCCTTGATCCTATTCTTCCTAGGTCTGCCTGTTCCTATCTTGATTGGAGGGGGTTCAAGGCTACAATTCACTTGTGGCCAATGTCTTTCCCCCTGACATGGTGGAATTGACCCTGAAATTGAGAGCATAATCATATATTAACAACATTAACATTGACAGCATAAGCCTAACTTTAACTAAAAACAAACCTGCATAAGCTTTCATGTACACATCCTTCCTGTACCATTTATCAACATAGTCTTCAGCATTTTGGTGCAGGAAAAAGATGCATGCAATTGCATGGCAACATGGTATTCCAACCATGTCCCACTTTATGCAAGTACAGGTTCTTGTCTCCAAATTCACAACTAATTGATCTAACTGGTAGCTGACATTAAACAATGATTCAGTTGAAGGCATGACATCACAGTATGCAGCTTTGTCTTTCTCTTTCTCAAGCTTCTTCTGAATATTAGGGCAAAGAACTGAAGTACATTTCTGCATTTCAATCCTCTTTAGCACAAGCCTCTGCATCAAGGCAGCCCTAATCTCCTCAAGCATATAAATCAGATGCTTTGTTCTAGCATTAATGATATACCCATTAAAGGTCTCAGCCATGTTACTAGTGATTGCATCTATTTTCACAAATGTGTCCAAGAAGGCTCTACAGAATAGCTTAGGGTTGTAGCCTTTAAATGCAGTGGCAGCATCTGAGTTTAATGTCTCCAGCTTCTCTAAAGCATCATTATAATCAGCTAAGTTGTATGCCTTAGCTATTGTCCAAAACAGAAGCTTCAAATCATCCCCCTTATAAGTTCTATGCCACAGTGCAAACACATGCCTAGCACAGTGTCTGTGCTCTGCCCTAGGGAGGACAACTTTAACACCATTCAAGATAGCCTTCACAACAAACAACATAACCATATATCACAAATAAGGCAATAAAATGCATAACAATGAAATAACTTCAACAGACAGAAGACATACCATGTGTTCGTTTGAAATGATGCAGATCCCTTCTCCATCTCCAAGATCTAAACACTTTTAAAGTTCCCCAAAGAACCACTCCCAAGACAGATTGTTTTACCCCTCAGCAACTGCCCAGGCAATGGGATACATTTGCTCATTGCCATCCCTGCCAACTGCTGTCAACAGCTGCCCTCCCAGAAAAGTTTTCAGAAAACACCCATCCACACAAATCACCCTTCTACACCCCTCTTTCCAACCATTTTGCAAACCCTCAAAACAAGTAAACAATCTCTGAAAAACAGGTGTGAGTGGCTTTTTCTTCAGTGTTGTCACAGTCACCAACTCAAGTGAACTCCTTGGACTACTACTCTTCAAAGAAGTCATGTACCTTCCAACCTTTTGATAATGCTCATGCATTAACCCATGGAGCAATTTGTGTGCAGCATATTTCACCTTATATGCAAATCCCCTCCTCACTACCACCTTAAAAGCCCTCCTGATTGTCTCAATGATCTCTTTGGCAGGCCAATGGGGTCTACTTTTGAACACCTTTAAAAATTGCCTAGCTACCCAAGTAGAATTCAGTTGTCTATTTCTTTTCACGTTTCTTTGACAGGTATGGTCTGACTCAACCCTTTTAACCACAAATGTTGCTCTCCTAGAATCCCAAGCACCATACAGGTACAAACCACACCCTGGCACACACCCAACTCCAAGTCTTTGCTGCCTTTTCTGGTCACTGATCTCAAATACTAGATCCCTTCCCTGTAATATAGCATACTTAGCCACTACATCTTTAAAAGCATCCCTAGATGCAAACCTTTGACCAACCTTCCAAGTGAACACAGCAAAATCTGTGTCTGCTTTCACCAGAGTACCTGACCTCTTCTTTCTTTTTTCCCTAGTTTCATCCTCATCACTGTTTCCTGGAGTCAGTAAATCATCATCACTGTCATCATATTCACTCTCATTTCCTTCCTGACCAGTCCCTACTGTTGCTCCTCTTACTTGAGTCCGTTCCCCATGGTTGCCTAACCTCCCTTCAGCAGCTTCCCTCTGAAGTTGCTCTGCTATTTCAACAAGCTTAGCAGAACAAGTCCTCACCCTCTCTTTTGCAGTATTGAACTCTTCATCATCTACTTCTGTTTCATACCCTCCATCATCTAAAAGCAAACTTTCATTGAACCCCTCCTCCTGCTCATCAAACTCATCTTGTAGATCTAAACTTCCATCTGACTCATCCTTAGTGATAGGATCATATAGTGGATCTGAATCCTCACTCTGCTCAGAAAAGTTTAAAAGCTCATTCCATTGTAGTGGACTTTCTGGTCTGTTATCTAGCCAAGGGTCATCCTCTACCACACCAACCCCTTTTCCTTTATCAGTGATAGGATCATAGACTGGATTTGAATCCTGAGTCTACTCAGAATATTTTATAAGCTCATTCCATTCAATTGGGCTTCCTGCTCTGTTATCTACCCAAGGGTCATCCTCAATGATCTTTTGGGGTGAGTTTGGGTTAGGTTCTGTGGAAGGAGAAGCAAATGTTGTTTGACTGTATTGACTGCCAAAGGTAGATGTAGAGAGAGGTGTGGGTGTGTGTCTGTCTTTTTTTTGGTTTATTAAGGGTTGAGTGTAAGGTGGCTTAGATTTCTGTGAGACAAGATCTGAGGTACAAGCATCTTTCTGGTTGGAAGCATCTTTTATCGTTAAAGGTTTGGGTGGCACCTCCTTATTGGCAACTTCTGCTTATGTTGAAAATGTGGGCCCTCCATTCCATCACACACATAAATTTCAATACATCTGTTTTTCTCAACTAAACTCCTCATCTCCAGCACTTCAAGGTCTGAGTAAACCTTTCTCAAACCATTTGCTAAGGTCATACCAAGAACTAAATAAAACAGGAAGTCTATCTTATCATAGTCCCCACATTTTTTTGCAAAATCTTCCAACCACCACCAATACAACTTGTCAGGATCAATGCAGAAAGTCCTAACTTTTCCACTTTTATATACTACCTCTCCATTTGCATAAGTTTTGAAAACACCCCCAAAACAATACTTCAGTGTGACAGCAGAGAAAGGGTCATCAAACTACCAACAAACCACAACATACACAACAATTTACAACTAATTAACCAAAGTAGAGCAAAAAATTCGCAATAAAACAATCAATTATTATCAAACACCACATTCATAACACTACACCAAACATCACAACAATTGTCGCAATTACATAGCATAGGCATCCAAAAAAAGCAAATTTACCACACCTAACATACAATTAGCCATAAAAGGAAAAAAAATTTAGGGTTCGCTGATGACATACCTCCATGTGTAATGCATTGATTCGAGGACCACAGCAGTCTTCTGCGCGAATTCGTCCGGCTTTCACCAAGTACAAATTTAGGTAGAACAGAGTGGAGAGCAGTAATTGGAGTGAAAGGAGGAGAGTGAAAACAGTAAGGAAAAAAAGTAATTTGAAGGGAGTAGTAATGGCGATCAACGCTCATCAATTGATGGTAATGGTGACACAAGTGGTTGGAGTAGTAATGGCGCCTAATTCATTGAGGAGGGAAAGCAAATAGTCAACATGTCAACGGTAATAAGATTGACTTCTTTAGCCGGTTGCCAGTTAAAAAGGGTTGCTGGGAGAAAATGGGGGGCAAAGGTTGGATTAATGCGGAATAATCAAAAGGTTGGATTAATATGGGAGAACGGAGCAAAGGTTGGATTATTCCCGTTAAATTTTCCTTATAAAAATCCTAATCATAAAGTGTAGCATTTTATTTGAGTGATCAACTAATTTACGGCATGTTCTCTTCATCTTAGAAAAATAAGTTTTAGGTCAAATGAGTTCAGATAAGTTCAGAAGATCAGTTAAGATAAGTTATAATGAGGTCTAATAAGTTTAACAAGATCTTATAAGTTCCAATAAGTTTTATTCACCTTATTTTCAGTTATTTCAACCCTCCATAGGTGTGAACCAATGAGAGGGGTGAGTAATAAAATCAGATAAGATCAAATAAGTTCCGTGGAAAATAAGTTTTGATAAGGGTTACCTAAGTACAAATTACAACTAAAATAAGTTTTAATAAGATTTAATAAGTTCAATTTAATTCAGTTAAATTCAGAAAAGTTCAGTTAAGTTCATATAAGTGAAAATCAGTTGAATTCTTGAATATAACGCACCCTTAGTTTCAACAAGTTCTAATCAAGTCTAATATAATTATATCAAATACTACTTTTTAAAATAATAAAGTATTATATATAATCACGAAAATTATAGTTTAAACTCCCTCGAAAGAAAGGGTTCTCTCTATTGATGATAGCGAACTCCTAGTTGTGCCGGCTATTCTACCCTAGATAGGGTTCCGCTCCCCTTTAGCAATGGCTGAGGGGATTATCGAGAAGTGTGTGAATTTGAAAATTGATGATGAATCAAGAGAAGCCATAGACCTCAGTGCTATAAACCCTAACGATGGTGAGGAGAATTTGGGACTGATGCTTATAGGCAGATTGTTAACAGAGAGATCATACAACTTTGAGGCGTTCAAAAGAACTATGGTCAATATTTGGGCGCCATCAAAAGGTATTGCAATTCATAATTTGAGCCCTAACCTTTTCGCAATTCAATTCTTTCGTTGGAAAGATAAAGAGAAGGTTATGGAGTGGCAGCCATGGTGTTTTGATAACATGCTTATTCTCTTAAAGGAGGTGGAAGGGCATGAACAACTAGAAGAGGTGACAATCAACTTTTCTCTGTTTTGGGTGAGAGTGAAAAATTTACCTTTTAATTACTGTAGGGAATATTTCAAACATCAACTTTGAGCCCCACTGTGATCATGCATTTAAGTATGGTGGCGCCCAAAGGGAAAGAAGCTAGAGATAAAAGAATCGCCAACAAGTTTTAGGAACTTGTAATCCGTTCACGGGTGTGAAGGTTACACCCCATTCACGATCACGGAGATCGCTAACTCAACAGTGGTCCGGAACCATGACTGGATATTTGGGGATGATGGTACGAATCCAACCTAAAAGAGATTGAACCCGCCCTAAATCGGCCTCTACTTAATTCTTAAGATATTCATGTGCGCTTCCCGATTAACATCCATACAATAAGTTAATCCTAAACCTGTTTAATCTATATTGGTTGATTATTAATGCACAAATAAATCTATTATTGGCGATCACTTGAAATTAAAATCATATAAAACCTAAAATCAGATTATTAATTATCTTATTAGGCATGATTTCAAGTACAAATTCCCTTTAAACCTGCAAGAAAGGGCGTGATCAAGCGATAACAATGAACAATTAAGTAACATAATAATTATTGACACAACAAATCATCATCATAATCAAAACATCATTAGCAAGATCCTAGGCATGATACTAAACGGATTAAGAACAAACCCTAGCATGTCACTAAATAATAATCAAGATTAAAGCTTTAGCCTAAACATGATACTAAAAAGCATGAAGACAACGTAACATGACACTAGAAAGCAAAAGCATCCTAACATATACTAGAAATCACAAAAGCATCCTAACATGATACTAGGAATTAAAATAATATTTTAAGCATGATTTCTATATCAAAGGAATAAATACGTATTAGGGAGATCAAATTACTCACTTTGATGCCTCGTATCTCTTTCTATCAAAACAATAAACACGTTAGTAACTTCAAGAGAGATTAAAATCAAACAAACCAAATAAATCAAATAATAATTGAAATATAGATTAGGACCAAACCCTTAGAACTATCAACCTTCCACGTCGAGCTCGAAGGCAACTACGAGAAGGGCTTGGAGTATTCAAGTCTCGCAAAGGACGTATGGTGTGTGATGTGTTTAGGCTAAGGCTAAGAAAGAGAGAGAGAAAAGCTTATAGCTTAGAGAGGGGTTAAGATGATGATTGTTGGTGATCAAGCTTGTTGATGATTGAAAAAGAAGGAAAACAACCTCTATTTATAGGGAAAAAAGAGGGAAAAATCAGAATAAGAGTTAGAATTCAACTCGGAGTAAAACTGATAGTATCGTGAAACGCCAGCTATATCGCGGCACGATATTAGTATCGTAGCGCGATATGAGCATCGTTCAGCGATACTTTTGGAAGATAGAATCCGTACGGAATCCGACTTCCAATCAAATTGGGACAATCGTATTTCCGTACATATTCTAATTTTATCAGAATTAATCCTATTAAAAAACAAGTATTTCATCCGAAGTAAAATTATTAAATTTTATCATTTCAAAAAAAACAGGATAAATCAAAACCTTCTAGAGGATTGTAGAAGCTAATAATAAATCATAAGGGATTTAGGAATGATGTTTAAGGTTAATGGACCCTCCACATGATCATTGGGTCGTAGGTAAGGTAGACCTAGGTTCGGTTTGGGCTTGGTTTAGTATTTTGGCCATAACTTATTCGTTTTAAGTCGGATTTGGGCTTATAATATATCGTTGGAAAAATCTTTTCAAACCCCATCCAACTACACAATAATTGGACCAGGATTATGGACCAAAATAAACTGGTTTGGACGATTTATAAAGAGGACACGAAATGAATGATTTTCAAAGACACGAAATGAATGATTTTGGGTTTAAAGGCACGAAATAAATGATTTTTGGCTTAAAACATTTAAAGAAATGCTAGAAATGGTCAAAGATAAAGTTCACAAGACTCTTCAACTCTTCACCTAACTCGATAATCAAAGACGTGAAAGGTACTCATCATTGGGTTTGGTTTTTGGGGAGACACAATCAGGTGTCTACAATTACCGTTCGGATGAGCATGTGAAATCACTAGTGCGTGATATGGGAGAGATTTTGGAGCTTGAGGAGGATGTGCTTGGAATAGGTAGATATCGTAGAGTTAAGGTGATGCTTGATACCACACTCCCATTGAGACGATTCTAGCGCTTTAAGGACAGGAAGGGGCATGAATTGAAGGTGGACTTTGCCTATGAACGACTACAACATTTTTGTTTTGCGTGTGGAAGGATGGGTCACTTAGAGAGATTTTGCCACTTTGTGCCTGACTAGGAGAAGGAAAGAAAGTTAGGGTGGAACTCTACTCTTAAGGCTACTCCCAGAAAAGGTAGACTTAAAGAGATGGAGGAGGTGGAAGGAATTGGTGGAAAGAGAGTTTTATTTGTGACAAAAGCAGGGGAAGCTTCTTCAGATTCGGATATAGCCAAGGAAAATCTCGAGGTGAATGTTACTAGTGGTGTGGAGACCAGTGAGAATAAGGGGGATAGGGCTACACCTTATGAGACGTCTGTTGTTGTGCAAGAGAGGCAACTGACTGCTCCAAACCTGTTGAAGTAGATGCATGAAGCTCATCAATCAGCCTCTGCTACCCAGGTCCACCTTACCTACGACCCAATGACCATGTGGAGGGTCTATTAACCTTAAACATCATTCCCAAAACCACATTTGTGGTGATGTTAGGAATAAAGGAGGGGTGGTTTGGAGGTTTGTCGGCATCAACGGATGGCCGAAGGAGGAAGACAGGCATAACACTTGGAAGCTCATCACTCATCAATGCGAGAATAGTGAAGTACCGATTTTACTTGGGGGCAATTTTAATGAAATTTTATAGCATAGTCAGAAGGAAGGAGGAGCTGATAGAACCCGGAAGGAGGTGGAGGGATTTCATGACTGTTTGAACACTTTAAATCTCCGTGACCTTGGATATGTGGGTCAATGGTATACTTGGGAACGGGGTAACACTGTGGAGACTCGAGTGTGGGAAAGATTAGATCGGTTTCTGGCCTCTCAAACTTGGTGGGACTTATATCCAAATGCCTTTGTTAAGAATATCCTTCGCTATAAATCTGATCACTCTGCAATTGTGTTGAACACGGAGGTCTGAAAAGAAAAAAGAAGAAGGGAAAAAGAAGTTTCAAGTTTGAGACTAGTTGCCTTCTTGATGACACTTGTGAGCTTGTAATAAGGAAGGCTTGGTCAGATTCTTGTGGGCTGCCTATCTTTGATAAAGTTGCTGCAGCTGGTCGTAAACTAGTAGAGTGGAGTAGAAAAAAATTTAATGACCTTGGTAGCCAAATAGAAGAGACCGAAGCTCTTCTTCGTACAGCCCAACAGAAACCAATTACCAGAGCCAGTTGTGAGGAGTGTGCTTTACTAGAAGGGAAATTGGATGATTTAAATGATAAATGCGAGGCTTATTGGTATATTTGATCGAGAGTATCGGAGGTGAAGGACGTTGATCGCAATACGAGCTACTTCCATCATAAGGCATCACAGAGAAGAAAGAAAAATCGCATTGATGGCCTTTATGATGAAAGTGGTTACTAGAAGTCGGAGGAGGGGGAAATTTTGCAGATTATTTCAGATTACTACAAGAACATTTTTTTCTTCTAGTAACCGGCCGTCTCATGAAGACCTGTAAGAAGTCCTTCGTTTGATAAATACGATTATCTCAGGGAGATAAACAGTATACTTCTTTGTCCTTTCTCCAGGGAGGAAATCTTTGCGGCTCTTCAACAAATGCATCCCTGAAAAGCTTCAGGCCCTGATGGTATGCACACTAGGTTTTATCAACGGTTTTGGCATATAGTTGGTGATGATGTTTTTAATTTTGTTAGTACTATTCTACATGGAAACCTCTCCCCTAGAAGTGTAAATAATACTAAAATTGTGTTGATTCCGAAAGTTAATTCCCCAACTAAGATGACAGAATTTCGACCCATAGCTTTGTGTAATATCTTGTATAAATTAGTCTTTAAGGCGATTGTTATTAGATTGAAGAGTATTCTCCCCAACATTGTAACGGAGAATCAGAGTGCTTTTGTGCCAGGAAGGTTAATTACGGATAATTCTCTTATTGCCCTTGAAATTTTTCACACTATGAAGAAGAGAAATAAAGGGCATAGGGGTATTGTGGCTATGAAATTAGATATGAGCAAAGCATATGACAGTCGAATGGGGTTTTCTGAAAAAGCTGCTATTGACGATGGGGTTTGATGGGAGATGGGTCAATCTAATTAAGGACTGTGTCTCAACGGTGTCTTATTCATTCGTAATAAATGGGGTTATTTGTGGTTCGGTAGTTCCCGAAGGGGCCTTCGACAGGGAGACCCCTTATCTCCGTATCTTTTTATTCTGGTAGCCCATGAATTTTCAAGAATGATACATTACAGGGTACTAAAAAAGAGGATTCATGGAGCCCGGGCTAGCCGAAGTGGGCCCGAAATCTCACATCTTTTTGCATATGACAGCTTACTTTTTACTCGCGCCACCCGACAGGAATGCTCATCCATTGTTGATATTCTCAACCAATACGAAGCAGCTTCCGGGCACAAAATTAATTATGACAAGTTGGATCGGAGGTGTCTTTTAGTAGAGGGGTTACTGTCGCTTAAAGAGACGAGATTTTGGGGATTCTTAACATAAGAGTGGTGGACAAAAACGAAAAATATCTTGGCATCCCTACAATTGTCGGAAGATTAAAAAAGGCAGTATTTGGTGCACTGTTGGATAGAGTTTGGAAGAAACTTCAAGGGTGGAAAGAAAAATTTCTTTCTCGCGTCGGGAAAGAAATTTTACTCAAGTCTGTAATACAAGTCATTCCTACGTACCTCATGGGAGTGTATAAGTTACCAGTTTATGTCATTTAGAGTATCCATTCGGCCATGGCTAGATTTTGGTGGGGGTAAAAGGATTCACAAAGAAAGATCCATTATTGGAAGAGTTGGGAAGTCTGTTCTCCAAAGTGTGTTGGTGGGATGTGATTTAAGGTCCTAGAAGTGTTTAATGTAGCTTTGTTGGGACGTCAAGCATGGAGGCTAATTCGGTTTCCAGATTCTTTATTGGGCAAAGTTCTAAAGGCAAAATATTTCCCGAATACTTCTTTCCTTAGTGCTTCTTTGGGGCCGAACAGTAGCTTCTCTTGGAGAAGCATTTGGAACTCGAAGAGTCTTGTGATGGAGGGTATGATATGGAGGGTTGGGAATGGATCTTGTATTGAATTATGGTCTAAGCCTTGGCTTGCTAATGAACACGGCCAGTTTGTTATGAGTGAAGAGGTGGATAGTCTTTCGACAGTGCAAGATTTAATAGATCGTGAGAGAAGGGAGTAAGATCTTGAAATTATTGACAATTTTTTTGATGATCGTGACAAGAGATGTATCCTTTCAATTCCCTTGATAAGTAGCCATGATATTCTTGATGAGATCACATGGGCATTCACACAGGAGGGTGCTTACTCAATCAAGACAACTTACATAATCGGTAAAGGTTGCAATCTAGATGCTTTTCACAAGGCGTTTGTTGACATATGGAAGCTAAACGTGACACCAAAAGTGCGCCACTGTTTGTGGAGATTGTGCACTAACACACTGCCAGTTAGAGACCTCTTGCATATGCGTCATGTAATTGATTCAACAAGCTGCCTTTGGTGCCAGCCAGAGGGTGAGACTGCAACCCATGCTCTCTTCGAATGTGGGAGAGTTCGTGACTTATGGTCGTATTGTGAGTGTGAGGCCATGCTGATTGAGGAAGCTGGGGATAATATGTGTGACCTGGTCGAATGGGGTAAGTTAGACAAGATGGTGCGGCGAGGTGCTTTTTTAGCCGGGTGTATTTGGGGGGAACGCAGTAAAAAGGTTTTTGAAAACAAGATCACTCCAAACTCAGTGCTAGTGGATAGGGTGCGATGCTTGGTGGAAGAACAAGGCACATATGTAAAGAAGATTTATGTTAGACCTACTATGAGAAGTGCTACCAGCCCCAAGGTTTGGCATCCTCCCCCTACTGGCTATGTGAAACTCAATGTTGATGCATCGGTCTCAAGTGAAGGGATAATTGGTTTGGGAGTAGTGGCTAGAAATCACGAGGGCAAGGTCATCTTTGTTGCCACCAGAAGGATGCACGCATACGAGTTTCTAGAAATTACAGAGGCGAAAGCTCTTGCAATGGCTGCTCGTTTAGGCAAGAGGTAAGGGCTCAAGGATGTCATTTTGGAGACTGATTATTAAACTCTCACCAAGAAGCTTGATAAAGGAGTCGTGTTTCTCTCAAATTTAGACTCTATAATTAGTGATATTTTCTTTATATGTACTGCTTTTGATTCTATAAGTTGGTCCCATGTTAAGAGGGAGGGCAACTTTGTTGCTCACCGCCTTGCTAAGCTAGTTCCATTTGGGGTAGAACAAGTGTGGGAGAACTTTTGTCCACAAGAATTTACCCCTTATGTACTATTGGATAATCTCGTTTCTTGATTAATGCTAGCTTGCTTTCCTCAAAAAATAATAATAATAATAAAGTATTATATATTATATATCATATTAACAGTATCATGTTATTTCGTAGTTATTTTAGTACAGTGAGCTTTGTGTGTGGCTTGTCACATGGTGTGGTCGCTTGTAAAATAACAAAGTAACTCCTATAACAACAATAACATTTATATGAGTTACTCATAGACACCCTTTCTATGAATGATTAAGTCATTCTTCCCCACGGAGAAAAAAAAAAAAAACCCTTCTATAACACTAACCGAGTAACCCTTGTAATAGTAGTAATAAGCTTCTACGTCACACTAGCATTGTTGGTCTTGGTGGAGCCTTTGAAGATTCGTTGAATCTATTTAATAGAATTATGGAGTCTGACATTTTGTGTAATCGTAGTGGGGTCGCTGCCCCTAAACTCATGAAGAAATTAGCATATATATATTTCGTTCACAAAGGTTACCGTATCTGTAGAATCCACCTTTTTTTATCTCCTCAACATCACACCTCTGCTTGCCTTCATGCGATTCTTATATCGGATTTGGGATAGACGATGAATGCGAAGACTTACCGTTGTGTGTTGTGCTACTGGTTGGGTGTTCCTTTATTCTCTATATCGACACCAGGCCATGTTCTACTTGCTCTAGAGTTTTTGCGAGGGATATCTTCGGTGATCATGTGGTGTCATGTGCTGGTATTATGGGTATTAAACATCGACATAATGTTGTTCGGAATACCCTTGTTGATGTTTGTTACCGATCTGGGATTTCAACAAGGAAAGAGGTGGACATTGGGCATTTACGTTAATTTTTGCCAAATATGAGCTTAAATTAGATCCTTAAAGCATCAAAATGACCCCCCAAACCTTACCCGATCATTTTTTATGGTTAAAAAATGACGATACGCTAATCGAGATATTTTTCGTCACACAAAAGGGGGCATTTATGTTATTGTATTGCCAATGCTATGCTTAATTTGAATCCATAAAAGGGTCAAAATGACCCCCAAAACTTTACCCGAACAATTTTTGTCACGAAAATCGAGAAAAATATGTTACTTTATTAATTAAAATAAATGATTAAAATGAATCAATCATATCATGACACGTGTCATGATTTAATCCTAATGACTAACGGAATTAACAACATTCTGTGAATTTTTTAAAAGCTCGATGACATTTGGTGAATTTGTTTTATGACATTTGGTGAATTTTTATAAAAATCAGTGGCATTTGGTGAAATAGCCGTTATGATGGAGGACCTTCGTAACTCTGCGTACGCCCCTGATGACATCTTGAATGGTATGACATGACTCTCCTTTGTGTGGGTGTATACCACCAAAATCATGTTTTAGCTGACAATTGCTGGTTGATTTACTATTGCCTAATTTACTACTGGCTGAGTCTCTACATTGACTCCCTAGCTAAGTCTCTACAGATTGACTCTTTGGCTGAGCCAATAAGTGCAATGACTCCAACTGCCAAATAATAATAATAATAATAATAATAATAATAATAATAATAATAATAATAAGTGCAATGACTTCTGTCTGGTTACAAGCGGTCCCGATATCAGGTTTGGGTCAGACTATGAATGGTAAGACTTACCGTTGTGTTCTTTGCTACCAGTTGGGTGTTCCCTTGTTCTCCGTTTCAACACCTTGTTCTGCTTGCTCAAGGGTTTTCGATGGGGATATTTTTGGGGATCATGCAGTGTCTTGTGCTGGGATGGTGGGTATTAAATATCGGCACAACGTTGTTCGTGATACCCTTGTTGATATTTGTTTCTGCTCAGGGATTTCTGCAAGGAAGGAGGTCAATGTTGGGTTGACTGGAGGGAACGACGGGGCTTTTCGACCAGCAGATGTGTTGCTTTACTCTTGGGATAGAGGCCTAGATGTATGTGTTGACTTGACGGGGTCTTCTCCATTGACACAATCTGGGTTGTCTGACTTCGTTCCTGGTCGTGTTGTGTCGGCTGCGGCTCAGCGGAAGCGAGACAAGTATGGGGCGCGTTGCAGGGCTATTGGCTATGGTTTTCTTCCGTTCTCCTTTTCTTCATTGGGGGAATTAGAGAAGGATGTTGTTGCGTTGCTGAAGCGGGTTCAGGCGTTCTCTAGGACTCAGGATATTGGTGCTCGTGCGGCTACTCACATCTTCAACAGGATTGGGTTCGCTATACCTAGAGGGTGGGGGCCCAGATTGTATCTCGGCTTCCCACTAATTTCTTGTAAATCATTTGACTTTGTAGATTTTTGTTATAATAATAATAATAATAATAATAATAATAATAATAATAATAATAATAATAACGAATTTCAAACCACTTCAGGTAAAATTAAACAAAAAAAATAGAATAAAATCGAAAAAATACTCATAGCTAAATTGGAACAAAATAGAACAAATTATATTAATATTATTTATAAATTAACAAATAATGTAAATTCTGCATATTATTTTTGTCATAATTTGACAATTCAATCTTTAACATCATCATAATTTGGTACCTTAGTTTCAAATATTTGGAGATTGATATTAGGTTAATCAATGTCATACAATAATTTTTTTTTTAACTATGACATGTGATTCGTACAGTTTACGGAGTTTTAATTTTTGGTTGTTTAGTTTAACCTTATTTCTTTCTTGACGGATTCCAAACAACACTCTTAAATACTCCTATTCTTTCATTATTCAAAGAGTACTTAGAGTAGTATTTACTTATTTTTCTCTTCATACTACTTTGCTTTCATTATTCTAGTTTAACTTGCATCAATTGAGTATGAATTCAGAATTCGGAATTCTGATGAGAATCACAAAAATAGTTTAACTCAAAAGGTTTGAAAGAGAAAGAGAGAAGTAAGTATACCTTATTCTTCCTCTTTAAATATTTTAAATCAAAAAATTGAAAATATGATGCATCCTTTGTCCTTTTATTTTCTAATACATATAACTTAAGTATATTATAAAATAAATATAGTTTCTTCAATTTAGAAATATATGATAGTGTTATGAAATATTGTGTGGATGCCCATTATACTCCTTGTATGTTGTATCATTCCAGAATATTCTAGATAGATCTAGGGTTTATATTCTTATCCAACCAAACCCTAATTATATTGTATATATATATATATATATATATATATATATATATATATATATATATATATATATATATATATATATATATATATATATATATTATATATATATATATATATATATATATATATATATATATATATATATATATATATATATATATATATATATATATATATATATATATATATATATATATATATATATAGAGGAAGGCTCATGTAAGAACCCTCCTCTATATAAGAACCCAATCTTATATAAGAACCAATCTCAGCCCTTTATTAGTTTTGATCTAACCACCTAAAATGATCCTTTAGTAATGGCATTTCTGTAATTTTGAAAAGTTTACATTTAAAACATAGAAAAAAATTTAGAATATGGGAAAAATTTTAGAACATAAGCAGAAAAAATTTAGAACATACAAAAAAAATTTAGAACATAAGCAAAAAAAATTTAGAACATAAAAAAAATAATTTAGAACATAAGTTGAAAAAATAATTTGATTTATTTTCATGTTTTACTATTAAGTTATTATTGTTTACTTTCGAATTTTTTTTTTTTTTTTATAGAGATAACCTATGTAGGAATCGAACCTACATCCTCTATGCATTTGCATAGTGCTCTACCAATTGAGCTAATAGGTTTTAGGCCTTTTAGCATATGTTCTTCTTTTTTTTCATTTACCGTAAATGTTCATAAGTTTTTTGCTAATACTTTAGTTTTTCAAAAGTTTTTTTGCTAATACTTTAATTTTTTTTTTCTGCCAATGCCTTTTTATATGTTCTAAATTATTTTCCTATCATCTAAACTTTTTTTATCCATTACTTAAAAATTGTCTGTCTATGCTTTGAATTTTCCATATATTTCTGAAAATTTTCACCATATGTTCTAAACTTTTTCTATCTATAATCTTAGAACTTCTCACCCTATTTTCTAAACTTTTATCCTATATACTAAATTTTTTCACTCTATGTTCAAAACTTTTTCCTATTCTAAACTTTTTCTGATGTACTAAATTTTTTCGCCCTATGCTCTAAACTTTTTTTTCCTATGTTCTAAATTTTTTTCACCCTATGTTCTAAATATTTTCACCCTATGTTCTAAACTTTTTGACTATGTTCTAAACTTTTTTTTCATATTCGACATTTTTTATCTATGTTCTATATTTTTACCTATGTTCTAAAAGTTTTCATCTATGTTCTAAATTTTCTGTCTAAGCTCTAAATATATGTTCTGAATTATTTTCATATGTTCTAAATTTTTTCACCATATGTTCTAAACTTATGTTCTAAATTTTCTTTTATGTTCTAAATTATTTTTCCTATTTTCTACACCTTTTCTTAAGTTCTAATTTTTTTTTCCCTATATTATAAATTTTTTAAAATTTTTTGCACTTATGTTCTAATCTTTTTTCCCTATGTTCTAAAATTCTTATGTTCTAAATTTTTTTGTTGTGTTCTAAACTTTTTTTTTTCTATGTTCTAAACTTTTATCCTATGTTCTAACCTCGATCTTATACCCATATTGAAAACTTTTATACCTATGTTCTAAATTTTTCTCTAATAATCAAAATAAAATGTTCTAAAATTTTGACTATGTTCTACTCCGTAAATTTTTTCCCCTATGTTCTAAATTTTTCTTCCTATGTTCTAAACATTTTTTTCTATGTTCTAAATTTTTCATATGTTCTAAATTTTTTACTTATGTTCTAATCTTTTTTTGTTCTAAATCTATATTATTCTAAATTTATAATAAGATTAGTTTTCTTCACTTTTCGTGCACTACTACTCTTGCAATAACTAAGCAAAATTTGTGGCTTAATCAACCAAGCTATCTAGTTTAATTCCAATATATGATAATTAGTTAAAATGACATGGAATCAAGAATAAAGATACCCAACTACATATATAAATAACAGCATCCAATTAGTCGGTCATCAACTCATCATGGCTCCACATATATATATACCCAACAATCAAATTCAAATAATCTCAAAAAATTAGTAAGCCAAATTACCAAGCTAATACAAATACTAGCATTCTCTTTAGAAAACGCAAACAATATGAGCAGATATGAGTACGAGTATAAACAAGAGACGACTATTCTATGCCACAACTCACAGCCACCCCAACACCACAAGCAGTCGCGGACCACCAAATCACCATTCAGTAGCACCCCACGCTGCTCCTAACCACCGCACCACCATTACTCACCCTCGATCTCCACCTTCACTCACTAAAAATGACGCCAAAAAGAAAAAAAATCGAAAAAATGGGCTGAAATTATCTAACAATCAAGAGCAGCGGTGAAATTACCCCATATTGCTGAAATTCGAAACTAAAATCGCTAAAATTCGAACATTAAAATCGCTGAAATTCCAGCCCTAAAATCACTGAGTTTGAACCCTATAATCGCCAAAAATTAACGAAAATCAAATCAGAATAGAATTCGAACTGAATAATAGGACTTAATAATCGTACCCAAAAAAATCGAATAGAAATCGCAAGATGAAATCAAAAAATCGAAAGCAACAAAACAATTAAAAAAAAATGGAACAAAAATCACACAGAAATCTAAAAATTGAAGTCGAAATTAAGAAAAAATTGAACATCATGCGAAATTTGAATAAAATCTAAAAAAAATGTACTTGATTTGAACAATTTAAGTTGGTTATGCGAAATTCATGCGAAATTTGAAGAAAATACTTCAATAAGTTCAATTTACAGGATTTGAGGAGAGAGAAAGTAAAGAGGATTGAAAATTTGAGGAGAGAGTAGATTTTGGACGGTTGGGGGAGGGTTTTTGGTTTTAATCCTGACCGCTCATCCTAATATAATTCTACGAATGAGATTGGTTCTTATATAATTAAGGTTCTTATATAAAGAGGGGTTCTTACCGGATCCCTCCCCTATATATATATATATATATATATATATATATATATATATATATATATATATATATACCCCCGTCATATGGAATTGAAATATACTGATCGATTCTCTCACAATCTCTATCATGTTTCTCCTTATTTTATAACACGTTCTCACCACTATAACTCTACCTAGTGGTTCACCACGATGCGGTAATTATCAGTTTGGTCCACCACAACACGGTAATTATCAGTTTGGTCCACACAACATTAGGATAAGTATTTATCGTTTTATTTACTTATTTTACTAACAATCTAAAAGATGATTTATTGATTTCAAATATATGATTTTTGATATGTCGAATTTATAATGATTTTATTTGGAGCAAATTCATGTTGTGCATATGATTGATATCGTTGAAATTGGTGATGGAATTTATTTGTGGCTATCACTTACGGTGAGAAGGGATGTAATTTGTTTCGCCGTATACATTTTATTCAAATAGATAGATCGTTAGGTGGGTTTATTGTTGGGCCTTCATCTTTAGTTAATTTAAGAGCACATGTATTCTAATTTCTTTTATTTAATGTGTTCTGTTATGCATGGAGGTTGTGCCGCTTAATTAGATGTCGATCGAGTACTCTAATTCTTTTATGGCTTTATGCTAATTTCGAGTAGTTAATGTTTACTCGTTAATTTCATGCTCTATACAATATTTTAATTTTAATTGCTAATGGAAAATATATTGTTATATGCACTCTTGCAAGTATAATAATGATTTGCAATCTTATACGCTAATATGATGGAATGTTAACAATCTTGTATTTTCTCCATTGTTATTTTATTGTAACATTTATTTGGATTTTCTTGTTTTCGGTGATCGTATGTCTTATAGACTTTGCTTTATTTGCACATGATTTTGTCTAATATATTTGATCTTCCTCCAATTACTAATTAAAAAAAAAGGGTGTTCTATAAGTGTCTAAAGAAGGATGAGGATTATATATGGGACTTGTTATTCATCGCCCGCAAATCTCTACATAAAGCCCACATTTTATAATTTTTTGACAAATTTGCCCTTTTTATAATTTTAACGGAAGATAAATTTTTCGCACTAAAAAAATGTGGAGCAGCACCGGATCGCCGAGGATCACCGGAGAATCGCCGTCGTCATCGGAAAACGAGGTTCGTAACGCATCGTAAGGACGAAATGGTGGCTGGCGCCTAGCCAAAAGGCCATGCCGTGGTTGTGGCGCCTAGCCAGGACGCCGCCACCGTGGTCACGGCGCCTGGTGGAGAAGCCTCGACCATAGTAGTGGCGCGTGGCCAGGACGCCGTAGCCACGGCCAAGGCGCCTGGCCAGGACGCCGCCACCATGGCGGCGGCGTCCTGACCAGGCGCCCCGGCCGTGGCTCCGGCGTCCTGGCCAGGCGCCAGTAGGGGAATATTTTTTTTTTTTATTTTTTTTTTATTTTTTAATTTAATCCCCTTTTTTTTTTTGTTTGTTTTTGTTAATTTAATCTTAATGTAATTATATTTATACGTTATATGTTATTGTTACAGGATTATGGTGGAGACGGAAATGATTACAGTGGGATTTTTGTACATGATGGCCTGTTCGAAGATGCTCAACAAGCGATTGATTGGGCAAAACAGGTTGCAATTAGATCAGGCTTTTGTTTAGTAGTAGCAACTCATAAATCTCAACGGGATGGTAGAATGGATCGCATTTTGAGATGCGACCGTTATCGCAAAAGAGAAGAACGAGATTTCAGTAAAGCGATTCGGTTTGACTCAAAGCGGAAAGGTTGTGGGTGTCAGTTCCGAGTTAAGGTTCGACAACATCAAAGGCGTGACGGTTGGGAAGTGAAGGGTTACGGCAAATGGGGATATCACAACCATGAGCTGATAGCATACAAAGTGGGGCATCGGCAGTTAAGCGGCCTAAGTCCAGCTGCGAAACTAGTTGTAAAAGAAATGAGTGATGCTCAAGTGAAGCCCGCTAAAATATTAGCGTCTGTGTTAGAGAAATTCCCCGAAGACCAGCCAAACCGAAGACACATCTACAACGTCAGACAGAAATTGAGGTTTGAACGGTCAGAGGGAAGGAACCCTATACAGCAGCTTCTGCACCAGGCACAAGCACGTGGTTACCTTTACTGGTTTGAATCTGACGAAGACACATCGGAGGTAACTCATTTGTTCCTTGTCCATCCTGATTGTGCTGATATGATTTCGTCTTGGCCATCTGTGATTTTGATCGATTCAACGTACAAGACAAACAAGTACAAGTTCCCACTGGTTGAGATGGTTGGGATGGCTCCAACGAACCAGAACTTTCTGATTGGTTATGCAGTCATGAAGGATGAGACGGCTGCGAGTTACCGTTGGGTGTTGGAAAAGTTGAGAAACTACATCGGCCCAAATGTACAGCCATCGGCCATCGTAAGTGATTGTGAGGGAGGTCTTTTTGCCCCTATAGCGGAGCTGTTTCCGGAGTCGAGCCATTTACTGTGCACATGGCACATCAACAACTGCGTGAAAGTCAAAGCCTACAATCTTTTCAACAAGAATTTAGTAACAGCAGAGACATTGGTAAATGGTAAGTGGCGGAAGATCATGCAAGCTACCACAGAGGCAGAGTACGATCGAGCCTTGGAAAACTTCAAGGATGCGTACAAGTGGTGCCCGCCAATCGTAGACTATGTGATGCATCAGTGGGTACCTCAGAGGGAAAAGTTTGTCAAATATTGGACGAACCAAGTTCTTCATTTTGGGAACACTACGACATGCAGAGTCGAGAGCGCTCATAGAGCTTTGAAGGACTGGATTGATTCTTCCACGGCTGCTCTGGATACACTGTTCGAGAGAATAAACAAGGCTATTGATACTCAGAGGAACGGCATCAAGAACTATCTCGAGGACTCCAGACGACGACATGGCATGTTGTATGGCCATTTCATATTTAAGATTCTCCACGGTCGTGTGTCACACCACTGTTTGGGGTTGATTCTGAGCGAGTATACCAGGATGAGGGAGTTGGGCGATGAAGTGGCTATTCGGTGCGGATGTGCTATATCAATGACTCATGGATTACCTTGTGCATGCACCATTCACCGCGTAATTACGCAAGACAGGGCGTCGTTACATGTCGATCAGGTTCATCCATTCTGGCGGACGCTCGTTATCGGAGAGCATGCTGTTCCGCATACGGTTCACCGTGAACAGGAGGAGTTGGAGCAGTTTCAGATGATGTTTGACCAAGTGTCCTCCAGTCACCCTTCGATCATTCGTAGTGCTACACACATACTTCATGACATGTTCAATACATCGTGTTTGGATACCGAGGAACCGGAAGGGGTCGAGCGACCTAGGGGTCGACAACCACGGCGGAACAAGAGTGCGTTTGAGTACATTCGCGGTCGTGGCCGTGGCCGTGGCCGTGGTCGTACATCCTCATCAAGTGGCAGCCAATCATCGTCGTCGGTGAATATGCCCGGCACCGGTAAGACATTCGACTTCAATTTCTTTTGTTGACTATTTGATTAGTTTACTGTTGACTTGTTTATTGTGTTTATTGATGTGTGTAACAGGGAGAATGGACATTGAACATTTTCCATATAAGGACAGGATCCCTAATATCATGATGCCATTCTTGGACGGGTGGAATGATGTCATTGCAGATGGTAACTGCGGATTTCGGGTTGTGGCGGATGTGTTTCAAATGGGTGAAGACAACTACGGTTTAGTGCGGCAGTTGATGTACAGTGAAATCGCATCAAACCGAGATGTGTATGGCCATGTGTACGGCGAGGACTTGGATAGGTCTCTGCAGCGTATCCGGTGGGGAGGGGGACCTTGCGGTCAAAATCATTGGTTCGATGCGCCACTTGATCTCTTTGCCGTTGCAAACATCTACAAGTGTGCAGTCATGCATTTCGGCCTTGGTTTACATAGTCGAGCCTATTATCCATGTACAACGGTTCTGCCCTGGTGTTCGCGCGAGACCGTCACCAGACCGGTAAGGGACGTTGCTATTGGATTTCTTGGGCCGTCATACAGACATTTTATCCGATTAGACATGTCACCCGATTTTCCGGTCCCAAATATCATACCGAAGTGGTATGAAATTCGTAGAGCAAGCGTGGAGGGTTGGGATGCTTTGTACCATGCTCGCGTGCAACAGTGGAACAATTTAATTGCCATGTAGTTTTTGTTGATGTACACCTACCTTTTACTATGAGGCCTTGTATTGTCAATACTATGTCATTTCTATGTGTTCATTTTTAAAAGATAATGTTTCATTTTAAAAACTAACAACAATAATTTCAAATATTACAAATTAAAAAGATAATATTGAATTTTAAAAACTAAGAACAATAATTTCAAATATTACAAACTAAAAAGATAATGTCTAATTTCAAATATCAGTAATCCCTCTGTGACGCCCACTGCCACTGCTCAAGGGTCCGTTCCAGATCGTCAATAACAGCTCTGCCTGATGCACTCGTCATGCAGTCCCTTTCCTCAAAAAGTCGGTGTCCCAACTGCATAATCTTGCCCATCCACTACACAAAACAAAAAACATGAAACGACGTATTATACATATATATATTAAAATAAGAGAACAACAAATAAAAGATGAGACGTACCGCATAAGAGGCAGTGGCAGGTGGCACATCGTCATCATCTGCGTCGTCGATGTCTTTGATCAACCTCGGGTGCGAGTGCCGGATGTACCATTCCATGTAGTGCTGGTCACACATGGCAGTCACCCCACTTGGCGGCCGCTGCAGCTCCGCCGTCCATAGGCGGGCAACCATCGGAAACTGCTCCCACATGGATATCATGTTTGACGGCCATTGGACGACGTACTCCTTCGACGACGCAGATCGTACCGCCTTACTGGGCCATGCCGGTGGAGGTGGGACAACTTGGACAAATCCAAGCTGGCGAAGACAGCGCTGCGGCATGTACGCCTCTACGATCTCGCGATACTGAATCAGTCCAGTGTAGAGGGTCCTGGGTACCCTATTACTAGGGTTCTGGCCGAAAGGCATCCAGTTCACCTGCACATTATTTAAAATCAGTAACAGTCATAAAATAAAGCATCAGATTGTAAAAGTAGAAATAATTTAATCACTGTACCTCTAAGGGGGACATCCTGTCAAGCGATAACCGTATGGAGCGCAGGCGGTCAACGGACTTCTTCTCGACACGCGGACTCCACGCACAGGCACGTGGCTGGCCATCACCAATGGGAACCGGGTCGCGGTGTGGTCGAAACGCAGGAAAATACTCGTATATCCAGGTCTGTAACAACGTCAGACATCCAGTGATACCTGCTGCATCAGCCCGGCTCGAGAATCCTAACTGGCGATACAGATACGCCAGCGTAGCCGACCCCCAAGAAAACTGGCCTACTCTGTCGGGCTCACACGCGTCAACTATGTCGCGTGGCCTGAGCTTGTTCCCGCTCTTATCCGGAAACAAGGTACACCCGAGAAGAAGAAAAACATATGCAGCCAGCTGTGTGTCCTGCGTCCTACGTGCCGTAGGGTGCAAACATCGCTGCAAGACGGCTGCGATCTTAACGCCGCCGTGATCCCACACACCAAGTGCCGATGTGTACAGCGCAGCCCTATCCACCGCCAACAGCTCCGCTAGTAAATCTGCCTGATCCGCATCAGTGACGACAGATGCTCGGTTTCCCTCCACGGGAATCCCAAGGATGGCCTCGACGTCATGCAACATGATCGTCATCTCACCGAACGGAAGGTGGAACGAGTTCGTATCCGGCTGCCATCGCTCAACGAAAGCCGTGATCAGCGTCCAGTCAATCCTGTCGTGCATGGTGGCAGGAAGGTGACTCACTCTAGTGGCCCTCAATCGCCCGACCATCTCGCTCTCCTCCGGCCAAGCATCAGCCCAGCTACACAAAAACCTACAAGTCTTTTCCCGGGTTTGGCATTTCAAAATGCCTGTATCCAAAGCCCTCTCCTGGTCCTCCCAAATACGGGTAGCGATGTGTCCTAAAAAGCTAGGAATCACACTCCCGTCTATAGGTCCCCCGGCCACCTCACCCCTCACCATCCAAGAATCATTAACGGCCCTCGACCGTTTTCTGCTACCCGCAGACACAGTGGACGCAGATGATATGCCAGATCTACTAACAAACCTACCATCTCGACCCTTACGCACATCTACCCTATGCGTCTCATACGTATCATCAAGCCTCTGACTGAATGGACCGTAATCATCATATGGTCCACTCTGATCGTCGACATCCTCATCTGCATCATCCTCGTCCTCGACCTCCTCCTCCTCGACCTCCTCCTCCTCCTCCTCATCATCATCATCATCATCTTGATCGTCCGCAGAACAGTGCACCCGTTCTCTGCGGGCCGAGGCCGAAATACCACGGGATCTAACGTGTCTGGGCCCCGAGCTCTCCATTGAGTAGATCGTACTCCTCACGACGTCAATACTCTTCCCCGCACCAGGTCTAAATTGCGATGCCTAACTCCAAGTAAATAACGAAACATAATAACGAAAACAAATTAAAAAAAGTCGAAAATAAACACAAAAGCAAATAAACAAGTCACGGAAATAAAATTATAAACATAAAAAATATAAAATTAAAACAAATAAAAAAACAAAATTTAAAAAAAAAAAGATAAAAAAAAAAGGGAACATACAATTTAAAAAAAAGAAAAACAAATTTTTTTAAAAAAAAAAAAAAAAAAAATCGAAAATAAAATTTAAAATTAAAAAAAACAAAAAAAAAAATTTAAAAAAAAAAAAAAGAACGAGGCGCCTAGGCAAGACGCCCGTACGGTGGTGGCGGCGCCTAGCCCAGACGCCACTACCACGGCCGTGGCGCCTAGCCTCTGCGCCGCCGCCGTGGTAGTGGCGTCTGGGCTAGGCGCCGCCACCACCGTACGGGCGTCTTGCCTAGGCGCTTCCTCCGTGGTGGTGGCGTCTCGCCTTGGCGCCCCACCGTCGCCGGAGGTTTTTTTTTTTAAAAAAAAATTACAAAAATTAAAAAAATTACCTTCTGGCCGGCAAACCGCCTTCCGCCCACCGCCGGTGCCGCCACTTCCTTGCCGGGCCGCCTCGACATAGCTCTGGAAATAATTTAGAGAGAGAAAGTGGAAGTAGAGAGTAGAGAGAGAAATTGTGTGTTTTTTAGTATGAGGGCAAAAGTGTCATTTCACTCTTATTTTGTGGGCTTTATGTAGGAATTTGCGGGCGATGTTTAACAGTTCACTTATATATTTATACAATGAACTCTTGACGACTTAGCATTTATATTTCTCAAAAGTGAAATGTCAAGTTGAATTTGTTATTTTTCATAGTGCTTGACTTCTTGAATTATTTACCTATCAAGGATTAACATTGGCATTTTTTTTTATTTTTTTTATTATTTTTTTTAATAATCCTCCTATAATGTGGGGTGAGTGATTAGTTCAGTTGCTGCCAGTGTCTTAATATACTATCGACCCCTTAGAATGTAACCAAGAGTTTTACTGGTGAGTTTGCGCTTATTTGTGCTACACTTTTAGCTAGAATCTTTTGTTGTTGGGTTAGTTGTTCCTAATGTTGCTTTGTTGGGCAACCTTTGGATCTTTAACTGTATGTATATATTATACTAGTAGATATTCCAATCAACTAATCGTTCATTAAGTAAATGGATAATTATGCCACTAAAATTTATCTTTTTCATGTTTCGCCTTCGGAATTTAGGGCTATCATTAATTAGCCTTATCGTATGATTTTTTTTTTTGTTATGTGTATGTCATGTGTTCACTATAATAATCTAAGAAGATTTCAATTACTCATGATATGATTTATTATAAATATTTCTATCTAAGCTATTTCCTAAATCCGCATTTATAATTTTTATTTGTCAGGCTATGTTTATATCTTATAATCCATATTATAGATGGCGTGCGTTTGGTATATTGGTATATTAATTAAGTTCACTCCTAAGGAAAGTACATATTGGGTGATAAGTCTATCTAAGCTAGTTGCTCAAGGAGCCTAACGTTGATTAAATTAATGATTTTGATGAATATGAATTAAACTTTGTAGAGTAAATTTTTATGGGAATGCAATGAAGTCTTTGACGATAATCGTAATATGCCGGTACTTTATGAGTGAGATTATTTGAATTTGGGTGATACATAATTTCATTGATCACATGAATATTTGTTTACAGATATTTGACGTCATTATTAAGAATTAAAATTTATGAGTATGATTTGGTTCTTTGATGATAGCATTGTTTCTAATTACCCTTATGAGTGAGATTGCTAATATTTGCATGATGTCATAACCTCCATTAATTGATGTGTGATTCTATAAACACAATGTCATAAGAAAGAATACACAATTTTTTTTTTAATACATAGTACTTTGGATATCCAACTCTGGGTTAGAATCGATGATTTAATTTATAGATTATTAGATTTACTCAATCCCAGAATCGAATGAGAATTTATAATATTAAAAAGGTAACAAGCTTGTTTTTATATGATATACTTTTGATTATAATTCATTTAAAAGTTCATTAGAATATCTATTTGAACAAGCTAGAAATAGTGTCATGAGCTCAAGAAACTAATCATGACATTATGAGTAACTTATTTAAAAATATATATTTATTATGCCCATACTTATAAGAGATCGATTAATATAATTGGGCAAGAGTTACGAGTTTATAAGAATAATTTTATTATGCTTGATACATGCATTGCTAAGAGAATTTATGCCTTAAAAGGTGGAATTGTTGGATTCATTTCATGCCCCATATGCAAGGATTAGGGGGAGATTGTATTTATTCCATTATTTTATGTAATCCTTGCACATAAATAATAAAATATATTGATGGTCAATTTGGTACATACATTAACTTAAATATCAACTATTTATTTAATAAAAGTGGCCACATGTTAATTAAATATTTTGAAACGATACCATCCTGCAGATGGATAAAAATAAATGTCATTGATCATATATACTAGTTGTAAATGCTACAATCAAAATTGATGTCCCAGAAGATGATAAGCCGTGTTATGTGCATAATTGTTAGCTTATTTCTAGTTGTTTTTATTAGTTTAGTATAGTATTTTAGTTCATTTTGGTTTTATTTGATCTAGTTTCGATGATTCGATGCTTTTATGGGTAGTTTCGTTGTTTTTAATGTATTTTAGGATTAACGGAGCTAATTTGGAGATTTTATGAAGTCGTGAGGCTAAACCGAGGCCCACGGACCTTCACGAAGCTCGTTGGTCGAAGAACGAGTCATTTGGGCCCTTTTGGAAAGAGGCACGCCCATGCCCAGCCGAGGCACGTCCGTGCCTGAATCTCAGTAGCTGAAGAATTAACATTCGATATGAGGCACGGTCGTGTCTCATAGAGGCACGTCCGTGCCTGCTGCTACCATCAAATTTCATGTGAGGCACGTCCGTGCCCAATATAGGCACGTTCGTGCCTGGATTCCAGAAGACATGAGGATTTACACTCGATTTGAGGCACGTTCGTGCCTCTTGTAGGCACGTTTGTGCCTCTTAGGAAGATTGCGCGATATATTTTTGTTGCGTTTTCTTATCTTGTTCGGAGTATAAATACTCTAGACTTTGTATTATTTCATTATTGAGTATTTATTAGCATCTAGTTTTTATTATTAGACCTAGTTCTCTCTATTATTTTTACATCGCTTTTGTAATTCAAGATTTGACATTCTCCATTTATTTAAGATTTAGTATTTTCTTTTCATCTTTTGTTTCTTAATTATGTTTTCCTTGATTATTATTGTTATTGTTTCTTTCAATATGCGTGAGTAGTTTTCTTATTCCAAGATCTAGGGTAGCCCAATTATGATTGATGCATGATTTAATTCTTTAAATTCTCTAATAACTATTACAATTGTTTATGCTAAATTAATTGTGATTATGCCAATACTAGATTAGAGATAATTAGTATTGTTATTATTCCATAGTTTCAATCACAACGAGAGGTGGGTTTTAACGGATTTGAGTAAATTGATTTAGGGTTTGAAATTCATCACGAGAGTAGTTGAATTGATAATTGGGAGGTGAAGTAAAGTGTTTAACGTCTCTAATTTGCATGATACCATGAGAATAGGCTTGATTGTGGGTTAGGGAAGCCATTGATACTCGAGAGAGGTCCTTGGTATTGGTTAGGGTTTGCTTTTCCCCGTGTTAATTGGAATTGTATGTTAGGGGTAGATATATAATTGCATCGATCGTAATTGTGGTGATACTTGATCTTGGATGTTTTAGCTTATTGATTCATTATATTCTTTTGATTTATTCTAGTTTTCCATATTTTAGCTCTTAGTTTATTCCATCATTGATTGATTCTTGCTTAGTGATTACTTGAGTCTAGATAATTTAGGTGAACCATAGTCTCTGTGGGATCGACCCTGACTTACCCTACTACATAATTAGGAGGTCTAGTTAGGTATTATTTTTGTTAGGTGTGCGACCGCCTATCAAATTTTTGCGCCGTTGCCGGGGACTAACAGTTTCATTTGATTATTTGTGATTCGTTTTTACTAAGCCTCATTCGTTGCTTCGGCTATTGTTTCTTGTGTTTTTGATACTCTTCTTTTAGATCCTTGTTCCATGCAAACTCGAGGTTCAGGATCAGACGATTTAATTCCTTTTGATTCTAAAATCAAAGCGACCGCAAGAAGACGAGCAGGTAGAAGAAGAAGGAGAAACCAAGCCAACAGAAACATGGAAGATGCCACGAAATCCCTCTTGGAGTACGGTATTCCTGATACAACTACCGGACTCCTTTCTAGCATTGTCAGACTGTGACAGCTCAGCACTTCGAGCTAAAGCCATAGTTCATTCAGTTCATCTCCAATGATTCATTTGCAGGCTCACCGCATGATTGTCCGGTGAGTCATATCGATAGTTTTCTAGAGAAATGTGATACAATGAAAATGAATGGTGTTATAGATGATGTTATTAGACTTCGCCTTTTCCCTTTCTCATTACGGGATAGGGTAAATTAAAGGAGTGGTTGAGAGATGAAGGCACTGGCTCGTTCGACACATGGGACAAGCTAGTGAAAGCCTTCTTAGTAAAGTTTCTAGGACAGGAGAAGACTGCTAGGTTGAGAAACGAATTATCCACCTTCAGGCAGTCAGATGATGAGTCCCTATGCGATGCGTGGAGGAGATTCAAGCGATTGCAGAGGCAATGCCCCCACCATGGTATTCCTGAATGGATGTTAATCCAAACCTTCTACAATGGTCTAACTCACGAGTTCTGTATCTACATTGATGCTGCGTCCGGGGGTTCTTGACAAAGAATCCAACTGATGCAAAGGAGTTAGTTGAGAAAATGGCGGCCAATGATAACTATCATCCAGGTGGCCGAAATAGTGTGAAAAAAGGAGGTAAATTAGATGTTGATGCTTTAACTCTTTTGACTAGTTCTGTGCAGGCATTGACAAGCAAGTTCGATAGGTTCCAAGCTAGAACATCCACTAGCTCACTTGAGATTTGTCAATTGTGTAATGTGGAAGGTCATATTGCACCCAATTACCCATAAAGTTTAAATGAGATGTCGATTGAGGAAGCTAATGCATTCTACACCTCTAACCCCAAAAGGCCATATGACCCCCATTCAAACACATACAATGAAGGTTAGAAGAATCACCCAAATTTTTCCTACAAGAATACCCAGGCTCAACAAAATCCACCTCCACCACCACCTCGAAACAACAACTACAATGCACCACCTGGTTTCCAACCAAGGCCACCTCCAATCCAACAACCTACTCAACCACCTCCTTAAAAGTCCAACCTTGAACTAATGTTGGAAAACTTTATCACCACAACCAACAATTCCATCCAACATCAAAACAGTTCCATACAACAGCTACAAGCCCAGAGTAAGCTCATGGAAAATCAGATAAGCCAACTTGCTCACCAAGTTGGTCAATCCTTAAAGACACCGGGGACCTTTCCGGGTCAGACAGAGCAACCACAGAAATGGCATTTGAATGTTGTTACTTTGAGAAGTGGAAAGCAATTGGAAGATCCTCCTATCAAGGAGCCATCGAAGGAGATCATTGAAGAAGTAGGTGAAAGTGAGAAAGAGATTTATAATGCTAAGGTCGAGGATGAATCAAAGGAAGCAACTCCAAAGCCGCTTGCTCCGTATGTGCTTAAGGTTCCTTTTCCTCAAAGGTTAGCCCAAGCTAAGCTTGAGAAAAAGTACGGTAAATTTCTTGATATCTTAAAAAAAACTTCATATTAATATTCCTTTTTTAGATGCTATATCCGAGAGGCCTTCTTATGCTAAATTTTTAAAGGATATGCTTTCTAATAAGAAAAAGTTAGAAGAGAATGCTACAGTTGCTTTGACTGCAGAGTGTAGTGCTATTTTGCAGAATACTCTCCCTAAGAAATTAGGTGATCCAGGTAGCTATTCAATTCCAGTGAAGCTTGGAGATATTGAAATAAACAGGGCACTATGTGATCTTGGTGCAAGTGTGAGTCTCATGCCACTGTCCATCTGTGAGAAGCTGCAAATGGGTGAACTTAAACCCACGCGCATTTATTTGCAACTTGCAGACAGGTCAGTTAAATTTCCTTTGGGTGTACTTGAGGATGTACCTCTTCGTGTAGGTAAGTTTTTCATTCCCTGTGATTTTGTTGTGATGGAAATGGAGGAAGATGTGAATGTTCCAATTATTCTTGGTAGACCTTTCTTAGCTACTGCAGGCGCAATCATTGACATGAAGAACGGTAAGATTACTTTTGAAGTTGGTGATGAAAAATTAGAATACTCACTTTTAAACGTTATGGGTACTCCCTCTATGGGAGAAACTGTTTGTCAGGTTGATGTGCTTGATGAGTTGCAGAATGAGCAACTACCTCTAAGTCAAATAGATGATGCACTCGAACAAGTGCTAGTAGGAAAGGATGATGGTGATGGAGATTGGGAATCAAGGGAGTATGTCAGGCTACTTGAAGAAGCAAAGGCCAACCCAATCGCTAATCCAATCAGAGAAATACTTAGTGCAGTGAGTATTGGGGAGAGTACTAAGCCTCCCGAGGTAGAGTTGAAACCTCTCCCTTCTAATCTGAAATATGCATATCTTGGTCCCAATAATTTATACCCTGTTATTGTTAATGCTGAACTCAAGGACACAGAATTGGAGCAATTGCTCAATGTTTTAAGAATGTATAAATGTGTAATTGGGTACACCATTGATGATATTAAGGGTATTAATCCTTCTTTCTGTATGCATAAAATTATTCTTAAAAACGATCATGCCTCCTCTGTAGAACCTCAAAGAAGGCTTAATCCAAACATGATGGAAGTAGTGAAAAAAGAGGTTCTAAAATTGCTTGCTGCAGGAATAATCTACCCTATCTCCGATAGTAAGTGGGTTAGCCTTGTACAAGTGGTACCAAAGAAGGGAGGTATGACCGTTGCCAAGAATGACAAGGCTGAGCCAGTCGCCACTAGGACTGTTACAGGGTGGCGAATGTGTATAGATTATAGGAAATTAAATAAGGCCACCCGCAAGGATCATTTTCCCCTACCCTTCATTGATCAGATGCTTGAAAGGTTGGCAAAGCATTCATTTTTCTGTTTTGGATGGATATTCTGGTTTCTTTCAAATTCCTATTCGTCCTTGTGATCAGGAAAAGACTACATTCACATGTCCATATGGCACCTTTGCATATCGTAGGATGCCATTTGGATTATGTAATGCTCCTGCCACTTTTCATCGTTGTATGATGGCTATTTTTTCCGGTCTTATAGAGAACTCTATGGAGGTATTTATGGATGATTTTTCTGTCTACGGAACATCTTTTGATATATGTCTTGGAAATCTCAAAAAGGTGCTCCAAAGATGTAAGGAAGTCAATTTGATTTTGAACTGGGAAAAATGCCATTTTATGGTGCAACAGGGAATTGTCTTAGGTCATGTTGTATCCAATAAGGGTATTGAGGTTGATAAAGCTAAGATAGAGGTTATAGAGCGTTTACCACCCCCGAATTCTGTAAAAGGAGTTCGAAGTTTCCTTGGTCATGCAGGTTTTTACCGTCGTTTTATCAAGGATTTTTTCTAAAATAGCTCGGCCTCTAACTGAGCTTTTAGCTAAAGATGTTCCTTTTGTTTTTACTGATGCTTGTCTTGAAGCTTTTAACAGGTTAAAGGAAGCTTTGATATCTGCTCCTGTCATGCAACCTCCAGATTGGAACCTGCCCTTTGAAATCATGTGTGATGCAAGTGACTATGCGGTAGGAGCCGTTTTGGGGCAAAGAAAGGAGAAAAAGCTTCATGCCATTTACTATGCTAGCAAAACTCTTACTCAAATGAATTATGCCACAACTGAAAAAGAGATGCTAGCTGTAATATATGCAATTGACATGTTTCATTCCTATTTGGTCGGTTCTAAGGTTATCATTCATACAGATCATGCAGCACTAAGATACTTGATGACCAAAACCCATGCAAAGCCTAAGTTGATCCGATGGATTCTTCAACTACAGGATTATGACATAGAGATCAAGGATACAAAAGGGACGGAGAATGTTGTTGCAGATCATCTCTCCGCTCTTCTCCTTGACCCTGAGGATGAGGACGATACTCCTTTTGATGATTCTTTCCCTGCAGAGCATTTATTAGCCTTATTGATTGCAAACTGAATCACCTTGGTATGCTAACTTGGCTAATTTCCTCTTTACAGGTACAAAGCCTCATGGCTACTCCTCTCAACAAAGGAAGAAATTCCTTTTTGAGGCAAGGAGATATTTCTGGGATGATCCGTTCCTATACAAGCAATGCGCGGATACTATGATTCGAAGATGCATTCCAGAAATTGAGGTAAATCACATTATTTCTCATTGCCATGACTTACCTTGTGGTGGACATGCAGGCCCTTCGAAGATAATTGCAAAAATCTTGCAATGTGGATTTTATTGGCCTACAATGTTCAAGGATACATATGCCTATGTCAAGGCTTGTGATAGATGTCAACGAACGGGCACAATATCTAAGAAGAATAAGATGCCACTCAACAACATAATCGAGGTCGAGTTGTTTGATGTGTGGGGGATAGACTTCGTGGGTCCATTTCCTTCTTCCTATGGCAACCGTTACATCTTGCTAGCCGTTGATTACGTGTCAAAGTGGGTGGAAGCCATAGCTACTCCAACCAACTTTGCTCGAGTGGTAAGTAAGTTCTTCAAGAAAATTATTTTTCCACGATTTGGTATCCCACGTGTGTTGATTAGTGACAAGGGCACACATTTCTTGGAGCATCGATTTGAGGCAATGCTAAGGAAGTATGGAGTACAACACCGGCTTGGAATTGGCTATCACCCTCAAACAAGTGGCCAAGTCGAGGTATCCAATCGAGAGATTAAGTCCATCATTGAGAAAAAAGTTGCAAGAACAAGGAAGGATTGGTCCGCGAAGCTAGATGATGCGCTATGGGCGTACCGAACGACCTTCAAAACGCCAATTGGTACAACCCCATATAAACTTGTCTACGAGAAAGCATGCCACCTGCCCGTTGAGCTAGAACATCGAGCATTTTGGGCCATTAAAAGCTTGAATTTCGATGCCAAGGCAGCGGGAGAAAAGAGGTTGTCAACTCAATGAACTAGATGAGCTTCGTCTCGAAGCTTATGAAAGTTCAAAACTATATAAAGTGAAAACAAAAAGGTGGCATGACAAGAACCTTGTGAGGAGAGAGTTCAAAGAAGGAGATCAAGTCCTTCTTTTCAATTCTAGGTTGAGATTGTTCCCAGGTAAGCTTCGGTCTAGATGGTCGGGTCCATTCAAGATCAAGAAGGTGCATCCCTACGGCACTATTGAGTTGGAAAACGCAAGAGGAGAGCCCTTTAAGGTCAATGGGCAAAGAGTAAAGCATTACCGAGTTGGTGACCCCATCGATGAAGGATTGGACATCACACTCTCCACCCCGCCGCAGGAAAATTGAGCATAAAGGAGGTCGAGCTTAAGACCTTATAAATAAGCGCTAGATAGGAGGCAACCCATTCTCGATCTCTTATTTAACCATTTTTGTTTTTATTTGTTTATTTATTTATTTATTTATTTATGTATTCACCTCGTTATCTCTCTTATGCAGGTATCAAAAAAAAAAAAAAATTGTGTTCTGCCAAAGAGACACGTTCGTGTCTCTTAGAGGCACGTCCGTGCCTCAAACCCAGAACCCCAGCTGCAGACTCTGCCTAAGAGGCACGTCCGTGCCTCAGGCCCGGCTGCAATTCTGCTACAGAGGCACGTCCTTGCCCCCCCTTTTTATACCAGGCACGCTCGTGCCCCCTCACTCCACAACTTCAATCTCTCATCTCCCTCCCCACGCACACCTTCTTCTCTAAACTTCAAATCCTTCAATTTCCCCCATTACCCATTCTCAATTTCATCAAGATCCCAATCCTCTCATCCTTTCTACTCCACCTACACACACCATTGTCATCAAAAGCACAGTTTAACCCCATTCTTGCCAAAAATTCTTCAAACCCTATGTTTTGAAATCAAATTGGGGGTTTTCATTTGTGGTGATTTTGAAGTAATTGGGTGACCAAGATAACTTCCTACGGTGTTTCAAGTTGCAATAGTGGATCATTTGCGGGTATTTGACACCCACCACACCTTGGGTATACTCTCTTCATACACTTTCTCTCTCTAAGTTTTCCATGCTTAATTTGTAAAAAAAAAAAATTCTTCATAAAATTGCTGGAGTAAGTTGTTTGTGATTGAGCTTTGCCTATTTTGCTATAGGATGATTGTGCTTGAACATTGGTGATAGTATAGTTGTGGATTCATTATTGAATCTTGTTGAATATTGTGGAAAATTGTGAAGTCCCTACTTTTGTAGTAGTATAGTTGGTTGATTCTTGTGCTTGAATTACAAATTTTGTTTTGGTGTTGTGAATCATGGCTTATTCTTCTAACCCTAAACGAAATCGCCCAAGGAACACATCCACATCGGGTCTAAGAAACCAACCCCCACCACAACCAACCGCCCAACTCCCTCCCATAGAAACCTACGGAATAAACTTCGGAAACAATGAAGAACACATGAAAAACTTTCTAAGAATCCGAACACGATCCATTGTCCCCACTAGGTTTTGCGACCAAGAAGCTATTGCAACTTTGGGGATGGGTGATGAAGTCCCTAGGATTTTTAGGCGTTTGGGGTGGAGTGGATTCCTAACGAAACATGCCCTCACATACTCCAACATCACTTACGAGTTCCTGTCGATCTTAGTTGTCCGACGTAGATCAGATGGAAACACACCTAGGGATATCTCATTTAATTGTTTTGGAGAGCGCCACACCCTTACGGTGAGGGAAGTCAATGTATTGCTAGGTTTCCCCACATACGGACAGTTAGGCAGACCCAACTACGATAGGTTAGATGGATATAGTGATCTCAATACGTGGCGGAACCTAACCGGGCTAGATAACTATGATCCTAGTCACTCGAAATCCACCTGTATCATTCACCCAGCCATACGTCTAATCTGCAGACTCTTCTCATGGACCCTATTTGCTAGATCGAACACAGGGGGAGTTTGTTCGACTAAGGAACTCTATTTTTTGTGGCATTTGCTAGACCACCCCGACCCTTCTGAACATGAGGAGTCAATTAACCCTGGGGCATGGTTTATTGACCATCTATATCATGTAGCTCTAGGGAGTAGGGATATTGCTATTGGAGGTATGATTACTTTGCTTGTTAGTGGTTATATTACTGACTTTGCAGATTTGGAAAAGTACAAGGTAGCCGGCCCCACCCTGCTGAACTTTCAGGGGCTGCAGCAAATGAATTGGGTGAGGAGACGACGTCGTGGTCAAGGCTACGAATGGCTTGTAGGTCGACCCACATTACCCCGGCCCGTACCTTATGCATTTCTCCCACGGGAAGGGATTCCACCGGTCGCTGGAAAGGATACCTGGATCATCCCCCCGATTTCATGTGGCCCCCTCAACATCTAGAGGCTGTCCCATTACACGTGGGGGAGGGCCAGGGACACATGGACGAGGATATCCCGGGCCAGGGCCGCAAGCACCACCTACCTTGGAGGAGAAGGTTGCCTCCATGAGGACTGATTTGGGCCACGTTATGCATGACATGGGTGAGCTGAGGAGAGATGTCAGTGACACTCAAAGGGCGGTCACAAACTTATCGATGTCCCATGACAGCATGGCGACAACCTTTGGTGATTTGAGAGACCAGATCACCGCCTTTCAGTCTGAGTTCTATGATATTGGGGGCATGATGCGTCAACATTTTCAGGGCGGTCCTAGCTCCGGCCCGAGGTATGATTCTCCCCCTCCCGCTCGGTAGACCTGTTTCCCTCTCCCCTTGTCCACTTTCCACTGATTCATGCATACATTGAGGACAATGATATTGAGTATATATTAGTTTTTTTATAATGTTTGGTCAGTTTTTCTTTCTTATTAGTGTCTTTGATATGCCATTCCACGCTTATGCTTCTATGATAATGATCATACATGTGTGCTTTGTGAAAAGCTTTTCGAAAACCCATTTACCAATTTGCTTGGAATTGAGTAGGTTTGTGGCTAGGATGGTCTCCCCGCTCTACTTATGTGAATAGTTTGTGTACCCGGTGAGATTTTTGAGCCATCTTTGACTGATTTCACTCTAACTCGGTCTTATTCTTTCATGTGTGATTAGTTGTCCTTCATATAATTGAATTCTTGGTTTTGCTCTTTGACTATTTGAGAGTTGAATGATGCATGTTGCAGAAAAGTGATTGAAATTTCCTTTGTAGAAAATAGAGCCTTAACATTATAGGCCTACATAAATTTTATTTTTTTTATTTTTATATTCACCCGTAGGTTGAGCCATTTTGAGCCGTGTTTTCCCTTTTCTTGATACCCTACATTTAAAGCCATAGAGCCATTTTCCTAGGTTCTTTTGAAGGAGCATTACACTTGTTTAAGCCCTATGAGTGATCAAAAAAAAAAAAAAAAGAAAAAAAAAGGAATTTAATGTTATTGGAAAGAAGGAAGGAAAAAGAAAAAAAAAAGGGGGTTTTGAAATTTCATATATCCGTACCTCAAAGCAAGGAGGAGTTCTAAAAGTCTTCCTAAATCGTAAAATACTATAATTCCCTTCTTTTTGCAAGTTATAGAAGAAAAAAAGTGTGATTGAAAAGAAAATAAAAAGGGCTTATGCTTATATTGTATGAAGATTGGAGGAAATAAGGTTGGTTTGAACCCAATATTTGTATGTGTAGTAGGATTAGGATTTGTTATATTTTGAGTACCACATTCCCAAATAACGTCGTCCAACCCTTCATTTTCCAAGCCTACCCTTTTTGGATTTCATGATTTTCATAATTGCATCAATCTTTAAGAGTGGAGAAAGTCACATTGCAAGTTTAAAGAGGACAATTCATGTGAAGTTGACATGCATTCTATGCTTAGGTTGAGTGATATCATATTTCACCCGTAAACACATGAGCGTTTATTGTTTTTATTTTTCACAACTAAAGTGAGAGCTATTCATGTTTGTGTGAGTTGGTATGGGGAGATGTGTGGTAAGATGTTTGTCGATTCCAAGTGTGAGAGGTTTATGGTGGTTTTATACACATTAACTCTAATTTTTGCTTTCCTCTTGATTTCAAATGATGACACATTATGATGACTTGAGAAGTTATCTTGTTCCTCCTTTGTGATTCATGGTTAAATGCTTGAGGACAAGCATTAGTTTAGCTTGGGGGAGTTTGATAAGCCGTGTTTTGTGCATAATTGTTAGCTTATTTCTAGTTGTTTTTATTAGTTTAGCGTAGTATTTTAGTTCATTTTGGTTTAATTTGGTCTAGTTTCGATGATTCGATGCTTTTATGGGTAGTTTCCTTATTTTTGATGTATTTCAGGATTAACGGAGCTAATTTGGAGATTTTATGAAGTCATGAGGCTAAACCGAGGCCCACGGACCTTCACGAAACTCGTCGGTCAAAGAACGAGTCATTTGGGCCCATTTGGAAAGAGGCACGCCCATGCCCAGCCGAGGCACGTCCGTGCCTGAATCTCAGTAGCTGAAGAATTGACATTCGATATGAGGCACGACCGTGTCTTATAGAGGCACGTCCGTGCCTGCTGCTACCATCAGATTTCATGTGAGGCACGTCCGTGCCTGGATTCCAGAAGACATGAGGATTTACACTCGATTTGAGGCACGTTCGTGCCTCTTGTAGGCACGTTTGTGCCTCTTAGGAAGATTGCGCGATATATTTTTGTTGCGTTTTCTTATCTTGTTCGGAGTATAAATACTCTAGACTTTGTATTATTTCATTATTGAGTATTTATTAGCATCTAGTTTTTATTATTAGACCTAGTTCTCTCTATTATTTTTACATCGCTTTTGTAATTCAAGATTTGACATTCTCCATTTATTTAAGATTTAGTATTTTCTTTCATCTTTTGTTTCTTAATTATGTTTTCCTTGATTATTATTGTTATTGTTTCTTTCAATATGTGTGAGTAGTTTTCTTATTCCAAGATCTAGGGTAGCCCAATTATGATTGATGCATGATTTAATTCTTTAAATTCTCTAATAACTATTACAATTGTTTATGCTAAATTAATTGTGATTATGCCAATACTAGATTAGAGATAATTAGTATTGTTATTATTCCATAGTTTCAATCACAACGAGAGGTGGGTTTTAACGGATTTAAGTAAATTGATTTAGGGTTTGAAATTCATCACGAGAGTAGTTGAATTGATAATTGGGAGGTGAAGTAAAGTGTTTAACGTCTCTAATTTGCATGATACCATGAGAATAGGCTTGATTGTGGGTTAGGGAAGCCATTGATACTCGAGAGAGGTCCTTGGTATTGGTTAGGGTTTGCTTTTCCCCGTGTTAATTGGAATTGTATGTTAGGGGTAGATATATAATTGCATCGATCGTAATTGTGGTGATACTTGATCTTGGATGTTTTAGCTTATTGATTCATTATATTCTTTTGATTTATTCTAGTTTTCCATATTTTAGCTCTTAGTTTATTCCATCATTGATTGATTCTTGCTTAGTGATTACTTGAGTCTAGATAATTTAGGTGAACCATAGTCTCTGTGGGATCGACCCTGACTTACCCTACTACATAATTAGGAGGTCTAGTTAGGTATTATTTTTGTTAGGTGTGTGACCGCCTATTAGAAGGACAACATCAATTGCTAATGAACCTATAGCACGCCTGAAGCGTGATAGATCAATAGGTTCTAAAGATAATTCAGTATCGTCGCAAAGGAAAGGAACAACTATTGACAATGACAAATTTGAGAAAGTGATAAATCCCATTACATTTCTAGAAGAAATCACTTTTAGTAAAATTCATATGTTCCATGATTATATAAAAGACTCTAGAAGAGTATGAAATGTCCAACAATATTAACATGTATCAAGATTATAGTCAAAACTCCAGCAGAGTATGATTAATTATTGGATAAAATATTAGTTGATTGTCTTGCCACTAGTATAAAGAAACACATGTTGGTGTTCAAATATCACATCATATTCATGGCCATGCATAAAGTAAGTTTAATAAAGTGATCACTAGTTTTGGAAAACTGACCAGAGTTCAAATTTAGAGAAGTGATTGGATGTGAAATTAAATTAGGCCATCCGGGTTTAATAATTACCCGTTATGAAAACCCGAAGTTTCATTTGATAATGTGCTGACACTCTCTCAATTTTAGATATATGAAATGAATTGAATGGCAAGACATAACATTGAGATTGATCTATAATAATTTGTGTTGATGAAAGTTTCAAGAGTTAATAAGTTTTGATTTTTATATATACGAAAGAGTAATAGGTGATCAGAAGTTCACCAGTATAACTTATATATTATTGTCAAGTGTTAAGTGACAAGAAGCTCATCAAATACACTATTTGAGTCTTCAGAGATCCAGAAGATCACCACCTAATAGAATCACAAGCAAGCAAGTGATTTACGCTTGTATACCAATTCTTTTAATTGGGGCTATTATATGTCAACACATAAGAAATAGGAGAAGAAGGAAAAATGTACAACTGCACAACACATGTTTCCCCCTTGACATTGATCTCCAGAAGAGAACATATTATGGAAAATGTAATAACAAATATATATGCAATGTAAAGTTAATGAAGAAATGATTCTTCATTGAAATTGTTCTTTAGAAGAGATAAATCTTGATCTTTTAAGAGATTATTTTTTATTGTGATCCTCCCAATGAAATGAATTTTAATGCAAATTTGTATACTAAGTTGGTATAGAATTAAACATCCCTATAAATAAGATATTTTTACCAACTTAGGGGGAGATGAATTAACAAAAGTTGGAAAAATAAAAATAAATAAATAAATTGATGATCCCTATAACGGTAGTTTGAAAGTTACATGCCAACTTTTGTCTATATATTATCAAGATATGTTGCACATTTATGATTTGATTTGTATTCAGTTATGACTCATGTTGCATAGCGTTGAAGATACATTTTGGTCATATTAAATTATATGTATACATTGAGATAAAATCTTGTCAGTTATACTTGAATCACTACACCTGAAGTGTAGGTTGTATGACCGGTTCTAAAATAAAGATATGATATGTGGCAAGATAGTGCAGTTAACACTTTTAACAGTGTAATAGTATATAAATACCATAGTGTATGAAATACCCCAAATAGAAGTGGTATACATAGATATATGAGAATTATAATAGATGGCCTATGATATGAAAAATGTTATAATGGTACCAATTGGAGATGTATTCAGATATCATAGTAAATTAGCATGCGAAATTATGTCTTACTGAATTTTATAATACCGGATTACTATGGAACCGATAAATAATATGCACATGCATGATAGAATGAACTAGTGAATAAGGGATCTGAAATATATATGTCCATCTTGATGTCGACATAAAATGATAAAAAGTTTATTATGGACCAGAAGTCCAATGAAATATGGATTTTTAAATCCGCATTGTACAGTGTCTTGCATCATTTTGAGTCTTATGTTCATGTGCATGTGTGAGTCATAGGTTAATGGATTATTTATTGCATATGTAGGAAGTTGTTAGATCCATTACTCATTGTACATTTTGTTTAATATGTTATCATGTTTTCTATATCTCATATTGCATGCATTAGTTTCTTACAATAACTGTGGTGTATGTGAATGTTCATTCAAAGTATAGTAAGACATATTTACAACTTTAAACTTTGATGAAAAATTAGAAAGAGATATTTATATTCCAATGGGCTTATAATTGTGATGATTATTGATGACACTGATTTATTTGCACGTTGTGAATCATGTAAGAAGAGTTCCTGAAGAACTTATATACGACGTATTTAAATATCCAGCCCTACAAAGTTTATATCTTGAATATTGCAATTATTATCAAATTCTTGAAAAGTCTATGTAACTACATCATTTACATCTCAACCTGAAGTTTGAGCATATGAGAGTTAATGAGATTTACTATTTGTATTTGCAAGAGAACTATCATGTCAATTATGAAACGTCTAAAAAATATCAATGGGATAATTATGCGTGAGAATGTTTTCTTATGGTCCAGAAGAACCATGATTAGCGTATATAATTACATGTGTTATATTATAATTCATGTGAGATTGAAGAACGACATTAATAATACAAGTTTTGTCATCAAATTATTATTAATGAATGTTTGATCAAATAATGATCATCAGTATTTATTATTAACAACTTCCAGAAGAAGTCATAACCGCATAAGTTTAACCTTTAAATCAATTGTTAAACAGAGATTTGAAATAATGATACTAGAGATAAACACATGTATGGTGAAATGAAGACACTTCACATGTTCGCGTGAAGAGTTGAAGACTTGAAGATGCAATTTCAGTTTAGGAGGATCAAAGATCAACGAGTGATATTTTACTACATATGAGAAGATATCCAACATATTGGATTCATTGCTACGACACTAGTATATCTCAAGTAATGTATTCATCAGGGGGAGAAAATACGCGTTGCACTCTTTTTCCCTTGACCATGGTTTTATCCCACATTGGATTTTTCTCGTAAGGTTAGTGAGGCAGCATATCGAGCGTATTACTAAGAATGTTGTACTCTTTTTCCTTCATTAGGTTTTTATCCCACAGTGTTTTTCCTAATAAGGTTTTAACGAGGCACAGTCTTCGATAATGGACATTCAAGGGGGAGTGTTATGAAATATTGTGTAGATGCCCATTATACTCCTTGTATGTTGTATCATTCCAGAGAATATTCTAGATAGATCTAGGGTTTATATTCTTATCCAACCAAACCCTAATTATATTGTGTATATATATATATGTGTGTGTATATATATATATATATATGTGTGTGTGTGTGTGTGTGTGTGTGTGTGTATATACACACACACACACACATATATATATATATACCCCCGTCATATGAAATTGAAATATATTGATCGATTCTCTCACAATATCTATCATGTTTCTCCTTATTTTATAACAGATAGTAGTTTTTTTTTTTTTTTTTTTTTAAATTATTAAGTTATAAGTTAAAGGGAAGTTAAAAGGGAGATAGAAAGATAGGCATGGTGGAAAGCATTGGTAAAAGACAAAACTTTTAATTTTTGACCGGACAACTCTTAACTATGATATTTTAGATTTGGTTTTGCCATTGTAAAGTAGATAGAAAATTATGAATTTTTACATTATCTGACAAATGTTGCTCCAAGTATAACTTAACTTATTGAAGTATGTTACTAGTAGTTTTATAAGTTTTATTCTCTCGCTTCTTCATTTTGTAAATCATAATAGGTCAATATATAGTGTTCTCACATAAAATGAAAGGAATATTTCAATGGTCGCATGCTTACATTAGTTATCTTTGTGTGTACGGAAAAAGATGGGTCATACTCCCAAAACAACAGAAAGTAACATATTGGAAAAGCAAAAACACAATAAAAGAAAAATAAAATCCAAAAAAAACCCTACAACGTAAGCAACTAGTGAGCAAAAATGAGTGGAAAAAACCCTACAACGTAAGCAAATATGAGAAACCTCCCTTTAATCTTCAAAATAATAAAAGATATAAGAAATTTTGTGTAGAACTATCTTAAAGGTAGGCTGCTTTGTGAATAACTACTTAAATTTTGTTTAGAACTACCCATAAGATGACAAAAGTTTGTCTAGCACTACCCATAAACGATTTTCGTTTATGGAGCCATTTGTAGGGCCCACTCTTACGGCTTCCCACCCAATTGACTCCCCTTACCAACTACCTCTCTCTTCTTCATTTACTTTCCTTCCATTTTCACTCTTCTTCTATGATCTCTACCTTTCACCATCATAATTTGACCTAAGAAAATCTCTGAATTCATCCCCCCAGAAAATTATTAAATTTGTGGCCATTAAATTATATATTGCTACACATAATGTAGAAAACCCCAATTTTTTACTGCTCAAATTTAGAATCCTAAATTTTCAATTGACGAAATAAGAAAAACCCCTAATTCAATTCAAGCACCAAACCCTAAAAATTAAAATCCCTAAATTGAATTTAAGCCCTGAATCCTAAATTGAATCCTTAACTATGTTAATTGAAGTAAATTAAAAAACCGTAAACCAATTAAATAGACCAAGAATTAAAATAGTGAATTGCTCAAATTTTTTTCTCTTGGATTTTAGGATGAGTTTTGAGGGAAAGTAAATGAAGGAGAAGAAAATTGAGTGGAAAACCGTATGAGTGGACCCCACAAACGGCTCAATTGGACGAAAACCGTTTATGTGTAGTGGTGGACAAACTTTTTCCATCTTATGCGTAGTAAATAAACTTTTTAAAAACAGGTAGTTGTTCACAAAACAACCTATCTTTAGGGTAGTTCTACACAAAATTTCCAAAGATATATAAGAGAGATACTTTAGGAGGAAGATAGAAGAAATTGTTAAACGACAACTTTTAAAAGAAAAATGTGTCTCATCCATTAAACTTAGCTTGTTAGATAATATACTTAGAAAACTATTCTCATAGAGCTATAGGTTTATGTCATATGGAAACCATTATACTCTTATCAATATCAACTAGTGCGTACCCAGGTTCACTTCGCAATATTTATTTTTAGTTCCATTTTTTTTAAAAAAAATTTTAATTCCTTATGTTTTAATACTCTTTATATTAAATAAGGCGTTTGTGGCAAATGAGCCCCATAACTTAAGACATATGTGCAAAATAGCCCCCTAAGTACTAATAACAGCAAATTAACCCCACTACTTTTTAAATCGTTCAATTTAACTCCATCAGATATTTTCTAGTGACATTTAATCTAAATACATATAACAAACTGGAAAACAACTACTACGTATTTTTTTCCCCAAATAACTACTATACACGTATATTTATGCTATTATAGTTCATGACATCTGTATCCCATTATTCTCATCTTACTTACTTTTGGTCTTCATCTTCATCAATTATAAGACACAACTTTCTCCCTCTACCCACCATTTCCCATTTTTCTCTCTCCTCTCAATGACAAATTATCTTCCAATTTAAGTGCAAATTAAAGTAGCTAATAATGAGAGGAAGAATTGGGTTGTTTACAAAACCTATTAGTAGTCAATATTCACTACGACCTTCTACCTTAGCTTTCAAAGAATTTCTGTAGAACTTCCAGCACTTTCCCATCGCCATAGTCATCGTCAACCGGGGTTCCAACCAACATAGCGCAACTAGGGACTACAATTGCAAAGTTATTGATTTTTTTTCATCAAACTAAATATTCAAAGGTAATACTCATTTGTCAATTACAAAGTTGTTAATCAAGTTCATATTTTTATCTTATTATGAATGTTATAAGTTTATTTGTTAATTGATTTATAGACTGAAATAGTTGCACAATTTCACGTATAAAAATGAATGTTGTAAGTTTATTTCGCAATTACATTATATCTTGATGTGTTTCTAAAGGTACAATTTAAAATTAGGTTTTAATCATGGTTTACATCATGAGAGAGAAATCAAGTTACTGTAGAGGAAGCCATGGAAGAGAGTTGAGATGTTTTGGAGAGCGTAGTGCTTGAACATGCTGCTGCTGTTCATGTAGTTCAATTTTTTTTTTTCTAATGTATTTTTTAATTTCATTATAGAGTTATTGTATATGGGTTATAAATAACGTACTTCAAATGTACAAGGGTTGTATATGGATAGTATAAGGATAGTATAGTGGTAAAATTATAGTGGTATTCCAGCAAAATTATAATTTTCAAATTATATATGGCCGGAATATATCATTTATGTGTTAATTACACGTTTACAAAAGGTGCAGGGCTTATTTGCTTCAATTAATTCTAAAGGGACTGATTTGCACATAAGTCATAAGTTATGGGGCTCATTTGCCACATATTCCTATTAAATAATAATAGTACATTTCTCACCATAAAAACCTTCCTTTTATAGTGTGACACAACTATTGTGACATTTTCATTTTAGGACTGTGTTGCAACTATAAAAAAACGGAGGAAGTAGTAATTTTCTAGAAGGCATTATCATTAATGTGTAAATTTATCCATGTTCGAAATATTTGTTAATTTAAATCTTTATAATCGGATGAGTAGTTTAATACTTTAATTTCAAGGTTTCATTGACATTTCACAAATAAATGAACCTTTAAAAATCAAAATTATGACCATCAAGTTGAATAGGCTATAATATAGCAGTAGTAGTAGTTGTTGCTACAGTAGTAGTAGTAGTAGTAGTAGTAGTACGGACTCATAGCACTTTGTTGTTGTCAGTTTTCTTAATAATGATGATTTCAACAAGTCATACTATGTTTTGATTCTTAATATGACATACCCTATGACTTTAAAAAAAAAAATGAAAACTGAAAACTATAGTGATATCGAACGAATCCTTATAAGATTAATTGATATTCGTACTAAATTATATTAAATTAGATGAAAGCCCGTGCGATGCACTATTTTTTTTATACCAAAATGTCATGAAAGGATAAATTTCTTAATTAGATTATATAATATTTTGATTAATTTGCTTAGTTTGTTGGAAAAGGATAATTTTTATTAAGTAGTATTTTTATGCAACTTATAATACAAACCTTATTTATTGATGTTAGATATATGGAAATTGAATATATAATTAATAATTAGATTATAAATATGATATCTCATTCATCGGATATAGAATTAAAATATTTAATATATTGCTAAAAGATTTTTTATTTTTAGTTTTTTTTTTAAATTTAACAGAGCCTTTTTGGCGCAGCAGGTCACACGGTGTGGCCTGCTGCCAACTCAGCAAAAATAACAGAGTTTGACACTCACGCGCAATTTCAAGTAACCCCTAATCTCAAGTACTCCATATTATAAGTAACCCCTTATTTCAAGTAACCCATAATTTCAAGTACTCCATATTATAATTAACCCCTAATTTCAAGTAACCCCCCCCCCCCCTCTTTTTAAAAAAAAACGTAACTGATAACTTGCTATTTGATATGATTTTAGGGTGTTTTTGAACCTAGTTTACTTGATAAATTTGTGTTTTGGTTCACTTTTACTCTATTATTATGCAATTTTTGTGTATCCTATGCTTCACGGGTTGTTAGTGTTTTTGTTGAGATTCTAGGTCCAAAGAAGACCAAATGAAGCCCATGGATACTAAACCGAGGTTAGAAGCAAGAAGATGGTAGATAGAAGCCAAGGAAAGGAGCAATATTGAAGAAAAGATGAAGAAAAGGGCTTAGAAGAGCCTTGCACGTCCGTGCAGGAGTGCTCCAGCAACATAAGAGCTTCTGCCTTGCCCTGCATGTCCGTGCAAATTAAATTTAGGCACGTTTGTGCAAGATACCCAGAACGTCCGTGCAGATATCTGCACGACCGTGCAGGAGTGCTCCAACAAGTAAGAACCTTCTGTCAAGGCCTGCACGGCCGTGCAGAAGAGGCTGCACGTCCGTGTCATAATTGGCACACCCGTGCATGATTTCTAGCCCAAATAGTAGCTTCTGCCCTGCCCTGCACGACCATGCTTAGGGCGGCACGTCCGTGTAGCTTAGTCTGCACGTCTGTGCCAAACCTGGCACGTCCGTGCCGACCTGCAGTCGAGCCCGATTCTTGTTTTCTCTGTCCTTTTTATTTGGGGGTCTTATAAAACCCCCTTTGAGCTCATTTGTACGGATTATCAAGGTTTTTAGTGCTTTTCTCTTAGTTTGTAATCTTAGAACATTAAATTCTCAAATCATTAGCTAGATTCCAATTGTTAGCTTGGAAATATTCATATTCAATCATTGTAGAAGACAAGTTCCACCATTGTTGCTCACCTTGAAGCTTCATAGTAACTATTTCTTACTCTTCTCTTCCATTTCTCTCTACTTTGTTGTTAATTACTTGCTTAATGCTTGTATGCTTAGATTGTTAATTAGCTTAATCCTTAGTTTGAACTTGTTCATGAATTGCTTGAAATGTTTAATTGCTTTAACTTCCATGGATTGTGAGTAGTCTAATTTTCTAGGGTTTGGGTAAAACCCTAAATGTAGTCACTAATTACTAGTTGCATGTAATAATTGGGTAATTATTGCGTGTTAATTAGTTGAGCTTAAGTGGTTTAATTGCTTAGTTCTTGTATATGGCCATTGCTAGAACTATTTATCCCAAACCGATGAACTTGAGTTAGCTCCCTTATGCTTAATTGACTTGAAATGCCATGAGAATAGGAATTTCCGGTCAATGGAATGTTTATGTCATCGTGATTATGCTTTAACACTTGTTTTATGCTTTGTAACCACGAGAGTAGGTTGTATTCATGATTCAAGTAATCCCTATAGCTTGAGAGAGTAGTTGGGTGCCTTAGATGACTTCCCTTAATTTATCCCCTTAATTTACTTTGATTGTTGCATGCTAATCGTGATTTGTGATGAAGTTGAGTGGTATAACCCGAGCCTTAGATTCCTCTAAACATTGTTAATCTCCTCTTAGCTTTAGTTGAATTGAATTAGTAGAAGTTACTCAAAACCAAACCGATTTCGACTTCATTTAGCTTTTTTAAACAGTAGTACCTCGGTGGTTGATTCAACGCCTCTCTTGGGTTCGACCCTTTCTTACCCTTGCTATTAGTTAGTGAGACCAAGATATGAATTTATATTTTGGTAGGCTTGACGACGGCCTATCAGTAACCCCTAATTTCAAGTAATCCCTAATTTCAAGTAACTCCTAATTTCAAGTAACCTATTTTATAACATACCCAAAACAGAAGACAAAAACAAGTAACCCATATTATAAGTAACCCCTAATTTCAAGTAACCCCAACTCTAACTCCAACCCCACCAAAACAACCCAAAAACCCAACAAAACGATAAAGAAATGGGATTCATCATCATCTTCTTCTTCTTCTTCTTCTTCAATGGATCTCTTTCATAGCTACTCCAATGGCGCTGAAGAAGACAACGACGACGAACAACCAACCCTACAAAATAACCTAGAAAACCAACAAAAAATGAGAAAGAAATGCGACGATTTGGTCTTCAAACTCGAAATTAGGGTTAGGGTTTGGAATTGAGAAGGAGGATTTGGAGGAGAGAGAAGGAGTTGCAAAGGAGAAGAAAAAGAAGATGAAGAAGAAAGTGAGGAGTGAGAGAATGATGATGATGATTAGGGAAAATGAAGAAGAGTGGAGATGTTTGTTGCCATTGTTGGAAGGTTGGAGAGAGAAAAACAAGAGAAAGGGAATATAATGGGGAGTGAGAAGTGGAAAAACAAAAATAAATAAAAAATAATGTGGCTTGTACCAATTACTCCATGGTCCCCATCGCCGATTTGTGGGTTTCAGTGTGTAAGGGATAGATTTAGTGGGTTTGAGGATGTGTTGGGCCGCGGGGATGCGGGATTGAGTGGGGGTGGCCGCGACTAGGGGGGAGGGGAGGGGCGATGGGGGGTGGCTGGGGAAAAGGGGCGGTAGGGAGGTGGATGAGGGGGTAGTCAGAACTTGAAAATGGATGAGAAGCGGCAGGGGAAGGGGAAAGTGGGTGGCTGGGAAAGTAGAACTACCCTAGAGATAGGTTGTTTTGTGAGCAACTACCTTTTTTTTTTTTTTTTTTTTTTTTTTTTTTTTTTTTTTAAGAACTATCCGTAAGTTAGCAAACATTTGTCTACCATTACCCAATAACGTTTTCCGTCCAATTTATGCGTTAGTGGGACCCACTTCTTTGCTTTCCCACCCAAATAACTCCCCTCACTCATTTATTTACCCGCCAAACTCATCCAAAAATCAAAGAGAAGAAAAATTAAGCAATTTAACGTAATTACTCACTAATTCCGGTAATGTTTTAACCTAAGTTTTAGTTCATGGTCTGTTGAATTCGTTTTAAGGTTTTAATTTATAACAATTAGCTTAATTGGGGACTCAATTTAGGGTTTATGGCTTCTATTCAGTTTGAGTATTTTGATTTCTATGGTTTAAGGATATAATTGAATTGGGGATTTTGCTTATTTTGGCTTTGGGATTGAATTCAATTGCATTCTAATACTTTCACTCATTGACTTGGAATTACCATAAACAGCAACAAGATGAGTAGGAAAGAGAGAGACAGCAAAGAAAAGGCTGTTAGGGTGTCAATTTTCTGAAAAGGAGATGAAAATTATGGTGGAGATTCGCTTAGGTCAGAATAATATGGTGAAATGTGGAAGGTGAAAGAAGAAAGTGAAAATGGAGGGAAAATAAATGAGGGAGGAGAGATGTAGTTGGGGAGAGGAGTTAATTGGGCGGGAAAGAAAAAAAGTGGGCCCACTAACGTCTAATTTGGACGGAAAACGTTATTGGGTAGTGCTAGACAAACATTTGCTAGCTTATTGGCAGTTCTAAACAAATAAAATAAAACGGATAGCTGCTCACAAAACAACCTACTTTAGGGTAGTTCTACTTCTACACAAAATTTCCGTACATTTATAAGGAGGGTATGTTTATAAAGTTGTGTTAAAATACGGGTATTACCCGGTAAATACGAGGTTAGCTATTCACGATTTGTAAATTGGGCAGCCCTCCTTAGCTAACAGACTAACGGTTCAAAGCAACCAAATTAAAAAGCTTACAACAAAATTTCCACATCCGGGAATGGCAGACGACAGAGAAATGGCGCCGGAATCACACTTGGAAGCATCTCCTTCATCAAACACTCTTCAATGGCGGCAACACCGCCATGAAAATGGAGTTGAGGTTGACGAAGCAGAAGAAGAACATGTACACGAAGGCCTTCAACTTCAACCTGATGATGATAATGGTCCTACTCATCATCCTTCTGCTCCTCCCGACGAGGTTTTCATCCCTATTTTCTCTCTCTTATCTCACAATATTTTCAGTTAGGGTTTTAGCTATTCCCAATTTGATTTCTACTGCTTCATAATTGAATTTTGCAGTTTGGATTATTGTTTGGCTTCATTCAATTTATTGCTTAATTTTGTAATTTCATGCAGTTTATACTTGAAATAATTTGAAACTGAACATGTCAACATTGTGGAACTTTTGTCACGATTGCATTTTCCACAGTTAATAACACTTGGAGATTGGAATACTTCATGATCTTGTTTGTTATTTCTTAAAAAATGGTTGTTTGGGCTATGTGATTGCTGAGTTGCTTGCTTTTCGGATGCTTCGGAGTAATCTGGTAATTGTATGAGAAAGCTCCTGCCAAAAATAAATACTCTTAAGATATGGAGATGAAAGTTATGATATTAATCTGATTTTTAATTATGCTCTTGATTAGTGTAGTCTTGAAAGCATCGTGTTCCCCTAAGAAAAATGAAGAAAGCATCGCGTTTCATACTTTCATGCCTTGATTTTCATGTTATATATCATTTGCCCTAGTGTAGTAATTACTTGTGTTATAGAGTCTGAAAGTTGTATTATCAATGCTTTTTCATTGTTTCCATTTGCAGCTTCATATGAGTAGTTTAGTAATAGTTATGGTACTCCTTAGGTTTCCTTGTTTGTCTAGTGTTTGTTAACTTGTAGAGGTTCTTGTTACCCTAATACTTGTGTGAATTTGACCAGATATTTGACATCTCGACGACCATTGATCCTAGATATATAATTTCCTTGATACGCAAGCTTTTGCCTGTTGATGAAAGACAAGGTGATGACCTTCAAGGACTTGCTGAATGGAGTAGCTCCACTCAAAGACCAGATAATGATCAAAGGGCAAATGGTACATCCTCTCCAAAGATAGATAGTGGTCTGAACAACTTAAATGGTCATTTAGCGAGTATAGAGACTGTAAATTCTGAACCTGTTGATCTTGAACAACCTTCAAAATCAGCAGGGACTGATGATAATGACATCGAGCCTCGTGAAAAGACAGCTAGAGAAAAGGCTTGGGAAGAAAGTGGTTGTGTTTTGTGGGACCTCGCTGCTAGTAAGGAACATGCAGAATTTATGGTACTCGATTTTATTCTTTTACTATGTTTGCATGCTGCAGGTTAAAGTTTAGGTTTCTTTTTTCTTACGAATCTGTCAAAAGTGGATCATGTATGGGAAATAATTGGTAGTGGAGCTTATAAGATGTAGAAGAGTCAAGGCCTCAAGGGGTTTGAGATTAGAGTGTTTTTCTGATGCATACTCCCTCCATTCCCTTTTGCTTGCCCTATTGAGGAGAAGTCTCTTGTATAATTTTTGTTTGGGGTTGAGCGACAGTGGTGGGACCAAATGAAGTGGCTATGAGAGTAAAGATGTTATCCCCATTGACCATTGTAGTATGGGAAAACTTAAAGGGATAAACCAAAAAAGAAAAATAGGGCAAACATCAAGGGACAAATGGAATATATAGTAAAAGATCTAAAAATGTGTATGGGGGAGTCTGGTTAAAAGTATTCTTTAATAGACAAGGGATAGTACTTGGCTCACTGTGAAAAATGTGAAGAATTATAGGGAAAACTAATGTCCTATGTAACTATGTTTGATTGGCAATAATTTCCTAGCATTAGTGAGTATAGAGCCCACTAGTTTCACAAACTTCTCTGTAGGATCTTAGGTACATGTTTCAACGGGTAAATGACAAGCAAGTAGCAATCATATGCCACCTAGAAGTTATGTCGTCATGTTGATGATACAAAGAAGAAATAGCTGACTACAAGTTTTCTTCAGGTTCAGAACTTTGTGCTGGAAGTCCTTTTGGCCAATCTTGTGACTTCTGACTCTGTCCGTATTACTGTAAGTGTTTCTTATGTTGGCTTTTGTAATTTATCTTAGATTTACAATTGTGAAGTATCAGCAAATGTTTGTCACAGCAAAAACAAATTCAGGTGGCTACAATTTATTCTGCAGGAGATTGACCTTGGAATTTTAGGCAACCTTGCCTGCCATGAAGCACTTATGGACCAGATAACCTCCAATAATAAATTGTTGGAGACAATCGTAGACCAAGTGTTCTCAGATGATGCTCTTTGCCTATGTGAAGTCTGTCGGTAATGTCAAAAGAAAATTTTTCTATTCTAGTATATTATGGAACAAAGGTCACTTGAGTTTTGAGTGTCCATAAAAAAATCAAAGCATATTCCTACCTTGCATCATTCCTGCACTCTCCCTATCAAAATAAGGAAATATAACTTTGAACAATTTTTTCTTGCTGCTCTTGGGAGAAAATCGGGTTAGGTTATTGAGTTTGTTGCCTTGTATGTGATTCTCAGCCTACAAACTGTAAATTACATTTTGATAAAATTTAAATTTGTGTAAAATTGAAATTTAAATATGCAAATCACCTTTTGGTAGTTAACTTTCAAATTTGCTTCATGAATTCACCTGTTGGGTACATGTATAACAAATTATCCTGAAGCATTTGTGTGCAAAGTGAGCTGTAATGAATCGATATAGGGAGGGGCATTATAGGTATCGCTTAATAAGTTTGTTAAGATTAGCTTGGAGAGGAAGCTAGCAGTGAGTTTGCTTTATGAATAAGACAATACTAGGGATAGGAGGTTGTGCTGAATATTGTGAAGAGTGGAGACACTTTGGAGAGCTCCAACCTCTCGAATGTTGGTTAGGGAGAGAACAAGCCTCTCGAAAGCTTGTACTACCTTTCTTATTTTCATAGTTCAATGCAAATTCCATCTTCTTCCTTTGAATTTCTGCTCCAGTTCATAAGCTTTATTAGTCATAATCATCATTTTTAGGGGTGCTTTTAATGAAGTTTCCTGTTGCTAAGTTTAATTAGATGTACCAATTTGTTTATTCATTCTCAACTTCTTTGGGGCAGTACTAAAGCAGGATGTATCATCAAACCAACTTGTCGTTAAGCTCAAAATTAGCATGATTTGGTGGTTTTGCTTCGCTAGTCTATTTTTTCTTTGATTTTTTTTAGCAAATATTGTATTGTTATCAGTTTATCTGTAATCATATTCATTGTTTGGGAGGCAAGATGGATCACCTCAATTATTAAATATTATGAGTTCCGATTTTAAGTCTTTTAATATGTGTGTGTTTCACATCATATTATTGTGTGACTAATTCTGTTATTGTGTTGAGACTTCAGACTCTTATCCTTTGTTTATGTGAGGGGTTGGACGGAAGCATGATGAATTGCTACGCCATGGTTATTGGTCTGTCACCTTGTTGTTGTAGAACCTCTTAACAATGGCTAAGACGGACATTGGTGCAGGTAGATGAAAGGTGAATTTGTTTGTAGTCCCTCAGGCATAGTATTAAGGGATGAGTCATATTGGGTTAGGGAGCCTGGGAATTTGAACTATAAAGCCTAGTACAAACTATGATATCTGTGTGGTGCAATAAGAGAAGAGATTTGAAATCGCAGTAGAGTCTCATGGAAGACTTATGCTTAAAAATCTTTGGCGTGAACATGGTCTAATGGATCTGGAACAGTTTTGGGATCCATTGCCATCTCTAGGTGCATATTGGTCATATGGGATTACATTGCATATTTTGCTCTGTCTATCTTACTTGGTATCACTTTTGCTTGAGAATTTTGGTAAGGAGCCGATGGTCAGTCTTATCCCTATGACTTCTGTTTGTTCTTGGATGACTAAGAGTGTTAAACGACAAGTATTGGCATTGGCGACTTGAAATCTTGTCTAAAATATCAACAATGTTGTATATCTAGTAAATGTAGTAATCAAGCTTCCCAGTTTAGCAATATCTCACTCCGCTAGTGAGTTTAAGAGGAGAATAATGTTTTTTGATACGTGAATATGTAATAGTCTAGGATTCGGACTTCATATTTCAGATTTGACAAGGTAAATGAATAAAGCTTGATTGGTCATTAAAGATTGATAATGGCAAAAGGGATACAAAATGATTGGTCAATAGCTTGTGGCTATTACTCTCTTGATAGCTTGTGGCTATTACTCTCTTCGTAACTTTAGGTTACTATTCTCTTAACATAGTTCCTCACAATTCACATAATGCTCCTACTTCCCATACATTCTTTATATATACAACCTAAGACTGTCAAGAAGGACTGAATGTTATCAATTAATATTGTCTCTTTCTACCTTGCCTTGCCTTCACCTTGTATCCACTACTTGTTGCACTTGTCTTCACCTTCAACTAATTCTCTTTGTCGCCTAGTGCTAGCTGGTCTTCCCTTCCTTCTGATGTGGCTGCTGGTCCCTTTTGTATGCTCCCGTTTTCGCTCCTTTGGTGTTGTAGCCGGATTGGTGGCTTGCGAGGCCCAACTCACGAGTCCATTAAAGAAAATACGTAAATTCAAGACTTTGACATACTCTATGGAAAAGTAACTATAGTGACTGGGACCTCTATGCTGTACTGATTAGGAGATTTGTGGGCGGGGACTGGAATGTTTCATCTATACTTTACCGCTTCCTTTTCACTAATAGAGTGGGATAGCAAGTGCCTTCTGGACTATGTCTTGGAGTTGCATTTTGGACCTTGTTCTGATCATTTTCTGTGTTTACTTTCTTATACTGTCTGATATAATCCTAATCTAGCACTCTGTTTCCCTTAAGAATTTATGGCTTTCCCATCTCGATATTTTCAGGATGGTTAGTGAGTTGTGGAGGAAGAGTGGTATGCAGAGTTCCGTGTGGATACTTTCTTCAGTTTTTTGTGTAAAAACTTAACTTTAGTGAAAGAAATTGAAAGTCTAGAACAGGGTAGCTGAGTACCAGGAAAAGTGAGGTTTGAAATGACCTTCCTGTGACTGATTCCAGTACAAATTTGAAGATTTTTACCCTTATCCCATAGGACCTCTGTACTAAGTTAAAGTTACTGATCTTTATGAGATTTGACTTAAGTTTTCTTTGAGAGGGAATCAGCAGGTCTGATCATAAATTATTGCTCCTTTTTGTGGCACCTTTTGTGCAGGATAGACAATGTTTGATTGCTGCTCTGAATCTATCATTGTAATTGGAAAGGTTGGAATGGTTGAAGAGACAAAGTTGTAAATGTGTGCTTCTAGGTTAAGTTCGAGAAGGCTTATGTTAAGTTTCTTTTATAAGTTTTCTAAGAGCAAGGGCTTTGACTTGATGGAGGCTTTGATTCAAGGTTGGTTTTTAAGATCTGATTTTTCTATCCTTGCTAGTGGAGCTTCTAGAAAGTTGTTCACTATCTTCTCTTTTGGTTTCATTGTGGTAGGTGTCTAGTGTAAAATGGCTGAGACAAGGTTTGATGGTGGAGAAATTGATATTCTCATTCTGTTCTCCTTTGAGACATGGTGTAATAAAGTGCTACTAAAATTTGAGGCTATTTGTTGGCTGAACTGCTGAAAGTGAATATTTTAAAATGCAGCCTAGCTGGTACAACTAACAACTGACCTTGCATCTGCAATGTATTAATGAATAATGGTCCTGCTGTTACAATATTGCCATTCCATAAAGATTTTTTCAAGTTTTATTTTAGCTGAACTTTGACCTGCAACATGTGGCTTATGGTAATATTTTTACATCTGTTGTAGACTTGTAGGCTGCACAATCCACTATTGAAGCCATTATGATTTACAAATATTGGTACTAATTTACTGTCGTAATTCATGCCTAATTTTGAAGTCCCTAATTCTTTAACATAGAAAAGATAGTAATACCAGCTGTATGGGATAATATCAGCTGCAGCAAGGCTTATAATGATAGAGAGTTTCCTAACATTCTCATTGGGTAGCACACCACAGCCTCCAGCATTATCTGAAGCCAATCGTGATCCATCTGTATTTACTTTAATGTATCTCTTTTGGGAGGTCCCAAGACCTGGTTTTAGTTAAGACTTAAGAGAATGTTGCTGACGTGCTGCTTCCTTGTTGATCTTCTAAGATCTGTCACTAGCTATAAATTCTTCTAGGAATATATTGAGTAAGAGGTTGGAGTGGATCATTTGTCTCTAAAAAATGGTTTTGTTCCTGGATGACTAAAAAACAGAGGTGTCATATTCTAACACAGAACAGTTGAAGCTAATATTGTTTTTGTTGTACATTAAAAACAATCCATGAAGATGAGAAGATTAAAATCAGTACAATGGAGAAAAATATTTGAAATAGCATATTTCAAAAACTCCAGTGCATTTCTGAATAGGTGAATATGGTTTCTATGATTCGTATGCCATCTGACACATATTGGGTTGAATTAGGGATTTTTAGAACAAAGCCAAGTTTTGATGAACTAAGTTCCAAAGAAGCATATTATGTTTCCAAGAAACCTTCATTTTCTACGTCTTTTCCAAGGGATGATTGAATTATGCTAGGCATATATGAATGTTAATGTAAATATAAGGCGGTTTTAGCATGATACTATGAAATTGGTTTTTCTTATTCATGGCCTCATGGTTGCATTTTGCAATTCATAAGGTTTATTTCGTAGCTTAGCCCTTAGTATAATGCAGTATAAGCATATTGGGTTCTTTGTCACTTCATGTATTTACAATATATTTTTGTAGGTTGCTAACTTTGGGCCTTCAAGGCTGCCAACGTGTTGTGTGGGCCAGAGCACTGCAATCAGACCACATCTTGAGCCGTATCCTTTGGATTGTGGAGAATACCTTAAACCCAGTCCTCATTGAGAAGGTGACTGGTTTCTTCTTCTTCTTCTTTGTTATCCTCCCCCCTCCCTTTTTTTTTTTTTTTTTTTTTTTGTGTGTGTGTTAGGCTCTCAACATATAAGAAACAATATTGGTATTTTGTCAAGTTTGACATCTGTACATCTGTTACACATCAGGAATGAATAGACAGAAAATGAAAAAGTTTGATAACAAGTATGGGCGTTTTTTTTTTGGATGATTTAAGAACAAAATAAGACCTGGCATGGCCACATGGTCATGCCAAAAGCTAGGAAAACTGGGATTTTGAAGGGAGTAGGTCTGCTAGTTGTGTACTTTTACGCTTTCTTACTGCTCTACAATACCATGTTGTGGGGAACTTAGGGTAAAAGGCGTCATTGACATGAATCTTTTTTCCATTTACTCTTTAAAGAGCTCCTAGATTTGATACAACTTTTTTTGGTAAATTAGAAAACAAATCCCTCAAATTGGAAAAAAGGTATCAAAAGAGTCATTTCACAGCTAGTGTGGGGAACTGATAGAAGCATTGTGGCTTTCACTTCTTTGTGTGAGTTGACAAGCAGTCTTAATCTGTTACAAAGGATTCTGTTTGTGGCAATCTATTTGATTTCTGTTGTCGTAATTTTTGTTTGCAAAAGGAATGTGCTCATGAATTGTTATATATCATTTTATTTCTCTTTGGGAATAATGGGGTGATTGGTGAGAAGAGCAGGGAGTCAGGGACTGGCTAGTTGTTTTTCTGTGCTGTAGAATCATGTCTAAAAAGAGAGTATTTGTTTTGTGTTAGCTTGTTATCAGACTTTGCTGGAAATTGTTATATCTGTGAGATATGATCTTTTGAGGACTTGAGGAATTGATTCCCTAATGAATTCCTCAACCTTTGGAGAGACTAATTTAAACGATAGAATAATTTAAAACATACTCTGGTAGAATAATTTGAACAATAGTTAAATTTTTTTAGCGGGGGGAGACCGGGAGTAGCATCCATTTATTTACCGAAAGGATACCAGGAGAAGGGAGGCTTAGAATAGACCGACTGCCTGATGGAAAAAGTGTAATGTTAATCCTTTGAATTTAAATAAAAGAAACAGGAGAGGAATTAATTAACTTGCATATAATTTTGTCAAATTAGCGGGCAGGGTGAATACCTCTTTGCAAATTATGAACTGTGTTCTTCTCTGAATACACCAATGTTGTTTTTTAAAATGCTCCTCTATCTTGTTTCACTTTTCTGATATGCATGTAAACAATTGACAGCCTATTTTCCATCTTGTTGCCTTTGATAATTTGCTTTCGATCCTTTCTAACTTCCAAGCATCTGTATCATATGCTTTTACTTTTAGTGTGCTAGTGATCATATAGTTGGTGCTAAATGAGTTTATGTTTATTAGTTTATATTGCACCAAAATACTGCCATTGGCAAGACGTTGTTTTCTTTTTTCTGGAATAATCCAAAACAAAGTACTCTCCTGCCTCTTTTTCATTGTGTGTTTTTTTTACCATCTATTTGACAACTGAATGTGCTAACTTTCATGTGGAAGGCAGAGTCAGTAGTCGCTTTTCCTCTACACAGTATGGTCACTGTAATCTGGAAAGACATTCAGTATATGATCTGTAGTAAGAAATTGTTGTGAGAGGTTTTGGCAAGATATTATCTGAAGCAAGTGAACTGGATGCCATTTGTTGGACTTTCGGATGATTGCCACTCTCTTTATCTCTCTATATAGTTTACCTAGCATTAATGCATATCCTGTGACTGTTAATATGCTTGTGATAAGAGAGAATGTATTATTACCATTACAATTATCTTGTGCTATTCACAATAATAAGATTATCTTAATAGTATGCTGAGTGATTTTTTTTTTTTTTTTTTTCCACTGCCTTGAACAGAGTGTTGGGTTATTTCTAGCAATTATGGAAAATCAGCAAGAAGTGGCACCTATTCTTCTTCCAACTCTCATGAACTTGGGGCTGCCAGACCTTTTGGTCAATCTCCTGTCTTTTGAGATGGGGAAATTAACAAGTGACAGAACTGAAAGGTAAACTTTCTGAGTTGGGGTCAATTTCTGCATGAGAACTATTAATGTTGATAGATTTAATTGCCTGAGTGCTTCTAGCATTTTATGCTTTATGTTGACGTGTGTTATTCCTTTTTATCTTCACTACTTTGTAATGTTCTTTGGTTTTCCTTGCAAACTGAGTTAATTTCTATCTGTTCAACCAAGTTGTAGTTTGTTTATTGCTTCCATAGTTCTATGTAGAGATGTCAAGACTACATTACCTTTCTGGTTCTTGTACTTATAATTTACCTTACACTAAATGTATTCTTTTTCTTTTTCTGTTTTTTTTTTTTTTTTTTTTTCTTTCCCCCCCCCCCCCTGATAGGATGTGTGTACTTAACATAGATCAACTTTTCCGGGCATTCTATCACATATATGTGATCAATCGCCATCTTTGGGATAGGCTTATTGCATAGGAGATTAATTAGTAATTGGATTGAAACGCTCAGCTGTGGCACAATTAGTTTTGATGTTTCTTGGTGCAAATGCTTTGGGACTTGGGGTTATTTGTCCAAATAGGAGATACAAGTAGCAATTGGATAGAGATGCACAACTTCAGCATACTTGGCTTAAAAATTTGCTGATCTGAATTCTTTTGTATAATCCATCATGCATTAGCAGCTAATATCTGAAATCCTGGTTTCGCAATAGTCACTGTCTGATTCCAAACTCGATGCTTCTGATGCCTCTCAAGTCTCAATTTTCAAAAATGATTCTGGAATAAGTTCAGATAAAACAAAAATGTTTTTATTACTCAGACAGTTTCAAACAAAATTAAGTTTTTCAGACAATTTCATTTACAATTAAGTTCTTTCAGTCAATATAAGTCTAATTGAACGGAGCCTTATTTTGATAACCAAAACTTATTGTCTTTAATTTCTAATGGATTAGAAAAAAAAATATATATACTGTTCTGTCCGTGTATGTGTTATGATGATGAGCTAGCTTTCATGTGCAGAATGACATACTCGTGTTTGAACAGACTTACTTAAGACACTTTTCTCTTAATTTAATCCAAATATACTTTCAAAGTTTAGGAATCTTGTTAGTAATGAGTGAATTATGGTTTTTGTTTCTGTTTTATTCTTAGGTATCCTGCACTTGATTCAATTCTTCGTGCAGTTGAAGTTCTTTCCGTGACTGATGATTATTCAGAACGGATATGTTCAAATAAGGAAGTTGTTCAGATGGCTATAGAGCTGATCAAAATCTCTGAAAAGACTGAGGTGGTTCCTAATCTAATCCCTAAAAACTATCTGTACTCCCTTAGTATTCAATTTAGTTTGATCTTCAGAAAGTTTAGCCTTTATTCTTCTTTGGTTATATCTAGTGTCTTGAAATATAAATTTGTGTTATTCTTCCTGATGTTAGCATAAAGATATTGCCGAATCACACTAGTTTTCCTTGTCTTGAGTTGGGTGTAGAAAGCTGCATTTACTAAGTGACTGGTCTCACATCTTCTGTTTATTAAAAAATGAGGCTTGGATAGTAAGCTCCCTTGAAGAATTGACAAGAAAATTCGATTGAAATTATATATATTAGCCAAGTCACCTCTGACCATTAACTAATTAAACACATTCTTTAATATTGAAGTACCCTCACCCATTTCCGGAACCTAAGATAATCAAGAAATCCTGTCAAGTGAGTAGGTGTTATTCCGTATTTGCTTAAAAATGGCTCTGAGTGCACATTGCCCTGTTTAGTCTTGCCTAAGAGGCTAAGACACTAGCTTTAAAAGACAAAATAATTCAGCTCTTGGCCTATTATTGTTATATAGCGATTGTTCATAAATTTGATTGTATTGTCACTTAGTGTTGACCTAAGTAATTATTATATGAAGCTATTGCCGGGTTTTCCATTGCTTTCAAGTTCAGGCTTAATTGGTCTACACTTGACTTATTTTGCAGATCTCCGGCTCCTGTGTAACTGCAGCAGTTTTGCTAGCGAACATATTAACTGATGCTCCTGATCTGGCTTTCAAATTGTCAGAAGGTGAATACATCATTCTTATTACTTTCTTGTGTTGTCTACATTCATAACTTTGTATTGGACCCCTATGTCCACCCTCACCCTCACTCTTTCTATAAAAGTAAAAGAAAAAAGCAATCAAATTTTCTAATCTGAGATTGTAACTAAATGGTTATGCCAAACTTCAGAGGACCAATCTCATGATTCAAAATTTCCTATTCTATTCTTGGGTTCGTTCAACAGAAATAATTTAAGAGATGATAAAATGGCAGCTTTTACTTGCAAGTATTTTCCTCAGACAATTTGACCATTGTTTAAGGCTCATTTGACATGCTAAATGCTCTGTATGCAGATTTTCTTTTGTTGCAGTCTCTCCTCGATTTATTCCCTTTTACTTCAGAAGATTTTGAGGCAAGAAATGCATTATGGAGTGTTGTGGCCAGACTTCTGGTTCGCGTTCAAGAAGCAGAGATGAGCCCTTTAAGGTTAAACCAATTTGTATTGATGTTTGTGCACAAATCAGATATGATAGAAGATACCCTCCTTGAGAGCAAGCAGGATGAATCCCCAAAATGTGATACTCATACCACATCAGAAGCAAACTTTGACTCTAGAACTGCGGCTGTATCCTTTGGCACCTTTTATTGCATTGCATAATATGGTGCTCTTTATTTGTTAAAGTATAAATGGAAAAACCCCTATACCAAACCGTTGTTTAGGTGCATTGTTGCTTGTCTTATAACTCTTATTTTCCTTAACGGAAAAGATTAAATGCATTGTTAAATTGTTGGTTCACTGGAATCGGGTGAAAGAGGAATCTGTAGCACACGATGACACAGACAACTTAGAGAAAAGTTATTTTCCCGATGAAAGAGATGTTCAGAAATTATTAGACTGTTGTCTCAAGCATGCAAGTTAGGTAAGCACCAATTCATTTTGTGCTTGATGACTTGATGCTCCATTCTAGGCATTCTTCCCTGGAAAAGTGTTTATTTTCCGCTTCATATGAGGTGAACTGCTCCCCCCCCCCACCCCCCACACACACACACATTTCTCCCTTCCAAAAATACTTATTTGATGACAGTCTTGTTTCTTCTGCTTAAGTCTTTTGTTTCTTAAACTAAATTCCGTTTGAAATGTCAACTTATTAGTTTCTTTTTTGTCAGAGAGAAATCGTGATCTCCTTCCTGCATAAATGGCATTTTGATTAACTAGTTCAAACTTAGAAAATGAACTACGCTGAATTATTAAACTAATAGTATGTATTATGCCTTAACTTAGATATTGATGATCTAGCTTCATTTTAGGATGTCCACAAAATATCTTCCTATTACTTAAAATAGAGAAATTACTTACTCAATACATGTGAAGTGGACCCCTCCACTAACTCTTTCTCTCAAACTCTCACCCTTTCCTAATAAATTCCTTGATATGCATGCCAAAGCTTAATAGGAGGAATTTTCAAGGATGGAGTATTATTCTTAAACTACTAGTGAAGCTAGGTTTAGGGCATCCAGTGCCAAAATGTCTTAGGTATGAAAGGCTTCTCATTACGTTGAACGCAGTGAACTTGCTGAACAAAATACTTTAGAGATGGCCTTGGAAATTGTTACCAGTCGGACCTCTTGGAGTCTAGCCACAACATTAAGGTGCCTTAGTATTTTGCTTAAATCTTTAATTTTTTTTTTTGTTTGTTTTTTTTTAATTGATAACCATAACTAGAATTTATTATTCAGACTTGAAAATTAACCAGAAACATACTTCAAAGCCTAAAAGTAATCACACTATTTTGCATCAATATTAAAAGTTTAAAACTATTAACCCAGCTTATGGGATGGTTGAACAAGTGACCTTTCATATGTAAAAGATTAATATACATATCCTACCAAATCAAGCAAAACGCCTGAATCTAACTTGACAGCAAACCTAAAAACAAACAACAGAAGCAAACTAGCCATAAATTTTAACAAAGTGACAGAAACTATCAGTTTAGTGCCAAAATTCTGTCAGGAATATCAAATCAGTAAGGCAGATCTTAGCTTATCAGGACACCTTTAAGCCTCATTCAAAAGAAGATTTCTTTGTTAATAGCTTCCCAAGGTTTAGTATGGCATTGAAACCAATTTGGTTTCCCTGAAGCCAAAAGCAGTAGTCTCTTTGCTTTACTTAGCAGCTATTTTGATTTCATCTTTAACTTGAGATATAGTCCTGTTACAATGTAACAACTGAAGAACTATAACAGTTGAAGTAGAGATGAGTAGTAGATTCTTGATCAACTTCACAGAAGTGTGCACATTCTTCAATTAGGATCACAAGTGCCATCTTTGTAAGCTTATCAGCAGTAAGCAACCTTTGATGCAGCATATGCCAAGTAATAATTAAGCTTTTGGGAATTAGAATTGGCTTTTAATGACTCTCTTCCCCTTCGCAGTTTTCCTAGGAACATATTTCTACCCTCTAATATCAATTTATTATCATCTGAGTGAGAGGCTGTGGTAATGTTACACGAGGCACAAAATGGAGGAGCCCAATTAGTATCTTCAATTTGTATGTCCTTAGGTAAGGAATTTTTAACTTCCATCTCTATGAGCACTCTGCACTGTTGGAAAGAAGTGTATTCATCCACAAATAGAGGAACCAAATAGAGGAACCTAGAAAGCTTCCTATCTTACTTAGGCTGTCTTATCTCCAACAGTTCAAGGGAAGGTTTGGAAACTTTACCAATAGAGATGTACCTTTTGAACCTCTTCATGAAAATTAATTATCAGGGATTCGAGCCTTATCATCCTTGACTATAGAGCTACACAAGACAATGATTTAGTAGTTAAATGAGATCTAGAAAAAGAGGTTAGAACAGGTATATTCAACGCTCTGGTAAGTATCTTGAGTCAATCAACGATTAGCAGTCAGGCACTGAAATCGCAGCAGAATTCCAATAAATTCACGACTGTTCAAAAGGAGAGGTAATAGTTGTAGGCTTGTAGCACGTTCATCACTGTTCGGTTTAATACAATTTTATTGTCTTTTTTCAGGTAAAACAACACCAACTGAAGGATTGAACCCTATTAAAATATAATAACCTCCTAAAGCTTCTCAGAGTGTGACTGATCTTTATCTAAAGCACCCACATCCCTTTAATTTACATTACCTATAATCTCAAAATGGGGTTTTCGATTTTTCCTAGATGTTGTTTAGTTTTATAGTCTTAAATTTATGTTTAACCATCCTTGATATGATAGTTTCTACTGTAATGTGCCTACATAATGCAATGTGGTAGGCATGCAAACTGTAAAATTTTGATTCACTATAATGAAATTCCTTTAGGAGTGATGTTCCCAAAATTCGCTTTAGTGCAATCACTTGTGTGGCATAATAGTTTTCAGCCATTTTGACAATTATCACCTGGCCACCTTAAAAGTTAAAACTCAAGTTAAGTATGCCTGACATGCTGCCTGGTTTGTTTGCCAAACATGGCTCTCTAATGATGGAAAACATCAAGGCCTCAAACTGTCATGTTTCTGAGTTATGTAAATCATATTAAACGGCTTATATCCCTTGCTTTCAAAGTCTTATTCTTGGAGCTACTTCTGAGCTTGGACTAACGAGACTGTTAGTAAGGGTTTCATGATGCATGTTCAGTCTTAACACTGAATTAGACATTTTGATGTGAAATACTTTTAGTTAAGTTCTGCTATCCTTGACAAAGATGTTATTTTCCCATCTTTACTGAGTTATCAGATAAATTTCTTTGGATTTTCTTGTTGAAATGATATAGGATTTACAGATCAATTCTTTGCAGGATATGGATGTACTAATCTTCTGGAAATTTGTGGCTTTTTGCAATTGCATAATTGAGGAACTCATCTTCAGCTTCGATTTTTCATCAAGAGAGTGCAAACCTCAAGAATAGTTCAGTCAGGGTAATGGAAACATTTAGTCTGAAAATTTTGCTAGGAATAGGAGCATGTATACTAGGTACAAACTTGTAAATTTTTCAGCAATGTTTTCCAGCAATTGAAGAGTTGTTTAAGCTTCAATGTGTGCGTGGAACATTACAAAAGAGAAACAATGTAAAATGATATTGTGGCTAGGATTTAAAAGTAACAGAGCAATGTAATTCATGCAAAGTATTATGACTTTCACAAATCTAATTGTTTAGCGTCTTTTTCACAGACCTGACTGTCGTAAAGATACAAATGTCAGCAGTATACAGCAGGTGTTTTTGACAATCCACTAAATTAGTAGTAGAGCATGCTACTATGACAGCGAGCACTTGAATAAGCAAAAGGGGTGAAGCAAAGAGGGGCAATTGTCATTACAGAGTTAAATTTTGTTAACCAAGAAAGTTACAGAAACATCAACTCTGGTGGCTGAAATTCGACGCTTGGAAATCCTGCATTCAATCTTCAATAAGAGGTTGGTAGAACAATCTGTAGGCTTCAATGACTTCAAGATACCACATCGCCTCTCTATTAGGATTTGCTGAAAGATCAACTATCTTGTGAACCTGCAAATTAGAATATGAATGAACAAAATACGTGAATGAAGAAATGGTTTATTTCACAGGTTATCAACTTGTTTGTCAGACTGTTTATCTAAAAAACTTGTTTGTCAGACTGTTAACCCAGGAAAGGGTGATGGTTGTGGTGGCAGCGCCAATACTTTACCTCATGCTGCCACCCCTGTTGCAGTGCTACTCTGTCTCGGAACAATCGCCCCATATGATTGAGGGTCACTCTTAAGAATTCGAGTTCTATGCCCCACCAATTTAGTACTTCCTATTTTAAAATTTCTTGCTTCGACCTTTTGAGACAATAATCGTCCAAACAGGAAGAATTTTGCGAGATGATTAATTTGAAATTCGCAAAAAGATGGTTAAGATTTTACTTTTAATGAGTCTGATATGGTGAGAAAATTGATGAAGGAATTAAAACAAACATATGGTGGGCGATTCACATGGAAGATGAATATAGTACCTTAATCAATGGGTGTTTGCCGGCAGGAACATGGTAAGATCCGACTACCATCACATACATCCCTTGATCATCGAAACGAAAACAGAGCACAAGAAAAGAAAACAAATTATTAAACAAATACAAAAGCAAATTCAACTAAAGAGGTAAAATTGACGAATAAAAACAGAAAATGGCAAAATAAACGTACCAGTAACCCATTTATTTTGTTTGAGGTAGCTCTCAGAGAGGAACAATTCGATAACGCTTGTACCGTCATCAAGAAGAAAGCGAGAGCGGTTATCATCGTCGTTGTCGTCGTTGTCATCGGGTTCGGGAACAGAGACGAGAAGGCCCTGGACCCAAGCGCGTTGGAAGAGGATGCCACCAAAAGTGAAAGAAGACTGTGAAGGAGTCTGTTTGGCTTTCTTTAATTGTGCACACATTAGCTTTAGCGCTGCTAGTGTGTAATCCATCTTCTGCCTCTTCTCTCTCCTCTATGTTTCTCTCTTTACTCTCTCCCAAATTGAGTTTGGAATGTTTAACTCGTTCGAAATTTTCAAATGAATCTGGCGGGTTAGTAATAGAGCGTTGGCGCCATTTTTTTTTTTTTTTTTTTTTTTAAAGAGCAACTAAATTATTCTATCTATTTTCTTTAAAAAAATTATTCTATCTATTAATCACTTTAGGATATTCAACATATTTGCTTAATAAGTATTTTAGAAATAATTAGATAGATCAAATAAACTTTAGGCTATGTTCAGTTCATCTGATCTGATTTGAATTTTTCTAATTTAATCTGATTTGACATTCAAATTTTATCAGAATTTGACCATAAATAGATTTTATAGACTTTAACTTTATTTGCACAATATCATATTTTATTATTTATATCTCTTACCTAAAATCCTACTAAAAATATTTTATCATTACTCTTTTTTAAAAGTCCCAACTTAAATTATTAAAAAAATTACTCTTTCTTACATTTGATCTCTTTCAAGATCTCATTGTACAATGCAAACAAAATAGGGGCATAGGCTTGAAAAAGTGTTCTATATCCTTGGCAATTTGAGAACAATTCAGGGCCTTGAGATATATGTAAAGGAAATTGTACCAATTGAGAATCAACAATAAATTTGGGATGAAGGGAGTTAAAATAACCTGTAATCCTGTATATCCTTGGCACCAATAATTTATCAAGTTACGAAAAAGACTAGAGAGTACTGCTCAATATAATAAGAATCAAGAAAATTCATATAAAATTTTATCAAACCAAACCTTTTTCAAACAACTTGTACTGAGTTTAACAAAGACAAAATGTGATCCAATTTCACACACTTTTATATGTAAATGTAAAATACATATTCTGATAGTAATTGTATAGAAAAACATATCTTAAACAACTGATACGCAATTTTTGAAAGAAATTCTAAGAGATAAGGGAAACGGCAGCTGCAATAAGATCATCAGACAGAATTCTATTGGTGGCTTCTGTTGGATGAAAACCATCCCAGAATACATACTCAGACGCGTTTTTACAGGTTCCTGGCGACTTTGCATTGCATAGATATGATGTTTCTAGCAATCCTGTTCCACAACATGCCTTTCTTGCCTCAACAAACCCTGCATTTCATTTTCAATTTCATCAGATCACACCTGCATGTTTTCGAAAAAATTCTATTTGCATAACATAATAGCTCAGAACCGCGGTCTTACTGTAATATGATCACAGATCAGAGAATAACGTGATTTTTTATTCATAAGACCATGGTTTACCACATATATAATATTGTTAAGTATGATAGATGAGTTAAAAGTAGTACCATTGTCTTCAGGCTTAGTGACCAACTCGTAAAGTGGCTGGTAAATATCAAAGACCACCAAAGTAAGATTTTTAAGCTGTGTCTGCAGCTCCTTTGCAGTAGAATTAAGCATATCATTGAACGTAATTGCGTCTTTGTTTATGTGATCTACACATTCATTACTGTCCTTTCCAAATATGGTGATTGCAGCCGGTAAGCATCCTAGAGGTGGTAGCGACGTTACCCCTACTTTTCTTGCTCCAAGCCAATACAACTTCTGCATTACACAAGAAAAAAATAATTTTTTTCTTTTTTTGCCTGTTAATTTCTAAATTTTCTTCTGTTTTACCCCTCAGCAGAAATACAAAGTAGAGCAGTTAGAATGAATGAAAACATACGCGAACAAGTTGTGCAAATTCTTGTACAAGAAGGTTAGAGAATGCCTCAGGAGAGTAAAGCTTGTAGAGAAGAGGGTTGATGTAATAGTTCTGAAGGAAATCACTGCTTCCAGCACTAATCAGATAAATTCCCTCTGTAATTATTGATGTCGCGTTGGTTTTTCCTGCAAGTGACACTAATTTCTTCTGGTAGTCCATGTAATGTTCCAGCTGCTCGCTCAATGAAATTGTGCTCTTCAACCAAAAAAATCATATATCAAATTATAATCTATTATTGTTACCAAAAACATATACTAGTATTTATTTTTTTCAAGTTAAAAAAAAAAAATTCACTTCACATATATAGTACTAAACTACTAAGTATAGACTTACATATATCTTGGGTGTACTGGCATGATACCCTGAAGAAGCAGAGGCGAAATTGGCTCCAATCAGCAGGTTTTTCCCCGTCGCATCTATGCTTAGGTATGCTGGTTGGTAAGATGTAAATCCTATAGTTTCAGCTGTAAAAGAAACCCAAAAGAATCTGATGTTAGTTTTTATTGTTTGTTAGACTATTAGCATAAGCGTTGATATAAATTGGTCATATTTCCTATCATAAAATAAAAACATCGCGAAAACTTATCCAGTAGGATGACTTGTTACTCTGTACGTCGAGGGCCTTACCCAAGAACAGCTGATTATCTATAACACATTAAGATTTAAGAAGCTTGAAAAACCTTCTTTTAGGCATAAATCTTTAACATGACTTAAAAATCTTCTTTTAGGCATGAACTTTTCATAACAAATAATAAATGGAACGAAAACGAAATAAATGAATGAATATAACACACCAGTAAAGTCAGTAGCAAGTTTGCCATTGCAAAATCTTCCTGTAGGCTTATGATGGGAAAAATCTCTACCATAAGGAGCAAAATTCGACTTCACAATTGTATGAAGATCGTTGTTATTACCCACATCAACTACTGAATCTCCAAATATGAACAATGCTGGTACAATTGGTTGTCCATTTACAGCAATACTTAATAACACAAAAATAACAAGGCAATATGCTACCAAATTGCTCGAAATTCCCATTTTTTTTGGGTGAATATATTTCGCTCTTGTATATTACAGTATTTTTATTTTTGATGGTTTGATTTGGTTTTAATTTTGAGGATATGCAAAGTATTTAAATAACATTTGGAATAGAATTATTAATTGTTGGTTGGTAATTTAGTATGTACATGTCTAAGAAACTTATATATTTCCTGATTTTGCTACAAAAAGATTGACGAGGTGATGTTTTAACTATGTGACTATATATAATATGGTTAGTATTTTGGTCATTTGTCACGTTATTTTATATAACAAGCAAACAATTAGTATTGTCATTGTAAGATAATAAGATAAGTCTTTTTTTTTTTTTTAATCTATTTATAATGTGTTTCTGGTGAGTGAATTCTATAGTTTAAGTAACCAAATTTATTTACAGAGTAATTTCTTACCTTATTTCTTAAAAAGCCTAAAAATTTACCATTTAAAATACATTTTTTCCAATTTATGAAAATGTTCCCCACTCAAAAACCCGATAAATCCAAATAATTAATCGAAAAGTAGTACTACACGATTTATCTTTTAATGATACACAATAGGTATAGGTCACATTTCTATTTATGTCGTCCTAAAAATTAATAATTTTTTATGTTAACTCTAACTACATATTTCAAAAATGATGAATGTTTGGGATACAAAAATGTAAAAAGTGAGAACTTAAGTTAAATTTAAAAATATATTTGCTTACACGTTTTTATTTTTGAAACAAATTTCACATTTTAAAATTTGATTAATTGTAATGATTTATACTTAAATTTTTTCATATTGTACGTTTTCATAAAAAAATACATATTATAGTTTATAGTTAGTTAGTTTTAATTAAAGATATAGCTAGACAGCTAGTTAAAATTATGATTAACATACATAATAAAAGAAATGTGTCAATTTAAAGAGAACTGAATAATTATATTTAGGACGAAAAGTAATATAATACTAGTACTTTCCCAAAGATAATGTTTATTGGTAGCTTCATTATTTGTCCCAATAATATTTACTGTAGTTTGTTGATAAATTAAGAACTGCATAATCTTGCAGGTTCCCTCATTGTGTGCAGGATTATATTACCAACCAATTCTGTGTGTAATGTACTAGAATGAACTTTGAAAATGTGTTATGTGTGTATTAATAATATTGGAAATGGAAAAGAAAACTTATTTGTAAAGTTTAACATACTTAGTCAAAAGCTTAGTGCTTATAATAATATCTACCCCATGAAATTTCAGAATATATATATGTATGCAGGTTCAACTTAATTAATTAGTTTAAGTAACTTATTAAACAAGAATGAGCTGTTGTTGCTCCTTTGACAAACTTTAAGTACCCAGAATACCATTCTATCAGCATACGTTAGGAGCACCATACACAATTAAAAATAAAAAATAAATAAAAAATAAATAAAATAAAAAAAAAAAACAATACTGGGATTTATTTTATTTTATTTTTATGGGTACAAGACCAAATTGGTAAAATAGTTCAAAAAAATGACCTTAAATATGTAGCTAATTTTTTATTTATTTTTATTTTTATTTTTTATTTTTTATTTTAATACTCCGTACTAGCTTATGGTGTCGTGCAATGCACGGATTTACCAAAATTTTATAAAATTTTGTATTTCAACCAACCTTTATGATTTTTTTTCTCTTTATAAATAGTATGACAAAGGTCAATATTCTTTTTAAAAAAAATGCTTTGTAGTAAACTTTAAGTTGTACATACCCGTATAATATATCACAACTTCAAATTCTTATATGTGGATAGCCACATGGTGTGGCCACTTCACATATAAGACAATTAAATAAGTAATAGGAGGTTACGGTGATGAGCAAATGGAATTACCTTGACGTATGTGAGTTACTTAAATAAAAAAAAGGGGGGGGGGGGGGTTTACTCTCTTACATAAGTGGAATCATTCTTTCAATTTTTAAAACAAAAAAATAGGGGTTACTCGAATGAACAAATGGGGTTATTTAATTCTAAATTAGTTGATATTACTCATATAATGAATTGGAGTTACTTTAATGGACAAAATGAGGTTACTCTTTTGAATAAATAGGGTTACTCATATATATAAATAAAGATTATTCTTATAAATCAATGTGGCTACACCATGTGGCTAGCCACATACAAGACTTACTTTATATATATATATATATATATATATATATATATATATATTCCGTACAAATTTATACTATATTAAAAATTATGCATATCTTTTTTAATAAAAATATTTTGCTTAAATTTTCTATAAGTTGTTACAAAATTGTTTTATTGAATTTGGGAGGGAAAGATTACCTTATATAAAATATATGGAAGATTTTATATATATATATATATATATATATATTGGTAAAATAGGAAAATATTACAAATTTCCTAAGATAATTAATTTGACAAAAAAGTAAATAAAAAATTGGCAATAAATTATTTAACCAGATTTTGCCACATGTCATTTTATATTCACCTTTAGTATATAGTTATTGATTATAGAAATAAGTACTCGCACTATCGAAAATATGCTAAATTATTCCACTTGAGTCTTACACTTTGTTTGGATTGAAGGAAATAGATGGAAAGGAAGGGAAGGGAAATAGAGGGATGGATTATCTTTTATTTGGACAACAAATGAGGGAAGAAGAGAATTGAAGGGGGAGAGAAATGGAGGGAATAAATTGAAGAAATTGATCTCTCCAACAATGTGGAGATTTGGAAGGAAAACACGTCATTCTTCCCTCCCCTTCTTTTCCTTCCTCTTTCTCTATCCAAACACACCGTTAAAGTATCCTTGTGCTAAATACTAGAGTAATCTTGAGTTGTAATTTGGGTTTAGGGTTTGAGTGAACTCTAAAGAGAAAGGCTTTGAGTGAACCTGGGAGAAAGAGAGATTTGAGAGTACAACTAATTGAGGGAGCATTTGTTGGATGCTCAAGTTCGTTGAGTAACTTGAGCTTGAGTCTTAGATTGTAATAGGTTATTTACCCTATTATAATTAATAAGAATTGAGTTTTAAATCCCGAGTGAATCGTGATTTTTCTTCTTATTTTTCTTATTGATTAGAGCCGAGAAGTTTTCCATGCAAAAATCTCTTTTATTACTTTTAGTTCCTTGAGTTTACATTAAATAATTCCGCAAATTATAAAGTTTCCCAAGTTCCTTGCAATAGAATTCACCCCCCAACTTCTGCTATCTTCATACTACAATCAGGGGTACCCTACATCAGGGGCGGACCCACCTTTAGTCATAGTGGGTCTGGTGACACAGTATTTTTTTAAAAAATAAAATATCAAAGAGACCCCTTATTATAGATAGGTGGTCTCTTTGATGCTGCTATTGGTAACAACAAACAATATCAAAGAGACCTCTTATTAAGATAGGCGACTCTTTAATGCTGCTATTGCTACAAAAGACTTGCTGTGGTTTTTTTAAATATTAAAGAGACCTGTTATTTATATAAGAGGTCTCTTTGATGCTGCTATTGCATTTCGCAACTTTTTTGTGCTACTTTCTTTTTCATTAAAGAGACCAGTTATATTTAATAACTGGTCTCTTAAATTATCTCACTTTTTTTTGTATAATTTTTTAATAATTTTTTTTCCCTTTTTATATCTTATATTTGTACAACCAATTTTAATATTTTCCCATGAAGCTTATCAATTAACTAAAAAATCATAAAGTTAATTCAATATAATAATTTTATTGTACCATTTGTTTATAACATGTTATTTGTAGTATTTTCGACTTGTAAAATTGAATTCTTAAGTACTGTATTTGGTTGTGGTATGAATTTTTGTGTCCTATTTTTGGATTGAAATCAATTTGGTGAAATATATATATATATATATATAATTTTTGGATTGAAATTAATTATGAACAAGACATGGAAAAAAAAAATTGTACTTTCACAAATGATCAATAATTGATGGTGACACACTATCTCGGAAATCCTGGATCCGCCACTGCCCTCCATAGACTTGGACCTCAACAAGGTGCTCAAAGAAATTGATCATCTAGCTAGGTTGGGAGAATCTCTTCAACGATGAACAAGTCAACCATGAAACCGACTTATTAGAGTTAATGGATTATGACAGCAAAGGTGACATTGATTGTTTAACGAATATACATGGAGTTATAATGGAATTGGAGACGTTCAAGTCTTCCTTTAAGCAGAATCCTGAACACTTCCTTCGCTTTAATATCCTCTGTTCCGACTTCCGATTGAGCGCCCTCGTTGGAATACTATCCTTCCGGTATTTTGCCATCAGCATTAGGTTCTGATTTATGAAATTCTGCTGCATACATTATATTAGTACATTAGTTTCGCTAATTGTTTCTTTATAATTTGCTTGCACTTCTGTTACGTTGTCTTTAAACTCTTTATTATTTGAACTTAATTAAATAAAGTATTTTGGTAATAACTAATTTGAAATTTTATGTGTTTCGATATAAACAATGTAGACCAAAGAGGGTCCTTAGTCCAAAGGGTTGAAGACGGGCTCGGTCCGAAAATTATGGGCCGAGGGTTTTCTGCACAGCAAAACACATTAACTAATCTCGGGGGGTTGTTTGAGGAACGCCCCTCCGAAACTTAAGTCGGTCCTTTTAATACCAAGAGAGAGTATTAAGAGCTATGCAAGCATATAAGCGATAAAGGCTAATAATGGATACCTGATTATGTTGAAAATTGGACTATTTATACCCAGGGGTAGTAAATAGCGCGAGGCCCTTAGGACACGAATCAACCCCTGAGCGTATGGGCTCCTTGGATGGACTTTAGCATACCTTTGGACTGATTTTGATGATATTGGACATGACTTAAGGCTATTGGACTTGGCGGTCCAATTGATAAATGAGGCCCAAAATAGGAATTCATTTTGACACCCAAACAATATGTACAATACAGCTATAAATTTTCGTGCGTTAAAATGACCTGCAGGACGCTGATAGACGCCTAGCTATATAGTTGGTTAAATTAGTTCAAGTGTTTGAACACAGAAAGATTTAGTAATCATGTATGGTCATTCATTGATTTTAATTACATTCAATTTTGCTCAAATTAAGTCGGGTTTTTTTATAGATCTTCTTAAGAAACTCAATTGGAGACATATATAGTCCCTCCGTTTTTTTTTTAATAAATGCATAACTTTGACTTTTTCACTATTTACATATAATATTTGACTTAATTTTTTTTGCTATTATAAAATAAATAAATGTTATTATATAATATATCATTAGATTCATCACAATGTTTACTTTCATAATATAATTTTGTTACAATTTTACTAATAGACAATTAAAGATATTAATGGTCAAAGTTACGTCTTGGCAAATATGCCCGTCAAACTGATACATTTAAAAAAAAAGACAAAAAAAAAAAAAAAAACAAAGGGGTACCTCTTGATCGTAAGACCATCGATATCGAAATCCTCCAAATGGATTTTTGTACAATATGATTGTATGACACTCACATCCGTCTGATGGACTGCTAGAGATTTAGTTAGAGACTTGAGAGTGCTATGTTCCATTGTATAATAGTTGTAAACTATGGACTTACATATATAATAGTTGTATAATAGGACTGGGATTCGGTGAGAAGTGTGTTTATGGTGAGAAGTGTGAGAAGAACATGTATATTGAGTATATAAAAGAGATACATCCAATGTGCATTATAGGTACATTAAAATAACATCATATATACATCAAATAATTTCCCTTTTAAATACGGACAAATCGGCAATATGACACCTTCACATGCCCGTTATAGAAATTTTTAGGGGCCGTTTGGTTTGCACGGGGTAAACGAAATGGAATGAACAAAGAGAATGAAATGGAATGGAATGAAAATCCCTCAAATTTAGTATGTTGTTTGATTGTAAAAAGACAATGGGAATCACTAGATTCACCACTAACACACCCTCACCGCGTGATGTCGAAAATTAGGGCAATTAAACAAGAAAGAATCAATAAACTTAAACCCATATGCAGATTTTCACGACATTGATACAGAATTTGAGCAATATCAAAAGGGGTTAATGTGCGATAGTTATGAAAGTAAGTGGACTTACCAAGCTTCAAATTCAGAAGGATTTAGTCAACCGTTAGAGAAGATGGTACTGAATTTAGTGAAATGGGTTGCTGGGAAATTGGTGGGGGAGGTGCGGCGAAGGGTAGGCGGTGGTGCAGTTTTCCGGTGAAGTGGGTAGGTAGGAGGGTGGTGGTATGGTGGTGTGGTGGTGGCCAAGGAATGGAATGAAAATACCATGGGGGGTGGGGAATGAACTTGGAGGGATTTGGGGGAATGAAGGGAGAAAGGGGAAATGGAAAAGTGGCCTAACAAACAACAACAAAGGGAATGATTCCCGTCGATTCCCATTCCCTTTGTTGGATACCCCCAACCAAACGGCCTCTTAACTCTTTCTCATATCTCGATTAGAACACTATAACTTCATAAACTTATTAATTATTAAATTTGAAAAACAAAACCCAAAACCCCCTCGATCTTTTTCGCCTTTCTCACTTTTGCCAACAAATATATCATGTTATTTGTTGCAACAAGCTATAAACAATGACCCTGGTTGAAAAAGACATAAATTTAAAGCTAATTTATAAAGTGAAGAAGCAGAGATGAGCATAATAAATAAGATGCTAAATATAGAAGAATCGTATTGATACATAAAAATTATCTTACAGATACATCAACAATGCTCAACAGATACATCAAAATTATTTTAGAGATACATCAATAGCATTTTCATTTAGAGTTTACAAAAACATTTGCAGATTAGATTGTAACACTATAAAATAGATTCGATGTATAAATCGTTGAAACAAATCTGCAAATCACCGGATATATATATATATATATATATATATATATATATATATATATATATATATATATATATATATATATATATATATATATATATATATATATATATATATATATATATATATATATATATATATATACGGGGAGGTTCCGCTAAAAACAGAGCTTATGGTGAAAACTAAAAACAAGCAATCTTAGCCATTCATTACTAGCACAAAAGATCAGACGGTTCTAAAGCCCTAAGATCATTCCAACCTTACATATAATCAATTCAACTGTTTTAAAGGTTTTTTTTTTTTTTTTTTTTGACAAACGCAACGTTTTAAAGGTCACTACATGCTAAAATAAGGTAACTTTATCTAAATTGACGATATTTACATAAAGTCACTATATATAAAAATAACGTAACTATATACAAAAATAGGATAGCTATATAAATTTTGATCATATTTACATAAAGGTCACTATATACAAAAATAAGGTAACTATATCAATTTTTAGAATATTTACTTAGAGGTCACTATATACAAAAATAGGGTAACTATATCAATTTTGAGCATATTTACATAAAGGTCACTATATACAAAAATAAGGTAACTATATCAATTTTGACCACATTTATACAGAGGCCACTATATATAAAAATAACGAAGGTCACTATATATAAAAATAAGGTAATTATATAAATTTTGACAACATTGACCATATTTATATAGATGTCACTATTTACAAAAGTAAGGTAACTATCATCAGATAACTTCTCCTTCTCCGGCCTCCTTGTCATCAGATAACTTCTCCTGCTGCTCCTTATCATAAGATAATTTCTGCTGCTCCTCCTTGTCACCACCAAAGGAGTAGTCCACTGGCTCCAAACCCGGCAGTCAAAGCTCATCAAACGGACAAACTTTCCTGCTTCACAGTCAGTCATCACTTGTTAGATAGCAGCCAGATTTTGGTAACATTGTAATAGTACCCTCCCTGCCACAGAACTTGCACTGAAATAATGAAAGGGTGATTGATTAGCAACAAGCCAAAAACACAATGTAACTATCACCATTACCAATGTAAGAAAATCCAAAATTTAGAAGGCAATAACACACAAAAAGCAACAGAATTTTAATAGCTGGAATGGAACAAAGTTAACAGCTCACAGAAAATTTATACATTGTAATATAATTCAGGCATCAAATGTCAATTAAGTGTAAACCAGAAAAATGCAGAAATGCAACACGTGATTCATACATATCAAAGCATCAAACACATTCTATAAGCTGCTGGACATTATTCAAGGCTTAGTCAATACAGATATAGCAACAACGTAAGCCATATATCACTTGAACGGGCACACTATTATTGAAAAAGATGGAATCAGTACAGCAAATGACTGAACAATAGATAAAAAAAAAAAGAATTCTAAGAGCCAGAGCAGAAGTACTAGTACAACATCAATACACTATCATAAACCATTCCCCAAGTGCCAATACAAGGCCATCAATTGACATCCGGAAGAAACATATTAAACAAGTCCTAATTCCTAAGCAAATAATCCTAAGATAACAGAATTGCAGAAATTTCATACCAAACTTAAACGCTATATCATGTTGAATAGTTCAATAAATCAGACAGGTATCAAAACAACGAGGAGAAATTTCCAGTTTGCAACCCTGGTTTTCATAATCTTTAAAACATGTTCAATACTCCTGTAATGGATGAAGAAGCTTAAGGGGTATTCAACTCGCTTCGAGCAAATTGACGAAAGATCATCACTAAACATAAAAGATGAAAGTTCAAAGCTCCTAGAACCCACAAGTTCTCAAAAACTTTAAAACACTTTCCTTCACTATAAGATACGCTAGAAATAGACTTCATAAACACTGATCATCTTACAGATAACACACATTTTTGTAACATTCAGTAAGATAAATACAGCATATGATTCATTGATCAACACATAACTACAATCACTACAATAACCATGTAACATTTACAGTAAGATAAATGCAGCATATGATTCATTGATCAACACATAACTACAATCACTACAATAACCAAGAAATAGTCAATATAATGCTAAAACCCTCATGAAACTAAATGGCAAGAAATTAGTCCAGAAAAAGAAATTAACACTGACAAAGCCAATCAATAGTGCCAAAATACTACCTCCATTCAAATATAATTGTAACATTACTCATTCAAATTACACTATCAATGCGACAACTAAATCTCAAATAGAGCGAGCACAATCAAATCAGAATAGAACAACAGATTATCAGAGAGTAATAGAGATAAACCTTCTGAACAAGATTAGCCTGGCCACGACTCTTAGAGATAGGAACAACTTCTCCCAACATCACATAACTCTCCTTCTCTGTCACCTCTCCACAATTCCCACATTTCACCTGCAAAAACCCACAAATCAAAAAAATTGAAAGCAAAAAATGAGTGAATAAAATTGAACAAAATTGAACAAAATCAACCAGGAAATCGAACAAAATTGAACAAAGTCGAACAGGAAATCGCAAAATCAAACAATATCGAACAAAATTGATGAAAAAAAGTCAGAAAAATTGATGAGCAAAAGTCGCAAAATCGCACTGGAAATCGAACAAAATTGATGAACGAAACACGCAAAATCTCGTCATAATCAAACATGCATGTTACTAAAATTACCCAAACTTAATTTACTAAAATCAGAAACACAAAAATCGTGTTACTAAGAAGGTGAAGAACAACAACAAAAGTAGAAATTCGAGCAAAAATACTCCTACTAAAACGAACTTAAGTTGAAAATCAAAAAATCAAATCAAATCAAAAAAATAAATAAAAAAACTTGCAAAATTACAAAATTAAACAAAAAGTATACACGAAAAACACAATAGACATTAAATTTCCGGTTGAATCTACAAAAAAATACTCATGAAATTCCAGCAAATAAAATTTCAGAAACCTAATAACCTCAAATCGTGCAAAAATAGCGAAATTACTACAAAGAACTCACCTGATAATAGATCGTAGAGCTGAGAAATTGCTAAAAATCAAAATAATTGAAGCGGTGTTTGAAAAAGTAGCGTGAAAATTGGGGAAACATGTCGAGAAATTAGGAGAGAGAAAGTGAAGAGAGAAGGAAGAGGAGGAAGAAAATAACAGAGGAGAGAGAAGGTGTTTTCGCGGGAGGAGAGAGAAAATTAGGTTATATACATTAGATGTCATCCGCTAGATTATAATCTACGGCTAGGATTAATTGTTTTCAGTTTTTACCCTAAGACTTGTTTTTACATGATCCTAATCCCATATATATATATATATATATATATATATATATATATATATATATATATATATATATATATATATATATATATATATATATATATATATATATAGGAAGACTCATGTAAGAACCCTCCTCTATATAAGAACCCAATCTTATATAAGAACCAATTTTAGCCATTTATTAGTTTTGATCTAACCATCTAAAATGATCCTTTAGTAATGGCGTAATTCTTTTTTTTATGTTCTAAATTTTTTTGCCTACTCCTATGTTCTAAATTTAGTCTATTTATGTTCTAATTTTTTTTCCCTATGTTATAAATTTAGTCTACTTATGTTCTAAAGTTTTGTTTTCTACGTTCTAAATTTTTTCTATCTATGTTCTAAAGTTTTTTTTCCTATGTTCTAAATATTCTTTTACCTTTTGCCTATGTTCTAAATTCAGTCTACTTATGTTCTAAAGTTTTTTTTTTCCTATGTTCTAAATTTTTACTACCTATGTTCTAAAGTTTTTTTTTTTTTTCTTATGTTCTAAATATTCTTTTACCTATGTTCTAAATTTGTTTTTTCCTATGTTCTAAATTTAGTCTACTTATGTTCTAAAGTTTTTTTTTTCCTATGTTCAAAATTTAGTCTACTTATTTTCTGCTCATATAACTTAGTGCTAATTTAATTTGTTTTATTGGATTTTTTTTTAAAAAAAAAAAAACATTTGAAGTTTTTTTTAGTTATTTATAAAGATAACCTATGAAGGAATTGACCCTACATCCTCAATGCATTTGCATAATGCTCTTCCAATTGAGCTAATAGGTTTTATCATATGTTCTAAATATTATTTGCATATGTTCTAAAATTTATTGCTTAAGCTCTAAATTTTTCAATCTAAGCTCTAAATATATGTATGTTCTAAACTATTTTCCTATGTTCTACATTTTATTGTTTATGTTCTAAAGTTTTCTGTCCATGTTCTAAATATATATCTTATATTCAAATTTTTTTGTCTATGTTCTAAATTTATTTCGTATGTTCTAAATTTTTTCCATATGCTCTAAATTTTTTCTGTATGCTCTAAATTTTATCCTATGTTCAAAAAAATTTCTACCTATTTTCTATTTTTTTTTCGTACGTTCTAAATTTTTTCTATCTATGTTCTAAACTTTATCATATGTTCTAAATTTTTACCTTATGTTCTAAATTTTTTCACCGTATGTTCTAAATTTTTAGTATATGTTCTAAACTTATTTTCTATGCTCTTATTTTTTTCCCCAATATTCTAAATTTCCAATTTTTTTTCCTATGATCTCTTTTTTTTCCCAATGTTCTATATTCCTATGTTCTAAATTTTTACTATGTTGCAAATCATTTTCTTATGTTCCAAATTTTTCCTATGTTCTAAAGTTGTTCGTATATTCTACACCTATGTTCTAAAGTTTAGTCTACCTATGTTCTAAAGTTTTTTTTTTCCCTATGTTCTAAATATTCTTTTACCTATGTTCTAAATTCTTTTGCCTATATTCTAAATTTAGTCTACTTATGTTCTAAAGTTGTTTTTCTTTTCTATGTTCTAAATTTTTACTAGCTATGTTCTAAAGTTTTATTAGTAACAATGTCAATAATTTGTGCAAAATTTGGGATAGTAGAATGTAACGAGTAAGTAACGGCACTCAATGTAGGAATTAGGTGTATTTGAATCAAAGGTTAGCCGTGAATTAACCTTTCCCTAATATGAGACAATGCTCCAATCGTGTCATTACCGTTACATAATCTAGGTTTAGTTAAGCATAATTAAACATGCCGCTCCTGAATGAGCATAATCCCTGCAACACACAACTGAAAGTTTAATTGACAGTTCATTGTGTTTACTGACCCAAGACGGGAAGTCATCACCTTAACCATTGGAATTCCAATAAGAGGCTCAGACTTTCGAATGCACCAGCTTATTGTCCTACCAAAACAAGACAGTTGAATGCGAAGAATATCGACAACACAAAAATGAAGGCTAAAGCAGTCCCATAATATAGAATGAACTATACTCTTTATTATTGCCAGAAATGGGGAACAAAAGAAAAGGCCAAAGATAAAATAACAAATAGAAACCAAAACACCAACGCCTAGAAACTGCCAAAAAAAACCCGAACAAAAACAGGAAACAGCAATAACAGCAAGCAGAAACAGCAGCAGCAAGTGGAACCAGCAGCACCAACCTAAAACAGCAGCAACAACCAGAAACAGACCTCAGCAGACCAGCTGCACCATCAAACGGACAACAGCAACAACCCGAGCCCAGAAGGCCAGCTGCAGCACCAGACAGCAACACAGCACAAAGAAACAGCAGCTAGCAGGAGACTAGGCTGCTAACACCAAGAACAGCACCAGCAGCACCAGGAAACAGCTAGCAACACACAGCAAGGCAGGCATCACAGCCTGAACCAGCACCACAAACAGCAGCCTGAAACAGAGAAAGCCAGCCTGCACACCAAGCAACAGCTGCACATAACAGCACAAAGCAGGAAAGCTGGAGCAGGACACAGATAGGAGCAAGAAACAGAAAAGAGCAAACCCAGCTAGGCAACAACAGTCAACACCAAATCATTATAGTTCACAAAAGAGAAGAGGACCAGTCTAGACCAGAATGGAAGAGCACCACATGTAGCTTCAAAACTTCCCATAAAACAAAATGGAGAATAACCAGAAGTGTTGAACGAATAATGCTGGTTACTTCATATATTTCCACTATGATCAACACCATGTTCTAAAAGAGTTTAGAACATGCTTAAAAAGAGTTTAGAACATGCTAAGCTATGTCAGTTGCTTGCATATCTTAAAAGTGTATTTTAGATCATAACATTGACATTCTATAAACATATCGACAGGAACAACGTGGAAAGATCAACACCATGTTCTAAATTATTTCAACCTATGTTCTAATTTTTTTCTATGTTCCAAATTTTTTCTACCTATGTTCTAAAGTTTATTTTCAGCCCTGCAATCACAAGTTCACAACCAACAACCCCTAACCAGTTAGATGCTGTTGCATAAATCAACCACCACACCACAACCCCTACAAGCAGGGGCAATCGCACCAACATCACCAATTTCGAAATCAAAATTCGAAAAAATCAGCAAAAATTGAACCCTAAATTCGAACTATAGATCCGCAAAAATAAGAAAAAATAGAACATAGAGAATAAGCCAGATTTGTTTTTAGACATGACGAATTGGTGCAAGCAGAACAAGTAATGCCAAGTTGTTCAAGCTATGCTTGCTCATTAATCGAGTTTAAAAGTTTTGTTTAGCCTGAATTGTTTACTTAACAAACAATTTTTAACAGAACTTATTCTTATTCTTGAGTGTATCGGGGTAGGCATTATACACAAGTAGTTGTTACACCATAATTTGGATGACTACTGCTATGAACTGAACTAATGACCAACAAAAAAAGGAAAAAATAAATGCTTTTCAATTTTAATAACACGAGTTTAATTACCCAAAGCCTGATATATTTAATCAATGAATCAAAATTGATACAGAACATTACAGCAATGAATATAAGCAGGGAAAAATGGCTGCAAAGCCACTAATATAATCATTGTGCTATACACACTATTGCACAAAAAAGAGAGAAAACAAGCGGTTTGTTGTGTGTTGAATCCTAAATCCTAAATTCGAATACCCTAAATTAGAATCCTAAATCCGCAAAAAAAGAACCCTAAATTCGAACGCGAAATTTGAAAAAATCGAACTCAAAAAAATCAAACTCCATGCGAAATTCATTAAAATCAAAACAGAAAAACGCAAATATCAAATCACAAAATCGCAAAATCAAATCAAAAAATCGAAAACATAAAATCGCAAAAATCAAATCAAAAAATCGCAAAATCTATGAACATCATGCTAAGTTCATGGAAATTTGAACAAAATCGAAAAAAAAACATACCTGAGTCGAAAATCCTTCAAATTGCAATTTCTTTGGAGATTTTTGGGGGTTTGCAGAGAGAGAATGTGATGAACACGAAGAGAGAGAAAGTTAGAGGAGAGAGAAAATTTTGATCGGTTGGTAGAGGGTATAAGGAAAAATACGTGTTTTAATCTTAACCGTCTAAATTACCTTAATCCTACGGCTGAGATTGGTTCTTATATAACTAGGGTTCTTATATAAGGAGGGGTTCTTACCGGATCCCTCCCCTATATATATATATATATATATATATATATATATATATATATATATATATATATATATATATATATATATATATATATATATATTATATACTTACTCTTCTCGATCTCTTCCTAGAGAAATACCGTGCAGCCTTTTTGTTTTTTGAAACCAAAATGCAGTGCAGCTAGTACAAGTATTGAGTTATTGACCATCAAAGATAACAAATTAACAATAATATCTACAGCATGGTGGATGAAGTTTTGGGCTTTACCAATTCTTCCTAGGTGGAAAATCTTTGGTTGGAAATTGTTGCATGATGCTGCGCTCTTTCTTTGGCGGCTGCTCTCCATTCTCGAGGCCTCCCAGTTGATCCAGTTTGTGCCTTTTGTCATGTGGAGGTGGAATCTGTATCTCATACTGTTGACACTGAAATTTTGTTAATATTTAGGTATTAAATATATGTAAATTAGGAGATAATATAAAAAAATAAAAATATTATCTTCAAGATCTCGTACAATATTGATAACTATCTTGTTTACTACTCTACAACACTCTATATAAAAAGGGTTGTTTTTAGGGTTTAAGGGAGGCTCAAATGAAATAAGTCAAAAATACCTTATCTCCTCCCTACTACCAAACATTGTAGGTCCATAGTATGGAATAAGCCGACAAGGCCTCGTACTACAAACAAATATCAAAACCCTAGTCCTTTGGAGAGAGGAATCAAGAGATCTACGAGAGTTGTAACCCACAAATTATCAATGAAATAATTGTTCCTGTATATTTTTCTACCTCTTTAATTATGTATTGCAGGTTTAAATTTTTATGGTTTACACATACATTCAGAGATTGTCCTGCTATCTGCAATCTTTGGCTGTCTGGAGCGTTGGGCATTCACTAGGGTCTTATGCAGTTTCCTCCGTTTAGTGTTTGGTTCTCGAGTACAATTCCTCATTTTTCGTCGTTGAGATATTGGAAGGGTATTGCTTCATTATTTGCTCTTCTCTGGGCAATTTGGATTTTCACGTAATCAACTGAGGTTTAGGAAAGTTGTTTGGTCCCCTGGGACGATCGTTGGTTTAGCGACAGATTGATTTCTTCGTAGTATGCAGGCTATGGATTGGAAGAGGTCTTCGGAGTCTTCTTGTTTGGTTCGTTTGGAGGCTAGGCGGGATGTCTAGTGGATACGTCTATGGGGGTTACCTTATATTTCTCCAGCGGCTTGTTTGATTATAGATGGGGCTTGGGATTGTTCCACTTATAGGGATGGAGCAGGCTGGATAGTTTGTGATCTTCATTCTTCTGAGGTACTGGGAGGTGGATGTCGGGCTTTTATGGCATGTTCAACGTTGCAGTCTGAGCTTCAGGCATGTGTTTGGGGTTTGGAGTTTGTTATTCGTAAAGGCATCCTGAAAATTCGGGTTTATACATATTGTGCTTCCCTCCTTGCTTATTTTCCTCCTTCTAGTTCAATGGAAATTTCTGCTTGGTGGCTCATTCAAGAGTTGCGAGATTCGGTTCAATCTCTTTTGATTTGCCAAGTTCAAAAGGTTCCTCGTTTGTGGGTTAATCCTGCTCACTGGTTGGCTGGTTGTGCTAGGCGTCGCTAGTTATTGTATTTTCTGTTTTAGCTGTTTGTTGACAGTTGTTGGTTTTGTTTTTCCTTTTATTTGTTAGCTCTTTTGTCCAGAAAAAAAAAAATCGGAGACTCGTAGTGCACTTATTTACACTATTAAAACAAGAATTAAAAAAAGGGAAAATTTGTTAGAACACTTATTAAAACATAAACTATTTTTTTTAAAACATAAATTTGTCAGAAACTACTTTATAAAACACTTTTTTTTTTAATTTTATTTAAAAGAACACAACATAAACTACTTTTTTTCCCGACACCTTAGGCCGGATTTGGAGCATTGCCCTTATTTTCTGTCACTGACCACTCACGTGAGGGTCACATGCTATCATAAAACAACCTCTCTTTAATTTTTTCCCCCTTTTCCCCACTAATTAGCCTTTCTCACTCCTCTGTTCTTCCAAATAACCCTCAAATTCTCTCAATTTTAGAGACATTTCCATTGTTTTGTCGAATTGCTGCAAAAAAACCTCAATTATAGCTAGTATTTAGGGTATGTTTGGCACCATTATATTACGAGTTTCTGTTTTTTGGTTTTTTTTTTTTTCAAAATCATATAATAAATGTCATATAATGAATCAAAAATTGGTCGAACTTATTAAATCACTGGCTTAAGTCCCCGTGCAACACACAATTTTACTTAACCTAATTATGAATTACAATTTTAATTTAACAATAATTTGCAAAAAAAAAAAACGTGAACATTATATGTATATTGATGTCAAAAGTTATTTATTTATCATTATTAAACGTTTTTTTTAAAAATGTAAATTTTAATGATTATAGATTTTTTTTAATGAAAATTAATGTTAATTACCCGTGCAATGTACTTAATTATATGCCCTATTTTGTTGGCATACTTTGACCGGCAAAATATTTTATACAAATTTAATTGACTTTTTTTTTCTTTTTTTTTTGGTGATAGTTAATGATCAATTTATATTTATGGTTATTGAATAGTAATGTTATTATTATCTATACTAATATACTAAAGTGATACATTTTTTTCCCTCCAGAAGCATTATAATCCCGCCCATTTCCTTCTTGTGTTTTTTTTAATTATTTTATTTATTTATTTATTTTATTTTTAACACCTCCCTATTTTTTTTTTTTTTTTTTGCCATTTGGTTGGTTAGTTTACTATCCAAGTTTATCCAATCAAAGTTGTTACACTAATGATTTCAGTTATACGTAGTATTTTGCTTCTTGTGGTTTTTGTAATCACCTCCGTATTTTTTTGCTGCTATTTGGGGATCTTTTACCAAAATGGCAAATTTTACAAAAGTATTTAACAAAATGGCTAATTATAAATTTTAATTCCAAAACTAGCTAAATTTATTGACTTGGAAGGAAATTATTTATTTCTTATTTTCCTTTGAACCATTTTGGTTCACTTTATGGGTTTTTTATAAAAAGTTTTGGTTTTATTAAAAAAAAAAATAGTTCTTTTTTTATTTTGGTTTTTTGTTTTTTTTTTGGAAAATTCTAATGCCATAGTTTAAATTATCCCATTCATTTGAAAAATTACATTCAACAATAAATAATATATTTGCAACAATTCTCAATTTTGTAAAAAGTTACACAAAATAAAAATCACTCAAAAAATTGTTCCAAACTTCCAATTAACAAAAAAAAATAATAATAATAAATAAATAAAAATACAACTCTTTTTTCAACACGTTAAGATAGAAATATATTATGGACTACGGCTGTTTACATACTCCGTATATTTGTATATGGCTTAAATTTTCCAACTTAAAAAAAATCCTAAAAAAAAGTAAAATAAAACCAAAATAAACAAAATTAAAAAAAAAAAAAATCAATAAAGTGAACCAAACCGGTTCAAAGGAAAATAAGAAATAGATAATTTCCTTCCAAGTCAATAATTTAGCTAGTTTTGGAATTAAAATTTATTATTAGCCGTTTTGGTAAAATACTTTTGTTAAATTAGCCGTTTTGATAAAAGATCCGCCATTTGGTTGGTTAATTTATTATCCAAGTTTATTCAATCAAAGTTGTTACACTAATGATTTCAATTATACCTAGTATTTTGCTTCTAGTGTGTGTGTGTTTTTTGATTTTTATTACTTACCTATTTTTTTTTGCTGCCATTTGGTTGGTTGGTTTACTATTCAAACTTATCCAATCAAAGTCCTTACACTAATAAATTTAATCTAATATAATGCTGTAAATATATATTCAAGTAGATTTTTTTTTCTTTGCATATATTCCGGTAACAACTAATCTGATATTACACTAACTTTTTTTTTTTATTTTTAATTCAATCGTAGGAGATGGATTCCAATATTAATCTCATTGAAAAAATAACACCCATGAAGGAAAACTGGAAGGTTAAGGTGCGAATAATTTGTTTATGGAGATCTCGAAGTTCTATCAATCCATCCGAAGTAAATAGCATTGATATTGTCTTATGGACGAAAAGGTTAATGATTTCATTATTATTATTATTATTAGTATCCCATAGTGAACATTTTATTTTAATATTATATTAAACAAGTTTAATTCAGTGATTAATTTTTATTTGTAGGGTTCTAAAATTTCTGCGTATGAGAAGAAATCGTTGGTACATACATTCTCTCCAATGCTTTCGGAAGGCGATGTTCGTAACATAATACAGAGTAAGATTTTTGTAAACAACATTATTCTTTATATTTGTATCATTCAACTGTATAGTAAATATCTGTAATTTAAATTAGTAAGTTTGGCTACTAAATTTTTATAATACCGATAATTTTTAACATTTTTTTTGGCATTCTACCTGGTTTACTCTTTGGGCTAATCCGGATTCGGGGATTAGTTTTGGGTGGTTAGATTCCAGTCCCCTTCCAATTGTTGTTGCGGGGGATCGAACACGCGGTCCTTCCTACCAAGTGCAGTCCCAATCACCACTACACCAATAACCAATTGGTATATTGAGTTAACAACCCGAGCATCGCATGGGTACTACTTAGTTATAAATAAATGAATAAACATATACTAAGCTAAGTGTCAATCCCGGTTGGAGCAAAAAAAACTTTCAAAAAAAATACAAAGTTGAATGATAGTATATTTTAATATATTACCTTATACGTAGTATATATGAAAGATATGTAAATTTTTTTTGTTGAATGCAATATAGAATATACTTCACATATAATTGCCAAAAGAAAAGCGAAAAAAGGAAGTAAAATTATCAACCAAAGAATGACACGTGTCATTCTTGATTTCGCCTTTAGTATATAGTTATTATTGATGATTGATGATAACTTTGAAAAATGACAACAGAAAAGTAGAAACAACTTTTTCTTATTTTTGATTTTTTATTTCAGAAAAAAATAAAAAATAAAAAACTGAAAACAAAAAATGATACCAAATAAGCCTTTAATTACTAATTTACTAGTATATAAGTTTACTAAGTTAGCACGTGATAATTAACATCAAACTAAAAACAAGTAAATAGATATTACTTCTGCTTTGTTAACAATAACTAATGTCCACTCAATTTTTTTTTATTTTTTATTTTTTTTTAACAAGGATTTCCACTCTTTTGTTTAGGTTTGTTTCTAAAAGTTCTTCGCAATGAGCAAATCCGTTAGTTTTTACTACCTTATACCATCTTAGTCCATAAAATGTAGGCATGTACAAAACTATTCGAGAATCCGAAAATTCGAATAAAAAAGTACAAAACTATTCGAGAATCCGAAAATCCGATCCTAATTTTTGGATAGGATATCTGATCCGAAAAAGCGGATATCGGATGTGAATTTTGATATTGATTTTCAAAATTTCGGATATCCGATATCCGAAATATAAAGGCTAAAATAGAGAAATATATATAAAAATTTTAAATTATTGTTCATATAAAAATGACCCTTTATTATTAACTTATTATAATATTCTTAATATATATGATGATAATATTTATTGCAAAAAGACTACTATTTTGTTAAAATATGTTGTACAACGCGGTAAAATTAGTGAAATTTAGAAAGTATTCATAATCGATTTTACTTAATATTGGATAATGGATATCTGAAGCATCCGATCCGAAAATTTTGGATATCCGAAAATTTCGGATCGGATTTGGATATCAATTTCTGATATCCGAGTATTCGGATATCCGATCCAAAATCACATTTCGGATCGAATATCCGATCCGTGAACAGGCCTAATAAAATGTACTCCTTCCATTCTTTTTTATCTACTCATTTGTATTATATATATATATATATAGTCTTTTAATGTACACCTTTGACCATTAATATCTCGAATTTAGTAACTCAACTAGATTAGGTCCCGTGCCATGCACGTTAATTTTCACTATTTATTATTATTTTAACACTATATTTAATTATAATAATTATTAAATTGTGAGATAAGATAAAAAAATTCATAATTACAAGGTAAAAATAAAATTATATCATAATAAAGAAAATAGTGGAAGTATTACATGCACGACTAATGAAATAATTATAGAATACGTCACAAAGTTATATGAAGGAACGAAAATATTATTGTATAGTATTAAATAAACGAATAATTTTTTTGTTGAATGTGTATAAATAGAATATAATTACCAAATAGGGAAACATTATTGCATAGTATTAAAAATTCTCTAAGAAGCTTTGGCAAAAAAAAGAAAAAAATTAAAATAAAATTTTGGTGCGAAATTTTCTAAAAAGGAGATGATATATGTCAATTTTTTATTTTATTTTATTTTTTTATTTTTTTATTTTTTTTGAAAGAGACATATGTCAATTCTAGTTTCACCTTTATTGTAATCAAAATAACTATATGCTAAAAATACACCAACAATGACACGTGTCATCTTTTGGTGTGTCTTTACTCTTTAGTATATTTTAGTAAAAAAAAAAAAAAAAAAAAACTTTAAAAAAATTGATAGAGAATCTATGCAAAATATCTCTTTTCAAAATTTAGAAAAAAAATCATAAAATAATATATTTACAAACTTAGATATCTAACCATATCTTAATATAAATTCCTATAAAAGTAATTACTTTTTTTTATAAAGATTTTTTATATTAAAAAAAATATGAATATATATCTTTCAACCTAACATAATTGGTGAATGAAAAATTATCAAATGTAAAAGAAAAAAAATGCCATCTGGTTCAAAATAGAAGAAAAGCTTGAATAAAAAAAAAATAACATTGTAAGTTGCTTGATTTGGGATAAAATAAGTGGACCAAATTATTTTTTATATCTAAATATAGTTTAAAATTGATACTCTGTAACAAAGAGTGAAAAATCGTGCATGACACCTATGGGATCTAACCTAGTATATAATAATATTTAGTTACAGTTATAGATTTATGTGTTAAAGTCAATTTGATGCAATATAACGTAATTTTTTTTTATTTTTTGTTTATTTCGTACTATAAATTAAATCCATGATGTAATGTGGAATGCTAAGATGTGTCACCCTAAAATTGTTGTAAAGCATATTAAGAATTTGTGTATGCTTAGGATTGTTGGGGTTAATGCCTAGGAGAGTCAGCGATAGAAACAAAGCTTGGATGTTGAGGTTACTTAGTTGATGTCTATAGGTGGGTGCTGCAGAGGATTTGATGGTCCCTTGAACCCTTCCTAGAAGGTGGCAAGAGTGGTCATCCATGATGCTTTTGCACCCCCTTATGCTTGCTTGGACAGTTGTATTGTATGTTTTGTTCGTTTTTTAATGGAATTTTAATTACCGTTTCAAAAAAAAAAAAAAATTAAATCCATGTGATTGTAATATATCAGAAAAATATCGCAAATAATATTAATATTAGTAATAAAAATCTTTAATTTCTATTATAATATATGAACTAAATATATAGAGAGTAGACAAAAGTCCCTCGCCTAGGATTTGTTCTCGTCCCTCGCCTAGGGTCTCTGTTTGCCCCTGTTTTCGTCGGTTCTTGGTGGTTTTTCGACTCTTTTTCTGCAGTTTCCCCCTGTTTTCTCTTGGTTTTTTTTATTCCTTTGCAAGCAATGGAGTCTCAATTGTTGAATGATTTGGATAATTTGTGGTTATTTGAGGAGGAGAATAAGGTATTCGGCAATTCTGATGATTGGGATATCGATGATGTACGAAAGCTCGAATTTCCCTAACCTTGATAGGGAAATTGTTGACTGTGAGACCGTACAACGTCGAGGCTATGAAACGCACCCTGCTGAATGTTTGGAGATTCCGAGACAATGTGGCGATTCGAATAGTGGAAACGAATTTGTTCGTCTTTCAATTCTTTAGCGAAGATGATAAGCGCAGAGTTCTTGAGGGCTGCCCTTGGTTTTTCGATAAGAAACTCCTTCTGCTGACTGAAGTTTCCGGTGATGAGCAACCCTTAGAGGTGCAATTTGGGAGTTCCCCTTTCTGGATCAGATTGCGTGATGTCCTGTTTAATAAGCGAACACCTGAGTTTGCCTTTGGTACCGGTGAACACCTAGGAGGGTTTATAGAATATGATGACTCGGACCCTCTTGGATGGAACGAATATCTCCGCGTGAAAGTGCAAGTGGACATTAACAAGCCCCTTCGTAGAGGGGTGAGGGTTGCAACTAGAAGACAAGGGTCGAAGTGGTGTGGCATTCAATACGAGCGTCTGGCAGATTTTTGTTATTACTGTGGCCGAATTGAACACACTGACATTGAATGCCAGTATGTGGAGGAGGAGGCAGTTAAGAAGGGGGTAGTATATGAGTATGGACCTTGGCTTGGAAATTTGCTAAAGAAACCAGCCAGACTATCGATCTTTGAGCGTGAAAAGGAGAAGGAGTGGCTGGCTAAACTGAAGGGGCAGGCTACGGTGAAACTCCCTGGTTATCATGACCCAAATGTGATCCGTAAGGGACCTCCGGTGGCTGCCCGAAAGCTTGTTTTTTCGCCTGAAAGGGAGGCTGAAACCGTGATCCTACACAAGGAGGATAATGTCCAGCAGAATGTTCAACTAGGGGCCTTGAAGGAGAGCACTACGACGGTTACAATCAGTGATGATATTGAGGTGGCAGGGATTCTTCCTAATACTCAGTCCGGATATAGCGCAAACCACTTGGAAGATGCCTCTTCCCCTATTAATCCGATACTTGTGGTTGACCCCCTAATAACTCCAAGGTTGGAGTTAGAGAAGCAAGTGCTTGGAGAGGAAAAAAGGAGGAGACTCTCACGGTAAGACATGGAAACGCATTGACAGAGATATGGATACCAATATGGAGGAGCAACCACCTCTTTATGGGAAAAGAAAACTTCTTGACTCTTCTGTTGAAGTGGAAACGAGTGAGACATCTTTTGGGAAGCGATTCAAAGCAAGCTCTGAGGTGCCTTCTCTTTCTTCTAGTCCGGCGGAGGTTGACATGGATCAACCCCGCCAAGACCAATGAGTACTTTATGTTGGAACTACAGGGGGCTTGCTAGCCCTCGTGTAGTTCGGGCACTACGAAAGTGGTGCTCTTCTTTAGTTCCTGATATTTTATTTTTGTCTGAAACAAAAGTTAATAAAAGCATTGCTGAGAATAATAAAATTAGTTTCAATTTTCCGTATTCTTTTGGTGTGAGTAGTATTGGTAGATCTGGGGGGGTTGTGTATTTATTGGAGGGACAGTGTGGATTTTTCTCTGGTTTCGTTCTCCCAAAATCATATTTGTGGTGATATTAAACTTGAGTCGGGTGTGGCTTGGCGTTTTGTGGGGATTTATGGGTGGCCGGAGTCTGGTAATAAACACAAAACCTGGTCCCTAATTAGACAGTTATGTGATGATGTTGAGGGGCCTATGTTGTTTGGGGGCGATTTTAATGAGACTTTGTCGTATGGTGAAAAGGAGGGCGGAGTTGATAATGCGAGAGGGCTTTGCCTGAGTTTCGGGAAGTTCTTCACGATTGTGAGCTTAGGGACTTGGGGTATGAAGGGCAATGGTTTACATGGGAGAAAGGTCGGACTGTACAAACACTTATTAGGGAGAGGTAGGATCGTTTTGTGGCAAATGGTCCTTGGTTCGAGCTTTCTCTCAACCAGGTGGTTGACAACATGGCTCGCAAAAAATCTGATCATTCACCAATTTTTCTGAAATTTGGTGAACATAGGAGGAAAAAGAAGAGAAAAAAGAAAAAGGGATTTCGATTTGAAACTCATTGGCTGGTCGATGGGAAATGTGAGGAGGTAGTGCGTGGGGCTTGGGGAGACAGTACGGGTGAGGTGGGTGACCGTTTGAAGAGGGTTGCGGGTAATCTAAAGAGCTAGAGTGGTCGTAAGTTCAAGGGGTTGGAAGTGTAAATTGACAAGCTCGAGAAGGAATTGAAAGAGGTGCAAGGGGAGGCGGTGTCAGATGAGTCTCTTGCTAAATGTGCTGACATTGAGAAGCAGCTGGAGGAATTTTTTGATAAGCAGGAAGCCTACTGGTACTTGAGGTCTAGGGTCTCAGAAATCAAGGACGGGGATCGCAATACCAAATATTTCCACCATAAAGCCTCTCAGCGTAGGAACAAAAATGAGATAAAAGGCCTCTACGATGCCGAGGGTAATTGGAAAGAGGAGCTAGAAGATATTGAGAAGATTGTCGAACAATTCTATAAAAACTTATTTGCTGCTGGCACTTTTTCCGAGGATGCGTGCACTAAGGTTCTCGAGGCAACTGAGAGACTTGTGACTCTAGACATTAATTCTGAGCTTATGAGACCGTTCTCAAAGGAGGAGATTTTTTCCGCTCTTAAACAAATGCACCCCTACAAGGCTCCGGGTCCTGACGGTATGCATGCTATCTTTTTCCAAAAATTCTGGCATATTGTAGATGATGATGCTTCCAGACTTGTTAGTAGTATATTGCAGGGTAATGAGTCAATTGGCCCTGTTAATCATACTAACATTGTGCTTATCCCAAAAGTGAATTCCCCTACTCTGGTGTCAAAATATAGGCCTAATGCTCTCTGTAATGTGTTGTATAAAATTGCTTCGAAGGCCATTGTGATGAGACTGAAATCTATCCTCCCTAACATTGTTTCGGAGAACCAGAGTGCTTTTGTCCCTGGTCGGATTATTACTGACAATACTCTCACAGCCCTGGAATTGTTTCATACAATGAAGACGAGATGTAGCAGTAAAAGAGGCATGGTGTCTATGAAGCTGGATATGAGTAAGGCCTACGATAGAGTTGAGTGGAATTTTCTAGAAAAACTGCTTTTGAAATTGGGGTTTGCGGACAGATGGGTGGCGACAATTATGGATTGTGTAACTTCGGTTAAATACTCCTTTATTGTCAATGGGGATGTTTGTGGCTCGGTTTCACCCACGAGGGGTCTTAGGCAGGGAGACCCTCTTTCTCCATATTTATTTATTCTTGTTGCAGATGCTTTCTCGGGTTTGATGCGGAAAGCTTTAGTTGATGGTTCTATTCATGGTGCCAAAGCTAGCCGCAGAGGTCCGGAAATTTCTCACCTCCTATTTGCAGACGATAGTCTTCTTTTTGCAAGAGCCAACCGAAGGGAGTGTTCCCAGATTGTTGAAATCCTCAACATATACGAACAAGCTTCCAGTCTGAAAATTAATTATGAAAAATCGGAGGTCTCTTTTAGTAAAGGGGTGAGTGCTTCGGTGCATGAGGAATTATTGGGGGTTTTGGCTATGCGTCGGGTTGATAAGCATGAGAAATACTTGGGGATTCCGACAATAATTGGTAGATAAAAAAAGACGATTTTTGCAGCCCTCAAGGATAGAATATGGAAAAAATTGTCAGGGTGGAAAGAATTTTTTTTATCGAGAGCGGGCAAGGAAATTCTCCTCAAATCTGTTATTCAAGCCATTCCGACTTATATTATGGGAGTCTATAAAATTCCGGAAGGGGTAATTGGGGAGATTCATGCTATGATGGCTCGCTTTTGGTGGGGAAATGATACTACCCTGAAGAAAGTTCACTGGAAGAGTTGGAAGGATCTTTGTTCTCCTAAGTGCCTAGGGGGTATGGGCTTCAGGGACTTACGAGTCTTTAATGATGCCCTCCTTGGTAGACAAGCATGGAGGCTAACCAGTAACCCAAATTCTCTCCTCAATAAGGTGTTAAGTGCGAAATATTATGCGGGCAAGAGCTTCCTTGAGCCAAACTTGGGTTATGGAGGTAGTTTCTCTTGGCGCAGCATATGGTCTTCGAAGGCCCTTTTCAAGGAGGGTTTGCTTTGGAGGATAAGGAATGGAACAACAGTCGACATATGGCATGATCCTTGGGTTGATAACGGCGAAAACAGGTTTATTACCACCCCTTGTTCGGATGTTGTGACTCGCGTAAGTGACTTAATAGATCATGAATCTCGCCAATGGGATGTTCAACGTATCGAAAATATTTTCAATGCTGAAGACATTCGTAGCATACTACTAATCCCCTTGTGTCCGAATGCTACTAAAGACTCTATAATGTGGGCCTTATCGAATGATGGTTGCTATTATGTGAAAACAGCCTATATGCTAGGCAAGTCATGTAATCTTGATCTGTTTCACAAAGCATGGATAGAGATTTGGAAGCTGGAGGTTACCCCGAAAGTCCGACACTTTTTGTGGCGAGTTTGTACGAGAACTCTCCCTGTAAGAGCCTACCTCATGCATAGGCACATGACTAATGTAGTGAGCTGCCCATGGTACGTGGACTGCCCAGAAACCGTCCAACATGCCATGTTCGATTGTCACACTGTGCGTGAACTTTGGATAGAGTGCGATTGTGTGGAGATGTCTTTTTGGCCAACTGGTATGTCTTTCTTGGATTTAATTGAATCATGGAGCAAGTTGGACGCAAGGAAGGTGAGTAGAGGTGCGATTTTAATGTGATACTTATGGAATCGGAGAAACGAAATGGTCTTCAATGGCAAGGAAGTTTATAATCCCGTCATTGTTGAGCATACTCACCGCCTTGCGGCTGATTGTAACACCTACATGAAGAAGATATACGGAGGGGTCAAAAGAAATACTTGCCGTAACCCCAAAGTATGGAAAGCACCACCGGAAGGTATTATTAAACTCAATTGTGATGCTTCCTTGTGTGATGATGGTTGGGTAGGAATGGGGGTGATTGCTAGAGATTGGAAGGGGGATGCCCTCTTTGCTGCGGCCAGAAGAGTGAGAGCTCATTGGTCTCCGATTATTGCGGAAGGGAAAGCGATTGCCTTGGCCATAAAACTTGCAAAACGCCTCGGATTGAAGGAGGTTATAATCGAATCTGATAGCCAAGTTATCATCAATCGCTTAACCAAAGCATCGATCTTCTTCATTGACTAGGATGCAATTTTAGATGATATTTTATCTTCTTGTTCCTCTTTTTCTTCTGTTGTTTGGTGTCATGTTAAACGGGACGGTAATGTTGTGGCTCATAATTTAGCCCGTTTAACGCCTTTTGGTGTAGAACAAGTTTGGGAGAACCACGTCCCTTGTGAGGTTTCTCCCTATGCTTTGATGGACAAGTTATCAATATAAGGCACCTACAACGTTTTCTCAAAAAAAAAATATATATATATAGAGAGTATAGCTTTATTGTCTTAAATAAGTTGTCAATAAGATATAAATAAAAAAGAAAAATAAGGTTAGGAATTTTTTATTTTTTTGGAAAATATTTTTGGAGGGAGAAACCGACACCAGAAAGTGACATGTGTCATTCTCGGTGTCTGTTTTAGTATATTTATTAAAAATTAAATTATTATTATTATTATGTTATTGATTACTTTTTTATTTATAAAGATTTTTTATAGTAAAAAAATCATGAATATATATCTTTCAACCTAACATAATTGGTTAATGAAAAATTATCAAATTTAAAATAAAAAAATAAAAAAAATATGCCATCTGGGTTCAAAATAGAAGAAAGCTTGAATAAAAAATAAAAAAAATAATATTGTAAGTTTCTTGATTTGTGATAAAATAAGAAATAGATTTTGGATCAAATTTTTTTTATATTTAAATATAGTTTAAAATTGATACTCCATAACAAAGAGTGAAAAACGGTGCATGAAACAGGACCTAACCTAGTATATAATAATATATAGTTATAGTTATAGATTTATGTGCTTAAGTCAATTTGATGCAATATAACGTAAAGATTTTTTTATTTTATTTTTATTTCGTACTATAAATTAAATCCTAGTGATTGTAAAACATTAGCAAAATATCACAAATGATATTCATATTAGTAATAAGAATTTTTAATTTCTATTATAATATGTAAACTAAATATATATACAGAGTATAACTTTATTGTCTTAAATAAGTTGTCAATAAAAAAGATATAAATAAAAAGAAAAATAAAGTTAGGAATTTTTTATTTTTTTGGAAAATATTTTTTGGAGGGAAAAAACGACACTAGGAAGTGACATGTGTCATTCTCAGTGTCTATTTTAGTTTATGTTATTGATGATTACCTCACATCGATATCATTATAATAAAAGCAATTAAATACCTAAAACAATGTATCAATCAGAGTATAACTAGATTAGTGCCCGTGCGATGCACGATAGTAATAGTCTTTGTTCCCATAATTAATTTGTGATATAATATAAAAATGAAGCAACTCATGTAGAATAAACAAATGCAATGCATATAAGAAAGAAATAATGAGGCAAAAATTATTAAAACTACAATTGAGAAAAAAAAAATAAATTATTTTTGATTAGTTGTGTTGAAAATATTTTAAATAGTATACATTATATTACATTAATGATGTATTTTATTCCCAATAAAACTATGCAATGTAGATGTTGTACGGCTTTTTATTAATGAATTAATTTAGTTCAAAAAAATAAAAATTAAAAAAAGAAGAAAAACTATACAATGTACTTCCAAAAAATAAGCTTAGTCGAATATATAAAAAAAAACTTAAAGCTGACATCATATATTCTATTGGCGGAAAATTTTTAATGATAACGACATATGTCCTAAATGATTGATGTAAGCATGACCTATTTTAGTAATAGTTAATAGATTGTTTGAAGGGAAAAAAAATTATTACGGAAATATTTAACAGAAACTTAACTTAGTTATTATTATTTCATAAGATTTCAAATCAATACCATGAATATAAATATATTTTTTTTCTGTTGAACCCTATTATTTTACAACTATATAATGGTAATTTTTGCCTAAAAAAATATATATAATGGAAATTTAAATGTTAATATTGTATTTTTGGCTCCGTTAGTTTATACTCTCTACCATATATCAACCTTCTAAATTATACCTTATTCTCTCTTAATTAAAAGGTCTCAAAGTCTTGTGTAACTATTTTAAGTAAATAGAACACGAAATAAAAAGGAATACAATTATTATAAAGATAATATATAAGATTAGGAATAATATATTATTATAATTGTATTATACAAATATTCCAAAAATAGAAGATTTTTGCTAAAAAAGGGAGGGGGAGTTTTGGAGGGAAAAAACAGCATCAGGAAGTGACACGTGTCATTTCTGGTGTCTGTTTTAGTATTATGTTATTGATTATTGATACTTTAAAATATTTTAGTTTACTTTATTTTTGCTTTTATTTGATTTGATCTAAACTTATTTTTTCCAAATATATACTTCTTATAAAAAATTTCATTACGAAATTAATATATTTAACAATAAGCTAAGATAGAATATACACAAGTATGTTTAAAACTTATTTATTTTATTTTATTTTATTTTTCTGATTTTGATATGAAATAAGGTTCTAAAATAAGGTGAACTAAACCTAGCCAAATGTTAAGATAAAAAAATAAACAGAGATATTATAAAGTATTATTTATTTGATTAGGTTAGGCATATGAATGAAAGTTTGTGATTGAATATAAAAAGATGCATGTAGCTTTGGGAAATGAGTTTGTCATAATATGCATGGAATTTATCAGTGAATTTACATGTACTGATGTACATAGTGTCATAGTGAGTATAAGCTTTGGCCTTTGCATGAAATTTGTCGGACAAAGCTTATTGTACTGTATGGTGATGTATTCTATGCGCTTAATATATCAATGTTTTCTTAATTATTAGTAGTATAGGTGTATTCATATTCATTTGACTTATTTAAACTTAACTAAACTTATCTGAATTTATTTTAGTTGTAATTTAAATTTAGGTAACTTTTATTAGAACTTATATTTCCTGAACTGAACTTATCTGAACTTATTTTTCTTAAACTGAACTTATCTGAACTTATTTTTCCTGAACTGAACTAATTTTAAATTAGCTGAACTTATCTGAATTTATTAGACCTGAAATAATGAAAATTAGATGAACTGAACATGCCCTTAATCTGCAAGTATATTCTATTAAAAAAAATCTGCAAGTATATTTATTTGTCTAAATTTCTTCTAAGTTATTACAACTTAATGGGCCGAGTATGTGTTAACCGCATTAATGAGCATAAAATGAGAAATGTTGTAAGTAAAAAAAAAAAAAAAGTACAACAGAATTACAACATAATACTTCTTATATTATTACTCCATACTTGAGTAAACATATCCACTTGTATGCCGCACTTTCTCCACTTGTTCATGCAAAATCTCAATCAATAATACTACAACTCAATTGTATGGCCAAATGTCGAGAATTTTCTAGCAATAATAACGTTATTTAATTCATCAACAAATGTTGAATATATTCTAACATAAAATCCAGCATGACTAATTACGAAGTATATTAATATCGTCAGAGGTCCAAACTCCAAACAATAAAGACAAAAGAGTTAAAATGCACTCAAATACAACAATACTACCAACAAAACTAATAGCGAATATATTTTTGCAAGGCCAAAACTAGGTAATAGACTAATAGGTACCTTCGATATCGCATTCATAATAAATTGATCAAAGATTTAAAGCTATTATACACCGTATATTCTACCTAAAAATTGAGCACATAAATATGGTCGTTGTATGGCAATTTATAGTGTTACTTCATATTTTGTAGCATATGTATATTTGTTATACATCATTGTAAAGGAATGTTTGTGGTATAGACGAATGACCGATGACTATAAGGTTGTTAGATCAAACGGTAGAATAATGTGCAACGTTACACAAAGTTGTGGCTTGATCGATTACTTTATACGTATTGAATTGGTTGCTTTGGTGTAGGGAGAGTTATATGTAAATGGTTTATTTGATTAGCGATTATAAATTGTGAGAATGGTAATGAATTTTTGTGTAAATTTATAAGTTCAAGTACATTATTAATTTACACACAAATTAAGTTTTATTATTTCATAAATTTTTGTTAGGACTTTATACAATAACAATGACGATAATTTTGAATATTATACTACAACTATCCTCAAACATATGTTTTTCTTCATATATTTTCATTTCCACTTTATACCGCATTGTAAGTTATATGGTAATGAAATTTTATAAAGAAATTGGGTATGTAGTAGATATGGACTTACATTACAATTGATGATGACGTAAGTCTTTCTTCACAAAATTCACTCACAAATTTACTATCCAACTCACGACACTTACCAAAATAGACCGAGCATTGGTATAAACAGAGATTTAATCCTTAGTTTTGATACCAACTCTCTCTATATATATAACTAAGCTAGATGTTGGTTGTTGGTTGCTATTTTACGTAGATAATACACTCAAATAGGGAGGATTAATAAAACTATATCCTACTAAGAAATTTCACGAAAATGTAACCCTTGTTTAAGATAAGGGAACAAAAAAATGCATAAGTAGAATTTTCCATAACGAAATAAGAATAAGGCAATGCATTGAAATAATAGAATTTGGCATGGACTTATTAGTTTAATAGTTTTCTTAATTTTTTAATGTTAATGTAGATTCTATGTTTAACAAGTATTATTTGATGGAATTTGGTTCATAGAGTTAATATTACTAATATTAGTATGTGTTTTGTACTATTGGACATATATTTTATTGAACATTAGGTAAATATATACAACGTATATTATTTTTTTTGTTGGAGGGGTTGGGATTTTGAGAGTGTACATAAAATTAAAAATGGTCATCATTTAAAAATTAAAATCTACCAAGAGGCCAAAAGGGTTCTTTATAAAGCTAGAGCTTTCATTATGTAGATAAGAATATTGAATATAAATGGTCCAATTTCATTAATTGTAACCAATGGTACCTCAAAGGCTATAAGGGTACATAGGTTTGCTCATCACCACATATATCACCTACCTTGATTCCATCAACATATTTTCTTTTTCTTATTCATCTACACACATTAAACCTACCATCAAGATTTATACACTCTCCATTCTAATAATTCAATTCGCTTAGCTTTTTGCATGGTACAAAATGCGCGTCCCTGTCGATTTATATCTTTAATATTTTTTTTTGAATGGTATATCTTTAATTATATATACTAATATAGGTTGTAATTAAAATTGTGAACATTTGCATTAAGATAACCTTAACAAGATCTCACATATTAATTATTTTCTATGGTGGATTAATAAATCATAGGAAATGGTCAATATTAAGTTATTTTGACCACATTAATAATGAGTTCAACTTTAAAAACAAATGTGTATATATGTGTGTAAAGCACAACTAACCGACAAATTTAAGTACTCCAGTATCATGTATAAATTTTTAATTGATATGGATCCATGGACACACAATAACACTTTGAAAGATTTTTTATTTGAAGTATTTACAAAACTATATAAAATGGTAGTAACACTTACTTTAAGTTCATCGATGTGTACACTTCTTCGGTTGTGAAAAGTGGGCGGGTCGGAAATTATTTCATACCTAACTAATAAAAAATGAAGAAGTTTATAAATTGCTCTTTAGGGTTCACCATTTTCTTATTATTTTCGTTATCAAAAGAGTTTTTCAATTAATTTGACAGCTAAGCTAACAAAACAAACTTAACATGTGCCTATGAGTATATCTTATACTGTAGATAAGTGAACAAAAAACCATTGACTAAATGCTGCATGGGTTGAGAGGATGGAGCAAAAGAGAGGTTTGATTCTTTGGGGTATATAGAAAGAAATTTGGACTAGTGCAAACTTTTAATGAAATTGATTAGTTGAAAGCATAACTATTGATCAAAATAACACACACCATCTGTTTTTCAATATTTAACACGTTTGACTTTTCTATTTATATACTAATTTTGACTATTATCTTTAATAATATATAAACACAAATTTTATCATAAAATATATTGTTACATATTAATATAAAATTTCATAATATCAACTTTTAAAATATTTTTTACGAATATTTAATCATATATAAGGTCAAACTAGTGTATTGTAAAGTTTGTCAAATTTAACTGTGTCAATGATATAAGAACAAAAAGAGTATAAATAATGCAAAAGTCAAACAGAGACACAAATAGAGTTGAATATAGTCCGTCCATACTACAGTTAATGGAATTTGCCGGCATAATGGCGGGCTCGTTGGGAAGACCATTGCCTTTTTCGGCTATTACAGTGCACCGGCAAATTGCCAACTTAGCACAAGATGACATATTGACATCAACCACTCCCTTTACTTCCTTTCAAGAAATTTTTTTTTTTTTTTAAAAAAAGTATTCTCATGTACAGATAGTAATGTAGTAATGCTACTAAATCTAAAATTAACAAAGTCGTTGTAGTATAGTGGTAAGTATTCCCGCCTGTCACGCGGGTGACCCGGGTTCGATCCCCGGCAACGGCGTTAGGTGTTACATATTTTTACTAAGTTGAGGTTGGAGGTTCAATTCCCACTAGAAACACTTTAAGGGTAGGATTCTCTTACTCTTTTCCCTCACTTTTAAAGTGTCTGATCCGTACCTAGGCTCGATTATAAATTATCTCAATATATAAAACATAGTATGGTCATGCCGAGTCTTATTTTTTTTTTTTTTTTGAAACAATGCTGAGTCTTATTTGATTAGTCTCAACGAGTAATATTTACTAGTGTACAACTATATATATTTATGATCAAATTAATGCATTGATAAATGTATACAATTAAAATGGAAAGAACATTTAGGATCGGAGATAGATGTTAATAGCTGGTTGATATAACTAGTTGTATTATAAAATAGTTGATTTGACTAGCTGGTTGAATTAGATGTTGTAACTAATTCTTTAACTCATCTAATTATTATTTAACAAAAACCAAAATAACTTATTGTAAGAATTGTTCAAACAACTCTTACTAAATGCTAGGTTGAGCAGCTTTTTCTGATCAACTAATGAACTCCAATAAGTTCTTTGAATCATCAAATTTTCAAACACAAAATATATATAGCTGATTTGCCGTCAAACCCATTTAATTGCTCCAAAATACCCCTCCCCTCCCCTCCCATTTCAAAATAATCGACATTCTCCATTTGACATGTAGTTTAAAAAATAATAGGTGGATGCCGTAAAATAAGTTGTTTCATAAAAAGTAAAGTTAGTGAATTTAGGTGTTTGGTTTAATTTCATTTCCATAGACACTCAAATTTCTCATGAATTTTCTTTTGGTTTTATTGTTTGGTTGATATTAAATACTAGCAAAAGTGGAAGAAGTAACAATTTATGGGAATTTAAACTTCCTGCAAAATCTGGGAATTTATTTACCCTCCCTACCTTTGGTCATTCACAATTTCTAGGATTTACAAATTTCCACATGACAACACACATTTGTTTAATTTCAAGGGATCTTCGTAAAGGAAGTAATATCCCATGAATTAGAATTTCCATGGGAATTTATTTCCTATGTCAACCAAACAAGGCCTTAGTATACTCACTCTATCCTTATTTGTTTCTCCATTTTCTATATAAGGGTGTCCCATAAGGATTATCTCATACCATAAATGAGGCCTAAGGGGCCTACAACTTTAAAAAAATTACTTTAGAGCATCCATATGGGTGGAGGAGCTCACAATTACAAATAACTTCCTCTATCCTCCTTGAACTCTTCCACATCATATTCTAGTATTCCACTATCTCGAGTCACTATATTATGAGTCACTCTCTTATCTTTTCTACAATGGTGAACCACCTCAATATAAGTAAAATAATTGTTTTTATGCTAAATTTGGGCAACTGGCCAAAATTCCCAACAAAAATCAACTAAAAATACTAGCTCGGTCAGGCCGACTGGCTGCGTATTTCTCATAAGCCATCTTGTGACATTCAGGTGGACGTTACTGCTAATGCATTCGCCCAAAACATTGATGGAGGGTCTTCCCTCTGAGGCAGTTCGACGGCTGCGGTCGACCTGCTATCTCGTGATGGTCCTCCTTCGAGAATTTAGGCGGACCCACATACAAGAAGAAGAGAGAAAGGAAAAGGATCCTTAATGCAGAGGGAATCGTGCTTGCTGAGCTCGGCCAAGGCTCTAAGAAAGGATGTTCGGCCAAAGCAGCCGAATTGGACACGGTGTTGTCTTCTGAATTTGGTTCGGCCAAGGAACCCGAACCACTAGCTGCCTAGCAAGAGGCAGAGAACCCGGACACTGACCAAGCGACCAAAGAGCCTAATGCAATTAACTTCAAAGACCCGTATGCCTGTACTGTTGGCGACATGGCTCTTGGCTTTCTGAACCATAACTTTGAGGAGTTCAAGGAATTACTCAAGCTTGGAAGGGGCTACCACATCCAGCCGCCGAGAAGATCCTGCTCGGTGGCCGCCTGGGAAGGTGAGGGGCCCAAGATCAGAAGCTTCAGTGTTTACCGCGCTGCATTGGAGGTGGGCCTCCGCTTTCCTCTGCATCCATTCGTCCGGGAGCTGCTAGACGAATGCGATATTGCCCTCTTCCAGCTGGTGCCGAACACTTGGGTAAATATATTTGGCTACCTGGTGACATGCCTTAGGCAAGGATACACCCCCAACTTCCCTGTATTCTGTGAGATGCACTCGATGGTTCAGCTGGACGTAGAAACGGACGACTGGCTTATCCTGAACACCCACCAAGAATACTTGGTGGTCATGCACAAGCCATCTAAATGGCGTGATTGGAAGCACCGATTCTACCGCATCAAAACCTTTGACAAGGAGTTCATTTGTGGAGGAACCGCTTCAATGCCGAGCCTCTTCAGGTCGGACGTGGGAATCACAAGCCCACCAAGCCGCCTGTTCACCTCGACCACGAGTTCCAACTTGATTATTTTAAGGTCAAGAAGGTGAATAGGAACGGGAAGCTGGTATCCGTGTCGTCTAACTGGATTCCACTAGCCGACTGGCACAAGGACCCAGTGTTCATGTCGGCCTGTGGTATGTACAAGAACTATCCTCAAGCTGGAACATTTTAACTTGAGCGTTCGAATATTATCTTTAGCTTGAAAATATTTCAACACTTTATTTTCTTTTCTCTTCAGACGAAGCTTTCTTGAAGTTGGACGCCGAGCAAAAGGGAGAGACCAAGATGTCCGACTTCAGCTTGGAACGTTACAAGTTTTGTCAACAACGATACGACCAGGCTAAGGAGGTAAGTCTTCTAAATATGTTCGGGCTGATTATCTGGGAAGGGAGTTCTTCTTGGTTTCATTCGGCAACCTAGTTAATGATTTCTTTCATTTCTCTCTCTATATCTCTCTCTCTCTTTTTTTTTCTTTTTTTTTTTTTTTTGCCAAGCTGGTATGTTAGGAAGGGTATCCTTTCCAATTTTGCTCGGACGGAGCTCTTTTCTATATATTGCCGAGTTGGTATGTTGAGAAGGGTATCCTTTCCAATTTTATTCGGACATATCATGTTACTTTGATTTCTTTCATACTTTCAAGTGTCCACTTCCAAACCTAAAAGGAAGCAACCAACCTCTACTTTAAAGGACGGTCAAACTTCCAAGTCTCAGAAAACTGTAGCTACAAAGGCTAAGCCTTCTCCCTAGGCGGCTAAGACCACGCCACATACTGCTTCGAAGCAGTCTAAAGGAGAACAAACCCAGTTGACACCTAGTAGGGAATCCAAGTCCTTGGAACTGCAGAAAACTACAGTGCTCCAAGGGGAAACCGTCCAAAAGGGCGAAGAGGGAAAGCGTCCCTACACCAAATGGCCGGCGACAATGGCTCAACTCCGCATGTCGTGGATCTTACTTTGTTTGAGGAGCAAAGGCAGCAAGCTCCTCAGCCTGCCGAGGAACAGCCGGGCCATCCCCAAGAAACCGGGGAGCAGCTATAGCCCACTCAGGCGGTCAAAGTCGTCCGCAACCATTTCCATCGTTTTCGGAAGGTATAAAGCTTGCCCACTTGGTCGGCTCTTGCATATTGATTTCACTATTTTAACTCGTAATTTGATGCAGACATTCCGAAGAGATGAACATACGAGCACCCGGCTAGTCACTAACCAGCGCTAACCGGAAGGCCATTAAGAAGGCAATGCTGAGGGTTGTCCCTAAAGAGCAGCGGGACAAGTTCCGTGGGATCGACGAGGGCTTCCTCAGTCCTATGCTGAATTGAAGTGTAGTGGTAGCTAAGCTTTAGTCGAACCTGGGTACTTAGTTTATTTTCATATATATTTTCTACTAATGTCCGAATACAACTCTTCTGTAGGCTCAACGCTTTTATGGATTGGCGCTCTAAAAAGAAGGAGAAGATCAAGGCGGCCTGGGCTGATATCCGTAGGATGAACAATGCCAACACAAGGATTGTTTCCCTTCAAGAGGCATCGTACACAATGACAATCAAAGCCCTTAGTGAGAAATCGGCTAAACAGACTGACGAGATCGTCAGGATGGGCCGTGCCTTGCAGCGGGAGATTTTAGCTCGGGAAACGGCCGAGCAGGCTCGAGATAACGATCGTCTACAATGAGGACCAATGGATGGCCAGCTCCAAGGAAGCCGAAAAGCTCAAGTCTGGGCTGGAATCTGGCCGTGAGGCTCTTGATGTAGCTCTAAAGGAGACAGACTCCCTCGGAATTGAAGTTGAGGTTTTGAACCTGGCCATTGAGGACTTGTCCGAGAGGCTTAAGGCGTCTAAAGATATCAGCCCCCAAGAGATGAGCCGGATCGAACAAACGACCAAGGATAGGCTGAGGAGTCGATTTGAGGAACCGTTCATCATGATGTTTGAAGTTGGTGAAGTGGCATATTACCATGAAGGCTTCGTCAAAAGGCTCGATTATATTTCGCTAGATTAGGAGGCAAGGCTGCTGGGGAGACCGTCCACCCTTTTTCCCCTACTCCTCTCCTCCTGAGTGCTCGGATGAAGAACTAGAAGATGAAGGGGCAGAGGAGAATGAGCACGTCAAAGAAGATGATCCGGCTAAGGAGAAGGATCCGTCCAAAGGGGAGGGCGACGAAGAGCCAGCTTAGTAAGGAGCCTGGTGTCTACTGTTATGCTGTTGTTGCTGTTGTTTAAGTTTACTTGTTTTTGTTTTTATTCAAACTTATCCATCTCTACCGCCGAGTTTGAGCGGTTTTGTATAAAAATTTGCTATTAGGCATATTTGTGCGGTCTTTGTTTTATGAATTTTCATTTCTCTCTATTCATACTTAGCATATTTTTCGCAATTTTCATGCTTTTATTTATATGCTTCTTTGCGTACGAATAATGAATATATATTGGGGTATGCCCTTTTATTCGACATTTTGTCTAGTCCATACTTAAAGAGGTTTGATTAGCTTAGTAAACTTTATACCTCAAAGGGCATGACGACTGTACTACTAAGTTAATCAAAACATAATAATGATTTCTCTTAGACTAGGCAAATGCCGAATGAATTCAAATATGTAGCCGTTTACTTTGGCTTTGCATTTATATGAGCTGAGTCGTCCTTTGATGTTATCTCTTAAACGTACGCATGAGTTTCAAATATGATCTCAACTTGATGATTTCTAAGTATTTAGGGAGCTTAATAGCTTAGGTATACCCTTGCCCTTAGACTTAAAATGCCTTAGACAATTTTGGGTTGCCTTTATTTTATTCGTTCGTCTAACTTTGTGGCCGGATGAATTGAGTAGCAATCTGATCATTGTGGCCGAGTTGCATAGCTAGGAGAGACCATGTTAGGCTTTTCTCCTGGTGTTTCACGCTTGCCCTATTTTAGGGCCAAATTGCTTAGCTGGGAGAGACCTTGTTGGAATTTTCTCCCTTTCAGCCTTGCCACATTCAGGGGCCGAGTTGCTATGTTGTGAGCAATCATCGTTTTGGCTTTGCACATCATTTCTGCTCGGCATTATTTAGTTGAACACAACATTATTGGCAATAATTTAAAAGTAAAAAATAAAGTAACAATGTTTGACTTTTCATTAGCTATGTCAAAATTACATTATTTTGGCCGTACAAATTTAATTACATGGCTCGGTCGCTAGACTTAGTTCTATTTACAACTTTTTGGCTAAGTACAAAAATTTTATACATAATATTTTTTAAGGTTGTTCGTATTCCACCTACGAGGAATAGGACAACCATCTAAGGCTTCAAGACGGTAAGTACCATCTTGCACTTCTTCACTGACACGGTAGGGTCCTTCCTATTTGGGAGTTAACTTGCCATCTTCTTTTGCTCGGCATACTGCTTCCATTTTTGTTATACCAAATCCCTCATCTTAAGCGGCCGCTTAGTCACTTTACGCTTATAAGCTCTTGTCATCCTTAGATGATATATTTCATGTCTAAGCGTCGCGTTACCCCTAGCTTCAGGAAGAAAGTATAGGGCAGTATTCACCTGAAGAGTGGGCTCGTACATCTCAATTGGGAGCACGGCCTCAACATCATAGACTAGGAAGAAGGAGGTTTCTCCAGTTGAACCTTTCATAGTTGTTTGAATGGACGATAACACATTTACCAACTTGTTCGTCCAAAGACCGCTTGCCTTCTCAAGCTTTTGCTTGATACCATTAGAGATAAACTTGTTATAGGCCTCAACCTAACCATTGGCTTTTGGACGGCCGACCGAAGCAAAGCAGTGCGCTATGCCCTGGTCGCTGAGCCAATCTCTAAGATGGTCAGTGTCAAACCGAGGCCCATTATTGAACACCATAGAATGTGGAGCACGAAAACGAGTGATTATATTCTTTCAAATAAAGGTGGATACATCTTTCCACTTAATTCCTCGGACGGCCTCGGCATTTACTCACTTTGTGAAGTAGTCAACTGCTACTAACACATACCACCGTCGCCCTGATGTAGGGGTATATGGCCCTAAGATGTCCATGCCCCACTTTGCAAAAGGGAGTGGACTACTTATGGCTGACAAGTTATTTGTCGGACGGTGTATGAGGGTTGTGAATCTCTGACTTTTATCACATTTTTTCACCATTCAAATGGCGTCCGAAATTCATGCTTGGCTAGAAATACCCAAGATGGGCCACCATTTCAGCCAAGGCTTGTTCGCCTATATGGGATCTGTAATGCCCCTGATCGAGGTTATCCAAAACTTCATGGCCCTGCTCGGGCGTAACACACTTCAGACATGGCTTAACAAAAGATTTTTTGAACAAGTCTTCTCCTTTCATCTCAAACCATGCCGCCTTTTTCTTCTTATTCCAGCTTTCGTTTGGATCGTCCGGAAGAATTTCATCTTTGAGGTAGGAAATAATTCTGTCCATTCAGGTGGAACTTTGATTAATGGTTTGAATGCACTTGGCATCAGTGCTCCACTTTTTCTTAACTTTCCAGAACACGGATCTCAGAGTGTCATATGATGCTGAGGAGGCTAGCTTTGACAATTCGTCCGCCTGATTTTTGTCGGACCGAGGGACTTGTTGCAGTGTGAAATTCTCTAGACCCTTGGCCTGTTCCTTCACCATCTGAAGATACTTTATCATTGTCGGCTCCCTAGCCTCGTAGTCACTTTTCACCTGGATGATAATCAGTTGAGAGTCTGAACAAGCATCAATTTTGTTGCCCCTTCCGCCTTACACATTTTAAGGCCGGCTAGAAGGGCTTCGTACTCGGCCTCGTTGTTAGAAGCTTGAACTGAAATCTCAAAGCATACTCAAACTTACCTCGTTTTGGAGATAAACAAATAATACCAACACCACAGCTGGTCAATGTTGCACTCTCATCAACAAACACTCTCCATATCTGATCCCCTGTCGGCTACTTGTTCGGCCCTGTCATTTCAGCCAAAAAATCCGCAAAGGCTTGACCCTTGATTGCCTTTCTGGGTTTGAATGAAACGTCAAAACCTCTCATCTCTAAGGCCCATTTAATTTAAGCATTCGACCACTAGCCTCAAGTGTTGTGAACGACTTCTTTAACTGTTGGTCCGTGTAAATTACAATTGAATGAGCAAGAAAGTACGACCTTAGCTTTTTTAGTGTCATAAATAATGCCAAGCCGAACTTCTCAATGGATGGATACTTAAGTTCAGCATTGTGCAACACATGGCTAATGAAATACACAAGGATCTGGTGGCCGTCCGTTTGAGCAAGTAGGAGGACACTTAGAGAGTGATTAGAAATTACAAGATACATGTACAGTTTTTCATCCTTGAGTGGATTGACAAGCTGAGGGAGGGTGTGCAAATGGGGTTTCAACTTGATAAATGCTTTCTCAGCCTCCGCATTCCACTTGAATATAGTATTTTTCTTGATTGTTTGAAAAAAGTAGCGACACTTATCCCCTGATCTTGACAAAAACCGTCTGAGGGCGGCTAAGCAGCTGGTTAGCCTCTGGACTTCTTTTATAGTTATGGGAGATTTCATGTTTAAGACCGCTTGGATCTTCTTAGGGTTAGCTTCAATGTCGCGTTGATCAATAAAAAATCTGAGAAATTTGCCGGACTCAACATCAAAAACACATTTCTTTAGGTTTAACATCATCTTATGCCGCCAGAGTTTGGTAAACGTTTCTCGGAAGTCAGTCAGATAGTCGGCCGGCTTCTTTGATTTAACAATCATATTATCAATATAAGACTCCATATTCCGGCTGATCTGATCTCTGAAGACCGTATTTAAAAGTCTTTGAAATTTGGCTGGGGCATTCTTCAAGCCGAACGACATAACATTGTAACAGTACAACCCCTGCTCGGTCACAAAAGCCGTTTTCTCTTGATCTTTCTGAAAGGAATTGTGTCCTTCCAACAAGTGTATTATTTTAATAGAGGGTTGAGAATTAACAGGAAGCTAATTCTTCAGTGAGATCAAGTGATTGGAATGCCTGGGTGGAGGCCGTTTCCCAATCAGTAATATTAGTGAACAATTAATATTACAACTTTATCTTGACTGAACCCTTCTATCCATAAGTATTTGGACTTATTTGGGGTTATGTTCCATATATTTTGTGAGGTTCAAATGAAAAACCATAGCCTTTCGAGTGAGTTCATTGAGAATGCTTCATGGGAAAGAGATGAGTTTGAGATATATTTGCTTCTATTAATGCATGGTCTTGAGATCTTGGGCTTTGAGAATATTAAGGGAAATATTATTCATTGTAGTGATGAATATGATGAAGTTGTTTCTCTTGGAGATTGGATTTTTAATGGATATAAATATCATGAGTGTCCTTCTTTTGAAGATTCAATGATTGATTTCCATGCTCTTATTAGTGATGTGAGGCAAGGTGGTGAAAAAGAGATCATTTGTGAGACCATTTCTCTTATCCCCCCCCCACACCTCATCATATTCCGTTTTCAAGAAAATTTGATCAAATCCTCTCTTATTCAATGTCACTCCCTTCTTTTCTCAAGGAGCCTCTTGGGGACCCTCTTATTATCCATGATTTTAAATCTTCTCATTCATTCATTATTTAGGAAGTAAGCTATGATGCCAACCAAAAGATTTTTGTGAAGAGAGTTTGCCTCCTTATTTTTCTTTTTCTTCTCCTTCTTCTTTTTCTTCTTTTTCTTCTTCTTCTTATTTTCTTGATTTTTCTTTTGACTCTTTTTCCTCTTGGCATCTCTCTCTTCACTTTCTTGTGAATGCTTTATGTTTTTACCATGCTCCTTTCCCATTATTTACCTACTTGTTATCCTATGAGATATGTAGTAGTGCATTTGACAAGCTCTTGCGATCGTTGCAATATTATTTACTAGAGCGGTCAAGCTTGGACCTTAAGCAAACCTTTCTCGGGAAGTAACCCGTGTTTTATTTCTTTCATTCTCTTTTCTTTTTAGAATAGTTTTTGTCTCATGGAAATGTTTGTGTGCTTTTTGCTAGGTACATAACTTGATATACTTTTGTGCTTTGGATTGGATCAAGGTATAAGGAAAATCAATTCCTCTTAGCTAGCATATGGAGTAAAAGCAACAATCTTAGCTTGGAGGTAGATGGTTTCAAAAGGTTTATTTTAGTTCATTTGCGGGTACCACCTAATATCTGGTAATATTTTCTTTGCTCTTCCATTAATGATTTGTGACTTGTTGGATATATGTTGGTTGGTTGGATGACTTTCTTTCTTTTCCCTCCCACGAATTCTTTTCTTTTGTTATGTGGTATGACAAAATCTTTTTGTGCTTTTCGTTCTTCATTTTTACCTTTGGGATATTCTATTTAGTGGCCTCGAGGTTTTAAAAATTCTACATGGAAGACGAACTTTTCTTTTGATATATGTGGTATGACAAAATCTTTTTGTGCTTTTCGTTCTTCATTTTTACCTTTGGGATATTATATTTAGTGGCCTCGTGGTTTTAAAAATTCTACATGGAAGACGAACTTTTTTTAGACTCTCTACAGTGGCACCACAGCAAACATAGCTCACAGCAGACACAGCAGGCAGACACAGCTCACAGCAGACACAACAGATCAGAAGCAGACAGCAGACAGCAGAATCAGCAAGCAGCACAGCAACACAGAAACAGCACAACAGCAAGCCGCCAACACAGAAACAAAAACAACAGACACAGAAACAGCACAACAGACACAAAAACAGCAACAGAAACAGATAGCAGACACAGAAACAGCAACAGAAACAGCACAACAGCAAGCAGCCAACACAGAAACACAGAAACAACAAGCAACACAACAACACAGAAACAGCACGCAACACAGCAACACAGAAACAACAAGCAGCACAGTAGATCAGAAACAGCACATCAGCATAGCAAAACGGAAACAACAAGCACAACAGAAACGAAGAAACATCGAGCTATCTTATCAAGACGTTTAAAACAAGCTGATTTAGAGCTGACTACCCTAGTGAGAGATTAATTTAAAATTAAAATGCAATTAATAGTCATTTTTTCTCTATATTTATCGAGCCATCTTATCAAGTTAACGCTTACAAAGAACTAAACAAATTACAAAGAACTAAACAAATTACCTGTAACTCTGGAAAGTGAACCGGTGTTGGATTATGAAGCTCCCTCGAGTCCGCCTGTGTAGGAGTACGAACCTGCAATAGTAAGTTAATAATTCCACGTTAGATCTCACGTAACTCAATATGCCAAAACTAATAGATATGAAACTACCTCATCATCGTCTCCATGTATCTCATCATCGTCTCCATGTATCTCATCATCGTCTCCATGTATCTCATCTTCTCCTTGTCCTTGTGGGTGACTACATGAGTCGACCGGTGTAGTCGAGGGGAAAGGCAAGCCCGGCAAGTTCAGTTGCTTCGCCCAAGCATTAAATTCTTCTCGCATCTTGTTGCGCACTTGTTCCTTAATTGATGCCACTGTGGCATCCAAGTCAACCGGTGAGTTCACACTTGCTCGGGATCTTCCTGATTTGGTATATTCTGGACCCATCACCTTTTCCCATCCTAGCAAGGTCCCTCCCGCACCTAATACCCGTCCTGGATGGTAGGGCTTTCCCAAAGCCAAGGTGAAAGGGTCCTTCTCTACTATTGGGACGAGCTTGCCTTCAACCAGTTCTTCAGTGTACTCAAGCTGTAGCAAAAACAAAAAGACAACATGAATATAGTTAATGTTTTTGTAAAGTGATATTTATGCTAAAGCTTCATAAAGTTCACTAGTTCATAGTTTCTTACAAGTTTATCTACCATTTCTTTGGTTTTCGAAGCGTTGATGACCCATTTTCCGGTTTTCTTGTCACGCGAATGCAGAGAACAAATGAAATCGCCAGCACGACTCATCAACGTAGTGGTCGTGGAATCGAAGGCTTCTTTGGAGGACCCTAGAAGCGCAGTGGGGTATACTCCCTCCTTCACCCACGTTTCCCTCCATTCACCAAATGTTTTAGGCTCCATACGATGGGTGTATTGCCTCTACAATGCATTTTTGGATTTTTTCTCCCTCAGTTCCTACATAATTAGACATGTTAGTATCATTACTTAAAAAAGAGTTAATATATTATACAATTGTCATCAGATTTACTTAAACTTACAATTGCTTCCTTTTTACTTTTTTGAAGAACGAAAGCTTCCCAATCATCCTTCGATACGCTTGGCCATTTTTGCCATGGGAGTTGCTCTTCCTCGATGACTTCATCATCATTGCCACCTCCTTTCATGTTCTTTGGTTTTCTCACCCTTGTCTTTGTGATCCACGTACGAACTAAGAGGGTCTTGAAGCCTTTGAATCTTTCCGCTAGTAAAGATTCAAACACCCTTCGCTTGGCAGCATCATTAGGAATGTTAAACACACTCTGCAAGCACAAACCAAAACGATTATTAGTTTCCCCTTTTAAATAACAATAAAGTGAAGGTATTTATAATTGTGTGCAAACAAAACACTTGCCCTTGTATCATTCCAAAATGTGTCAATCAAGCCTGGAGATACTTCCCGCCAACCAAGAGTAATGGGGATTTTACGCGCATAAATCCCAACGTGAACAGCATATTGACGACGCCATTTGCCTGTAGGTTGGCCTGCCTTGTCATACTCCAGGGCCATGGGACCGACGGGTTTCTTGAAACTTGTCGTCGGACCCCTCGCCTTTTTCTTAGCTGGTGCCTTCACCCCCCCTCCCCCCCCCCCACTTTGTCCTTGGCTTTGAGTGTGGGAAGTAGGATTCTCACCAACCATCTCAGAAACTACATTGTCGATAGGAGGCGCTTGTTCAACTGAAATCTCAAAGTCATCAAGCCTACGCTCCAACTCATCATGAGCGTGATCTTCTGCCTCACCCAAATCAGGCTCCTTGTTCACATCATATAGCTCGTCATCATCCTCAGATAAATAATCATCATCATCCTCTACATCCTCGACACAAAAATGGTCCTGATCGTCCGCCATGAGATGTAAACACCTTCCATTACAAACATAACACGTTATTATCTGTAATATAAATAAATTTGTAAGGTAAAGTTATAATCAAATATAAATTGCTGAATTATAATACAAATCAACATACAAAATGGGCAAATGTAGGTCGTTTTTATTCCGTATTTCAAATGTTTTAAACGTTACTTCATTCGTTTAAAAGAAAATGTGAAAAATGGGCAAGTAAGTTAACACTTGCATTCATTTTCACCTAACCTGTGATTTAATAATACTTTCAACGCCTACAATTTCAAAATTGCTGAAAAATATTACCTCAATCTAATATTCCTTCGTTGTGGTCTGATCGCATATAATTGGCTTGGTCGTCTATTTCATTTGTTACAACAGGTCTAGGAACAGTGAAAGGTGCCGAGTCATCAAACGCATCATATTCTTCCTCATCCTCGACATCTCCAATGCCTAGGATTCTTCTTTTGCCGGCTAGCACAATAGACCATTTTGAATCGGCTGGGTCAGTTACGTAAAACACTTGCTTAGCTTGAGATGCAAGGATGAATGGTTCCGCACTATCATTCAGATGGCCAAGATCTACAAGATTAAAGTCATCATATTTGACGTTACGCTCGATATTATCAACCCACTTACACTGGAAAAGAGCAACTGTGAAGTTACAATAATCAAGCTCCCATATTTCTTGAATTCGACCATAGTATGACAACTCTGCATCAATGGGTGATTTATCCTTAGCACTTGCAAACTCCCTTGACGAGGCCACAAGCGTTACACCACTGTTTTGGGTCGAGGAAGATTTCAAATCTTGATGCTCAGTCCAAAAAGTGTACCCATTTATGTCATATCCCTCAAATGAGCGAACATCATCCTTAGGACCATAAGCAAGCCACCTTACTGTATCAGTGACACTCTCATCCATTCTACCCATCACTCGATCACGAAACCAACTCACAAACCTCTTATTATGCAATTGCATCAATGCCCTTTCACCTTTCGATGGGAATTCATCACGCAAACTAGCCAGGTGCTCATCTAAGTATGGGTGAACATCTGCAACATGGTGCAACACATATAGGTGTGCTTGTAAGAACTTATCTCGGTCAGGTGACATTCGTTTCGACCAAATTGTGCCCTGACCATCAAGTCTCCCTTCATGTCGAGAAGTAGGAAGACCAATAGGTTCAACAATGGCTATATAGTCGGCCACAAAATTACCAATCTCTTTACCCACGGTCCCTTGAATCATACTTCCTTCTGGGTGAGCCCGATTCCTTACCTTATCTTGCAATGTACCCATGTGTCTTTCAAAAGGATAGCACCACCTCATGAACACTGGACCGCACAACTTAATCTCACGCACCAAATGAAGAATAAGATGCACCATTATGTCAAAAAATGAGGGTGGGAAGTACATCTCAAATTTGCACAAAGTCACAACCACATAGGCCTGCAAAGCATCACGTGTACAAGGATCAAGCACTTTACTGCAAATTGTATTGAAAAATGAACAAAGGCTTGTAATAGCTTCCCTCACGTGCTTTGGTAAAATACCACGTATTGCAATTGGTAGGAATACTTGCATCAGAACATGACAATCATGGGATTTCATACTTGTCAGCTTCAATTCTCCATTTAAGGATACAAATCTTTTCATGTTAGATGTGTACCCTGATGGAACCTTAATGCCTTACAAACATGCACAAAACATTTGTTTTTCTACCCTTGACAATGTGTAGCAAGCCGGAGGTAAATAAGCCTTGTCATCCTTGGCTTTTCCCTCATATTTCTTCTTCGACGCATCCGTGGCCTTTCCCTTTCCCTTACTCTTCCCCTTTCCCTTTTTCGAACTCATTTCATTTTCCGTTTCCTGTTCCTTTCCCTTTCTAACCTTTTCCTGAGCCCAAAATTCTGGACGAACCCCCATCTTTTCCAATTCTAACCATGCACCCTTTCAGTCCTTTGTTTTGCCTTGAATATTCATCAATGTTCCCACAAGAGCATCACACACATTCTTCTCTATATGCATTACATCAAGACAGTGCCTAACGTCATGTTCTTTCCAGAACGGAAGCTTCCAAAAGTTTGATTCTTTTTTAAAGACAGCAGTTGAGTCCGCAACTTTTTCTGTTTTCCTAAATACTATTCGTATACCCTTAACTCGAGCATAAACCTCCTCACCAGTCAACGGCCTAGGCGCAATCCCCTCTTCCACTGTCCCATCGAAAGCCTTTTTCTGCCTACAGTACGGGTGATCGCGCCTGAGCAACCTTCTGGTCCGCACATACACCTCTTTGTGAGAATGATCAAGGCGAATGCTTGGTGTGTCATCAATACAAATTGGGCATGCTTTTTTCCCTTTGTTCTTGTACCCAGACAAGTTGCCATATGCAGGAAAATCATTAACGGTCCACATAAGAGCTGCACGCAATGTGAACATCTCATTCTTATGAGCATAAAAAACGGGAACCCCTTCGTCCCACATCTTTCTCAAATCATCAACAAGTGGCGCAAGATAAACATCTATGTAGTTTCCAGGTTGCCTTGGCCCCGTTATCAAAAGTGAAAGCATTACGTATTTGTGTTTCATGCACAACCAAGGAGGAAAATTGTAGATCACTAAAAGTACTGGTCATGTGCTATGTTGGGTACTAAGAGTGCCAAATGGATTCACCCCGTCCGTGCACAACCCAAGCCTTAAATTTCTGACTTCACCACCAAATTCCCCAAACTTCATATCAATGTTCTTCCATTACGAGGAGTCGGCTGGATGCTTCAGCATTCTGTTCTTCTTTCTTCCCTCTGCATGCCACCTCAAGTTTTTAGTGTCTTTTGGTGTTGAGAATAGACGCTTAAACCTTGGAATAATGGGAAGATACCACAACACCTTAGCAGGAGGTCCCTTCGTACAAGCATTGCAACTCATGCGCTTGTAGCGCGACTTCTTGCATCATGGACACTCCTCCAATTGCTCATATTCATTTCGATAAAGAATACAATCATTAGGACATGCATGTATCTTCTTATACTCCAAACCAAATGGACACATAAGCTTCTTTGCGTAATAGTAAGACTTAGGAATTTCATTCCCGTCGGGTAACATCTCACTTAACGCGGTCAACAAAGAAGTAAAACTACTGTCCGTCCACCCATGCTTCGACTTAATGTTAAAAAGTGTTAGCACGGCTGAGAGTTTGGAATATTTTTTGCACCCAGGATACAAAGGCTTTTTAGAAGCCTCCGATAATGATTCAAACACTTCACCTTCAACACCACGCATCATCTCATCCACCCCTTCATCCTCGACCTCATCCACCTGATCATCCTCAAATCCATCCTCTTCACCATTATCAATAATATGTTCATCATTCCTGTATTCCTCGTCCACACGAATGTCATTGCTTCTATCATGCACATCATTCCCATCAACATCCCCACTGTACTCTCCTTCTTCACCGTGCCAAATCCAAACTTGGTATTTATGCCTAAACCCACGACAAATTACATGATCTCTAATGATTGACCACCTTTACATTATTACAATCAACACAAGGACAATAGAGCCAATCGACACCCATTCTGCACTGATAAGATGAAGCCCTCTCGCAAAACTCTTGAACCCCATCAAAGAATTCCAATGTATCACGTCTACCATACATCCAGCCACGATCCTTCTCCATTAAGTAAATTGTCTCTAAACATGGCAACATATTACGAATAATGTATAATTGCTACATCTACTATATATGTAAATCAAATTCAAACACACACCATGCATATAAATTCATATAGATACAAAAATGCATATATGCTTCCAAAGGGTCCTTATCACTCCAACCTAACCCATCCTTGAACGTGTAATCTCACTAGTGTATGTATGTCGACTTTCCAATTTTAAGGAAAATCCGGCAGCATTTCCCCCCAATTCTCCAAGTACACAATGTAGGTAATAACTTACCCACATATGTACCCAGAGAACATGGTGAGGAAATGGTAAGCCAAGATGTTCCTTAAAATCGAAAAAAAGACATACATTCACCACCTAAGTGAGAGTAAACGTTCAAGAACAGTCCCAACCGGGGACTATTCAAGACTTTCTCCTAATGAGAAAGCCTTGAACGGGTATCAATGCATATGGTGATGCAAGCATTTCATATATTGTTGTATTTATTTGTCAATAAATAATACACAAGTTGTAATAGCATGAAAAAACTTTTATTAAAACAATAAACAGAAAGAAATATAGCTTATTAGTAAAGTGTATAATTCATACCAATATAGCAAGTACAATGGATGTATTGTTTCTAACTTCTCACTTGAGCTAAATATGTAGTCTTCAAGCTTATAAACTTGTGCTTCAATTCACATATGAATCTATACAAAAACAAAAAGAATAAACAAAACAAAAAAAACAAAAGTGAGTAAGTATTTCATGGTTTGTTTGGTACATTAACATTCATTCAAATACACATGAATAAGAATCAAACATTAATACATTGAGCACACACATTGGCAATTGCAGAAGCAGACCTTGAGTGATATCACAATACTTTGGAAACCACAGCCCCCATCAGCATCCTGGTCAAGTCGGCCACCTCCACAGGATTTTGACCGGATGAATCCAGCAACCTTGGCAAACAAAAATTATCTAGAGCAGTATCAACTTCATCTAAAATGAAGAACGGTGATGGCTTAAAGCTCCTCAACCACCACAGCCCAACCCCAAATCAACCACCACAGCGTCAATATTCCACAACAACAACCCCCATTTCATCCACCAAATACCACCACAGCCCAACCACCAAATTAACCCAAACTCCCTTGCTCCCTCACAACCCACAAGTCAATGACAAAACCTACATTACAAGAACCCTAGAAATTACTAAACTGAAAATCAAATCTACGAAAAACACTAAATTGCGAAGGAGTTCGGTAGTTTGCGAATACCACACAAAATTCTTACCTCGAAGCTGCTTCAATGGAGCTGGAACGCTCAGTCTCCGCGTCAATGGTGAATGAACAGCACGCGCGACACTTAAATGGAGGAGAGATAGATATGGAATAAGAAGGTGGTGCGGCAACTGCTTCAATGAAAGTGAGAAAGCTCGGACACCACTTCAATGGAGTAAGTGAAACCTAGTAAGGAGATGGTGGAAGCTAAGAGAAGAGGGAAAAAACAAGGGAAATGAAAAGCATGAAAGAAACGAAGAAAGACGTTGAGGTTGAGTTGGCCGGGTTTTTTTTTTTTAATGGCACCGGTTTGAACCGGTGCTAATTACCATAGTTGGCACCGGTTTAAGGCGAACCGGTGCCAAATCAATTCCCAACTTTTTTTTTTATTTTTTTTTTGTTTTAATAAATTGGCACCGGTTTGAACCGGTGCTAATTATATGATTTGGCACCGGTTTGCTTGTAACCGGTGCCAAAACTGAATTTTTCAATCCCGCCCATTTCTTTTGGCACCGGTTTTCAAGAACCGGTGCTAAAGGGGGGTGCCTATTTCATTTTTTCTACTAGTGGGTCCATGTGCCATTACGCTCTAGAGCGTCAATCTCATCTTGCATCGCCTTCACTAACCGACGTCTTTAACCGCCTCTTTGAACGAAGACAGTTCCTTTCCCTTAGTGATCGTCGCCAAAAAATACGTGTGTCTCATAGAAAAACGATTATATCTAACATGACAAGCTATAGGGAAATGTTTACTTGAAGAACGAGATTAAGGAGGGACGACAGTCGATGGAGTGGAGTCTATATCTTCAGTGATGACAGTATTTGTAACATAATGACTATGCCAAGAAGGTGGACGTTTCTCACGATGACCACGACCAAGTTCCTCCGACGACGAAAAAGAACTCCCCCTCAAATTCAAAGGTGTAACAACAATGTTTTCATCCTTAATTACTTGCTTCTGGACACTTAAAGATCGCGCACCACTCTCGACAATGCGCAAAATTCCACCATTGAGCACCTCAAATCGCCGAGCAACTGCAAGGGGAGAGGCGAACTGTCCAGCCAAGACTTTAAAGGCCTGCTGCCCGGCTTCGTGGCCGCTGGTGCGAGGTACCTACTAGGCTGCCGACCAGCGGGCGCTGGCTGCGCAGCGTGCAGATCAGGGGCCTGCGGTTGGTGGCCTGGCTGACATCCATCGCACGCAGGGTGCCCCACGACATCTTGTGCAAGGAGAGTACGCAAAGCAGACTGCTGCGCAACCTGGTTGCGGCTGGGCAGCTGCTCCCGCGGCCTGGTTGCGGGGTGGACTATTTCAGCCGCGACTCCCCCTCCTTGCAACCATTTTGCGACCCAAACACTTCTACATCGCCATCCCACACCGGTGGGTTAGAAAAGTAACGTTCCCAACAAACTCGGAAGTGACTCAACATACGAAAACCTATCCTCAAAAAATTGAACATCACGACTAACAAAGAACTCATTGCTAGCCAAATCATAAAGACGCCACCCTTTCTTACCGTTAAGATAACCAACGAAGATACACTTTCGGGAACGAGAATCAAACTTATCTTTAATCCGAGGTCGATTTGCAGCATAACAAAGACAACCAAAGACCCGTAAGCTATCATAAGACAGCACTTGACCCAACAAACACTCATGAAGGGTTTTCCCATTGAGAACCGGAGACAAAGTACGATTGATGAGATGAACCGCAATCATTACACACTCACCCCAAAAATACTTGGGCAACTTTGCTTGAAACCGAAGAGCACGGGCCACATTCAGAGTATGACGATGTTTACGTTCGCCTCTACCATTCTGCTGAGCCGTGTCAACACACGACGTTTGATGCAAGATGCCCTTCTTTGCAAAGAACAACCCAAACTAAGAAACTCTTGACCATTATCACTACGAACCACCTTCACTTTCCGGCCAAATTGAGTCTTAGCCATAGCACAAAACTCACGGATCAACTGCGAAGCTTCATATTGTCCAACAATCAAAAATACCCAAGTAGCACGAGAAAAATCATCAATAATGGTTAGGAAATAACGAGCATCACAACTAGAAGCAATCTTATTCGGACCCCAAATATCACAATGAATCAAATGAAATATTTCAGATGCTTTATTAGTTTTTAATGGAACGAGTTTCGGGGTTGCTTCCCCATAAAACAAATGTCACAATCAAAATAACAACGAAAGTTACGACTATGAGTACTACGACTGTTAGAAACTCCCGGAAGAGAGCTCACAACTTGCATTGACGGATGCCCGAGACGCCGATGTGATGTAGGGAAAACTAGGTCGTTGACTAATCCTCCCTAAGGTCAAACAAATTTATAATCACTTAACAAACCTAAATACAAGTATAGAGGTAAGTCAAGGGTCGAACCACTAGGGACGGTTATGTTCAAGTGCTTTCAATCAATGCTTAAGCTAGGTCGAAGTCGAAGGTGAGGAAATAACACTACTCAACTAACAAAACAAAGAATCAAACAAATTAAACACTAGGGAATGGGGGTCAACAAGTAATCATGACAATTGCAACAACTTGAAAAGGTCAAGCCAATCAATGGTTGTGAAGACTAATGATAAGAGCTATCAATTGGAATCAAAGAGTTATCTCCTAATTGTTAAGCTAGGTTTCCTCTATGAATAACAAACTAGGAGAATCACAATTCAAACCAATCAACAATTGCAAATCCTAAATCAAGTGGTCATGTCATTAGGATCTACAATGCAATCTAGCATAGTTCTCAAGGCCTAATCAAACTAAGCACATGCAAACTTACATTAATCATTTTAATCTCAACAATCAATCAACATAATTTCCAAACTAATCACAATCAATCAATCATACAAGTTTTACCCAAAACCTAGCAGAATCAACCAAACAATTGCAATCAATCATCATCTAATCTAAACAAACAATTGCAATCAAGAATTAACCAAACATGAAGAACAACTACTCTAATCAAGAATCAATCATCAAAACCAAATCAAACAAACATGAAATTAAAGAAAACAATATGATGAGATAGAGTAAGAAATGCTCATTGATAATTGAGAAGATCTTCAATACAATTGTCACCCTTGCATCTTCAATCTCTCAAATCACCATTGAAATCCCTCACTTTCGCTCTCTAAAACTACTCCTAAACTATCCCTAAAACTAGAGAGAGAAACTCTCAACTAAGCTAAAATTATGAGGTAAATAATGTGTAAAAACTTCCTACAAAATTCGGTTAAATAAGTATTTATAAGAGGCGGGAAAACGAAGTCAATATAATCCAGAAAGCAGGGTGGCGCGCCCGCGCAGGTGGGTTGTGCGCCCGCGCTCTTCCGGGTTTCTTCGAGTCTTCGTAGCTCCGTGCGCTCGCAAATGAGTCCTCGTGTGCGCACGCAATATCTTCACGGTAGTCACCAAGTATGGCAGATTCAAATGGAGTTTACGGTGGGTTCAACACCATGATTTCATGAGAGCGCGGCTTAAGAGCGCAAGAGCTAGAACTTGGAGCATGCCACTTTCTTACTTCTTCAGCTTTCCCAATACTGTAAGCTTGCTCCAAAGGCATCTTCCAACTTGATAAGCCACCAATATCAAGACCCGAACCTCATACAATACCTATAACCTCAAAAATAGAACAAATAAAGGAGAAAACACTAGAAAATCCATAAAAGTTAACAAAAACACAAAATAAGCAAGAATAAGGAAACTAAAGAGCAAATGAATAAAACTAAGCATTTATTAAGGAAGAAAGCTATGAAAAGAAGGTAAAAACAACCTAAAAACTCATCAAATTCCCCCAAACTAAACTTTTGCTCGTCCTCGAGCAAAACAAAAGCAAGTAAAGGAAAATGATGAGCTTATTCAAATGAGAAAAGAAGAGGGGAGATGAGAATATACACTAACTCACTTTTGTAGGAATCACAGTCAATTTTAGCAACTAAAGACAAGCCATTTAAACCCCTAGATCGCCCTAGAGGACGAGTATGCTCTCATAAGGGTTTCCCAAGAGGTTAACCAACAACTCTCACAAACCAAACAAACAACGCAAAGCATAAAATGGAAATCAAAAGAAAAACAAATGCTCTTGTATGGACATTTGCAAATGACCAAGCACAAATGGATGCAAAAGTTCCTAAAAAAATAAGGGAATGCACGTTCCAAGGTATCCAAGGTTGACTGAAACATAAAATATGCTAAGCATAGAGAACTAATGAAACACAATTCACCTTCATCCCAAACAATCTTACCGCGTTCTCCTTACTAGTTTCAAATCCACCTCTAGTGAGCATCTAAATGATTCCTCAAAAGAACCGGAAAAGAAGAGATTTTAGGGCTACTCGACAACTTGACTATGCAAACCGCTCCATAAGCTTGACTCCCATCTCCTTCCACCGACTTGTGACTCAACCACAAAGGTCAAAAGGTCTTTGAAGGGTTGTAACGTATGGGCAAAAGGGGTAAAGGTAGGCTAAAAATTTTGGAATTTGGTGGTATACCTAATTTGTGAAGCAAAGAATGGCCAATTCTCAACACCAAGATCAAGTTATCACTAAACAAAAATACCAACGCCCCCAAGCTTTTCAAAGCAAAAATCACAAACATTTATACAAAAAGCGTAAGAACGCTTCCCCCAAGCTTTGGAGCATTGTCCTCAATGCTCTAAACTAGGGAGATAATGACTACATCAAATTATTTTTGTGCTTTTCACTTTCCTCTTTTTTTGTTTCTTTTTCAAAGCAACTGCTTTTGTTCTCTTCTTTTTTTTAACTTTATTGCTTTGTCCTCGCCTCTTTTAACTATGGATGGCCTTTTCAACTAGAATTTGCCTTTATCACACACTATATATAACACATGCTTGCTTAGCAAGAGAACCAAAAACCACACTTTAACTCCAATAAACACTAACAAACTAAGGACCATAAGCTTCACAAAAACCAAAGATGGAACGAAAATGAAACAAGTGGCTAGAAAGCTAGAGATATGGCTAGAAAAGAAGGTGTAGGGCTCAAATGGTTAGAAAAAAGGCAAATGTAAACCCAAAAACCAAAAATATAAGAACGAAACCTAGAAAATGAAAAATAACCACCCCGAAAAGATGCCTTTGTCCTTCCCAAATGGTTCGGTCGCGATCTTGGGAGATAAAAGTCAAGTTCTAGATAAGGTAAGCGATAGCCAAGGATCCATGTCGCTCATGCAAAGTAGGTAGAAGGCTAGAATAATGAAGCATCACATGGTTGTAGCAAAAAGTAACTATTAGCTTCAAATCCACTATAGGAAGCAACACCTTCTTACCACAAACAAGTAGACTAGGGCTTCAAGGTCCCAAAAGTTCTAAACACACTACCTTAGCATACTCTATCCTAGAATCAACCGAGCATACTCTTAAAACGTGCAAACCTCTACCATTTAGGATGAAAAGCATCTAACTATACAAGTCCAAATGTTATTATGTCCAAAGCATGGACAAAACAAAACACATTGCAAATTTGCCTTGAAAGAAACAAAAATCTTTTTGGTGTTTTTCAAAATAAAGAACATGGAAATGCATATACAAATGTGCATGTCATATATGAATCAAAATCCCACCGAACATGATAATATACCCTCCCCCAAGCTTGAATGAGACAACATGCTCAAACCATAAACCAATGAATCCATGGGAGGAGAAAAGAAAGAAATCAATCCTACAAACCAACATATGTCCAACAAGTCACCAACCATTAGAGAAATAGCAAGAAAGATATTACCGAATATTAGGTGGGTGTAAATACTCGCAAATGACCCAATTTAACCTTTAAAAGCCAATTTCCTCCAATTCTATGCCTTGTATGCCATATGTAAGGAAAGAGGAGTCAAACTTCCTTGATTCTTGATCCAATACCAATGCAAAAGTGTATATCAACTCATGTACCTAGAAAAAGGCACACAAACATTTCCATGAGAGAAAATCTATATATTCTAAAAAGAAAATAAAAAGAAAGCAATAAAACACGGGTTACATCCCGAAAAAGGCTTGCTTAAGGTCCAAGCGTAACCGCTCTAGTAAATAATATTGCAACGAACGCAAGAACTTGTCAAATTCACTACTACACATTTCGTAAGATAGAAGAAAGGAAAATGACGAGAAGAGGACGTGCAACATGGATAGTGCACGCAAATGAGGAGAGGGATGCCAAGAAAAAGAAAAAGAATCAAAAGCAAATTCAACAAAATAAGAAGAAGAGGAAGAAGAAAAAGAAAAAGAAAAATAAGGCAAACTCTCCTCAAAATGTTTTTGGGTGGCAAAATCACCCTTTTCCTCAATAATCGATGAGTGGGGAGCTTGAATACCACAAATAGAAGGAGGGTCCCCAAAAGGCTCTTTGACAAAAGAAGGGGGGGATATAGGATAGTAGGGGATATGGTTAAAATTCCTTGAAAAAGGGATATGACGAGAGGGAATAGGAGGAATGGTCTCACAAATGGTGTCTTCTACACCACCATTCCTCATATCTCTAATAAGCACATAGAAATCAATCTTAGAATCCTCAAAAGAAGAAGACTCATGATCTCCATATCCCTCAAACATCCAACTTCCAAGAGGAACTACATCATCCTCTCCGTTACAACAATGAACTACATTACCTTAGAAATATCAAAGCCCAAAGTCTCAAAACCATGCATGAATGGATGCAAATTCATTTCAAACTCATCTCTCTCCCATGAAGCATCCTCAATGAACTCACTCAAAAGGCTATGATTTTTCATTTGAACCTCAAGGAACATTTTGGACATAACCTCAAACGAGTCCAAATACTCATGGAAAGAAGAATCACAAACATGGAAGAGAGGGTAGGGATTGTCAAAATTAACACTCTCTTCATTCTCAACTCCTTCACCATCACTCAAATTCTCACTAATGGGGCCCTCACACACCCTAGGTTGCTCAAAATCATCATCATCATCCTCAACACAAACATTGGATTTGGAATTTTCACAAACAAGCATCAAAGATGACAATTGACTTTCTAACTTTTCTTTTCTCCTCAATTCTTCCTTAAAAAGCTCCTCACGCTCTCTAATCATCTCAAATTGGCTCCTTAAAGTTTCCATCATTTGTCTCTCAAAGGGCCCAAGATTAGGATTCATCTCCAACTCCCTCAAAGATTCATCAATTTGGCTATATGGGACTAGAGACTCAACATAAGAGTTTGGAGAATGAGAATGTGAAGAAGGTTGTGGATCAAGATGAAAAGAAGAGTTATTGTAGACAACTGATTGTGTCTCCCCAAAAACCAAACCCGATGATGAGTACCTTTCACGTCTTTGATTACGAGTTCGGTGAAGAGTTGAAGAGTCTCGTGGAGTTCCCTTAGGCTTTGACCCTATTTATAACCTCACCTAAAGTGTTTTTAATCAAAATCATTTATTTTGTGTCTTTAAACCAAAATCATTCATTTCGTGTCTTTGAAAATCATTCATTTCGTGTCCTCTTTGTAAAACGTCCAAACCAGTCTATTTTGGTCTATAATCCTGGTCCAATAATTATTTAGCTGGATTGGTCTTGAAAAGACCTTTCCAACGATATATTATAATCCCAAATCCGACGTATAACGAAGAAGTTATGGTCAAAATACTAAACTGAGCCTAAACCAAGCCTTCCTGCGACCTGATGACCATGTGGAGGGTCTATTAACCTTAACCTCATTCCTAAACCGATTAGGATTTATTGAAAGATTCTAGAATCCTCTAGAAGGTTGTTTTCGATCCTAAATCCCTTAGGATTTATTATTAGCTTCTATAATTCTTTAGAAGGTTCTAATTTATCCTGTTGTTTGAAAAGATAAAGATTTAAGAGTTTGACATCGGATAAAACATATGTTTTTCAATGATCCTAATCCCGGTCAAAATAGAATATGTACGGGTATACGGTTAACCCAATCCGATTAGGAATAGAATTCCGTACGGATTCAGTCTTTCAAAAACCATCGTTGAGCGACAGCATCATCGCGCCGCGACAAGGTTGTCGCACCGCGATGGAATCTGTTTTACTTTGATCTGAATTCTGACTCTTTTTCTAACCCTTCGGCCCTCTTTTTTTCCTATAAATAGAGGTCGTATCACCCCGTTTTCAATCATTAACAATCATCATCTAATCATCTCTCTAAGCTAAAAGATTTTCTCTCTCTTCTTTCTTTATGTTTCTAGCCTAGCCTAAACACATCCCAACACATCCAAACACACATCTTTTGATACTTTTCCCAAGAAAACACCACACCTCTTTTATGAGCCGTGAATACTCCAGGACAATCTCGAAGTTTCCTTCGACCTCGACGTGAAAGGTTGATAGTTCTGAAGGTTTGGTCCCAAATCTATATTTCATTTATTATTTGTTTTATTTGGTTTATTTGATTTAATCTTTCTTGAAGTTACTAACGTGTGTGTTGTTTTGATAGAATGAGATACGAGGCATCAAAGTGAGTAGGGATCTACTATCCTTATTCCTTGATTTTGATATAGAAATCATGTTTAAGATTTTATATTAATTCCTAGTGTCATGTTAGGATGTTTTTATGATTTCTAGTATCATGTTTAGGGCGTTAATTAATATTCCTAATGTCACGCTTTCTAGTATCATGTTTAGGCTAATACTTTGATTATGATTTTTATTAGTGACATGCTAGGGCTTGTTATTAATCCGTTTAGTATCATGCCTAGGATCTTGCTAATCATGTTTATCATGTTTTGATGAGATTATGATTATATTGATTATGATATTATTATGATGATGATTTGTTATGTCAATTAATCATATGTTGCTTGATTATTCATGATTATTTATTGCTTGATCACGCCCCTTCTTGCAGGTATAAGGGAATTTATACTTGAAATCACGCTTAATAAGATAATTAATAATTTGATTTTAGGCTAATATGATTTTATTCAAGTGATCACCAATAATAGATTTATTTGTGCATTAATTATCAATCAACGTAGATTAAATAGGTTTAGGGCTAACTTGATGTATGTATGTTGATCGGAAAGCGCAGATGAATTTCATAAGAATTAAGTACAGGCCGATTTAGGGCGGGTTCAATCTCTTTTAGGTTGGATTCGTACCATCATCCCCGAATATCCAGTAATGGTTCCGGATCACTATAGAGTTAGCGATCTCCATGATCGTGAATGGGGTATAACCTTCACACCCGAGAACAGTTTACAAGTTCCTAAAACTTTTTGGCGACTCATTTATCTCTAGCTTCCTTCCCTTTAGACGCCACCATGCTTAAAAGCATGATCAGAGTGGGGCTCAAGGTTAAGTTTGAAAAATTCCCTACAGTTTTTTGGCGACTCCACTAGGGAGGATTTTTAATTTTGATTCCTAAAATTTATTTTGGCAATTGATTTAGAATGAGTGGATGATAATATTGAAAGATTCTAGATATTCATGTGCGTAATTTTGGTTAACATTGTGGCATAAGCATAAAAAGGTTTGCATTGGAAAGACCATCCGTAATGCGTCAAAAACATAGGATTTTTACACGTAGGATAAGCTGGAAATATCTTTCACAACTAGGATCGAAAAGATACTACGAAAATCGGAAAAAAATGTAGAACATATAAAACTGTCGCGATGCGTTGGAACTGTCGCGAGACGGCAGAGTTTGTCGCCAAATGACAACTTTATCACGGCGCGATAAAGTTGTCGCTGCGCGACAACCTCTGTTTTCTTGCGCCAAGTTCTCGCGACATTGCGCCAGGAGTCTGTCTTCTTGTTTTGACCAATACTAGTACTGTCTCGATGATTCTACTTCCTGATTGAGTTATTCCGACTTTTCTGAACCCATATGTGTTCTAAATATGGTCTTAGCCCCTGGGAATTCACGCTCCATCCACCCTAATGAACGCTCCGTGCAACAATGGGTGCATCCGAGTTTGTGAATTTACCAAAACATGGAAGCAAGTCTAACTTGCTGGGTCCCATCCATCATGCCAACCCTTCCAAAGGTAAGGCTTCCGCACGATGCATCCGGACTCATAACCATGGACCCTCTTTGGACACCATAATCCTTGACCTTTAGAGAACTAGAGCCATGGTTAGGTTGCAAACTCATTGTATCATATTGTGACTACTTGACTACTAGTGCATTCCTTACTTGTGCATACTTTACTTGTGATTAAACTAACCTCTTGTGTTGACTTGTTTTTGCAAATAAAGTCCTAATCAACTAACCAAGACTAAAAAGGACTTTGCTTAATTAATTGGTTAATTAATTTGAACTCATAAAGTCTAAACATACTTAACTTAGTAAGACTATAGGCTTAAACCTTCGAAAGGACCACCAAAAACAAATTACATTGACATTCCCTTATTTGGTGCGAAAATTTGGTTTGTGCCGCCGAACACCAGGTTTATCATTCCGTGACAGCCTTGTCGCGCCGCGACAGGACCAGCATTCCGCGACAGTTCCAACGCCACGCGATGGTTCGGTTTTTTCCTTTCCGAGTCTTCATGTCGAGTTTATTTATCATAATTAACCGGATTATTGTATAAACAATGTCTTAACTTAGTCTTCACTTGAGTCTAATCACATATTTAGTCCCATGGTCATTACACGAGTCTTGCACATATCACTTTCACTCACGAGTCATTGCACACACTTGGTACATACCTTTTTCACACCATGACCATGTTTTAGGTCCATCCATGACTCGTCTGTAATACCCCGTATTTTTTAAATGTATTTTCTAATTAATTAATTAATTAATATTTTCTAAAAAGGGTATCTTAGTAATTTATTTTACTATTTGAATTTTAGAGCCAAAATGATATTTGAAATTTGACGCCAAATACATTTTAAAACTCAATAATTATTTTGGATTTTGGATAAGATTTATTATCCATTTATTTTATTTTAAAAACTGGATTATTTATATATTTTAGATATTTTAATTAAAGCAAAAACTATATTTAATTAATAAGGGCCGAAAATTCCTAATTATTGACTAAGATTTTCGAATTTTCCTAGTGTGGAAAATCTGATTTTCTAGGTTAATTTATTTACAAAATAATTGGTATCTTTTTAATTAATTATTTTATACAATAAATATTATTTACACGATTATTTTTAATTCCTTAAATCTAGAAAAATTAACTCCCTAAAATATACTAATAGGATCCGAAAATTTGAGCTATGGAAGCTCAATATTTTCGGCCCTCATGGTCAAATTTTGGGTGATTTATTTTGGAAAATTGTATTTTTAATTATCTCCTTAAAATCTCTTATTTTCCTTAATTTATTTCTCCATCTCCTAAATATTTTATCATCTTATTTTCCTACCTTATATCTTCCTTTATTATTCCCCAAGTAATCTCTTTTGCCATATTATTTTTCATGACAACGCACTTTCCTTAATTCTATTATTCGTAATCACCTTAATATCAAAATTTTCCGTATTTCTTTTATTCTCTTATCCAAGTAATTCCTTAATTCTTTTTACCATAATTCTTCCTACATTCTCCTACCATAATTCTTGCATGAGCTAGCCTATAAATACCCCCTCATACCTTTCAAATTCTTCACACCAAAAATTCAATTCTCTTCTTCTCTTTTACTCTTCTTTTCCCTCAACCTTTTCCTACTTTTCTTCTCCTCTTTTTTTAAAAGAAAATCTGCCCGTATATCTTTGGAACCAATTTTCGGGCACTTCTGGTCAACTTTGGGGTTTTTATATTTCACAAAAAATTGTTTCTCTCAAAAAATCCTTGAGGTTAGGCTCAAGAATCACCCAATTCGGAGTTATATCAAAGGAGTTATGACCTCTGCAAGTTATGCCTATTCTTTCCAACGCAAATTCAATTCTCTTTAATCCTATTCCATTATTTTCTTCATGGTTAGTTTTCTAAAATATAAATACCTATTTCAAAGTTATAATTTTATATTAAAGTATTATTTTTAAAAGAGTTTTATAGTCCATGCACATTAGATTTGGGTTTACGTGTAAAGATGTTGTGATAACCTTATGGTTATGTTAATTGCAAGGTGTATTCGTGATTGAACTTTGAAAGTGCGAAGTGTTAATTGATATTCGGAATCAAGGTACGTTTAGGTGGCTAGATACCTTTGAAAGTGATTGGTTTGAATAGCATGTTTTATATGATTTTATTGGTGATGGAATTAAATTGATTTGAATCATGATTTATGAAATAAAGTATGTTTGGAGGTATTGATTTAATATTTGTTTTAATAAATGTATTTTAAAAGGATTGGTTTTTTATCATGTTGTGAATGGTTAGAAATTATTTATTATGTTTACAGGAATTTGGTTTTAAAAACAAAGTATGCTGGATTGTTTTAAAGAGTTTTTAAAACGATTTTTCAAAGGAAGAGTTATTGATTTTGAAAAGTTATTTATATGAGATTTAATTCTCAAGTATTTATTAAAAGGTTGATTTTGAGAGCATGTGGAATTAAATAAAAAGGAGTTTTAATTATATTGAATTATTGGTATTGGTTTCAAATCATGAGTTTTGGAATTATTGGATTAAAAAGGATTTATTGAATTATTGAAGTATTATTAAAGCTTTACAAGCATGTTAGTAATCCCACTATGCGGATTTGGTAGATAAGGCTTTGGACTTTATATGACCGAGTCTTTCCTCAAGAATAGCCTTGCAATATAAGGAGACTAGCGTGGGGGGTGTGCACACTTGGTGAGGAATTGGTTTTAAAAAGAAGAATTGGTTTTATTGAATTGATTATTGAAATATTGAATTATTGGAATTGGTTTTATAAATCGTTTCATCGAATTATTGAATTATTGAGATTTGGTTTTGAAACATGAGTTTTGGAATTCATTGGATTAATTATTGGAATTGGTTTTAAAAGCATGTTTGCAAATAAATTGAATTTACTTATCTTGCACTTATCGTACTTAGCATATTTTGCTAATCCGTATTTCCTTTTTGTTTTGGTTCGCCCTGTTTACCGTAATGGTAAGCAATGTTGACTATTTTCAGGTGGAGTCATGAATGAGCATATGGGAGTCCCGGGATTTGCTTCACCTAGTTTAGGAATGTTGGTCTTGTCTTTATATTGTACTCATAACAATGTTACTATTTTTATAAGTATTAATAAAAGAAAGTTAAGTTTTCGCAGCAAGTTTTGTTATTGAGTTAAGTATTTTGAGTAGCCTTACGTAATCACGCAGCGGTAATACGCCTAAGTCTATCTCACGATATAATTATACGTATTATACTAGTATTTCCGTAGAGGAAGATTTGGGGGTGTTACATCGTCTTTTCCGTCATTCGAGTTGAGGGTCCATCCTATTCCCGGATTTTTTTTTCATACCCTTCCACATTCACATACTTTCCCTGCACACATATACCCTTCTATATATTTTCCTTCTACATCACCTTCCATACATCACATACCTTACCATAAATACACCTTCCTTCACATACTTTCCTCTTTCATGCTTTCCCCATACATATCATTCCCCTCATACTCTATGATCTTTTCCCATCTATGCATGTTGAATTGAGTTTGAGTCAAGTAATTGACAATGAGTGTCCATGGTTTAATTTTACAGCACTTGGTCAAGGAGAGAAGGGTATTTAATTAAGTAAAACACTTTCGTTCAAGTACTACTCTTTGATAAACCGATTCGATAGAGGAGAAAGTTCGTAATAATGGCCAGTCAAGAAGATTTTGAGAAACTTCAAGAAACTATGAATGGACTTGCTGAAATGCTCAAGGGACTCACCACTCGAGTCGAAGATCCTAACAACCAATTGAAACCATAAAGAGCATGGAGGATAGCTTGAGTCAAATCTCCCATGACTACAAGTACTTTGGAATAAGCTCTAAGGGAATCTCAATGGATAAGGAACTTCTTCCGCAAAAGTTCTCTGCCAATGACATTCCTAAATTCAAAGCTACTGACAACCCTTACTTCCACTTGAGGGCCTTTGAGACAATCATGGAGATCAAGGGGATTGACGAAAGTTTTCCCCTCGCTTTTCCCGCTTTCTCTTAAACTAGTATGCCAACAATGGTTCTTTTCCATAGACACTGAGAAGATCGCTACTTGGGATTCAATTACACATGCTTTCATTGATAGATACAAATGTAATATTCAAGTAGAAATTGATCATAGGGAACTTGAAATTCTTAAACAAAAAGAAAATGAAGGTTTCACTACCTTTTACAATAGATGGAAGGAAAATTCCGCTAGAATGATTGAAGTTCCAAGTGAGAAGGAATCTGTAAGGATGTTCATTAAGAACCTCCAAGAGAAATACCAAAAGCATTTGAAATATCAATGCAACCTAAATACTTTCAAAGCTGTCTATAACATAGGCATTGAAATTGAGGATGACCTTGCAAAATTGAAATCTACTAACAATAGTGACAACAGTGGATGGAAAGGAAAGAAGAACGACAATCCTTCTTCTTCCAAAAACACCCACTTTAGTAACAATGTTAGTACCTTTAACCTCAATGATGTCTTAGCCATGGATTTTCAAGGGCCGAGAAGGCATCTAAGAAAGGAGTTCACCCCTATTAGGATGAGCTATGATACCGCCTTTGATCGACTCCATGCCAAGGGACTCATCACTCCCATTGGACCTATGCAAGATCCTCCACCTTAAAGGAGAACATCCAAGTGGAACCCAGATGCACAATGCAAGTACCATCAAGGTAGGGGTCATACTACCGAGAGTTCTTGGAAGCTAAAAGAGGTCATCCAATATTTGATCGATAATAACAATCTTCCCGTTCCCCCTGCCGACAAGAAGACCGAGTGATAAAGTGACAAGGCACAAGGCGCTATATCTTTAGGATTTTCATGATTTTTTTTTCTTATTTTTGATTTCCCTTTTCCCCAATAAGTCTAGCATAGGCACCCTTCATCTTCCTTAGATTTATTTCATAAGTTTGTTTTTTTTTCTTCCTTCTCCATTTTCAATAAAATGAGCATTTTATTTCTTTGCATATGATCATTACATCACCTAAAAAAAATAAAAAAAATCCATGTTGAACTAAGCATAAGATATACCAATGATTTAAGGCACCCCTTGTAGCCACATGATATTACCTTTACCCCCTTTTGAATATACAACCTCTCTTGATAAACCACTTAAAGCCTCGTCTAACGATTGGCCTTTCTTTTTTCAACCCACATCCACCTAACTTTGGGATGGGATGGTGTGCAACTTATGCAATTTTCAAAAACCAAGTACAAAAGTCTGAGTGATTCTTATCAATAAAATTTTGAAAGTTGAAAAAACCAAATAGCAATAATAGTGTGCAAAAGGGCAAGTGTGCCAATGTCTTTGATATGAACACGTCTCAGATTGCGTCTCTTATCGAGTGCTCGGTACCGTGCCTGAGAAACATGAATGTCAAGTGAGTGATAGACCGCATGATCGGGATTGCCCACACTTATCCAAAGAAAATTCAAATACAAATACAAATACAAATACAAATACAAATACAAATACAAATTTCAAATACAATAACAAATAAAAGAGAGTTCAAAAGTGAGAAACCTCAAGCATACAAATACCAAGATTCAAATGCAAGGTTGCACACCTTGGGGGCTTATTTTGGGTCTTGAGCCTTTATCCCTTCTTCTTCAAACCTTTAGCCTAACCCCATTACAACCCTTGAAAAGGTGTACACACACTTGTACGAGGTTTGGCTAGAGCTACGTTTGGCCTGATTCCTAACGGATACGTAGGCAACCTCACACGGGGGTGCAGCCGTAATAAAAATGCATTCATTCATTTACATTCGTGCATAATCATATCGAGGGATCTCCAATGCTCATCCTTATCCATTTAGATCTAGACTTGGGGACTTGATCCCTACTTCATTAGCCTACCCAGCCTAAGAGTCACCATCATTTGGCTCTTCTCAAAATATTTTTCCACACCCTTAGCCTTTGCAGCCTAACCTTAGTGTCACTTTCACACACATCACAAATACATAGCCAAATAATCTTTCCCTTAGGATCCCTTTGTCATGAAATCTTGATACAACTTTGAAGCATGCCTTGTCATCTTAGAATCACTCATTATCATAATCATCATCGAATCACAAAGTATGAAGTACTTAGCCTCCGTGCCTAAGTTACCCAAATACTTTCATTATCGAATCATCAAACTTTGCACCATGAAATACACAATTAATGCATACACTTGATTAAGCTCATTCAACATGTATCATTACTCGATTCATTTTTTTCATCTCTTCTTTCCTCTTGAGGAAGTTCAAAACTTCACCCCTTTTGATTTTCACCTACCTTCTACCTCTTTTCCTTTTTACGTCTTTCTTTTCGAGAGAAAGTCGGTACCCTCCACAAAAATGACGGAAATTTTTTGCTTTTTCTACATTTTGGAGTTGCACGAGCACAATCACCACACAATGCACACACGAGTCATACACATTGAGTCATATCACATCACACCGAGTTGAGTCCGCACATACGTGTCACATCACATTGAGTCACACAATGAGTTGAGTACACCAAGCCTTGAGTCAACCTCAAGCCAACCAACCACAATGAGTCAAGTAACACCAAGCCTTGGGTCAACCTCAAGAAAACTATAAATATGAGCAAAGTCCTATAGTTCAAAATATAGATGCAGGTACACCTGGCAGACGAGTAATCTTTACAAAAGATTTAAGGCAATTTGATTGAGTATAAATGAGCAAAAGGCACGAGCAACAGCAACAAAGCCGAACAATCAGAATGAGTTTAAAAAACTCTAACCTTGATTCCAACGCAGCACGACAGAAACAACGCAACGCGATACACCCTGACGCGGCGTAACAACATTATCGCCACACGATGAAACCTCACATGTCACGTTGGACTTGAATTCTTGCAGATCGATTTGTTGGACGACAATTATTTACTCGAGCCTCGTGATGAGCAGGTTACCAAATATTTGGATTTGATTTATGATCGGCCCGATGACGATCATGTTTGATTGATGATCGGCCTGATGACGATCACTTTATTGATTGAGTACGCCTAAGAATTGGCTAAGCACCTTTGATCGTGCCTAAGCATTGGCTAAACACATTTGATAGCGCCTAAACATTGGCTAAGCACGTTCAAGAACGCCTAAGCATTGGCTAAGCATATTCAATACACCTAAGCATTGGCTAAGAATATTCAATACACTTAAGCATTGGCTAAGCATATTCAATACACCTAAGCATTGGTTGAGCACATTTCAATACACCTAAGCATTGTTTGAGTCCACCTAAGCATTGGTTGGGCACATTTCGATACACCTAAGCATTGGTTGAGTCTGCCTAAGCATTGGTGGAGTAAATTGATTGAGTAGTGATCATAAAGAATTCCTAAGATGGAATATTTCTACAAAAATCAATTTAAAGCTCGATAAAAGATTAAGAGATGGGGTTTTTACGGAAATTTTCCAAAGCTGGAGAGGATGCCACTTCCAGGAGTGAAGGCGGGAAGATTTGAAGACGGCGACGCACTGCAGTCTTCGACAACATTCCCTAATAATTTGGAGGTTGTCCCCCTTGATTTGCAGATCGCGAAGCACTACAATCTTCGACGACACTCCCTGATAATTTGGAGGTTGTCCCCCTTGATTTGCAGATCACGAAGCACTGCGATCTTCGATGACTCTCCCTGATAATTTGGAGGTTGTCACTTTGATTTGAAGATGGCAAATCACTGCGATCTTTGACGGCACTCCCTGATAATTTAGAGGTTGTCACTTTGATTTGAGAAGATAGCGAAGCACAGGGATCTTCGATAGCACTCCCTGATAATTTGGAGTTTGATTCAACAAAATTGATTCAGCGAAATATCAAGCAGTGCAAGAGGAAGATTTGTGATGGTCATTACACTGCTGTGGTTTGGGTTCTTTCTTCTTCTGGCATTACTTCATATAATGATGCCACTTTTGCGGATTTACAGTCGAAACACCCTTCTTCGTCATCTCTATCTTTGCCTGATATACCAATTGTTAACCATCATCTCATTGCTACTGATGCTATTATTAGGGACCAGATTATGAGTTTTCCACGTGGCACATCATGTGGCAGGGACGGGTTACATACTCAACACCTTATGGATTGTTTAAGTGGGGCTGCGGTGGCTGTTTCGAATGGATTAGTTGACTCTATTTCTCAGGTGGTTAATCTTTTTCTAGCTGAGAAGTGTCCCAAGGATTTGGGCCAGTTCATTGCAAGTGATCCTCTCACACCTCTTGTCAAACCGGGTAGTGGTATTCGTCCTATAGTTGTGGGTACTGCTTGGCGACGTCTGGTTTCGAAGGTTGGTGCTGTTTAGGTTGGACCAACTCTTAGTCGTTATTTTGATAGTCTTCAATTTGGTGTTGGGGTGCTTGCGGGTGGTGAGGCAGTTCTTCATGTTGTGAATCGGTTGATAGAGGATTGCAGTTCTCATGTTGGTCTTTCTATGTTGTTGGTGGATTTTCGAAATGCCTTCAACTTAGTCGATCGTTCAGTCATGTTACATGAAGTTCGTCTTTGTTGTTCGGCTATTTCGAGTTGGGTTGAATTCTGCTACTGTCAGCCTGCTATATTATATTATGGGGAGCACACCTTATGGTCGTCTCAGGGGGTGCAGCAGGGTGATCCCCTTAGTCCTTTGCTTTTCGCTTTGGTTTTACATCCCTTGGTGTGTAAAATCAGAGACTCTTTTGACGTTCGTCTTCAGGCATGGTATTTGGATGATGGCACTATTATTGGTGATACCTTGGTGGTGGCGAAGGTTCTGGAGTTGATTATGGAGGATGGGCCTCGTCTCAGACTTCACCTCGGCGTGGAAAAAACTGAAGTTTTCTGGCCTACAGAAGACCCTCATAGCAGGCTTGTGGGTGTCTTTCCGCCTGACATTGGTCAGCCTCTAAATAGAGTTAAATTGCTTGGTGGTCCGGCTAGTTCCGACCTCCATTTTTATTGGTGAGCTTGTGATGCAAAGAGTGACCAAGACCATTGCGCTTATGGATAAGGTTGCTAAGCTCGATAATCCTCAGTGTAAATTGTTGTTACTTAGGGCATGTATTGGAGTTTCTAAACTCTACTTTGCTTTGCGTACTTGTCCTCCTATTACTTTTGATGCGGCTTAGCGCATATTCGTTGGGGCTCTTCGATCTTCCTTAGAGCGTATTGTTATTGCTTCAGGGCCTGGGTTTGGCGATTGGCAGTGGCGGCTTGCCATCTTACCATTTGCATATGGGGAGCTTGGTGTTTATTCCACGGGTGATGTTCGTCATTATGCTTTTCTTGCTTCTCGGGTACAGTCTGCTGGGTTGCAGACAAAGCTTTTACGACATGCTGGCATTGTTGGTCTTGGTCGGGACTTTGAAGATGCGTTGAGTCTGTTTAATGGAACGGTGGAGTCTGACATTTTAAGTAACCCTAATAAGGTCACTGCCCCTAAACTCATGAAGAAATTGACAGATATATATTTCACAAAGGTTACCACTTCTGTAGAGTCCGCTTTTTCTTTATCTCCTCGGTAGTAAGCTTTGTGGTAGTCACAGCAGGGCGATCACACTTCGTCTTGGCTTCAGGCGGTCTCTATTCCGAGGTTAGGTCAGACGAATGCTAAGACTTACCGATGTGTATTGTGCTATCGGTTGGGTGTTCTCTTGTTGTCTATCACAGCGTCGTGCTCTGCTTGTTCAAGGGTTTTTACTAGGGATATTTTCGGTGATCACGCGGTGTCTTGTGCTGGTATCGTGGGCATTAAACATCGACATAATGTTGTTCGGGATACCCTTGTTGATGTTTGCTATCGATCTGGGATTTCAGTAAGGAAGGAGGTTGACATTGGGTTGTCTGGAGGGAACGACATGGCCCTCAGACCTGTAGATGTGTTACTTTATTCCTAAGATCGTGGTCGCGATGTATGTGTTGATTTGACAGGGTCTTCTCCTTTGACACATTCTAGGCTATCTGACTTCGTTCCTAGACGGGTTATGGCTGATGCGACTCATGGGAAGCGGGTCAAGTATGAATCTAGTTGTCGGGCAATTGGATATGGATTCCTTCCCTTCTCTTTTTCTTCACTTGGGGAATTAGAGAAAGAGGTTGTTGCGTTGCTGAAGCGGGTTCAAAAGTTCTCGGCGACTCAGGATATTGGAGCTCGTGCTGCTGCTCATATTTTCACTAGGATAAGTTTGTTATACCTAGAGGAGTGGGGGCCCAGATTCTATCTCGGCTTCCCACTAATTTTTTGTAGGTTGTATGGCTTTATCATAATAATAATAAAATCTACTGTGCTCTACTGAAATTTGCTCTGTTGACCCCTGCTCTGCCTAGAAGCTCAAAAGAATAAGGTATAAGTTGTATCATAAGTATAATCTACATTATATTATATCATACTATCATATAGTGTAGATTATGTTATATCATTCTCCCTCTGTCTCATAATACTTGACACAATTTTCATTTTCGTCCGTCCCAAAATACTTGGCACGTTATTAAGTATGGAATTGAACCACTTATAAAAAAAATATTTTCCTATACTCTCCTTGAGACCACAAACCCCAAAACTCAATTAAATCCTACATTTTCTCTCTCCTCACTACCCCCACCTCCCTCCTCTTTTTTTTTTTTTTTTTTTTTTTTACAATATAAAAATACAAATGATAATCCTTTATAAAATAAACAAATATTATAAATGAATTCACTTATAGTTTTCTTAAATTACGTGTCTATCCCAACGTCCCAAATATTCTGAAACGGAGGGAGTACTATCATATATTGTCGTGCCGTTCTTAATGACGAGCCAACCTAATACAAAATTAATTTTTCATCCACGTGAATCCAGGGTTATAAGTAACAAACCAACCTAATCCCAAATTTATTTTTTAAACCACGTGATTCATTGATTATAGATACAGCTTTGTCAGCTTGGATAGATCAAGTGATCAACCCATCAAAGTGTATCTAAATATTTTTTACATTTCCCCTCTAAATCATATTGAAAAAAATAAAAAATAATAAACCCTTATATTATACGGAGTAAATTACTTCCTCCGTTTCACATTATAATTCATGTTTCCTTATTTAGGAGACTAAAAATGTTGTTTCTATATTTATTTTTGGTAGTGGGGTTGTTTGGTAAGTAGCTTTTTGTATAGCTTTTGGCTTTTAAAAATGGTCAAACAGCCAAAATATATATTTGGTTAATTGGCTTTTTGGTTGTCTAAAAAGCTAGCTTTTTCGCCAAAAGCCAAAAGCTAGTGAGAGTAGCTTTTTTGGGTTGGCTTTTGGCTTAAATGATAAAAATTACAATTTTATCCTAATTACACCTATTAACATTCTCATCAATTACCTTTCTCTCTTCTAAAACAAAAAAAAAACCCAATATAATACTAATACAATAATACACTATAGAGATGAGGATTATATTTGGGGGAAGTTCAGGTGAGTCAGAACACAATCTTAGATCATTAATATCATAATATGCATGCTTATGATCTATTTTTCTAAGTTACTACCTATGCTCTATTATTCATTTTAGATTGTACTATTGAAATTCTTTTAAGCATCATTGTACATGTGAGAAAAATATCATAACTCTTTTCTGAGTCGTTTATCATAGCACTAATACTAATAATTATTATTGTTGTTATATTGTTTATATAGTAAATAAAATATGTGATAATAAGTATAAAAGAGCACTAATAATAATAATAGTAATAATAATAATAATAATAATCCTACTTAACAAAATTATAAAAAAATTATTATGAAAAATATAATACGAAGTAACAGTGATACTAGTTAGTAGTAGTAAATAACAATCCTACTTAACAAAATAAAAAAATTATTATGAAAAAAATACGAAGTAGCAGTGATACTAGTTGGCAGTAGAAGTAAAAAAAAAGGTTATAATAATAATAATAATAATAATAATAATAATAATAATTATTATTATTATTATTATTATTATTATAAAAAATTACAAAAACCTACAAAGTCAACCAAATTACAAGAAATTAGTGGGAGCCGAGATACAATTTGGGCCCCCACCCCTCTAGCTATAGTGAACCTGATCCTGCTGAAGATGTGAGCAGCTGCACGAGCACTAATATCCTGAGTCCTAGCAAATGCCTGAAGCCCCGCTTCAGCAACTCAACAACATCCTTCTCTAATCCCCCCAATGAAGAAAAAGAGAAAGGAAGAAAATCATAGCCAATAGCCGTGCAACGCGCCCCATACTTGTCCTGCTTCGCTCAGCAGCAACCGACACTACACGACAAGGAATTAAGTCAGACAATCCAAATTGTGTTAAAGGAGAGACCCCGTCAAGTCAACAGACACATCAAGACCTCTGTCCTAAGAATAAATTGCAGGTCGAAGAACCCCATCGTTCCCTCCACTCAACCCAACGTAACCTCCTTTCTTGCAGAAATCCCAGACTGAAAACAAATATCAACAAGGGTATTGCGAACAACATTATGTCGATGTTTAATCCCCACCATCCCAGCACTTGATACTGCATGATCCCCAAAATGTCCCCATCGAAAACCCTTGAGCATGCAAAACACGGTATCGAAACGGAGAACAAAGGAACACCCAACCAGTAGCAAAGAATAGAACGGTAAGCCTTACCATTCATATATAGTCTGATCCAACCCCGATATTGGGACCGCTCGCAACAAGGCAGAAGTGTGATCCCTTTGCTGGGACTTTCATAAGGCAACCTGACGCGGAGATAAGGAGAAAGTGGATGTTGCAGATGCAGTAACCTTCGTGAAATATATATCTGTTAATTTCTTCATGATTTTGGGGGCAACAATCTCACTAGGGTTTTCTCAACGTTTACATGGAGGTCGAGACGAGGTCCCTCCGCCAAAATCAACTCCATAACCTTTCCCACCACCAAGGTGTCACCAATAACAGTGTCGTTATCTAAATACCAAGCCTCAAAAGTGATGCCTGAAAACCTGATTAAAATCGCCTAAGCATCGGCTGAAAATCGCCTGAAACGCACCCTGAAATTGGACGTGGAAATCGCACCAAAATCTGCGTGAAATGCAGCACGAACTGCACCAAAGAAACATGTAAACTGCCAAAATTCCGCAAGAAAATCACCTGAAGATCGCCAGAAAATCGAGTCGCCGTCGTTATTATTATTATTATTATTATTATTATTAGAAAGATAATAAAACATATCAATGCCCTTAAAGGTAATTTTAGCCCCAAACAGCCAATAACCAATTTTACCAAATATGTCTTTTAAAGGCCAACAGTTAAACAACCAACATAAAAAGCCAATACAAACAGCTAGTCAGACAAGCCAAGAGTAATAGCTAGCAGCCAACAACTAATTGCCAATTGCCAAATAAGGCCAGTATGTAAAGACCATTATACTCTCATTTTTTTTAACTAGCCTTGTACTTTTTTTAGAGCTGATCAAAGCTGACCCGCCCCGAATTCGGGTGGGCTTTGGGCAGCTATTTTTGGCCCGAAATCGGGTTGGGCCCGGCCTGGCCCGATTTTTTTATGTTTTTTTGGGCAGGCTTGGAAATACATTTTTATGCTATTTTAGTTCATTTTTTTTGGCCCGCCCCGAAAAACTTGCACGGCCCGGCTATTTTTTGGGCGGGTCTGGGCATGGAATTTTTAGCCCGTAGCTAGGCCCGACCTGACTCGACCCGAGAAATGGGTAGATTTTAATGGCTCGGCCCGGCCCATCCATTGATCAGGTGTAACTTTTTTTCACTTTCTTTTTCTAAAATTTGTCTATAATTGTACTTTTCACAAATTTTTAATATAGTTCATCCCAGATCTCTTTCCATTTCCTAAATATCGTGAAAAAACACGAACATGAACTGAAACGAGAGAGTAATAACATACTACTGTACTGGAGTACAAATAATCATCAAATTTTATTACGCGGTTGATATAGACAGCAAGTGAGAAATTGCCTTAGCTAAAAACCGCGACTATATACTAAAAAATAAATAGATAAATAAATGGGACCCACATTTCCATTGAATTTTCACTCTCACTCCCTCCCCTATATATAACCCTCCACCGCCCCTTTCATTTTTCCATCTCACACTCCCCTTTTCCCACTCGCACACCGAGAGGAGAGAGAAAATCCAAAATCCCAAAATAATTTTGTTAGAGAGAGAAAGCTTGGTTAGAGAGAGAAACGAATCAACAATGGCGTCCTCTACCAGAGTAGATCTTGATGGAAATCCGATTAAGCCGCTGACTATTTGCATGATCGGTGCTGGAGGTTTCATTGGCTCTCACCTTTGTGAGAAGCTCATGTCTGAAACTCCTCACAAAGTTCTTGCTGTTGATGTTTACAATGATAAGATCAAGCATCTTCTCGAACCTTCTACTCTTCCTTTTGCTGATCGAATTTCGTTTCACCGGATTAATATTAAGCATGATTCTCGCCTTGAAGGTCTCATTAAGATGGCGGATCTGGTATTGCATTTGTTTTTTCGATTCATTTTTAGGTTTTTTGTTTTTAATTTGTTGGTTTTTTGTTTGAAATTTGATTGATTTTTGCGGAGTATGTGATTGTTAATTTTCTCGGATTTGTGAAAATTTGTTTTGTCGGTGCTTGAATTTTTGCTTGATTAGCGCATTTTTGTTGAATTATTCGGCGAATTAAACCGCCGGAACTTTCATTTCACGAATTCTGGTGTCGGTGTTGCAATTTATGCTTGATAAATGCAGTTTTATTAAATGATTTGTTAATTTGAACTTCTGATGCAATTTTCCATGAATTTTAGTATCGACATTGCTGTTTTATACTTGATTAACACGATTTTGAAGAATCATTTGATGCTTAGAAGTTGCGATGTTTGAAATTTTTACTCAATTTTGGTGTCGGCAATTAGATTTGTGCTTGATTTTGTATGAATTGTTGTTTTAGACCATCAATTTGGCAGCGATCTGTACTCCTGCTGACTACAACACTCGTCCACTCGACACAATCTACAGCAACTTCATTGATGCATTGCCAGTGGTACGAGTTGAATTATTTTAATTTAGTTTTCGCCTCGTTAACGATAACTGAATCTACATGAGTTTGATTTTGATGACATTGATCTATGATAATGATATTGTAATGTAGGTTAAGTACTGTTCTGAGAATGGCAAGCGTCTCATTCACTTCTCTACTTGTGAAGTCTATGGAAAAACCATTGGTTGCTTCCTTCCCAAGGATAGTCCTTTGCGCCAGGTAACACGTTAGCCTTTTGATGCAGATCTGTGTTCTTCCTCATGGCCTGTTTTATCCCATATTCCTGTCACACTAGCTTTTTTTTGTAAAAAGATGCTTTTATAGATTTGATTTTTTAATTTTTTATTTTATTTGGTCACTTTTTTGTAGTTAGCTTTGAGTGGGGTTGACTAGTTGGAATATAATATTAGGAGGTGTTTACTGCTTAGATATAAGTCATATAACTAATCATGTAGAAAATCAGATACTTTTTTTTTGTAATTAAGAATGATAGTCATTACTCGGCACAACCATTAATCAATTGGATTCGCGATTAGCTTAGATTCTATAACCAAGGATTGGATCCTTAGCCAGAGAAAATTATTGGTGCGGTTGATGGATAAGTCTCACTCTTGGTCTGAAGTTGGAGAGGCCTTGTTGAATTATGCTTTTAATTTATTCTGAATATGCTTTCCTGTGGTTGGTAGTGATGCTAATACGTCACACAATGCGAACTTATAGTCTTGATAACATTTTGTTTCCTGCAACTGGAGTAAAATTTTCTGTATGTCTTTTTAATTTGTTTGTGATCCTTTATATACAATGTAGACCCTGGCCAAAGAATCTTTACTAAGTGTTGTTGTATAATCGCATGTTGTAAACTATGTGACGAGGTATTGGCTGGATCATAGATCTAATGAAGTAATGTGAAACAAAAACAAAATAAAAAAATTAATAAAATAAGGTCTTTTAGCTACAACCGCATGGCTCACTTATGCAAGAATGGAGTGCCAATGCTATTAACTCATACATGCAGGTTGCTTCATGACATTTTGAATTGATTTGATATTGTCCTACCTTGTACCTCAAATATCTATACACATGATTCGTATGAAAATTTATATTTTTAATCATTAGCCAACATTAGTGCCACAATAAAAATTTTAGTTTTTAACATCAACCAAAGCTTATTATTAATCATATAACCGGCCATATTGCCAACATTAGTGTCACAATAGAATTTAAAAATCAACCAAAGCTAATTATCTTGCCTGATTATGTCCTTATCTTGAAAATTTTGAATAGAATTGGTCTTGTTTTGTCATGGTGATGTTTTTTTATTTTTATTTTTTATCTATTTTGATTGTCTAGACATGTTTGTTTGTGAGGTCAACAAATGTCCATCAAATTTTAAGTTAGCTTTTTTAAAGTCATGTAAAAGCTTTTGCTGCGAACATTGAGGTTTTTACTTTATTTCTAGAATTTTAGGGGCATGCAGATGACAAATATGTGAATGATGTCATAGATTACCTATGCCTGTTATTGTAGAATAAAAGTCCTTTTACTTTTTACCTTTAAAAAAGGGGGTCGATAAGTCTTTTTGAGGCTATCAATTTCATTTAACAACTAAAAACTGGTACTCTGGTAATGCATGTAAGTTCTGAGAAGAGGGCAGTTAATTTAGATAAGAGAAATGTAGAAGAAAAGAGAGAAGCCACAGTCCTCTTGAATTTTTTATTTTTTTTTTCGCTGTTCTCCTACCTTATCATCCACTTTGGTTGCTCGGACCTAAACATTACTTCTTCCCTCCCTCATTCTTTTGTGAGTGAGTTTTTATTCCTAGGTTCTTACTTATCTTAAATGCTCATCAGTCAATTCTAGTTGTGGTGTGACCATAGACAGCACCATCAGAATTTTTTTTACCTGATTTACTTGAGATTTAATTTCAAGGATTAAAAAATTTGTGAACCTTTATCGAAGTAACTTCTTTTCCCCAGTTTCTTCTTGTGGGAAAACATATTTACCTGTATCCAAATTGAAGCCAGCTATTTAAAATATTTTGAGTGTGATTTCATATATCCAAGCAGCATTTGTCTGGTTAGTTTATGCCCATCTTTGAATCTCTTTGATGGGCAATTTAGTCTCAAGTAAATTCCTAATTTGTCATGTCTTAATAGGGAGAAGAGGATGGGGGGGTGGGGGCGGGCTGTATAAGTGGATTCCCACCACAACCTCATTTCCATATGTGAGCAAGGGAAAATAAATCATCACTCAAGTTTTCCTGTTCCCTCCAAATTCCTTAAAACACTATGAAGTGTTTTTGACCTACCTTTTCTATTTCTCTGGTTGTTGTTGCATCATGTATACTTATATTTGGGTCTTCTAGTCTCATGGATGTTGAAATGAGCAAAATTAGTAAGATATTTTTCTAATTCTTAGGAAGTGGAGTTGTATTTTTTAAGAAGTTTGGAGTAATGCAGATTTGTGTATATCTTGGAAATGGGAGGTTGCTTTAGATTTTGCCTGAGATGAATGACAGAAAGGGTGTTAAATAATCTGTAGAAACTGGTTGAATATGAGGATGTTTTTTTCATTGGCTTGTTCCTGTTTATTCATCCTTGTATGTTGATGTGGCAGGATCCTTCATACTTTGTTCTCAAAGAAGATGAATCTCCCTGTATCTTTGGTCCCATTGATAAGCAGAGGTGGTCCTATGCATGTGCAAAGCAATTGATTGAGAGGCTTGTCTACGGTAGATACTATTTCTCTCAAGTTTTTCCTTCTCCTGGAACCTTTTCCCAGAGTCGAATCCTATTCTTCATCCTCATTGATTTAATATTCTTATATTTATGTATTACAGCGGAGGGTGCTGAAAATGGTCTCGAGTTCACAATCGTGAGACCTTTCAACTGGATTGGCCCCAGGATGGATTTCATTCCCGGAATTGATGGTCCTAGTGAAGGTGTTCCAAGAGTTTTGGCTTGCTTTAGCAATGTATGTTATCTCATATATGTACTGCTCAGATTCTGTTCTGTTCATTCTTTTTCTCTTCTCATTGTTAATGGTTAATCATGGTTTGTCTTTCAGAACCTACTGCGTCGTGAGCCTTTGAAGCTTGTGGATGGTGGTGAATCCCAGAGAACTTTCATCTACATCAAGGATGCCATTGAAGCTGTACTATTGATGATTGTATGTTGATACTCAACCTTAATGATTTGTCTGAATCTTTTAAGTCGTTAAGTAATCTTTGCTTGGGGTCATTACTGAACTATGGTGTCTTTTTCCAGGAAAATCCTGGCAGGGCAAATGGGCACATCTTCAATGTTGGCAATCCTAACAATGAAGTTACTGTTCGACAACTTGCTGAAATGATGACCAAGGTAAACTGTTGTTTCCATGGCTCTAATGCACATCTTGTATGCGGTTCATACCAAGCTTTCCGCCATTAAATTGTCATGTAATTGATCCTACCAATTATTTTTTGTAGGTCTACTCGAAGGTGAGTGGAGAGTCTGAATTGGAAACACCCACTGTTGATGTTAGCTCCCAGGAGTTCTATGGTACAGGATATGATGACAGTGACAAGAGAATTCCTGACATGACCATCATCAACAAACAGCTTGGTATTATATCTTATTTCTAATATTTCTTGATAAATTTCTTCGATCCAAAATTAGTTGTGACATTGTCCCAACTGCTGCAAAATTTAGAATATGAGATGATTTACAATAGTTGAATCACCCATAATCTTAATTTTAGTGGTTTATTGGAAAATCTAATTATAAACTAAAACCGTATATCATTAATCCCGGAAAAAAGAAGCATATATGTTTCCACCCTCATCTCTTGTACAAATCATTAAGGATTACTTTGTTCCATCAAAATTCAGGTTGGAACCCCAAGACATCTCTGTGGGACTTGCTGGAATCGACCCTCACATACCAACATAGGACATATGCAGAGGCAATCAAGCAGGCCATATTGAAACCAGTTGCCAGCTAAAGATAGAAGAGAGAACGAATTTCAGTGTGCCTGAGTATAGTTGTGATGCTCAGGGGGGTCACGCTTTGTTTAGCTGCTGTCTTCAAATTCTTTTAGCAGAACTCTGAAATATGTCTAAAATGGTTGATTCACATATATCTTAATTTTTTCCTTTTTTTTTTTTTTAATTTTTGTGTCGTTCTTATGTGGGTAGTCGTGTTGATGTTATACTCAGTTGTAATCTGGGGAGGGTACTTTAAAAAATTAGGGGTACTATAAGTGGTGCTGTAATGTACTTGATAGGGGTGTTAGACTGTTGGCATAATTGGGGACTATATGTGGCGAAACTGCTGAAATGTTATTAGTCTCCGAGAACAGGGACGTGTTTATCTGTGAAATCAGCTATATCTGTTTGTCGCATGGAGATAAGAAATGCAATGTACTACTATATATTTTGATTACATCAAGTACGGTGTTCTTTCTTTGATGAATTGTAGATAGATTATGTGCTTCAGATGGTTTTCACAAGACAAATGAGTAGTAATATGCCGATGCTGTTAATTTTATTTGGAAAGTTAGTGACTGTTTGGACTTGGCTCCTTGTAAGCCTTTCAACTAGTCGGTCTAACCTAACTAACTTATGCTGTGCTGACTTTTCTGTATATGATTTGTGTCAATTAAGTTTTATAATACTCTATTTTTTATTTAAGTACCCCATTTTGACTGGCATTCTTGTAGTGTTGAATTGTTGACTAACGTTAATGTCAAAGTCAAATTGAGACACTTAAATAAAAACGAAATATATTGGAGTATTGGTTACAGTAAGGAGTTAATACGAAGGCTTTGTAGTATGTTCTCTCCAATTTTATTTTGTTAAGTTGAAATTAATTTTTCTGGTTTTTTCCAAACTTATTACTATTATTATTGAACTTAATTTTTGTTGATTAAAACTTATTTTTAACTAGAAGTAACTTATTTGAGCAGTTAAAAAAATTTCAAAGTCACGCCCGGTGGGACTCGAACCCACAATCGTCTGATTAGAAGTCAGACGCCTTATCCATTAGGCCACGGGCGCTTGGTTCTATCGCTTTCTAAAAGTAAATTATAACATTTTCATGTGGGCTTGAGTCACATGGCTTAACCCAACATAGTTAGTGAATTCCATAGCCTAAGTTAGAAAACATACTGCCATATTATTATATTTCCATCCATAATAAATTGATCATAATTAGGTAACATCAATATATTCATCATTGAGGGGTCAAACTTGCAATTGGATAGGCATCAATAATTTACCCATTCAAGGTAAGTAAAGATATTTTAGGTTGAAAATGTGCATTGGAATGCGTAAATCTCCCCATGGTGCTATAGGACCAGAACGAAGGAAGTATATGAGTTTGACAAACTCTATGGATAATAGATCACACTATTGTAGAGTTTCTTTTTCTTTCTCTTCTCAAAACTTTTGATAATTGGGAAATTTGTTAATCTATCAAATAGAAAATCAATTAGCCAATTATACAACAAACACAAAATATTTAAGTATATTTTCATGAAAATGGGTATTATACACGGTAAAAATGTAAATTTTTCAATCATTCCCCATTTTTGGATATACTCCCTTTGTCCAATTGTTTCTATTTTTTTTTTTTGCCCCATTTAACTTTTCACGGTCTCCGAGACAAGTGTTAAAACGTATATCACTTCATTTTTATGCGCATAAAAATTATAAAAAACTCGTTTTTAATAAAATATGCAATGAGGCGATCTAACAAAACCCCATATGATTATATTATCTCACGTTAATTAATGGGAACTTATGGGCAAAAATTTTGAAGTTTGACCTATTTATTGGGCAAAAAAATGAGAATAGAGAGAGTATTGCATTAGGAATTTCCTTGATAATTATCACAACTTTTTTTATTATTCAGTTTTTACGGGTCAAATACTAGACAAATGGAGGTAAGCTAAGGTCTCACGTCACTCACACGATAGATACGAAACAACCAAGCAAAGTTTGGTGGAGTTGGTGGGGAACTCACCTTGTGACTTTAAGGTCACGAGTTCGAGGCCCACCAACTGCATTTTCTTGGTAGTAGAGGAATTTCCTTACCTCCTCCCTCTACTCTTAAACATTGACCCTGACCTAACCTTTAAAAAGTACCGGATATGAAACATATATGAGTATTTTTTAGGAAAATTGAACAACAATAAAGCAACCTTTGCTCTGTTCTCCCAAAATGAACCAACCTTTAAATCTTCCCAAAATAAACCTAAGTTTGCATTTATTCTCCCAAAATGAACCCAACAGGTCACCTTACCTGTTATACCAGCTAAAAATCCACGTATTATAAATCAAGGGGTTTTTTTATTATTATTTTTGATAATTTTTACAAAAAAAAGAAAAAAAAAAAAAAAACACCCTTCCACATGCCAGCCACCCCACTATCACCCACTCCAAGCCTGACCCCCTTGCCCCTGACGCCAGCCGGTGCCCAGAACACCCCCCGGGTCGCCGGCGCCGGCTATATCCACACGTTAATAACCTTCACCACCTCTCGTCACCAAAACCACCATCAATCACCAACAACCTCCATCTCCACCTGCCGCACAAACAAAGCAGCACCAGCAACCCACTCCGGTCGGCGCCCAGAACCCCCCTCCCCCGTCCGGCGCTGGCTATACCCACACCTTAACCTTCACCACCCCTCACCACCAAAACCACCATTAATTACCAACAACCACAATCTCTACCTGCCGCACAAACAAAGCAGCACCAGCAGCCCACACCTACAACCACCAAGACCCGCAACCCCGCCCTGCCTCACCTCAACAACAATCGCCACCCACCAGCCCACACCGTTGCTGCTACGTCTCTTCCCACCGTAACTCCACCACCACTCTCATAAACTCTAATCGAACTCTTCATCAACAAAATCAACAACAATTACGCCTTAAATCTGTCACATTTCACCAACTTCATCCACTTCGAAAACACCTTCAACAATTGCAAACTCAGAATTTAATTCTTTCTTTTTCAATACAAAACAAAATTAATAAAACCCTTAATTTCTCAATCTTCTAATTCTTCTTTCTTTCTACATCAATTTCTCACCTTTTTTCGGTTTAGGGATTGTCGGTTTGGGGTTTTCTTGGAAAGCGGGATGTAGTTGGAAAATGCAGTGGAAAGGGAGGAGATGGTCGAAAATGGGAGGTGAAGGGGGAGGGGGAGTGGTGGCCGGAAAGGGAGGAGAGGTGGAAGAGGGGGTGGCTGGCAGTGGGGTGAGGGAGAGTGGTTTTTTTTTTTTTATTTTTTTTAATTATATTGTTAATTTGAAAAAGATAATTAAAGGTTTTTAATTAAAAAAAATAATTAAAAGAAATTAAAAAACTGACCGGTTATACAAGTCACTGGTCATTTGGGTTTATTTTGAGAGAATAAATGCAAACTTAGATTAACTTTGAGAAGATTTAAAAGTTGATTCATTTTTAAAAAATGAGACAAAGGTTAATTTTTTTTAAAGGAGACAAAGGTTAATTTGTTGTTGTTAATTTTTCCTTTTTTTATTCATATTTAATTTTTTAAATAAGGGGAGGCATACGAAACTCATTTAATAAAAAGGAGTGTGACTTGTCGATGTTGGTCGTCAAGGATCCACATTACCTCACCACCCATCTCAAACGGACCCACTCTTCTTATACGTAGTATTTATGGAAATCCACGCGTCATCTATTTCTTCCTTTTCAACCTCCTTCTTCTTCTTTCACCATTTTCTCTCTCCTCTTGTCCTCAAACTTTTATTTTCTCCCTAAATTCGAAAAAACAAACTTATTACTGCTTTTTTTTAATCAAATCAAAATAAAAATAAATAAAAATGATTAGAATATTCAAATAATTTCTGCCATAGTTGCTTGTTCTTCTCAACATTCTTCAATAAAAGTATAAAACCCCACCTCAGTTTTCCATTTTTTGTCGTTGCTGTAAAGTTCAACTCAACTTCCTCCCCACTAAACTCTCTTCTTCTTCCTCCTTTTTTTTTTTTTTGAAAAAAAATATTAACTAAAAATAAAATATTGTTAACGTCTGGAAGGGGGACCCCGAGTTGACTCAGTAGTGTGATGTTTGTTGGCTCAGACATTAAAGGAAGTATTAATAAATAGCATCTTTGTTTATTTTTGTAATTAAAATCCAAAAATACATTCCAAATTTATTGGTATTGTTTTGGGGTTTTGGTAGTTTTTTATTTTTTATTTTTCAAATGTGGGTCTTTTTTTGGTTGGTTGAATATTACTTGATGTTTTGGTGTTAGAGAGAGGGAAAGAGAGTAAATAAGGTTTGATTTCTGGGTTTTTTGTGTTGAAGAATGGCTGAGTTTCAACGTGAAGGCAGTGATTGGTACTTTCTCTTTTCTCTCTCTTCATATTGTTTTTGTTTTGGTTCATTTAATTTGGTTTTTTTTTTTCCCTACAATTTGTTGGATTAAGTTTTGGTTATTTTTGGGTTGAAATAATTGGTTTAATTTTGTAATTTTAGAATTAAGATTGAGATATCTGTATTGGATTTTTGTAAGGGATATCAAATTTATTACCACCTACTAAACGGGCCGTTATTTAATCACCGGTAGTATATACGAAGTATTTAAGCCATGTTATTTTTCGGGATCGTGGTATTGAAGTTTTAAGATTGTCTGATGGTGTGTGCGTGATTAAGAAAGTATGATTTTAAAGTTTTTTCTTTTTGGGGTAAAAATGGGTTATTTTTTGGCGTAGTTATTGGACATTTTAGGTGTAAATTAATCATTTATATTTAATGTGTGTTTTTGTAATGTTATTTTCATGATTATGACAGGTTCTGCAATGCAGGTTTGCCAAGCGATATTACTGTTATTGTGGAAGGAGTAAATTTTCATTTGCACAAGGTAGTCACTCCTCTTTTCATTTCTGTTTATATTTTTGCTGAAGATTGGAGTTGTACTAGAGCTTTGTTATTTGGACTCGAGTACTCGAGTTGGGCATGGGAATTTATCTATTTGCCTGTCCGTTTGTTAAAATTTTGCATAATTTTGGCTCAAAATGAAGTGTTGACCTAGTCGAAGTGTCCACACTCATGTCAATATTTCAAGGATTTTGTATTTGTGTGAAATGAAGAGTCCAAGCTGGAGTGTTGATTCTTTTATTTTTTGTTAAATTGCATACGAATGTGTGTTATTTTAAGGAGTCTATGTGCAAGTTATAGTCGTTTCGTTGGGTGTTCCAATGAGTCGGCCTACGTATACTTAATACTAATGGTGTTAAGCGAAATCAGATTTGGTTCATTTGAGTGTAATAAGAAATGTAGTTACGAGTAATGATGCCTTAAGGACATATGTAGGGCCTGTTGTAGTTCTGAAATTTATGTGCAGCTTTCTTCATGTGAGGGTTGCTTCAAGTTCTTTTGAAATCTTCAGTTTGCAACCTACAACTAATCATTTTGTCCTACTGCTTGCTTTGTTTGCTTTATTGAGATTGCTTTATTTTGAAGGATTCTCTTTATAATTTACTAATATAGATAAACAAATTAAGGCAGGAATATGTAACTGAGTAGATAATTTTATATGGGATTAGCTTCACTATGGACTGTCAGAGACTCAGAGCAATAGGTTCTTGCTGTTCATTACTTCCCTGTTTCCCAAGCATAACAAGAGGGGATCATTTTTTTAATTTCTTTTTTATTTAAAAAGAAATTACTAATGTGGCTGCTTTTTCTTCAAATGTTTTCAATTGCTTTACATTATTCGTATGTTCCATGAAAAACAAAGAATCCCCTAACAGCCATTTGCCATTTTTTGTCTGATGGGAAAAAATGTAAGAAATTTAAAGGTACTGCAGGAGTTGAATGTTTCTTTCACGATTTATATAACTTTTTCTTCTTGTTCTTCCTGTGTAAATTTGCATAATCCTTTTTCCTGAAGAGCAAGGCCTTGAGTTAGAGCAGAATTGCAAGAGAAGACCCTGTTTAATTCACATTGTAGTATTTCTGTTTCTATCATCCGAACTTGTTGAATTAGAACAAAATAACAGGAAGGCAAGGCCTTGAATTTTTCTATTTCAAGGACTCTTTGTTTTAGTGGATAACTGAGACAGACGAGGGATATTTGCATATTATATGGGAAATTTTTGTGTAGTTCTTTTTAAAAACAATTTGGCAACTAACTTTTGAAGCTATCTCTGTCTAGTAAGATATACACAAAATGAAACCACTTTAGAAACCTCAGTCATCCACAATGGGAAAAAGTCACAAGAATTTGGATGCTATTAAATTGATCATGAGTTTAAGGACTTAGTCTACTACTTATGTTTGCATCATTGTCCTGCATATTCTCTACATTTTCTGTCAGTACTATTGATTTGGTACTTTGATAGTGAGTTAATAAAAAGTGTCAATTTGTTGAAATCCATAGGTTGTTTTCTGAGACATTTGACTGCTTTATTGTTTCATTCTGTCATGGCTGCCAAGACGGTGAATTTGTTGCTCTTATTGTACCTTTGAGTTAATAATCTGTTTTATTCTCAGTTTCCTCTTGTATCAAGATGTGGGAAATTGGATAAAGAATTTGAAGCATCACAAGATATACACAAAGAATCATTCACTAAGTTACTGGAAGGATTCCCGGGGGGCCCCGACACTTTTCTCATAGCTGCTAAATTTTGCTATGGACTTCGTATTGATTTGACTCCGAGGAATATTATGATTATCTATTGTGTTGCGGACTATCTAGAGATGACAGATCAATATGGCTCGGATAACTTGTTGTCTAGGTGTGACAGCTTTTTCCATAAGAACATACTTCGTAATTGGAAGGACTGTATTGTCGCCCTTCAGAGTGCTGAACCTGTTATACCACTGGCAGAGAAGCTTCAGCTAATTGACAAATGCTTGAATGCTGTATCCACAATGGTTTGCACAGATCCAAGTTTGTTTGGATGGCCTATGATGATGTATGGTAGCCTACAAAGCCCGGGTGGGAGCATACTGTGGAACGGAATAAACACTGGAGCAAGAATTAGAAGTGCAGAGTCTGATTGGTGGTACGAAGATATATCATATCTTTGCATTGATCTATTTGAAAAACTTATTAAGACAATGCAAGCGAGAGGTATAAGACCTGAAAATATCGCGGGTGCTATAATGTACTATACTAGGAAATTCCTACCCGGCCTCGGACGATGGCAGGGTGGGCATGGTGGTAAATCTCGAACAGTTGCAAGTTTTAGCTTGACTCCTGTAACTGTTGATCAGAAGGCTCTGTTGGAAACTATTGCAAAGTTGCTCCCAGAAAAGAAGAGCAAATCTTATTGTCGCTTCTTACTGGGAATGCTTCGTACCGCTTTGATTTTGGATGTTAGTGAAGAATGCAAGGACTATTTGGAGAAAAGAGTTGGAATGCAACTTGATCTAGCAACTTTAGATGGTCTACTGATTCCTACTTACTCAGACTCTGATACCTTGTACGACACAGATTGTGTTCAGAGGATTATCCAGCATTTTGTGTCAACAGAGCCAAGAGTTCCAGCATTTTCCCCTTGCTCACCAGATATTGAAGCATCACCGTCATCTGAATCATTAAGGAAAGTAGCGAAGTTGGTGGATGGCTATGTAGCAGAGGTTGCTTCTGATGTGAACTTAAAACCAGACAAGATACGTGCCCTTGTGGAGGCTCTTCCAGAAGATGACAGACCTTTCCATGATGGCCTATACAGAGCTCTTGACATATATTTCAAGGTTTGTCTCTTAATTGAGGTTTAATGCTGTCATTAACTGCTTTATCACATCTGTTCAACCATTTTGCACGTTTATAGGGATGTAATCAATTAGTACAAAACTATCAAGGTCCTAAGATTTTTATGAGTATAGATACTTGTATTACAGTTCCATTCACTGTAGGAATTCCTGTAACCCAAGACGCGATTGTGGCACTCACTTATACGGTCAACAAAGCTTAGTATTATGTAAGGAGTATAAGTGCTGCTCTTATAATATTTCCCTTCTCACAGGATTTGCTTATTCTCTATTGCCTTGGTTCATGTTCACTATGGAAATTTATTGATTGTTATTGAACAATGCAGGATCATCCTTGGCTTTCTGACAAAGAGAAAGAACAACTTTGCAACATGATTGACTACCAAAGACTCTCCATTGATGCGTGCACTCATGCATCTCAAAATGAAAGACTGCCCCTTAGGGTTGTTCTTCAGGTCCTTTTCTTTGAGCAGATGCATCTAAGAACTGCTATTGCTGGTTGTCTCCATGTTGACGACCCTGAAAAAGGCCCAACCAATCTTGATACCGCCCAAAATGCATTGGTGGGCCAGATAATCCAGAGAGATGGATGGGTTTCTGTTGTGCGCGAAAACCATGGTCTTAAAGGAGACATGGACAGGATGAGATGTAGGGTTCAGGAACTGGAAGAGGAATTCAGTAAAATAAAGCAGGAGATGAGAAAAGTGAGTAAATCACAAAGTTCACTTAGCTCTCCCCGCTTAGTTGCTTGGAGAATTGGTTGCAAGTTACTCCCTCGATCTTCTAATGCTCAAAGAGAAGTAATTGAAGTTGCTGAACCCAGTCCAAGGGCATCAGTCGACCAACCTAAATCTTCCCGGTCTTTGAGGCATCGTAAAAGCCTCTCTTTGTTCCAGTGAAAAACTAGAAGAGGCATTACTGGTTGACAAGTCAGATGGAAAGAGTGTATTAACAAGAACATTTGAAATTCTTTTGGAGGAAATCTTGGTTTACGGTGATTTGATATTGGTGATAACTCAAGTATGGGAAACATAAGAATTTTTGCCTACTTGAGTCAAACTACAGTTCTCATGCAAAAGGATGCGTTGTGGGAATGCCAAAGCTTGTGCTTACTTCTAAAGAGGACTGGATCAAAAAAGGAGGTTTTTTGTTTTGTGGCTGGCTTCTGGGTCTGGATTTGAGCGGAATTATTGGCGTTGTAAGCCTTCAATTCCACTTAATTCCATTTCCAGCAGGAATGAAGTTACATATCAAAAATGACACCTGTAGCTGTGAATTTTATATGGTGTTGAAATGTGACTTGGGAAGTTTTACTTAGGAGCTCATGAACTACAGCATTTTGAAAAACAAATACACATTTTTTCGTTGGTGTGATTCGTGTGAATATATGCTCTCATGTACAGAACAATAGCACTTAGGAATTTTACTTGTTCATGAGATAATAAGTTCTATAGGAAAGCTCATGTTCTTGCATTTTGCATATCTTTCCTGATGAACTAGGACTATACCAGAGTTGGTAGTAATTTTCAGTTGGAATAAGTAACCAAGCAATATTACTGTGCGCATTTTATATTCTAGATTCGCTCGCTGTGGCTTATTTGAATGACTTGCATATTTGTGGGCTTGTGGCATCTTCAAGAGTTAAAAATATTCGCCTTCTCTAACATCTCATAACCTTTTTTTTTTTTTTTTTTTTTTTTTTTTTTTTTTTTTTTGACAAGTAACATCTCATAACTTAGGATATGATATTATGTTACTCAAATATTGAATAATACTCCCTCCATAACCCAATAACAAGCCATATTTTTTTACTGGAAGATGATCACGGTTGAATGCCATGATTATCTTTGTGTAAGTTTGTACATCATTATTGAATGTTATCCCAAATCTAGAAACATAGACATGTGGTTTATGATTAGAGCCATTGAGGGCACAGGAAGTCAGGAAGTAAATAACTTCTTCATACACTTTTCCATTTATGTGATCTTACTTATTCATGGTATTTTGGAAGGAAAATATTTTTCAACTTTAAAAAAAAGAGCTTGCCCAGGTTGATCTCTGAGAGAAACATGGGTTGTTTATCTCAAGGGTAAACTCGTCTTTTCGCGTGTAAAAGTAAGGATATTTATGTCAACATTTCTTGGACGGATTTCTGCTGTTATATGGACGTTAAGTGGACATAACTAACCATGGTTAGTTGCTGTGACTGTGAGCCTCTCACGGTCTCACCTACCCAAACCCAAGAGCATCGACACGTAAGCCTCTTTCTTCTTCAATTTGACTGTTCTTCAATTCAACTTTTACAATTTGGAATTTTTTTTTAAGAAAATAAAAAAAAATCACCATCATCTTCCTCCTCACTCCACCATGACCCATCTCCATGATTAATCCATGGTTTCCTTTCCTCCTTCCTTCACATTCCCGACCCTGCTAGCACCTTCATCTTCTTCAAAAAATATGGAAATGTTACCGTGGGTTAAAGGCCTTCGTTTCGACGTTAACGTTGGAGAAACGACTTTATCATCGTTACTTTGCTCTCACTTGGTAGCTGACAGAGCTGGGGCCCAGAACTCGTGTTTCATTGGATGTTTGCAAAAACCAGTGCAATTTAATTACAGAAATGCCACGAGTTAAACAATGCTTGTTTATCACCGAGATCAACTTGGATTTTCTCTAAAAAAAACTCTTTCTATCAATATTTGTTTCAAGGTAATTATTCTTTCCATTTATTTTTGAGTCAAACTATTTAAAGCCAAACTTTGATCAACATTAGGGAAGTCATAAGGTATAACTGTATAAGCACATTTTTTTGTACCAAAATCAAATATTTTGGTACCAAATAGAATTTTCGGCTTTGTCTTTTGGTACTTTTTTGAGCACCAAATATTTTGATTGTTATACAAGATTGGCGCCTCTCCCTACTCTTCATGCATTACTATCAATATTTATACTCACTCAGTCACTCTATCTAATTTTACTTGCTCCCATGTCATTTGTACATGATTTTATACAAGTAAAAAAGTAGATAGAAAAAATAGGTAGGTGAATGTGAGACCCAACTCAAACTCAAAAGAAAAAGTAGGAAAGAAAAACTTACTCCGTATTAAATGAAAAAAGGAGTTAGTAAATGATTTTAAATGAAAAAGAGAATTAGTAAATGAGTTGCATCCAGTTAATCGCGGACTTCAATGGAGAGCGCTTCATCTTTGTCCTGCGATCCTTACCAGCCTTCATCTTCATCCAGTGATCTCTATTTGCCTTCACCTTCTTCTTCCTCCTCCGCAACCATTTTTGGCATTGAAGCAGCCCAATTAAACAAAAACCCTAAGAACAAATGGAGAAATAAATGACATGGTTAACCCCAAAAGTAGGGGTGTCGTCCTCTTCCACTAATCTTCCCATTGAAGCCTAGTCATGAGCTCCAATGAAGATTCTTGTAAGCTCTGTCAAACGCTCCGTCTTCATCATTTTCTCAATTTTGATGTAAATTTTTTAAAATGACCTTATATTTTACAGAATAAATTACAAATTATCCAAGAATAAACACCAGAAATTTATCCTAGTGATTAACTTGTATTTTCTTGTTAATAAATTGAGACGAAGGGTAATATTATACTCAAACGGGCTTATTGCCTTAATGGACTAGTTAGTAGAACTAGTTTGTCACTTTGACTATGAGTGTCCCACATTAAATCAAAATAAATTAAATTAATTAACAAAATAATATCCACACGTTTTTAGTAAAAACCTCATAGCTCCTCCGTCCTCCTAATTAGTCCCTCTATACCCCTCATCGCCGCCGTACTCACTCACACTTTCTACTTCCACACTTCATGCACCCCATTTTCCTCCTCTCTGAAACTTTCAATCTTTCCCATTTTCATCAACTATCAATCAATCAATTATTCCCCCAATTTCTTCATCAAATTCAACCTAAAACCCTAGATCATACTCAACACAGATTCTCGAGCAGCCATGTCAGTTGCTTCATTGAGCTCCACTCTTCCGTATCTCCCCAACAATGCAATCAATCAATGGAGTTCCAATTTCATCCTCCATTGTAGGGTTTCTGGGTTTTCTCAACCCAGACCATCTTTCTCTCTTAAACTCGTGAATTCGGCCAATTGGAGGAGAGAGAAAGTTGGGTTTATCGTCAATTCGTATAACTCGGAATCTACTGTGACGATTCCAGATGATGATGTTCGGGTTTTGGAAGAGAATGTTTCGGCTCGGCTCGATGATGGTGGTTCTGACAATGGTAATGGGAAGTCACCGCCTGAAAATGGCGGAGGTAGTGGCGGAGAAGGTGACGGAAATGGTGATGATGGAGAAGAGAAGGAGTTCGGCGCGATATTGAAATTTGAGGAAGTGATGAGAGAGACTGAGAAATATGGGGCGACCCTTCCGAATGATATTCTTGAAGCTGCGAAAACTACTGGAATTAGAGAGTTGATTTTGATGCGGTATTTGGAGTTACAGGTGATTTGTTCTTGATTATATAATACATATTCGAGTAGTTTTTAATACTTCTTGCTTAATTGCAATGTTCGGAAGTGTATATTGGACTGTCTATTGTGATTTATACATAAAATAAACATGTTTGATTTGTTTCGATATATATTCAAAATATCGACTTTTTATAATTCAAACTAAAAGATGATTAAAGGTGTTAACTGTATAAAATGTGCATTGGCTAGCTTCAAACTTTAAACGTTGGAGTGGCATACTTTATGCATTTAATTGATTTGTATTCTTGTATTGTTATTTCAATTTTCTAATATACTTGAATTTGATTGTAGGGAACAGCTGGGCCGCTAGGATTTTTGATTAGACATTGTGCTATGCTTCGAAATCGAATGTTGGCTGATCCTGCATTCTTATTTAAAATTGGGACTGAGGTAAGCTAGAGTTTTCCATTTAGTTGGTAGAATTAAAGGTGTTGAAATGATGTTGATGAGCTTGTTGAGGTTAAAGGAAACATGGATATGTGGAAGTAGTAATTACTCGGATGCAGTGTGTTTATACGCTCTACTTTGAAAACGTTGGTAATGCACATGACAATGGGTGTTTGTAATCATTGTATTGGTGTATAAGAATAGACTTGTACTATTGCATTAAAATTTTACATGGCAATGACAGCTAACAATATTGCATTAATATTTAATGACAAATGATGTGGAATAAGAAAATCTTCTTAAATATTCAATTTATTTTGAAATGACAACTGATACATGGACATGTTGAGAGATAATTCTGACTATGCTGGTTTATGATGATGGTGACTACCTGCTTAATTGCTGATTGTTAATAATGCTTGAATCTGATTATGCTGTATGAAATGAGATAAATGCTTATGACATGTTTGTTGGAACCATGCAGATTGTAATTGATTCCTGTTGTGCAACATTTGCGGAAGTTCAGAAAAGGGGAAAAGATTTTTGGACGGAATTTGAACTTTATCTTGCTGATCTTCTTGTCGGTGTGGTTGTAAATGTGGCCTTAGTTGGCATGTTAGCGCCATATGTCCGTATTGGAAATCGATCTACATCTGCTGTCGGTTTTTTTGGAGGCATCAGACGTGCTTGTAATGAACTTCCCAGTAGGTTAGTGGGGCTCCCTGAGATCTTAGGATATAGGGCGCTGCATTATTTTTTTAATGTTCTAAATTTCTAATTATTCTGTATAGATTATCTGCTTAAGTTAAATTTAAAGTTTGAAATTGAGCCTGTCTAGTCCTCTGCTAATACAAGAGGTGGAGCTCCCTTTGTGCTGTATCGGTTTGGATAGACAAATATATGTTTACAAAACTAATGTATTTATTTAATCTTTGCTTTGTAGCGTCTTTGAAGCTGAACGGCCAGGAATTCATTTTTCAGTGAAGCAGCGAATAGCTTCATATCTTTACACGGTATTGAGACTACATATGTTAGAAGACTAATTACAGTTTCTGCTTTCCTGGATGATTGTCATGACTTGCATCAATTCTGACTATTATAATGAATGCCAAGGTTCAGTATTTAAACATGTACATCTTGTACTTGTCATTCTAGAAGTCCTTGCTGAAGTTTGCAAGGACTAAATTATGCAGTCTGCATGACTGAAATAGTGCTATGACTTTCAATTAATGTCTTTTGGGCCTTTGCTTCACTAGTTTAATTTATTGGTTGACATTTGAAGAATATATTCCTCTCAATTCTGTATACATACTCCCAATTGTCCTAAACAGTTTCTTAGAGTTCAAATTTCTTATGGTCTGTTTTCAATGTGAATTTGAGCTTATTTTGAGGTTTTGCTGAGAAGATATTATAGTGCTGATCTTGTAATTTCTTATTTTAACCAGCATTTTTTTTAAGCTTCAATTCTTATTGTAAGAGGGTGTCTGCTTTGCAAAAGGGAATTTCATTGATAGTTGCAATACTAGTGAAGTACATTGATAGTTGCAATACTAGTCTTTTAAGCATTTATAATGTTCCTTGCAGCTTTTGCAATACGAAGTATAAATAAATGAAATTGTTTTTACAGGGAGTACTGCAAGGGGGAGTTGGATTTGGATGTGGCATTGTTGGCCAAGGCATTGCAAATCTGATCATGACCGCTAAAAGGTAAGCTCTCTAACAATTTTTAAAATCCTATATGATCAATGCACTTTCGTGTATTAATAACTTCATATGCTACATCTTGGATTGCAGATATAAGTCAATTAGTTCATTGTAATTGCATTTTTTTAGCATATGGATTGATGAACAATTGTGATGCTCTGTTGAAATGTTGGAAATATATGTTATAAAAACTAGTGATCTCTGTCCAGATTTACTTGGGTTCAGACTTAAACTAATGTTGTTTTAACAAAGTTTGAAAAAGGCTGAGGCAATTGATAAGATTCTGTCACTCATGAATATAATTATCCGAGCATATGTTTAGGCTGGTGGTGATTGGTGAAATGTTGGATTTTTTACTCAGAACCTGTGGTCTACTTGTTCACATCATGCAGTCTGAACTGACTTTACTAAATGTGGATCCATAGTTGACTTTTTTTGGCTGTTGAAAGGTATGATAATTAGAGATTCAAATCACATTTCTTTTTTGCTCTTCTTGAACTTGTTATCCAAGGGCCGCATGGCTCAACATTTTTGGGGCATTGGGTATGTCAATGTAAATGATTTTAGAGTTACATAAGCTTTTTCCACCAAAAGAGACAAATATAAGAAAAAAGACTATCCTATCCGGTAGTTATGGTTGGTAAATATTACTATCCTTTTGTTTTGTTTTTTTTTTTTTAAAAAGTTAACATATTGTACACCACTTTGGAAATCATCAAATCATTCCCAAATTCCTCTGTCTCTTATGTCCTTCAAGGTAAGCTATAAATGACGATTGCAAAAGAGTGTAGTAATATTAGTCTTTGATCTTTGTGCGTAAGTGGTGGATTACAAACTTTTGAAATAGGTTCTATATGATAGCTAAATAAAAATTTAGTGAAAACAACCAACTTGTATGTGGGTGTGAAATACGAAGAGACATGAATCATTGAGGTTTCATGGGGGGAAAAATTCAAATCTGAAATGTTGATGCCTCAAGAGGGGGGCTATAAAACTGAAAAGTTGATGTATAAAAAGTAAGAAATTTTATTTCCAGCTCAAACTTGTAGATATATATGTCCAAACACCAATAGTTACTCTATGCATACAATGCCATACCAACTTTTAAGAAGTCGAACTCTAACATATGAACTTGGAGCTCGGCAATTATCTGAAATGTTATCCAAAGATCTGCAAGATTTCTGCCTAGCTAAGGTTAAGACTTCAAACCAGGGATAAAACTGAATTTTCTTGCTAGAAAACCTGCATTGTTTCATATGCTGCTGGATGTTGTACCTCTGCTTAAGATCTATAGTTTGGGTTTGATTCATAGAAATCATACTGGTGCAATCTTTCAATTGTTATAATCACCCTAAATTAATGTTCTTGTTATAGTACTTTTTTGGTGAGATTGAACTTTTTTAACATCCTTCTGTTGTTTTGTATAATAGGAGCATAAAGAAGTCTGATGAAGATATACCAGTCCCACCTTTGATAAAAAGTGCATTACTCTGGGGTATGTATGATCTAACTTGGCTACCAAACTCGTAAATCCTTCATTAATTCTTTCTCTTTGGTTCTAGAGGACTTTCATAGATTATCTTATTTTTTTTCCCCTTGAAATATGTGCATTTTTAGATTAGTGATCAGGGGTATCTCTTCAATTTTCATTAGAAGATACCTAATTTGTTTTGTTTTTGTGGTGAGATGTTTATGTTTTTAACCTTCTAGTTGTAACATCTGATTCCTTTTTCCACCTCTTATGAATGGCAGGTCATCTTTTACTTATTTAGTCGTTAGATAAACATCTTAGCTTTTGTTAAAAATCCAAATTGTTATCCTTGTGTTGTTTCTTATAATCAATGGAATGAAGATGAAGATATGAAGCATCTATAAAATTATCCAAATATTGAGCTGTTTAATTTAAGACATGATCTTTGCATGCATGTGACTTTTGTTTCATTTTTCCCCTTAATGTTCTCCTCTGCCCTCAATCCCCTAGCCCTAATAATATTTTTAGTTTGCCTTGTATTTGGGAATCTGTGTTGTTGCATCTCTTGGCCATGCTGATACTAGGTTTAAATAGCTGTTTGTGCATTTTGAACAGGTGCATTCCTCGCCATTTCATCCAATACTCGTTACCAAGTTATTAATGGACTGGAACGAGTGGTTGAGACATCACCGTTGGCCAAGAATTTTCCACCAGTTGCTTTGGCTTTCACCGTTGGTGTGCGATTTGCCAACAATGTCTACGGTGGCATGCAGTTTGTTGATTGGGCTAGGTGGAGCGGTGTACAATAGATTTTCCCTCTCATCATATTGGCAATCCTTCAACCCCATCCCAGCCCATGCCCTGCCCCCTTTCCCCCAGATTTGACGACACTACTGCTTGAAGCCTGGGCATCATTCCTCTGCACATGTACTCAGCTTTGGAGATGCTACTTATATTGCTGATCACATTGTAAAGAGCTTGTAATACCCACTGGGCAAAATTCTCATGCAATGCCGGGATCCAAATGGTGAGATGCTCATTCTTTCACCGAGTTTCTCCCAATAAGAATCTGCTTTGTCCCTAAGAAACAGGCAACATCAGCCTTATCTTTGAGCTGTATTATATTCAAGCCTATTAGATGTTCAAAGTTTGAGCTTCTTGAATGTATCGAGCTCTAGGGTTCTATCTATATTTAAGAGGACTGGCTTCTTAACTATGAACTTTATTAGTGATTAGTTGAATCAGTTAGCAATAAAAAAAGGAAGTTTAGATACCAGCTCCTTTTTTTAAAGTTCGTTACACATATTATTTACTTTGTCTATTCTTGTTTAATTGCAACACAAGGGAGTTGCACGGTGTTTTAGGAGAGGAGAGATAGAAAGAGGGGAAAAAAAGGTGAATCATAGGAGAGAGAAAAGTATTGTTGATTGTCCAAATAAAGTAATGTTGTAATTAATTTACAACTTGTCTGAAAGAAATATGAAAGAAATATGTTGCGATTAAAAAAGAACGGATGAAGTATATGTTTAAAATTATACAGTAATATTTTGTCCAATTCATGGGTATGGATTCAACGCTAGCAGATTTATAAGAAAAAACAACGCTTACTTGACGACATGGAAATAGAGATACAATTACGAACATTAGACGCTAACTTCTTTCTTAGGTTGCTTGGGGGATTGGTTATGGGGGGATTAACATATTTCTTCTTCTTGCTAATTTGGGACTTGCAATCAAAAGACACTGTAAACCACGACAATAAATGGGATGCTAGTAGCATCATATCATTACTGAAGATTGTGTTCTTATCTTTTAATTGTCGAGATGAACCCCTTCTATTTGAGCATCGACTCTTCCTCGTATTGCGCTTGGACGTGAAATTGAATTGGATATTGTTGGAGATCGCACCAGTGAGATTAGATGAGGCTGATGAGCCATTTTCCTCCATATAAGATTGAGCCTCTTCCTCGCGCCCAATACTAACATTACTTGAAGATACGGCTGAGTTTGTTGCAAAACTTACTTCCTTCGTTAAACCCTCGGTCCCTTTGTCAGAGTCGGATTGGATTATTGGGATTTTTAGTCCGATTATCGGAGTAGCTAGATGTCGAAGTCAGAGGCAAATCAGAAATCTGAGAGCTTGTAGGATTGGAATTGGATGGTGCATAATCCGATTCAAAGCCAACCCATTGTCATCGGACCCTAACAATACGTAAAAATACAACTACAAAGTATACATGAGTAGTAACTGAGACGCACTAACGGAAGAAATAAGCTTGATAAGAGATGTCTCGAACAATTTGCTTGAATAACTCCTTTGCCATGACTCTATAGGCATGTTGAGTCATATGAACTCCATCCCAACTTATTCGCTTATACGGATCACGACAGACTGGAACTCCGTCGTTTCCACACATTCGAGTTATGTTAAAATTGTAGTCATTGTTACCAATTCCACAACATGACTTTTGTACTTCATCCCTTTCAAACCCTACACGTCAATAATTATTTATATTAGTCCTATAATTATTGGTTTCAAGATCAAACATGAAAAAGTGGCAAAAATCTAACCATTTGATGCAGCATTTTGAAGGAGTCCCTTCAATGCATTGAAATAATCGGCATAGACAATTGCAACATTCGGATACTGTGTTTGAAGCTCCTTAATAGCTACTTGTAATCGATCGTTTTGAAATGTTGCAAATCCATTTAGACCCTTTATACATTGGAGCTCGTCGTACATATTCGAGTCACTCGTCTTGAAAGTGCTAAGATAAATAGGCATGCAACCAATTGCAAAGTTTCCAGGAACTACAACTTTAGAGGCACCAAAACTAATTAATTCCTGCATATTATATGTATCCATTGTACTTAATTAGTAATTAACATATTTGTTATATTATGAACAATTAAGTACAATAAGTAATACAGTAGAAAAATATTGACCTTCACGGCAGTAGTAATGGCTTGAATTACTTCATCCACCATTTGTTGAACTTCTTCAATTTGTTTTTCTACCCAACAATGCGTTGTTAAAGTCGTTGCCTCCGGTTTCAATGATAAACAGTGCATTTGCGAGTGTGGCCTTACAATCTGCATATATATATATGAATAGAAAGAACAAATAACAAATTATCTTGATTCTTGAAGATTAATATCTTTAACTATTTATTACTAAAATTGATTTAAAAATTAGGCTAAAACAAATCCAATACAAGTAATATTATATTCTACATAATATTATTATTTTTAGTACAAGTAGTATGATCAAATTGAGGTCTAAATGATATACTTTTTAATTACCTTTTGAATTAGGGCAGTGTGAAAGTAGGTGAGACCTAAACCAAAGCATTTGAACAGATAATGAACTATTAGTGAAGGGTGATCTAATTTTTTTAGCAGCTAAGGTTGAAGTGTCAAGAGCCGTCGATCCCGCAACAGCAAAGTTCACACCATGAGAGAAGTTACCAGCTTCATTAAGATACGCATCAAGAAAGGGCAACTTGAAGTATTTAGCTGCAATATATACAACAGAAAAATATACAAGTCATACGTACTGAAGTACTGTATATCAATAAACTATTTTATGAAAGGTAGAACTATCGAGTGCAATTATTAAATATGCAAGGCCTAATTATTAATGTGTTACAGAACGTAGTAGCTGTTTAAATGTGTTCAGTTGTTTAAAAAAAAAAAAAGAACTAGACTATTTAATATTTGGTTCGGCTGAAAAGGGTCTTAAGTGTTATTCTTGTGAAAAAATGATTGATCAAAAATCAAATGCTGACCGAAATCATGAGTTTGAAAGTATATGATATGAAATTAAAAGGAGTCTCTGATATTAGAAAAAAATCTTATTAGTGCTTTTTTATTAGTGCAGCAAGTATAAAATGGTTTATTTAAGCTTAATCTTATGCAAAGTTCTGTGAATAATATCTCTATCAATTCTACTTCATCAATTTGTTGAATGTGTGATACTTGACATGCTGGTAGACTTGGACATGTAAATTTAACTTCTATTAAAAGAATGATGGTGCTTGATCTTATTCCTAATTCCTCTGTTAATATGAAGCAAATAAAAATGGTGGAACTCGCCCGATCAATTGATTATGAGTTATAAATAATAATATTTATTTCGCTGTATCACCGCCCGACCGGGCCACCACGGTTCGACCGGGCCCGCATGATGAACTGGGAATGGAAGCCTCGTCGTTCGATCGGGCCCGAGTGCTTGCGTTTTCTGAAGAATATACTCGCCCGATCGGGCCCGACCACTTTCTGGGTTGAGGTTGCATTGTTTTTGACGGTTAAGTTGATGGTTTTTGCTTTTAATTATATTTTATATATATATGATGAAGTTAGAGAATAAAATAGAGGACAGTAACTTTCATTTTTATTCTCTTGTTTGTAAAGTTCTTCAATTATCATCATCACAAATCACAAACGCTTATTTACATTGTTTTGTAATCATCCTATTCGTGATTGCAATTGACCTTCGTTGTATCTTTTGAGTAAATTTCCATGATACCCAGTTGTAGCATAGGGTCGGAATTATACTTTTGGGAAAGTGATCCCGTTCATGCCTCGAAAAATTCTCATTTAATTTCGTTTGCTTTTCTTTGTGACTCTTGTTACCACTAAATTCCCCAACATAATTGTCTATATTCTTACTACGTAGAATTTTATTGATGATAAGCACGTATACTTCATTTGTTTCTATATAGCTATAAGGCCTATAACCATTATAGTTTCACACGGGTTCACACAAGTAATTCAACAACATTTGTTTATATATCTTCTACTCCCTTCGTTCCATAATATAGTTCCTATTTGTATTTTTTCACGATATTTAAGAAATAGGAGGAGAAATTGGATGAAATACATCAATAAAAGTGAAAAGTACAATTTTAGACAAAAGTTAAAGAGGGAAAGAAAAAAAAATACAAGGCATGTGCAAAATTCAAGGGTAATATAGGAAGTATAATGAATAAAGTTAAAAAAATAAGGGTATAATAGTCTTTACATACTATCCAAAAATAGAAATAGGAATAATATTTCGACTCTCTGAAATAGGAAATTTGGAACTAATATTATGAGACGGAGAGAGTATAAAATGTGAGGTCAATGCTTGATACAGTACACAAATAATTGCGATCATTTTGAAAACAATGGAGAAACCATAAGATAAACATGTTAAAGATTATAAATACACGTAAAAGGTGCGTGATTAGTAGATCTATCAACAAAGTTACATACCAAAATAGTCAATCATGAGAAGACCATTGGAGCAACGACCAGTTGGCTTATGGAAGAAAGTTTGTCCATAAGGAAGTCTTGCAAAGGTTGTATGCTCTCCAACGGGGGATTCGCGTATCAAGTTACCGATGTCGGATATTGAATCACCAAACTGATAAATCGCCTCTACTTTCGGTATTTTTCGAGAGATCGAGAGCGCATGGAGACGGAGAGGAAAGGAAGAACAACGAGCAAGAACAAAAAAGAATACTAGTTTCATGCTAGCCATGATAACCAAAGTCTTTAGTTATTACGTACCTTTTGTTTCCGATTTTGTTTTGAATGAAATAGTGATTTTAGGGATGGGAAGGGTGTGGGTATGTATAGATTATTATAAGGATAGAAAATTAATGTTGTAGTTGGTTAAGGGTTTAAGGCTAAGCTTCTTTCTTTAGCAGTTTAGCCTTAATACTAACTTACATCATAAGAGAAGTTATTGCTATTGTATTTAGGTTTAATGTTTCCTAAATTACTGTTTTGTACTAAAATCATAGATTAAACTACTTATTTTTATATTAAATTTTTTTTTGAAGTTTGGCCCATAAATTTTATGTATAAATTTCTAGATATGTGTTGTTACTATAGTTATTTTTAAAGTGGTTAGATGATACTTAGTATAGATGCGAATAAGCATAAATTTAATATCGATTACAAAGCACACTTATTGGTACCATCTTAAGTTCGTTGTTTGTATTCAAAATGGACCCAAGTCACCCAATCACCAAAGCCAATTTTCGGGTTTTAAGTGCGTGTATGAGACAAAAGAGCTCCGTCAAATGTGGAGTACTTGAATTATTTTTCATTTAACGTCAAATTTGTGTTATTAGTTTCTGTAAGGATTTTAAAATTATTTTCTAATGATGGTTTTGTTATAATTTTATCAATTGATATATTATGATCATTTTCTAGCTGGAAGATTCTAAATTTTTGGTAGAAATTTAGAAACTTAGCTGGAAGTTTATTTCTTTTTGTGAACCTAGCTGGAAGTTTTAGCTTCTTTCTCTTGCAGGAATAATTTAGACAACCTTAGCCAAGTGATAGATGAGTAACAACTAACACTTTCCATCCTAAATGCATGTGTGCTTTAGATTTCAGTAGAATAACCATGTACGATAATCCAAAATATATGAATATTATTAATGTTAATCCGAATAAATTTAGGAGAAGACAACATACTCTAAATTTTATAGAGTATGTTAAGTGCTCTTTTTGTTCTTTTTACGTGACTCAATTTGAGTAGTACAAATGGCAGAAATTTAACCAATGATACGTATCTTTTTTTATAAATAAAAAATGACATGTATAAATTATACTGTACAAGTATTTAAAAATTACGGTGACTCTAACAAGTACTCACATGAGTACTATGTTTAATCTTATAGCACAAACATTGATCAAAGGAATGTATGTGAACAATGTAAAAGTCAAATTGGGGCACATAAAATAAAGAGACTTGAATCTCTTGTATGGGTGGTCATTGAGGAACTTACCAATTCGACTTTGGTGCCAGAGATTGAATCCTCTGTAGAAGTAGCTTATTTTGCTAGTTTGAGATGAAAAAACATAGGCCAGAGTTTGGGTGGTACTCCCTCTTCCCAGGCATTTTGATTAAAATGCACGAATTGTTCTATGATGGAGGTCAAGTTCCTATAATCGTATCATTTCCTGCAAGGAGTGTGTTCAAATGATATTATTATCTTAAAATTCAATTCAAATCCCTGAAGCCCCTCCCGGTTGCCCAACGATCATTTCTTGGAATTGCTTACTTTTAAACTTGGCAGGGATCAGTCAAGTACTCAACTAACTCGAGTATAAAGCATGGAGGAATATAACAGTACATCTAGTTTAGTGAAATCTCTCTTTACAGTAATGTCTGATGTAAATTGTTCAAGTGATGTTACAACCCCCTACCCAGAAATAAATAAATATATAAATAAATAAATAAAGAGTGAGAAAACTTGCTAGTATCCTACAAAACCGTATCCCTGTAACAAGTTTTTGCTTTGCTAATGCTGAATGCCAATATCAAATTACTACATAAATAGGAGCGCTGGTACTGAATTTGTGACTTTTGAGGACACAACGGAAAAATCCTTCTGATCGACCAATTTGTACTGCACACTCACACATAACTCAAAGGATTTTACTTTCTCTAAAGATATGATGCTGGCCAGGATACTTGCTCAAGTTTAAGTTGAAAAACCTCAGAAAATTCCTGAACCAGTGATTTCTGGGCCATGTCAATTAGTACAGAATCATCAGTACCGAGTTGATCTACGTTTGATTCATGATGGGATGCTTGGACTTCTCCAAGTAGTTGCTTGATGCTTCCAACTTCACGGTCTCGTATTCCACAAGGTACAATCTGTTGGAAGGGTGTCAGGTCTACAGAAACATTCAGTGCTAGTCCATGGTATGCTATCCATTGAGATACCCGTATCCCAATCGCTGACAGCTTCTGGTTTCCTGCATTTGATGTGAAACTGCAGATTAAAGAGGATTTCTATAGGTAACATGGAGACTGAAGACCATCTGACAAAAATGATATTGCTCCCTCTGTTTACAAATGTACGGAAAGGAGTTTTTCAGTGACAAGAACATATAGTTAGGGGACAACTAGACAATGGTATCTATATTTTAAGTAACTATACAAAAATTCCAGAAAAATCGACTTGTAAATATGAAGCTATGCTCATAGTAGATGATTGCAAGGTCTTTAAATAGACTAGACTAAAATGATGAACTATTATGCATTGTAAAAGCCAAATGTCCATTTCATTTATCTTATCAAGATCCAAACTTTGACTACAACATTATTAACCGCCATTATCAAGCACAGCCACACAGATGCACCCTATTGATGAATGACCTGGACAATAAGGTGAATCAGTTTAGAGGATACGATTCATACCAACCCAAACACCAGTAAAGCCCTTAAGTCGAGAAGCCTCAATTGAAAAAGTTGAGAAAAGAGCACGAATCACCACCTCCTCAAGAGCCCTAAGGTACCAATGTAGATCCTTGTTGTGATTTCGAAGATTGATAATAGGGTACATAACCAACTACATTAAAGATGAAAGAGTTAGAATAGCGACAGGGATGATTTGAATTCAGATAGTAATTACAAAAGAAATAAGTACTAGATACATCTATTGTGCCGAACTTCAAATAAAAATTTATTTAAATATTGCAACCATACATGCAGAAATCTGCACATTCTTAAGTCTGATTTCAAGTACTTTTCGGACTTTCATGTGATCTCTTAACAGAGATATTAACATTATTTTTAGCCCAAGGAAGGAATCTTGGTAATGTAATTCAAACAAGCAGAAAATAGATGCATAATCATTTTCAGAAATGAATTAAATTCAAAACATAGCACAAGATAAATTTCAGCAATAAAAGAAATGATACAAGAAAAGGTAAAAGAAAAGAGACATATTCAGTATATTAAAGAAGAAAATGTACCTGTCCAGGTCCGTGATAGGTAACTTCACCACCGCGTTCAGTTCTAATAACATCATGAAGGGAATCTTTCCAATTAAATTTCAAGAACTCCTCAGAGCTACCAGTGCCCAGAGTATACACAGGAGGATGTTGCAGCATAATTAGAGTATCCGGGCACTCTTCGTTCCTCTCAATCAAATATTTTTTTTCTTTAACAATGGCCTTCTGCAACGCCCACGCCTCACCATAAGGCACAAGCACATTGTGGAGGTCGATATATTCACATCTGTTGGACAATGGTAACGCTACCAATTAAGAAACAATGTTAACTCCAACAAAGTTTATCAAATCAGTATATAAAGCTTGTCAAAATGAGTCTTGAAGGTGTTTAACATAATCTCACCATTTCCCAGTGGAGCATTTTGATTGAAAGTTTTTACTAATGGAAACCTGGCTTGGCAGCGTGTGCTCAAAAAAGCATAAGAATCCCGGTTACACTGTCATTGATTGTGAATTGGGTACATTATTACCTAGTCAAATGTATGTTACAGACGCCATAGCAAAACCCTGTTCCGGCCCGAAACCCCATTAATTGATCACCATCATAAACAGATTGGAACCACACAAAATCAAGTTTGCCAACAATATTCAAAATATGATGGAATTGTACAAAAAAATTAAGCTCAAATTCAATTGGAAATACAACCATTATACAAAACCTATACAATTTGATTTCCAATTTCATAATAAGTTTGCATTTGCAATGAAAAATTCACAACTTCCCCTATAATAATCAATCCACGGCCCAACTTAAAACATTCTAGTTTCCCCAAACATTTCCATTGTTCAGACATCACCAAGAATAAACGAAAGATGAACAACCAAGATCAAGAATCAATGCCTTAACAAAATTGACAACTCACTGTTGTACAAATAAGAATTGCAACAAGAATCCCCAAATTGAGCTCAAATTTTGAAATTTACACACCAAATTGAACAGCATTACACATCAAAATCATTAAATAACTGCCTATAATCTGATAGAAAAATCGAAAACGATAAGAAATTAAAAATGAAAACCCTAACCATATCAATTTTGAATTTGGTACGAATATTGCCAAGCTTCTTATCGATCCTAAGACTTTCTTGCTCTGTATTCTGGCAATTACGAACGTCGCTAATGAAGACGGAGTGACCTCTCATGGAAAGCGCCATCATTGATCAATGCATAGGAGGGAAGAGAATGATGGAAACCTAATCTGCGAATTATTGTCAGGTTTTTTTTTGCCTCCTATAGGAGAGGAGATCGGAATGGAGTGTGATGGAGGAGCGAAAATGGAGGATCGTTGGAGAGAAAATTCCAAGTCTCTCAAACATTTTTCAAATGGCAATTGAAGGCATTTTTTGTAACCCTAAAATGGATATTTGAAATAGGAGTTTTATCTATATTTTACAAATTTGACTTCTTGAGAAACAAATTTCGGTTTTCATTTTGAGAAACTTAGGTGGCATCCGTTGCAAATGAGAAAATACTAATTAATCACTAGGATAAATTTGTACTTTCGTATTATTTATCTCGGGGTTTTTCAGTAGTTTACCCGTATTATATGAGGGCATATTATTTGGAATTCGAAATATTTGAAATACGGTAGAAGTCGACGATTTTTAAATACAGTCGGTTGAAATCGAAACAGCTTCAATGGAGAAATTGAAGTTCACGAACTGCTTCAATGGAAAAGGACGACACCCCTATCCTTTGATATTAACCATGCCCTTAATTTATCCATTTGTTCTTAAGATTTTCATTTCATTATGGTTGTTAAGGTTGTCTCCACTAAAGCGGCTTGAAATAATGAGCTTTCACACTCCATTAAAGTTGGATATGAGTTGTGGCTTGAATGGAGGCCATGGAAGGGGATGAGTGCAGGGGCGAACCTATTAAGCCCATGTGATGAGCACCTGCATCCCCATTTTGTAAAAAAAAAAAAAAAAAGGTCCATAAGCCCAAGTTAGGTTTTTTTTTTTTTTTTAAAAAACCCAAAAATTTGGACCCCCATTCCAAATATATCTGTTACATTACTACATTAGCGACAAGTATGACTTTTTATTTCTCCTAAACTTTTCACGTGAATCAATAACAACATAATATTAAAACAGACACAAAAAATGACACATGTTACTTCCTGGTGCTGTTTTTTCCCTCCAAAACTCCCCCTCCCCTTTTGGCAAAGAATCTTTTATTTTTATAATATTTGTATAGTACAACTATAATAATATTATTCCAAATCTTATGTATTATCTTTACATAAAATGTATTTCTTTTTATTTCGTGTTCATAATTCTTCCATACACATTTACCTAAAATATTATTCCAACTCTTTTTAAATTATAGAAAAGTGAGCCACTAGTTCAGATACAAGATACAATCATTACCGTTTGGACATCTTTTAGACGGAGTATTATTGAATTTTGCCCAAAAAGTAATAATAAAATTGATTCATATAATTGATATTATAGAAATTACTTTAAAACATCACTTTAATTTTTAAAAATATTTCTAATATTTTGTTTCTTAGACTAATGGTGTGGTGGTTATGATTATGAAATAAATGTTGTGTTCGACAGCTATTATCAATCAATTTTTTGTAATAACATAATTAAATAAATTAATATCTTAGTAAATACAAAAAAAATTATTCTCTTTTGCTGAAATATTTAATTGATATAATAAATTTATTACATTCGACATTATAAATAAGTTGCATATTAAAAGATATGTCAGACGTAATGAAAAGTGACATCTTCTTGTGTATCCTTTTTTTTCGATAAATAGCTATCATTTACTAATAAACTTTTAAGGCAATAAACAAACAATAATTATAGGATAGCTTCAAACATAATTTTATATAATAACAAAGAGCGACGATATCATGTAGAGCATCAATTCATAAACATAAAATGTACTATTAATAATATAGGTTAGTGTTGCCTAATTGTGGATTATTATAGTCTTTAATGTCCGAGTAGTATTTATTTCTATTGAAATTATTATATTGGATATAAAGGTGATATATTATTTGTAATTTATATATTTACATGTATGTTGTGCTAATAGTTTTACTGTAGATTTTATTCTGTTGTTTGATTAATATTTTCATGTTTATTAAAGAGCATTTATAAAATAAGTCTTTAGTCATATAGTCACTAGATTGTATAGTTTTATTGGGAATAATATGCATATCATTAACGTAATATAATTGTATACTGCTTTTAAATATTTACAACACAACTAATCAACAATAATTTTTTTTTCTCAATTGTAACTTTAATAATTTTTTTCTTATTATTATTTTTCTATATGCATTGCATTTGTTTATTCCATAGAGTTGTCTTATTTTTATATTATATCAAAATTAATTATGGGAAAAAGATTATTACTTGTGTAAGAAAAAAAAAATTATTACTATCGTGCATCGCACGGGCACTAATCTAGTTGGGGATAGGGCTGCTTATGAGACGAGACAACTCATGAGCTACTCGCGAGCTACTCGGTCAACACTCGACTCGAATAAGCTCGACTCGAGACTCTAACGAGTCGAGTCGAGCAAGCCACTACTCGACTCGAAAAGCTCGTGAGAAGCTCGATATAATTTGCATTTATTTCTGAAAAATATTTATATACTTTAAAAAAATTTAAAAATTATTCTCTTAATTTATTAAGTCTTAGCTTTAATTTAAAGAATATTAACCGTTGATAATTTTTTCATCCCAACACTTCAACGGTCAACATTTAAAGTAGTAAAAACTAAATAATAAAAAATTAACCCTAAAGTTGTTAAACGTTGCTCCCAAATTACATCCCGTCGCTCACATTTTTTCATGAAATTTCGTTTTTGCCCCCCATATATAAATACTCACGACACTCACTCACGACACTTACAACACATTTCACGCTCGTACTTCTCTCTCTAAAATTTTCTCTCTCTAAAAGTTGAAATTCTCTTCAAAAATTTTAAAAACAGAAAATTTGGGAAAAAAAATCTCAAAATTCAAAAAAAAAAAAAACAGAAAATAAAAAAGAAAAAGAACAACAACCACCACCAATCCAAGGAGGGTAATCCAATGGCGGATCGAAGGCGAATAAGGCTCACTTTCAGCGGTCGTGGCAGTGGCGGGGGAGGCGGCGAGCAGGTATGGCTGAGAATTGAAGCGCTTTTGTTAATTCGTTAAAAAAAAATCCAAAAAATTTGGGACATCCGCCTGAAATTTCCGGATGTCCCAAGGAACATCCGAAAATTTCAGGCGGATATCCCTGAATTCCGATTTGTATTTTTTTTTTTTTGGGTTTTTGATTTTCGTGCTTATTTTATTTTCTCATGATTAATGTTATGTTTTTTTTATTTGTTGTGATAAATATTTTTTAAATAAGCGATTAAAAATATTCCGAATTTTTTGTTTTTTTTTTCTCATGATTAATGTTATGTTTTTTTTTTTTGTGGTTAACAATTTTTTTTTCGTGATTATTCCGAATTTTTTTTTCTCATGATAAATGTGTTTTTTTTCGTGCTTAACAATTTTTTTTCGTGATTAATATTCTTTAAATAATCGATTAAAATTATTCCGAATTTTTTTTCTCATGATTAATGTTATGTTTTTTTTCGTGATTAATATTGTTTAAATAACCCATTAAAATTATTCCGAATGTTGTTTTTTTTTCTCATGATGAATGTTATGTTTTATTTTTTCGTGCTGAACATATTTTTTTATTCATGATTAATATTCTTTAAATAACCGATTAAAATTATTATTATTAGTAATGTTATTAGTGTTAGGATTGTTATTATTAGTAGCAATATTACTATTATTATATTATTGTTGTTATTATTATTATCGTTGTTGGGAATATTCTTATTATTGTTGTTGTTATTAGTATTATTACCATTATTATTGTTATTGTTATTAATACTGTTATTATTGTAATATTGTTTATTTTTTTGAATTTGAATATTAGTTGTTCAACTTTAATATCATAGTTATATTTGTAATTATTACTGATATTTGATTTTGTACTTATTATATGTAGATTGATGGTTCGGGTGCTCGTCATGCAATATCAAGACGTTTGAATGCGTCTATTAGGAGGGAGTTGGGTCGTTCGGTAAATACGGGGGCACCATATCATCATGAGCAGCAATATGGGTCTCCTGGTACTTGGTCGGGGGAGCATTAGCCGCAAGGGAGCCTCCCCATGTACTCGTCGGGTGGAGTGCCTACATCTGACGATGAGGATGAAGAGCGGGAAAGTCAGGCTGATCGAGATGAAGAGTATGACCCTCAGGATTATCTCACGGTGTATAGGGGTAGGGAGATTTGTTAGTAGCAGTCAAGTGAGTCAGCCTTCCACCAGCTCAGCAGAGACATGGGTAGTGCAGCAGCCGATGCCAGGTGGTCTTGAGGATGGTACTGTTATCCCCAGTTTTGGTGGTCACGTGGCTGCATATATTTGGGGCGGGCAGGAGCGTAATGTTCTGCGCTGTTTGAGCAGGACACAGTTGTGTTCTGCATTGGTTACCTGGCAAGGTCGTCTTGCACAGGAGCACCTGGAGTTGATTGATGGTAGTGGTCTGTCTCACTTACCTGGGATCATGTTTAGGCGTTTTGACTGGCCGTTGATTTCTTCGTTTGTTGAGAGATGGCAGCCAGATACGAACACGTTTCATATGCCATTTGGGGAGATTAAGATCATGCTGCACGATATGTACCATATTCTTGGGCTTCGTGTTGATGGTTCCATGGTTTCCACTTCTCCCAGCACGGACGTCATACGGGACGCATGCCAGATTACCCTGGATATGACTGCGGAAGAGCTGAATGAGAAGTGCGGTACGAAAACCATTTGGCAGGGTAGTGGGGTGCTGACCGAGAGGATTATGAACTCGACCTTGGACGCGCAGAGCCCCTTCAGTGTCCATTACGGTGCGTACATGTGGTTAGTGCTGGGCGGATGTCTGTTTTTAGACAAGAGTGGTAACCGTACTCATCCGTCCTTCCTCAACGAGCTTGTTGTTGATGATCTTTTGATCAATGAGTACTCTTGGGGTTCAACTGCTCTAGCATATCTGTATCGCGAGTTGGGTACGACATCAAGAAAAGATGCCGATTCAATCGCTGGTTGTCTCACGCTTCTGCAGGCGTGGATCTAAGAGTACTTTCCGTGCTTCCGGCCTCAGCAGGGTACCTTGACGAGGGAGCTTAGTATTCCTCATGCGTCTACTTGGGATGTGGGATCGGGATGCCCCAACAAGAGCATGGAGCGGCTCCTCGCTTTTCGTGCTAGATTGGATCAGCTGACTAGCAATGAGGTTGATTGGCTACCATACGGAGTTGATCCTGCACGACGCGTGTCAGCCACTCTATTTATTGGCTGCATCCAGTACCGTAGCATCATTGAGCCATACATGCCTGATCGAGTGGTCCGATAGCTTGGATTCGTGCAAGACATTCCGCGGACCATTATTAGGCCTGAGAAGGCCAAGAGACCGACGAAATTAAAGATGTATCGGGTTGACTTTCCGACCGAGATGACATCTGTGATATGGACTGGGTTTGTCCCTGGCTCGTCTTTCAGTGTTGTTTTAGGTGCCCTCACCAGACTCGGTGGTGGAGCTCCTACGGTCGCTCCTGGTTACATGCAGTGGCTGTACCGATTTTCTCATCCTCGTCTTTCTCCTGGTGGGTCATCAAATGGGAGTACCAGACTACCTAAGAGGACTAACACAGACTATGTAAGTAGTTGTGTTTTATCATACTATAAATACCACTTAAACAAATTGTAATTTCTGTAATTAATATGTTGTTCTGTTATTTGCAGTGGATGGGTCGGTCCTTGGAGATGCACCGAAGATCACAAGATGAGTATCCCAGCATGTCGCGTGAAGCAAGGGCAATGACTGAGCAGCTGATAGCTGACTGGAAGGCGATGATGGGGTTGTGAAGTACTTGTCTTTTAGTTTTATATTAGCTTATAGTGATTGTTTTACTGTACTTTGTATTCGGCATGTAATTTAAGAACTGGAGACTTATTTAATATTTGGTTTTGCTGAAACTTTGTTTAATTGCTTTTATTGATTTATATTACATAGCTACAACTGTTCAACCTAAGTCAAAGTACATAAATGAGTTCACTGCCTAATTAATGCATCCCACATGTTCCTTCTAAATTCATATTATTGATCCCATCCGTCGACACTTGGCTCGTGGTGCTCGATCCACCATCCTGCAATCGAGGGAAGAGGTGAATTTTCTTCAAGATCAATACGGATGAAATGTGACCCCCCAACTGTAGCGATCACAAACTCTCGTGCGGGTGCCCTGACTGTGTTTCATGCCCGCAATGGTAAGATCGTGAGGCATGGGTAGTAGCAGGTTGGTACGGTGCCTACACCAAGAATAATAACTCTTGCGTTGAACCAAGTAGCAATAGGAAATAAATCTTGAATTGCAACCATCCAATGACGTGAATCAACCGCCCCACCGTCCCATCGAATACGCTCCACATTCATCTGAACCCTTCCAATCCCGTAAATCCTTTCGTACAGGAATGGATGAGTGGCGACCTCATTTGCTATTGTTTCCCGAGCGTCAAACCATTGCACTTGATCACCGGAGAAGAAGTCGGCCACACAACGAAATCCACAGTTACCATCGCCAATGACATCCTTCCATGTCGTGATGTAAGGCAACATCGGTCCTGGAAGCAAGTGCCAATACCGGCTTTGGCTGACGTCACATGGATCTTCTGCACAAAATTAATGTTCGGTTATTAGTACGGTAAATGATGAAATTTGTGAAAATCACAATAGCCAATCGTACCTATTAAACAATGCTGGGACACCTTGCCATTGATACGTGACAGTGGCAATTGTCGGTACTTCTCACCAATCTTTGACCTAGACGCCTCCAAACCATTACGAATTGCAATAATATGATTACTAGTATGGCAATGTACTCGGGCCCATACGGTATCCAAAGAACCTGCCGTTCATCAACATTACAAAAAACCCGTTATGATTTATAATTATAATCACTAAAACGAAGTACATACATCAACTACAACATAAAAACAATGAACCTGTCGAAGATTCAAACCATATCTTCATGGCCGAATGTTGGCTCTCAACTCTGCAAGTGCTAGTGTTGCCAAAATGTAGAACTTGGTTTGTCCAAAATGTCACAAACTTGGTTTTATGACAAAGCCATGTTCTCTCAACATAACTAAACACCGCCGGATAAATTGTCCATCGAGCTTTCATTGTATCTACAACAACATTATAATCCTCCTCGGTTGCAGCGTCTATGATACGCTTCCATTTTCCGTTTTTGAAACTCGCACCGGTCCTCTTGTTTTTGAACATATCAGTGACTCGAGCCTCCACATCTTTGTTAATGTGCCATCGACAAAGTAAATGTGGGGTCCCTGCAAACACTTCTCTCAATGCCGCACATAGCCCAAGCTCACGGTTTGTCAAAAATACCGACGGTTCCTTATCATACCTAATCAACTCTCTCAATCTCTGCAAAACTCATCGATAGCTTGTCGTGCACTCGTTGCGCATGAACACATAACCGACAAGGAAATTATGATTTGTCGGTGACACACCAACTATCTCAAAGAACGGCATCCCGTATTGGTTGGTTTTGTAAGTGGAATCCATACCGATCACATGTGGGTACGTCCGTAGTATGTCTACCGTGACTAGGTGCACCATAAAGGCTATGCTGTAGAACGCCGAGATCATCAGACATGACCGAGTAAAGATACTGACTCTGTGTCGCCAAATGAAGAAATTGCTGAACAACTCCTGTCCCATCAGACATTTCTGTTCTCAAGTCATTCCGGCAGTTGTAAATGTGTCTAATGTTTGGATGATCATCAGGAAATTGCTCTGCAATAGTCGCCATGATGTTACGTGGTGCAACCTTGGACTTCGTCATGTCACGCACAACCTTCTTCGCATCCGGGCTCAACCCACTAATTTTACGATGACCCTCCTGATACACAATCATTGGATGGTTATGGGTCCTAGTTGCATCATTTTTTGCCCGGATCTTCCAACTATCGGTGATAAACTCGTAGTATATCTTGATGTAGAAAGGACAACCCATTAGCTTTGGTCTTTGTGTCCTTTCGAATAGCGCCCTCCAAATCTCTCGACTTGCTCTTTCGTCCCCGATCACATCTCAAATAATGATAAGGCCTCCCATCTCTAGTTTTGTTGTACGACGACTTAACCAAAATAAATCCAAGATTTATGGAAACAGCATCCGCCCATTTCACTGCATCTTCAAACGTTGGAAAATACGTGTCCGTCACAAAATGAGCACTATAATTCACACCGTCACAACCGTCTTCAAATTCTGCATCCTATAAACATAAAAGAAAACAAACAAAATACTCCAATATTAGTATTTTAATTATAATATTAATAACAATTTTTTTAAAACAATAATAATAATAATAATAATAATAATAATAATAATAATAATAATAATAACAATAACAATAACAATAACAATAACAATAACAATAACAATAACAATAACAATACAAAAAAAAAACATTTTTTTAAATGAAATGGAGGATCCGGATTTTTCGGGCGGATGTCCTTTTTTCAAAAAAAAAAAAAAATTTCTACGACTTACAGATTCTTCCAAGGATGCCTCTAGTGTACGATCGTCGTCGTCGTTCATCGTCCAAAATCCGTCGCTAAACCTTGATAATTTTTAAAAAAAAAAATTAATATTTTTGGTGGTGGGCTCGGGATTTTTGTAAGGCAAGTGGTGGGTCAAAGTGCTCGGGAATAATATTAAAATGCTCGGGAAACTATGTGACAAAGTGGTGGAGCCTTATGTAGCCCAAATTCACACAAGGGCAAAACGGTAACTTCACATTAAAATGGGAGCGTCACTTTGTAAAATGGGAGCGACGAATAGCAATTCACTACCCCGTATCTAAATTTCTCTCTCCAACTCAAATGCCTTAAACACTTGCTCAAATGCCCAGATCTACTACCTACTTTGATAGCACCGGCCGACCTGATTTTGTTGCCGGTAAAGTTCGTCACCGGCTTCTGACTTCATTCAAACTTCTCCAAGTCTACACTTGAATTAATTTACAAGGTATATAAATTTTTCCTTATTGTACAAATTTAGATATTTCTTGCCTTTATTTTGAAAATTTTCACCAATTGTGTAGCTGTGTGAATTTCACAACATCATAATTTAATTGATTGTGTGTTTAATCAAGATTCAAGAATGTGGTAACTATTGTCTATTTGTACTTTGTAGAATTAATTTGTGAATTTGATTGATTCAGATTGTAGATTTTAACTTTAGAGTACTAATTTAGACTACTAGAGTGACTGAGTGAGTGATTAACTTAGGTAATTGATTGATTTTAGATTTAATTTACATCAAATTGAATGATTGTCTAATTATAATACTGTGCAATTGCCAATTGTGCAAATGCGACTGATTTTATTTTGATTAGTTTGTTTCTGAAATTAGTGATGATGATGATATCATGAAGCGATTCCAAGAAATGAAAACTCGATGGGAACAATTGTAATTATCTTTTTAATGTTTTACTTTGTTTTCCCCCTTATGAATGTATTTGGCTGTATTATTGAAAACGATTTGTAATTTTCGGTGATGTATTTTTGGCATTTCCTTATTTTGTTGTTCGTCATTGGTATAATTAAGTTGGAAGTTTATTTTGGACTCCATTTATAAATTTTTGGATCCGCCACTGGAAGAGTGAGAAAAAAGCGAGTTTAACTAGATTTACAGTTTTTTTTATTTTTTTTATTTTTATGTTGAAATGGTTTTTTTTTTTAATAAAAAGGCGCGCTAGTTCTTGCACATTATTACAAGATTTTCACAAGATAAATGTATCAATAACTATATACTAAAAGACACACCGGCAATGACACGTGTCATTTTCTAGTGTGTCCAAAAAAAAAAAAAAACTATTTAGGAAACAAATCTTATATATAAATAGAAGATTAAAAAGATTTAATGTATCCTTGCACTATATATATTGATACCATAAGCTAAAGTTAAAAAAATAAAAATCAAATTCTTAACATAATTTGTGACATACATAGTGCTATATACTCTTACCATTTTTACAACAAGGAATTTTTTTTTTTTTAAAATATTTGTGTATTTAATTATGTTTGAAAAGCTTCCTAGGAAAGATATGAATTTTTTTCTAAGCCAGTTGATTATTGAGAAGAAAAATAAATATCGCGTTAGAGGGAATGGATTAATAGTGTTTAAAAAGTAAATCTATTTACGAATTAGATACATAGTTGTAAGATATTCATTTGGTTAAAAGAAGAAATGATATAAATTAGTTAGTGAAATATATATAAATATACATATATGTGTATTTTAAATTATCTATTTTTCTAATAATAGACTCTTTCATAATTTATTCATTTTACAAAGTAGTAACTTAAATAGATTTTTTTTTGTAATTAAATATAGTGTTAATAATTATTGAAAATTATCGTGCATGATACGGGACCTAACCTAGTTTTATTCTAAAGGTGACAACTGCACATTATTACCAGATTTTCACAAGATAAATGTTAATCTACAACGTTTATCCTGACGATTAACCGGACAACAGTCATTAGAGATGGAATTGCAATGGGTGTAATTGCCTGTGCCTCTAGTATGGATTTGAATGTTTGTTCCCACAACTATTGTGAGAGGCAAACCACAACTTATTCACTAGACCAAGTCTGTGGTATTAGATTGCGGGTATACTAAATAAATTATGCATTCAAAAAATATTCACATACTTCGTAGCTTTTAACTTGATTTAAGACTTTTTATTGATAAATATTTAAACAAATTTACGAATTAGATTGAGGAGTCCATCATCATATCTGACCAAACTTATAAAAACTTAATACTGTGGTTTTTCAGTACGAGACTAGGTGCGTTTAGCATATTGTGGTTTTTAATTTTCTGGTTTTTTTATTTTAAAAGTCGTATGATATATTCATATAAAGAATTATTATATTAGTCAAATTATTAAAATCATCGTTCTTTTGAAAACTTACAACAAAAACGCCCAAACGACTTTTTGTAGTTTCGTGTTTTTTGTTTTAAGTTTTATAACGATCACGAATGAGAACTGAAACTTTGATACGAATTTGGACAAATTAAAGTACCACACAAGTAACAGTTTCCGAAATGAAATCCTCGATAATAATTAAACCCAAATCCGAACCTCTTGTGTTAGGGTTTTTTCCACCTGAATTTCAGTTATCTTAACTTATCTTATATGAATTTATCAATCCTTATCTTATATTATCATATCTTATTTGAATTTATCAACCATTATCTTATACTTTGTATTATCGTATCTTATACTATGTATTATTTTATCTTATCTTATCTTATTATTGCAATTTAGTAGACCTTCTTGGACCTTATATAAGGTGTTATTTTATCTTGTTGAAACTCATTAACCTTTATCTTATGTTATTAGAACTTATCGACTCTTGTTTTAACTATTACGGAGTATCTGAATTTATTAGCTTATTTGAACATATTATCCTTATACGGAATATCATCTTATATGAACTTGTAAATCTTTAAATATTACGTAAGTTAAAATAAAATGAAAAGAACAGAGTCTAAGTACAACCTCCATACTTACGAAGTTACAAGTATCTTTTTTAAGCATGTCGCATGAAGCAAAGGCAAAGGAGCTCTGGGTCAAATTTGGCGCTTGAAATATTCAAATACTCCATTGACTCGGCTACCTATTAAGGGTGCGTTTGGTTCGCTGGTTTCAGGAAAGGGAATGGGAATCATTCCCTTTCAACCTGTTTGTTTGCCACTTTTTCCCTCAATCATTCCCCCATTTCATTTTTCAAAATACCCCAAAACCCCTCTTCCCCATTCCCCACCCCCCCCCCCCTTTCCCATTCCATTCCCCACCCACCCTAACCCTAACCCTAACCCTAACACTAACACCCATATACGTCGGTGGTGGTCGGACGGCGACTGTCGGCGAGCACCGGGGAGTGGTCGGACGGCGACTGTCGGCGAGCACCGGGTAGTAGTCCATTCACTTAATGACTTAATTTTCGAAGGTCAAATTTCTTTAGGGATTATAAAATTTCTAATGATGGATTTTGTTATAACCTGTCATTGCTAGTACTTGATAGTATGTCCATTTCCTAGCTGGAAGATTTTAAATTTTTGGTAGAAATGTAAAAATCTTAGCTGGAAGGTGTTAGAAAGCTAGCTGGAAGCTTTTAGCTTCTTTCTAGTTCAGAAATATTTTAGACAAACCTTGGCCAAGTGACAAATGAGTAACACCTACTACTAATACTTTCCTTCATCATAGATTCATACGAGTAGATAGTAGTTTTTGGTTTGTTGCAAAATTTAGACTCTGTATTAGGGGTGTTCATCAAAAACTAGTTTGGATTGAAGAAATTGGTCCGGTCCAAAAGCCATTAAAAATCGGTCTTGAATCAAACCCCTTTTTTGTTTAAGATTTTGAATAAAACCTTTAAAATGTTTAATTATTATGTTTAATATATATGCTACAAATATTTTTATTTTATGATTGTTTCATTTTAAATGTTCAAAATAGGCATTAATTAATCATTTTCTTATACATTATTTTCTTATAATGTAATAAAAACTATTTTAAAAGAGTGATTTCCCTAAATATTGTTGAGAAGATTTGCAATTCCATATATACATCTATTTTTTAAATAGTTCCCAATATACAGTCCATGTTAGGTGTTTAATGAATTAATTTTTTTTTTTCAATTTTTTGATACAACGCTATCTCATATGGCGGTTTATATAGGCAAATTGTTACTTCAAGTAGCGGTTTACACTCACTATCAAAATTTCAACCTCATCTCGCTGCTCTCATTCTCAACTCACTTTTTCAGATAAAACCAAAGTCCCCAATTCTCCATTGCCCATCATCCCTTCTACTCACTAAAATTTCAGATCTCAAACATCTCTCATACATTCTTCAAATTTTCATTCTCAATTGCCTAGCATCTTCAAATTAGGGGATTTTTCGATTAAGTTTGATAATTTGTTTTATTTTTTTATTTTTTATTTTTAATTTATTTATTTAGTTTTTTAATTCTATTTGTTCTGGATAGTTTATGGAATTATTTTGCAATTCTCTAACTCGATCCTAATTTTTTTCATCATTTTGCAATTCTCTAACGAATTATACGAAGTATATACTCTTATGTTCTTCCCCTTCTCTCTCTAAATCAGATTACTCTGATTTTTTCTCACTAACCAGATAAGATTTGATTTTTTTTTTATTTGGAGAAGTATAATTAATTTTGCCTTGTTTCTATTCCATTTTTCATCTGAATTCATCCCTGATTATTGTAGAATTTTTTCAGAGAAGATTGAATCTATTTCATTTGAATTTTTATTTTTTTTTACATGAAATGGAAACCGCCACTTGAGTTGACGGTTTTCCCCCCTATTGAAAACCGCTAACTCAAGTGGGGGTTTTGTGTTAAATTATTTAAAAAAAAATAGTTTTATACTTAATTGGTGACGTGGACAGTAGATTCGGAAATTGTAAAAGTTTAGCTTTATTTATGGAATTGGTAATAGTTGGAGCATTATTTAGGGAAACCACACATTTTAAAATATCGATAATCAGTCCGGGTTTAGACCAATTTTACTGGTCCGATCCAGGTCTTCAAACTCTGGATCTTGAATTTTAAAATTTCGATCTTAGACCGATGAACAGCCCTACTCTGTATATTTCCTTTGTTGTTTTAATACACATAATATTACATTACTTTTAAATACATGAGATGAGTGCTTTAAATTTCAATATCATATTAACATATATGATAAATCAATGTATACGTATGAATATTAATGAGGTTCAAGTCTAATCAAGTGTAATAAGTTAAGTTTAAATGAAAAAAATGCACTTGAAAATTTTAAAGGTACATAAGTAAGAGTGTAAAGTGTTCTAGATAGGTGAGCTGAGGCTCGGCGCACTGCTATTAACATCACCATATCCTAACACCACAGTCTTTTTTAAAACCTAAATCTTAACAAACTAGAAAGAAAAAGTCATAAGAAAAAAAATCAAATTACTAATTTAAAAAATGTCATATGATATTTACAAATGATACTTCTAGACAAATAAATAAATAAATAACCATAAAGAAGTCTTACAAAGGTTCAAAGGTAGTCAAATTTTTATAAAATCTTTTATATATATATAAGGGAGGGATCCGGTAAGAACCGCTCCTTATATAAGAACCCTAGTTATATAAGAACTAATCTTAATCGTAGGATTAGATTGATATGAACGGCCACGATTAAAACAAATCACAAACCCTCAAACTCAAACAGCTTTCACTATCTCTCTCCTCAATCTAAACATTTGTGAGTTTCTCTCTCCTCAAAAGTTCCAGAAGCTGCACTTCGAAGAACTTTCAACAATTTTCCTTCATTTTCTCGGTTAAAATCAACAACATTGATCATAAAATAAGTTAAATTTCACAAATTAAGAGCAAATTTTGCGAAAAAACTCTAGATATCACAATTCAGGTATGATTATATTTGACCATTTGTTCGTTTTTTCACGAACTTTCAGCGATTTTTGTGATTTGATATTTGCGTTTTTTCTGTTTTGATTTTCATGAATTTTGCATGAGTTCGATTTTTCTAATTTGATTTTAATGAATTTCGCATGGAGTTTGATTTTTGCAAATTTAGTGTTCAAATTTAGGGTTCGATTTTTGCTTATTTTTGCGGATCTAATTGTTCGATTTTAGATTTCGAATTTCAGAGATTTAGTGTTCGAATTTAGGGTTTGATTTTTGCTGATTTCGATTTCGAAATAACGGCCGGTGAAGGCCAGCACTGCTCTCGGTGATGGCTGTGAGCCTGTTTCGCCGGCTAACGGTGTAGCTGCGGTTGTTGTGCCGTTATAGTGTCGGTGAGGGGTTTTGGACTAGTGCGAGGTGGAGGTTATGGGCTGAAATTGGTGATGTTGGTGCAATTGCCCCTGTTTGTAGGGGTTGTGGTGCGGTGGTTGATTTATGCGGCAGCAGCTAATTGGTTAAGGGTTGTTGGTTATAATTGCAAGGGTGCGGACGTGTGGTGGAGCAGTGAGTGGGATTGGTGAGATGGTTGTGAGTTTTGGTGCGTGGGTACAAGGGTAGAGCAGGGGAGAATGCGCTTGGAGCAGGGGAGAATGCGCTTGGAGCAGGGGAGAATACGCTTGGAGCAGGGGAGAATACGCTTGGAGCAGGTGAGTGTTTGTGAGTAGTTGGTATGGCTAAATTTAGAACATAGGAAAAAAAAAACTTTAGAACATAAGTACACTAAAATTAGAACATAGGAAAAAAAAATATTTGAACATAGGTAAAAGAATATTTAGAACATAGGCAAAAAAAAACCTTAGAATATAGGTAGAAAAAATTTAGAACATAGGAAAAAATTAGAACATAGGTTGAAAAAATTTAGAACATGGTTTGATTTATCCACGTTGTTCATGTCGATATGTTTATAGAATGTCAATGTTATGATCTAAAATACACTTTTAAGATATGCAAGCAACTGACATAGCTTAGCATGTTCTAAACTCTTTTTAAGCATGTTCTAAACTCTTTTTCAGCATATTCTAAATTATTCCTATGTTCAAAAATATATTACTAATGTTGGAATGTTACTTATGTTTTTTATTTCTTAAAATTGCAACAAAATGCAAGGCCAAAATGAAGAAAAATCAGAATAAGGAGTTACTAATATACAAGAAGAAGAAATTACTTATTTAAGAAAAAGGTAACTAAACTAATGTTCTAAAATTTACCTATTATATGTTTTAAAGTTTGTTCTAAAGTTTTCCATTATATTCTAAAGTTTTCCCTTATGTTCTAAAGATTTGTATTATGTTCTAAGATTATCATATATGTTTGAAAGCATATTTTGTAGTCCAATGTTTGTCTATATATTTTAAATTTCATCTTAACCCTTTATATTTGCACTATATGTAAGTTTTGATCAAAGCATACATGAGTATGAAGTTTTCCTTTTGTGGTTTTAATTGATTATGTTTGAAATTGGTTAAGGTTTTGGTGTTGAGGTTTGAATTGGTTAATTTTTTTTTTTTTTTTTATTATCATGCTCCGAATTTAATATTTTGTATCTTACTGAACAACTCCTATGTTCTAAAACTTGCCCTTTATGTTCTAAAGCTTACCCCTATGTTCTAAAGTTTACCCTATATGTTCGAAAAATTATGCTATATGTTCAAAAGTTTATGCTAGATATTCTAATGTGTATCCATTATAGTTTATGTTCATCTTATCCCTTTATATTTGCACTCTATTTAATATTAGTTATATTCTAATTATTTATGATTGTTTTTAACGGAAAGTTGAAAACGTTGAAGCGGAAGTAATCGACAAATCGGAATTTGAAAATCATATTGCAAGTAAAAGTGTTGCTAAAAGACATAGCAAACTTCCAACAAGGCTTCAACCACCTCAAAAATTGCAAAAAAAAAGGAATAAGGAGAAAAAGATCAAGAAGACGAAAAAGATCAAAAAGAAGAAGAGGATAATAATGGTGAGGATGATGATGATAATAATGATAGTGAAGATGATGGTGAGGATGATAATAAGGGCGATGTTAAGATGAAAAAGAGGAGGAGATGGAAGATGATAGTGAGGATGAACAAAAAATCAATAAAAAAAAAACTCGGGTAATAGTAAGTCTATATTTTTTTGTTGCATTCCTAATTTGTTTAGATGTGGCCCATTATGAACTAATCTTGTTGCATGATGTACATATTCATGGAAACTGAAAATGTGAAGAAGAAGAAAAGAAAGATTGAAAAAGAAGAAGTTGATGAGGATGTCCAAGTACTAGAAGCTAATGAGCAAGAAAAACTAGTTAAGAGGCAACCTTATCAAAGAGTACCTCCTACCCAATTCATGAAGGATGTGTTGACAGATCTTTCAGAGAAACATAAGTAAGTTATTCGGAACATTGGTTTTGGAGGTTTTTTGGAATTGGATTTACCAATCCATACTAGTACTATGTAAGTAGTAGATCTTTCATATTCTACAATCATACGTATTATCATTGTTATGTTTTAAATTATGATCTCTCATGTTTTAATCTCTATACACTAATGTTCTAAAGTAATTTTTGGTTATGTTCTAATGTATGATTATTATGTTCTAAAATAGAACTTTTTTTTATTCTATAATGTTCTAAATTATGTTCTAAAGTTTAAATATTATGTCAAATGTTTTAATCTTCTATGTTCTAAGTTTGACTATTATGTTCTAAATCTAGGTGTATTGTGCTCTAAATCTTACATTTTTCATCATAATTCTAGGTTGACAGAAAACTTGGTTATGAAATTTGACACGGAGAGATGTTGTTTGATGCTGCCTAAGAGAAAACAAGAAATCTTTTTGGATGCAATTGATGTTCATTTGGCTTATGGGTTGCCATTGGGAGGTAAAAGGATTAAGCAACCAAATGATGAATCAAATCTGAAATGGAGCAAGGTTCTAAAAGATTGGAGAAGCAAGTTTGGCCTCAAAAAGGTATGATGATATAATGTGGTTATGTTTTAAATTTTATGTTCTAAAGTATGAATATTATGTTCTAAAATGCAGATCTTATATGTAGTTATTTGACTTGTAATGTTCTAAATTATATCTAGCTATTTTTATGATAATATATTGGTATAAGATGGTTATGTTATAAATTGTATGTTCAAATTCATTTTTGATCCTGTTTAAACTAGATCTATTATACTTTTTATGTTTTAAATTATAATCTCCTATGTTTTAAAGTATTTTGCTTATCTTCTAAAGTGTTTTCTGCTTATATTCTAAAGTACAATAATTATGTTCTAAAATAGATCTATTATATTCTAGATTATAAATATAATGCTTATTATGTTCTAAATTATAATCTCCTATGTTATAAATATTGACTACTATCTCCATATATATATATATATATATATATATATATATATATATATATAGGGGAGGGATCATGTGAGAACCCACCCCTTAGGTGAGAACCCTCTTAAAATAAGAACCAATCTTACACCATCAATTTTGAGATTATGGATGGCTGAGATTAATTATCACTTTCCCATGCATTTTCTTGGGAACACACATTTCAGTCATTAGTACACGTTTTTTACTTTTTTTCCTTATTTTCTGCATTGAAACACCGATTTATGTACTATAAAACCAAGAGATTCAGCCATTGAAGAGAGAGAAAATGGAAAATCTGGTTTCATTTTAATTTAGCCATTGAAGAGAGAGAAATGAAGGCAGATTTCAAATGAAAATTTCTCTCTCATAAAGAAAGCTTTTGAAGCGATTTTTTTTTTTTTAATTTGATTATTTTTTGTGTAGAATAAGCATAAAAAATTTCATAATTTTTGGAGTTCGTTTGATATTTTTTTGGGTAGAATTTTCGAAGTAGTGCAAAAAAGGAGCAAATCTGGAAAGACGGATTTCAAATGAAGATTTCTCTCTCATAAAAAACCCTTTTGAAGCGATTCTTTTTTTGAATCTTCTTATTTTTTTGTGTAGAATAAGCATACAAAATTTCTGAATTTTTGGAGTTCGTTTGATATTTTTTTGGTAGAATTTTCGAAGTAGTGCCAAAAAAGAGCAAATCTGTATGTGGTACAATAGTTGAAAATTCTGGAACGACATATTTAAAATTCGAAAACTAGGGGCATATCATGTAATTGGAACACTAATTCTTATATATGGAACAATATATAATATTTATGGGACAATAATTCATATTTCTGGAACAATATAAATTGTATTGACAATAACGGGCATATCATCCAATTGGAACAGTATTAATTACTTATTTTATTGTATTAAAGGAATAATTTTGAGATGTTTCAAAAGATGTTATTATTGTTTCAAAAAGACTTGTCGCTGTTTCAATTAAAAAATGTAATGTTACATTGAATTGTGTTGTCAACGTTAAGTTAAAATGTAGTTGAAGTGTACGTTAATGATGTTTCATAAAATATATTAAGTGTTTCAATTTATAATATTAATGTTTCATATATATTATTGCTTGTTTCATATAGTTGGGCTATATATGAACTAGGTTTACTGTGATTTCTTATACCTTATTGATGTTTAAAAAAACATACCTTATGTTTCATTTTATACTACTTATGTTCCATAAAATATATGTATTGTTTCATATACTAATGATATTGTTTTATACATAATATAATATTCCATTCGGATATTATTTATATTGTTCCAGAAATATGAACTATTGTCCCATAAAACAATATCATTAGTATATGAAATAATACATATATTTTATGGAACATTAGTAGTATAAAATTAAACATAAGGTATGTTTTTTGAAACATCAATAAGGTATAAGAAATCACAGTAAACCTAGTTCATATAGAGCCCAACTATATGAAACAAGCAATAATATATATGAAACATTAATATTATAAATTGAAACACTTGATATATTTTACGAAACATCATTAACGTACACCAACTACACATAATGGATGGCTGAGATTAATTATCACTTTCCCATGCATTTTCTTGGGAACACGCATTTCAGTCATTGGTACATGCTTTTTAATTTTCTTGGGAACACGCATTTCAGTCATTGGTACATTTCACACATATGGTATGGAATAATGTATAATATTTATGGGACAATAGTTCATATTTCTGGAACAATATAAATAATATTCGAATGAAATATTATATGAAACATCAATGATTTTTATGTATAAAACAATATCATTAGTATATGAAATAATACATATATTTTATGGAACATTAGTAGTATAAAATTAAACATAAGGTATGTTTTTTGAAACATCAATAAGGTATAAGAAATCACAGTAAACCTAGTTCATATAGAGCCCAACTATATGAAACAAGCAATAATATATATGAAACATTAATATTATAAATTGAAACACTTGATATATTTTACGAAACATCATTAACGTACACCAACTACACTTAATGGATGGCTGAGATTAATTATCAATTTCTCATGCATTTTCTTGGGAACACGCATTTCAGTCATTGGTACATGCTTTTTAATTTTCTTGGGAACATGCATTTCAGTCATTGATACATTTCACACATATGGTATGGAACAATGTATAATATTTATGAGACAATAGTTCAAATTTCTGGAACAATATAAATAATATTTGAATAAAATATTATATGAAACATCAATGATTTTTATGTATGAAACAATATCATTAGTATATGAAACAACACATATATTTTATGGAACATAAGCACTATAAAATGAAACATAAGGTATATTTTTTGAAACATCAGATAAGGTATAAGAAATCACAGTACACCTAGTTCATATAGAGCCCAACTGTATGAAACAAGCAATAATATATATGAAACATTAATATTATAAATTGAAACACTTGATATATTTTACGAAACATCATTAACGACGTACACTTCAACTACATTTTAACGTAACGTGTTTCAATGCAATAAATAATAAAAAACATGTAATAATGACAGCTTTTGGCAGATTTTGTGTCCCAATGCACAAAAATTAAAAAAAATTACAAACAATCATTACAATTAATGAAGGTGGCCCACGTGAATTCCCACTAATGAAACAATAAATCTGAGTCATTCATCTAATAAAAATGAATGGTGTTAGATGAGTTCTCGTTTTAAAATGGTTCTCACCTAAGCCATGGGTTCTCACATGATCCCATTTATATATATATATATATATATATATATATATATATATATATATATATATATATATATATATATATATATATATATATATATATATATATACCTCTCAAAAGGGAAGTCCGACCAACAAAAGATTGATCGACAGAATTCAAGAATTGAAGAAGGAAAAAACAGTTTCTGATGAATTCCTTTGGAACTTTGTGGTATGTGTTGTCAATTGTTGCATTCGATCAACAAACAACACAAAACTATACATTAAATTCTTGTATAGTTGTATGGATGTAAAGAAAATTGCTGAATTGGATTGGTGCACATTTGTGATTGAGCACTTAAAAGATTTTATTAATGTATGGAAGAAGGAAAATTCTTACTTTACAGGTCATTTACCTTTTCTAATGGTAAGTTTTAATTTCTTACCATTATGTATATATGTTATTCTTGTTATGTTGAAAATGTGTGAAAAATATTCTAATTAATTCTTAACATGTATTAAATAGGTATTCTATTTTGATCGTCTACAAAGAGGAGGGTTAGAAAACCAAGAAAAAATCCACTAATATCAGTGTGGACAAAGGAAAGGATTCAAGTGAGATATAAGTTTGAAAAAGATCATGGATTTGGATATGGAAAAATCTTGGAAAGAATGGAATTAATTGTGGTATGATATTTGTATATGCTTATGTTTAAACACTACACTTTATATTCTATCTATATTTGCCCACGTTCTAAATTTTACCCTTTATGTTCTAAACTATATACTTTATGTTATAAACTGTTTTGATATTTACCCCTATATATTCTAAACTTTATATTCAACTTACTTTTGCCTATGTTCTAAAGTTTACCCTACGTTCTAAAGTTTACCCTGTATGTTCTAAAGTTTATTCTTTATGTTGTAAAGTTTATCCTTTATGTTCTAATCATTCAACTTACTTTTGCCTATGTTCTAAAGTTTACCCTATATGTTCTAAATTTTACCCTATATGTTCTAAATTTTATCCTGTAGGAAGAAAACAAGAAACAATCAAGACAAGAAGACAAGGAGAAGAGAAAAGAAGAGTCATCAATGGTAACTATACCTTTTAAATTATTACTTTTTTTTTTGAAAGCCCTTTTAAATTATTACTACATATGCTTATCTTTTAAAAATTGTAGACACTTTATTCTAACCTTTATATTCTAATCTTTAAAATTTATGCTGTTGTTTTCTAAATTTTGTAATTTATATACTAGAAGGCACCAAAAGGAAAAAAGAAACAACCAAAACAAAAGGACAAGGAGAAGAGAATGGAACATCAATAGAAACTATACCTTTTTAATTATAACTAGGAAATTTTGACTTTTGCTACCACAAAAAACCTTGAGTTTCATTTTTGCTACCCCTTAATTTGCTACCTAAATACACCTTTGTCAAAATTTGCTACCACTTAACGAAATCCGTTAAGATTCCGTTAAGTTTATTCAAGATTCCGTTAAGTTTATTCAAAAAAAAAATGTATAAAATAAAAAAAAAACCCAACCACCCTTAATTGCCCCCCCCCCCCCCGTCAGCCACCCTCCCCCCTCCTCCCTGCCGACGGCCAAAACTTGGGCCAACGTCGGCGAGCCACCCCAATCCCTTTCCCCCACCAACGCCGGCAACCCCCACCTACGCAACCACCCCCTAATCCCTTTCCCCCACCTACGCAGCCACCCCCCTCACTTTTCCCCCTCTTGCAGCTCCCCCATCTCCTAACCCCAGCCCCTGGCAGCTCCCCCATCTCCTGCCACCCCACCCACATCAACCACCTACCGGACCACCATCACCCCAACCAGCCACTATTCCTGTCGGCGAACCTCACCAAGCCCCAACCCTTGCTTGTAACCCCACCTAGCCCCCACGTCGCCGCTTCCACATGAAACCCCACCCACTTCGCCGCTTCCTCACAAAACCCCTACCCACGTCGTCGTTTCCTCACGAAAACCCCATTTCGCTGCTTCCTCTGCTCAATCGAAGCTCACCATCGCCAACAACCCCTAAACCCAAATCCATCATCGCTGAACCCAAATCGAAGGTCGCCATTGCCGAAAACTCAACCCAGAACCACCCACGATCCCAACCCAGACCGTACCAGAAACCAAACCACCAGCCCCTCAAACCAGAGAGAAGGGGGTGGGGTTTCACGGATTAGGGGTTTGGGCTAGGGTGGTGGTGCGACGGGGAAAGGGGAAGGGAAGGGGTGGGGATCCGCCAAGGGGGATGGCTGGCTGGTGGTTGGAAGAAGAGATGCGGGCTAGGTGGTGGTTGTGGGGTGGAGGGGGAGTGGCAGGGGAAGGGGATTGGTGGCTGGGGAAGGAGGAGAGAGAGGTAGGGGAAGGGGATTGGTGGCTGGGGAAGGAGGAAAGAGAGGGGCAGGGGTGAAGTGGGGCCCACAAACGGCAAAACTAACAGCTTCCGTCAACTGGTAGCGAATTTTAACAAAGGTGTTTTTAGGTGGTAGTAAAATAAAAAAAAAAATTTAAGGGGTAGCAAAAATGAAACTCAAGGTTTTTTGTGGTAGCAAAAGTCAAAATTTCCTTATAACTACATATGCTTAACTTCTTAATATTGTAGATACTTTATACTTTATGTTCTTGTTATTTTAAGTTTTTATGCATATGTTCTAAGATTTGTATTTTATGTTTTGGAAGGCACACAAAGAAAAGCAAACAAAAAACAAAGGCAAAGAGGGAAGAATAGAACAACCATCAATGGGTTCTAGTTCTACAACTTCTCGAAATGACATAATGGTATAATGTTTAAATGTTTTATTTATTTATTTATTTACTTATTTCTTTTCTCTTCTTATTATGTTCTAAATTATCATCTATGTTCTAAATAATCCTTCAAGTTATAAATAATCATTTACTTTATGTTCTAAATTATATTTTATGCTCCATTTAATCTTTTACGTTTTAAATTATCCATGTTATGTCCTTTATGTTATAAGTTTTCCTATATGTTTTAAATTATTTTTGTGTTCTAATGAAGGGCTTTTTGAACAAATTTGAAGATTTGGCAAAAACACTTGCCTCGAATGTTAAAGAGATGTATGACATGTTAGAACAAGCAAAAGATCTTTTTGTTGAGGAAGAAACAACGGGAAAAATGCAACATCTCATAGACAACATATGGGGCAAGTACACAACAAAGGTATTATAATTATGTTCTAAAGTATTTTCTGGTTGTGTTCTAATGTATTTTCAGCTTATGTTCTACAGTATAATAAATTTTTTTAAATAGTTCTATTAAATTCATATAAATATTATGCTTATTATGTTCTAAATTATAATTTCTTATTTTATAAACATTCGTGAACCAAGAAGAAGAGAAAGAAACAAAGAAAAGCCCTTCTATACTTAGTCAAGATCAACATTTCTTCGATGAACCGGCATTTATTGAAGAATTGGATATGGTTATGGATAAGTCATGGAAGAAATTCGAGCAAAAAAGTCATCAAAGACACTGACATTTGGTAATTTCACATGTTCAAACTACATGCTTAATTTCCAAATTATATTTATGTTCTAAATCAAATGCTTATGTTTTAAACTACTTTCATGTTCTAAAAGATGTGCTTAAATCAGATGCTTATGTTCTAAATTATATGATTATGTTAGTTATGTTCTAAAGTAACTTCTTATTTTCTAATTATTTTTTGTTATGCTATAATACTTAATTTTTATGATCTAATTGTTATGAAGATTTGAGATTAAAGGAAGAGGAAAAAGATAAGATCTAATTTTTTGTTTTCTTCTCGGTCGTTTTACCAGATCACTACTATTTGCTATGTGTCAACTTTGTGGAAGGAACACTTGATTTGATTGACAACAGATTGATTCCACCAAATATTCCTTTTCAAAATAAATATGGAAATTACCATAGATTAATGGTAAGACATCATAAAGAAAAACTATAGAACATAAAGGGAAAACTTTAGAACATATAAGGCAAAAGTTAGAACATAAAAGTATAATTTAAAACATGATTGTGGAGTGTTCCTATTGAAGCACATGGAAACATATGAAGGAGAAACTGTAAAACAATGAAATTCGGGACTAGAACTAGACAATGTAAGTTTAAAATATAACATACATGTTTTAAATTAGTTTTGTTTATGGTTTTGGTGTTATGGTTTTAGTGTTGTGGTTTGGTTTGGTTATTGTTTAGATTTGTTATGGTTTATTATATGCTTATATGCTAAATTATATTCATGTTCTAAATTATATGCTTATGTTCTAAAATATTTTTGATTATGTTCTAATAATTATATGCTTATATTTTAATTTATTATTTTTTATGTTCTAAAAGTTACTCTTTTTTTTTTTTTTTTTTTTTTTTTTTTTTTTTTTGCAGTTTGACCAAATGAAAAAATTAAGAGTGGAGTATTGTGGGAAGATAATAACAGCAGACCTAAATGAAGAACGGAATAGAGTGATCAAGAGATCAAAAAAGTGGTCAAAGAAGAACAAAATTGATATATGATGGTTAAGATCTTAAGTTTATATTAGTAGACAGATATTTGCAAAGAATATAATAATCATTTCTTTATTATTTGATAGAAGTTACTTTGATAGAAATTTGTTAACTAATAACAGGTTAAAATTTACCCTAATACTAATTCTATCTTCTTATGTTCTAATTCTTATAAAAAATAAAAAATAAAAAAAAAAGTTATGTTCTATGTATTTCTACCTATGTTACAAGAAATATATTGTTGATTCATATTAAATGCTAAAATTTTAATATAAAATATAATATATAATTGTTGTAAAATTTGTATTTACTTATTTTATAATATTCTTTCATATTATATTTTATGAATAAAAATATGTTATAGTTATGCTTATTTTATAATATCATCACAATGCCATATATATTAGTTTAGAACACAAGAGATTATGGTTTTGATCAATAATCAAACAAATAGACTCGTTAGAATATAAAGTGAAAACTTTAGAACATATAAAGAAAACTTTAGAACATATAGGGTAAAATTTTGAACATAAAGAGAAAACTTTAAAATATAAAGGAAAACTTTAGAACAAAATGAATAACTTTATCTTCTAAACTTTAAAATAATGTTTCCTAGTAATACGAACTTTTCCTTCTTCATCAGGTGCTTTTTGAGCAATAGGTTTTCGTATTGCCTTGAAACCTTGTTTATTGCAAATTCCATATTAAAAGCAACTACATCTTTGTTGTTCTTCTTCCTTGTAATAGTGAGCGACATTTGCATATGCTTTGTATAAACTAAGACCCTCATCAGGATCTTTAAATATCATTCCAACAATGGGTTTTAGCTCCTCAGGAACACTTGGAATCCATTCTTTAGTAGTACCACCTGGACTAAATGAACTAACAACCTCCGGAGTATGATAAAGACCACCAACTCCATCTGCAAGTAGATAAGTAAGTAGAAAGGATAAATAATTAGAACATAAAGAGTAAACATTAGAACATATAGAGAAAACTTCAGAATATAAAGAAAACTTTAGAACATTAAGAATAAACTTGTGGTGCTGGCTGGTGGTGTTGGGTTGTTCTGGTGTTGCTGGGTGGTGGTGGTGGGTGGTTTCGATGCTGCTAGTGGTGGTGGTGGTGGTGGATGGTTTCGGTGCTGCTAGTGGTGGTGTGTTATTTAGCTTAATCTTAGTTAAATTTGTTTTTTCTTTTTTTTTGGGTTGGATTAATAGTTAACTATATGCCCTTATTTTTCAATAACCATGCTTAAGATCTTTTGCCTAGGTTTCCACAAAACCCCTCTTTGTTGCGAGTGGAGATTGGTGGTAGTGGAAGTCATGTTCAAATGTAATTAGTTTAGAATACAAGACATTATGGTGTTGATAAGTACTCATACAAATAACAAATTAAAAATATAAGCAACTTAGAACATAGAGGTTAAAATTTAAAACATAAAGAAAAACTATAGAACCTATTAATTAGATTAGAACATACAAAACTTTAGAATATATAAAATAATTGGACAAAAAACAATATGATATTATGTTCTCAATATAATAAAAAAAAAATTTACGCGAATTTTTTTCCATGTGCAAGTAAATGAGATAATTTCTAAAAATAAAACGTCTCATGCGATTGTACTAATTGCATATCCATCAACCTGAAAAAAAAAATAAAAAATAATTAGAACATAAACACATAAAAATATTAATAGAATATATATATATATATGATAAACTTTAGAACATATTAGATGCATTTTAGAACATATACAAAATTACATTAGAACATAATATAATGATATGAAAAGGCATTAATTAAATTAAAACTCAAAGTAAAAACTTAGGACATTATTGATAACCTTTAACACGTTATTATATAATAATTTTAGGTTATAACTAATTATAAAATAAGAAAATTAAAAAATGTTTACTTACAATATTACTTGACTTTCATGGGACAATTGCAACTATCATGATGGCCAAGCTCTCCACATGCTCTAACATAATCTATCTTCTTTTGACTTTGTTCAACAACTTTTTCTTTGTCACTCTTCATTCTCTTGTCACTATTTGGAATATGGATATCATTTGGAACATGAACCTCATTTGGAACATGGACACCATTTGGATCATGGACATCATTTGGAACATTGACCTGATTTGGAACATGAACCCCCGTGCCTTTGTTCTTCGAAATTTTGGGTGGTTTGATTAAAACTTTATAAGGTAGACTAGCTCCAATAAGCATTTCAATATCTTTTGCTTTGGTAGAAAGGAGTGTTGCTTGCATTAGTGGTTTTCTTATGTTCCAAATCCATCCTCAAAGCATGATGTTTGTTAACAAGATCACTAAGATCATCTTCATTGTTTTGCACTATACTCACACAAGCATGAATTTCGGACTACAAATCATTCAATAACATCTTCTTATCTACTGCATTGATACATTCCTCCAACACATTACCTTCTACATCAAAAATTAGCTTCTTACAAGCAATTGTAGTCCATCTGTTTAGAACATAGGCCTTGGGAATTTTTTTGTAACATCATTGCCTTCCATACCCAAATCATATGCCTACAAGGAATGCCTTCACGTTCAAACATTTTACAAAAACACTTGGTTTCTAAGGTAGTTGGATAAAAAACAACATCAAAAGTCCTCCTCCTAGGTCCTTCCCTCAATTTGAAAATGTAAAGCTCATTGTCCTTCTTTATCTCCTCAACACCACAATTAAAACATCCAATTTCAAGCTCATATTGAAATTCATAGAAAATAGTTGTTGTAAACAACTCGGAAGCATCTTTCTCTAAAGGAATTGGAGTCTTACACTCTGGACGCTTATTCTTCGAATTATTATCCATTTTATTTTGAGTGTGCCTTTGAGCATCCGATGCACATTCAAACCTATAGAAAATAAAAATTAACTTTAGAACATAGAAGATAGCTTTAGAACATAGAGTGAATTACATTAGAACATATAAAAATAATATACATGACATGTTTACTATGATATAAATACTATTAAAACATAAAGAAAAAAAATTTCAAACATGTAAGACAAAATTTAGAACATAAAAAGAGAACATAAAATAGAATTATAAAATAAATAGTAAAACTATAAAACATAAAAAGAAAACTTTAGAGCATAAAAGGAAAACTTTAAAACATAGAGAGTAACTTTAAAACATAGAGAGTAACTTTAGAACATATTTATACAATTACATATTACCTCATGTAGAACTCAATCAAAGTGAGATGGGGATTTGTGAACATAGTGAAAAAATTATTTTCACTTTCTGATCTAGATGTGGTCCTCATGATGCCACCCAAAGATAAATCTCTGAAATACGCTGGAATCCACATATCACGTATATTGTACATATGCGCCAACCATTCATGATCATTCAAATGGAATTCAAAAATAACTTTGTTCCACTTTTCTTCAAATTCTGCCGGCTCAATCTCTAAATGTCAAACACATGTACAAAGTTTTTTCAAAAAATCAGTGTCTTGGGCAATTGCCTGACCTACTTTTTTAGGCACCTTTTTCATAATACGCCACATACAAAACCTATGTTCTATAGTTTGAAAAACATTATGAACAACAACTTTAATTACAGGGTCTTGATCGGTAATCAAACACACAGGCTCGTGATTTCCCATTGCTTTAATAAAAGTTTTGAAAACACATTCAAAAGATGATATATCCTCATGAGCTACAAAAGAAGCCGCAAAAGTAACACATTTCTTATGATGATCAACTCTAGTAAATGGACCAAAGATCATATTATATCTGTAACATACACAAATTATATATGCAGAAAATATTAGAGCATAGAGGTAAACTTTAGAACATATAGGTAAATTGTAGAATATAGAGGTATACTATAGAACATTAAGGATAAACTTTAGAGCATAGTAATTTACTTTAATTATTAAACTTGCCAATAATATACACTAGGCAAAATATACAAATGGGCACTGGTTCAAAAACCCCATTTAGCACCGGTTTTGAACCGGTCCTTATTTGAGGGATGCCAAAAACCAAAAGATTTCACACCGGTTCTTGCTGTGAACCGGTGCGAAAAATGGCCCAAAAAAATAAAAATAAAAACTTTTAGCACCGATTCTTGATGTGAACCGATGCGAAAAATGGCCCAAAAAAATAAAAAAATAAAAAACTTTTAGCACCAGTTCTGTTTCAAAACCGGTGCCAAAAATGCCCCAAAAAATTAAAAAAAAATAATTTTTTTTTGCATTTTTTTCGCTTAAATTGTACCAAATACTTATATATAATCATAATATACATAAAATACATATATTTTCTTCAATAACTTGTAATATTACACTTTAAAAACTTAAAAAAAAAAAGAAAAAAAAAAGAAAAAGAAAAACCCTACAGAATCAAGGTCTGGAGAAATGAATTTTTGAAGACCATGACCACTTTGAATAGGATGTGAAGCAGAGCTAGAAGGCAGACCTTGAGCAGGCCTCGTCAATTGGTTCCTTGGAGATGGAAAATATTGCTGCTGCATGTTCTGGTTAGGTGGTAAAGGCCCTCTATAACCAAGATTTTGTGACGATGTAAGCATCCCAGCCCATCGACATTGCAGGTGAACTAGGCACAGGAGATGCTTGAGGTGTAGTGGCAAGAGGCAAAGATGGAGTCTCTGAATTTTCTCAAGTACTAGTAAGACCCCCATATCGATGGCCCTTAACGTTGTCTGCAGAGGCAAAGGGTTCTAGCTCAGCAATCTCTTCAGGAGTAAGCTTCACAGATAAGGCTCCAATGTTCTGGTTGAGGTTATCAATCTTAGTGGTTCCAGGGATGGAACACACATCAGCTCCCTGGTGATGGACCCACTCAAGCGCTAGTTGTGTTGTGGTGCATCTTTTTCGAGTTGTTATTTCACTAACCCGCTCAAACATGTGTTTATTGTGCTCAATATTCTCTGATTGGAACCTTGACATGTTCTAAAAGCAAATAAGAGTAACATGTAGCTAGAGATAAATATTGAAACAAGCAAGGTAAATTTCACGCAAAAGTGACAGAACGATAATACAAGGAGGCAGCAGACGTATAGTATCTTCTTATCTTCCATGCATTTTACAGTTACACTGAAGATGATTTTTACTCAACTCTATCAGCTATATACATCACTTATTAAACAGTGCAATTAGGAAATTAACAGCTGACGTTGATTAGAATCGGGGGCACAGAGGATAATGACTAGAGTCGGTAAGCAATATCAACCGAAAAAGGCTAGATTTTACAAAGGGGAATAGACTATGAAACTAAGTACAAAGATATCATTCTGCAAAGACTGAAAAATCTTAATTTACAGTATATGTCAAGCGCCATGTAGGAGGATCCAAGAACATAAAAAATTTACAAGATTCTGGTGAAATAGGGGGAAAAAGTCAATTAATTTATCAATATTATCATCCGTGTTAAACACCTTCATTTAAACCCAGCTAACTGCTGAAACTTTCTCTGTTGAATACAGGTATACAGTCATATGGTCTTTTTCTATGATACTAACATTATACAACTGAAGCAAACAACTTTAAATTAGACCAGGATAGATCTTTACCTTGACATCAAACCTTTGCTTTGTTGAATCCAGGTATATTGTCCTATAGTGCGATTCTTGATCATCATCTTCCCTTGGATGAAAACTAATCATTAAACTACAGTCCTTGGCTGTTGCAGCTATCAAGTAGTCCCTTACAATCTTCAGACTTTCATCTACAGGGATTGAATGTAGAGAGCTATAATTTCCTAATTGCATGTCTTCACCGGAATCTTTACATATCTTGCAAGGCTAGAAAAAAAATATCATAATAAGCATAAATTGCCCCTTCCACATCAAATTTGTCAAGCTTTTGGACTTCAAGTAGCCTGTCTAGTACACCGGATTTAAGTATTGCCTCTCCTACAAGATGCACAAAATTCCTTTTATGCAAACCATTTTCTCCATGCAAGAAAGATTTAAGATATCTTCAAATGCCTCAACCTTAACAAAATCTGTCCCTTGGTCACCACCCCCCATACCCCCATATATTAGGGAGCTATCTAGAAAACCCGCAGATTATTCTGTGGATTTGCAAAGAGAGCCTTAAATGCTTTATGTATTCGCTCCCTTGATCCATAGAATAAATCCAATGGTTCATATTCGCTCAATTGTTGTATCTAAAATATAATCTCACTACCAGGAATACTAAATGATCAGTATCAAAGTCATCTCAAGTAGAAAGTAATGGCATTTATCTATTGGCACATTGCATATGCAAAAATATCACTATTTGATTACATCTCCTTGAATAAAGATCATGCAAAAAAAAGTAATGAGGGTTACCTTTTGTTGTTGCAATTTAAGGACTTGGTGCATTTTAAAACGAGATACGTTCTTCTTGATGGCATTTTCATCAGCTATAAAGCTCGGAGATGGAAGAAATCCCCACTTGGGCTGCTTATGGGAGACAATAGAGTTCTTATTAGTAATGAGATCAGATTTTTACTAATTTGGGTCAGTTAATTGAGAATGAAATCTATTATATTAGTCATTAAAATGAGTACTGTCATATGAAATTTAAACCACCTTAATTTCCACAGACAGACATGGTTTTCCTTTAGATGTGCCTACAAGAAAACCAAACAGAATGATCAAGAAGGTAATTCGAAGCAAGCAATGAGTAGTCACTTTTTTTTATTAAAAAAAATAAATAAAAAGCAAAGAAAAAAACAACACACAAACATATTAAGCAGAATGTATGCTCTATGATAGGAACAAACAAACTTACAAAGACAAAAGTCAGTGAAATAAAATCAAAGTTTTCAAACTATTCCGAATTGGAAGAAGCAATCAGAAGGATTTATAGCATCCAGAACCCTAGCAAGCTATAACACATTGTATTCATAATCAAATACCATATCTAAATCTCAAATTTATTTGACAAATTACTTGGATAAAATAATGTTATGATAAGTTGATAACATATAAACTCATGTTTTCTGAAAGTGATAACATAATTCGTCATATCCTTTACTCTATCGTTGTAAAAAACAACTTCCAAATATTATTTAAAAAAAAAAAAGGAAATATTCAAATAAGTTATGAGCTATTAGTATAAGTAACCAATGAAAAAGTATTAAATTAAAGATACTTGTGCAATCGCAAGGTGCATAGCTCCGAATTCCAATTATAATGACATATTTTCATTCATACACTAACAATATACAAAGAGAAGACATTGTATAAAAGCCTAAATTTAAAAATTAGTCTTTCTACATTCATTAGGTTAAGCATAAAATGTATGCAAATCACCAGAACATCAAACATCAGAATTCATTTGATTCAAACCACAAATAAAACTAACAACCCAGCAACCACGAAACCACCACCACAACCACCACACCCACCACCGCACCTACGAAACCACCACCGCAACCCCTATCCATCTCCTATTCCCCCAAAATTCCACAAATAGCCTCGAGAAATCAGGAAACCCTTAATTTCTTCCAATTAACCTCAATTGGCAAAAATCACTCAAACATAGAACAAATTCACGAGTAAATCCATTAAAAATCAATCCAATAACACATGAATAACACAGCCAAATTCGACAACCCTAAGACAACAACAACAAAATCAACCAACAATTCATCAATCGCAACAAAGATCAAAATGAAGAACAGCAAAAAAAAACAAATTCCAAACCAAAAGGAAGCGAAATCGAAGCAAACCAAGAGCAGCAGGTCGTTCAAGGCCGATTTCTTCAGTAGAAACCATAGTTTGACGAGCGCCGATTTCTTCATGAACAACATCACTGAATTGAGGCCAAGAACGTCGTTCAATCTAGGTCTTCATCTTCGTCTACTTCCCGATTCCTTTGTTGATTAGGGTTTGTTTGAGGAGAGAGGGGCAGATGAGAGAGGAGGAGAGATCGAGGAAAGAGAAATTAAGAAAGAAGACAGAAAGAGAAATTAAAGAAGAAGATAAAAATGGCCCTTTTTTTTTTACAATAGCTTTCGCACCGGTTCGAACCAAACCGATGCGATTAACTCATTTTTTGCACCGGTTTGGTTAGAACCGGTGCAAAAAGTCTTCCCCTCAATCCCGCCTATTTTTTTTCGCACTGGTTTTTAAAAATCGGTGCGCATTTTGCGGTAAATTTTAGAACATAGAGGTCAATTGTAGAACATAGATATTACTTTAGAACATTAAGGATAAACTTTAGAGCATAGTAATTTATTTTAATTATTAAACTTGCCAATAATATAGTTGTTTTAAAACATAATGAATTACTCTAAAACATAAACAATAAACTTAGAATATAGAGTGAAGCTTTAAAACCTAATAAGTAAACTTTAGAACATATAGACATAATGTTTAGAGCACAAGACATAATATTTAGAACATCAGAACATGATGGATATTTGTTTAAATCACAAAGCATAAAGTGTAAAACACAAACGCATAATGTTTAAAACATAAAAAGCATGATGGATATATTTTAGAGCATAAGGCATATATGTTTAGAACATCAGCAATATATGTTTAGAACATAAGACATACATAGTTTAGAATATAAGGAATATATGTTTAGAACATCAAAACATGATGGATATTTGTTTAGGAACACAAGGCATAATGTTTAGAATATAAGAACATATGTTTAAAAAAATTAAGATGTAAAAGAAAATATTAGTTAGATTATGAAAGAAATCTACATTTAGAACATCACCTATTTGTTTTGAATGTGGTATTAAAAGAAACCATATTACCAAAAAGTACATAATTTTTTCGACAAATAAGATCAGCCTATAAAGCTCTACAAAGTCTATCTTTTTCATTAACATCATAGGGAAAAAAAAATGCACTCTAGAGCAATTTCTTATTTTGAAAATTATCCACAAACATTTGGGCATCTGATCCATAAATATAAGCCTTCAAATCTCTATAAAAAATTTTGAAATCTTGTTTAGATGCACCAACATATCATGTGATCCAGCTAATTTTTTCATCATAGTATAAGACCTCATAGGACCAACATTTACCTGTTTACAAAAAAAAAAAAAAAAAAAAAAAAATTACTATGATTAAGTATCAACTTGAGAACATAATAAATCATAACAAAGAAAACATTATTTAGCACATAAAAATAAATCACCTTTGAATTATCAACAATCAACTTCTTATGCATAATATGCATTTTTCTATTATCCTTCTGAAATTTTGCACAACTTGGAGTATATAAAAAATGATTATATTCTTCTTTGAAATGAGTTACAACATACTTTCCGGCATCATATCTCATACATATGTGAGCATTGCATCCTACACGAGTGACTAAACGTTTCCTAGTAATACGAACTTTTCCTTCTTCATCAACTATTTGTTGAGCAATAGGTTTTCTTATTGCCTTGAAACCTTCCTTATTGCAAACTCCATATTGAAAAGCAATTACATCTTTGTTATTCTTCTTCCTTTTAGTAGTAGATTTCCTAAAAGTAAACCCAGCGGCATTTGCATATGCTTTGTAAAAACTAAGACCCTCTTCGGGATCTTTAAATATCATCCCCAGACTGGGTTTTAACTCCTCGGGAACACTTGGAATCCATTCCTTAGTGCAGTGTGGTACCACCAGGGCTAAATGATCCAACAACCTCAGGAGTACGATAAATAACACCAACTGCATTAGAACATGAAAGTAAACATTAGAACATAAAAAGTAAAATTTAAAACTAGAAGGTAAACTTTAGAACATACAATGAAAGTCATAGAATATGAAGAAAACATTAGAACATAAAAATAAACTTTAAAACATAAAGAGAAAGATACATAGAAAACTTTAGAACATTAAGGATAAACTTTAGAACATAGTAAATCAGGGACATACTTCTAACATATTGCTTTAGAACATAGTGAATTACTTTATAACAACATAATAAAATTTAGAATAAAGTGAAAAAATTTAGAACATAATGAATTACTTTATAATATAAACAATAAACTTTAGAATTAAGTGAAAAAACTTTAGAACATATAATTAACCATAGGTAAACTTTAGAATATAGCTGGAAAAATTTAGAACATAGAATAAAAACTTTAGAGCATGTAAAGAAACTTTAGAACATGTAAGTAAAGTTTAGAACATGTAAGTAAATTGACATTAAAAGCATTAAAAACAATTAAAATTACCTGAATGAGTAACACAGGAAAAAGGAGAATTATGTTCAACATCATCTAAATCCATGAATATGCAAAAACCTAATTTCAAAAACACAAATTGTAGCAATAAAAGCAATCATAAAATAATTGCAGATAATCGAAATTTGAAATACACCAACCTTAAGAAGAAGAAAGAAAAAAAGAAAGAAAAAAATTGATAGGATGAACAGTCATATAATCAAACATATATGTATCAAAAACTCGAAAAAAGATCAAACAAAAATCGAACTGATTAATTGCAAATTTTCGAAATGATGAAATCGCAAAAAATCAAACTGGTGAAATCGCAAAAATTAAACTTAATTAATTCGAACAAAATCAAAAGATGAAATCGCAATTAAAAAGAAAAAAGAAAAACTGATGAATTGCAATTTGTCGAACGATTAGATTGCATTTTTCGAACAGATAAATAATCAAATAATGGAACAAAAATTGCACAGAAATCGACCAAACAATTGCTTAGAAAATGAACAAAAACGGTAAAATTACATCAAAATTTTGAGAAAAAATATGGAAAATTTTGAGAAAAATCGCCAAAAAAAACGCAGCAAAATAGCATCAAAATTGAAGCAAGAAATCGCATCTAAAATCGCAGCAACATCGCACAAAAAATCGCAGCAAATTTGGGTAAAAAATTATGAATTTTGCATAAAAATGCTAAAAAACAAAGCAAAAATAATCGAAAATTGAATGATAATAGCAAACTCAGCAAAAATATTCAACATATTCTCTGAAATTTCGCCCAAAAAATCGAAAAATATAATCTGAAATTTCACCCAAAAATTCAACATTGTACAACATACTATATGCAATGAGGAAATTCGAATAACAAAAAGGATTTTGATGATGAAATTGCAAAACTTACAACAATTTGATGAAGAATTCTGCCAATTTGATCAAAAATAGGTGGAGACACTTAGTATTAGATTAGGAAGAGAGAGAAAGACAAAGAACTGAGAGAATATTGGAGAGAGAAAGTGATACGGGAAAGCTGAAGAAGAAAAGGGTATATTAGTTACGAAATTTACAAAAACGTCATTACTAAGGTTGCATTAGGACGGTAGATCATATTCAATCAACGGCCCTGATTAGTTCTTATATACAAAAGAGGTCTTATATAGAGGAGGGTTCTTACATGAGCCTCTCTCTCTCTCTCTCTCTCTCTCTCTCTATATATATATATATATATATATATATATATATGGGAGGGTTAAGGTGAGAACCCTCCCTTATATAAGAACCATTGCAAATATGAGAACCAATCTAAGACCATTCATTTAAATAGATCTGACGGTGCACATTATGCATAGAAGGTACAAGTTATCAGCTTTTGCACGCATCCCAGGAATTGAAGAGAGAGAAAATGGAAAATCTGCTGCCATCCATTTGAATTTTATCAGAAACATCATTATTATTCAACATTTGAAGAGAGAGAAAATCTGATTTCATTTTAGCCATTGAAGAGAGAGAAAATGAAAAATATCACAGCAAGTGAAATCCACCATTGCTACCCTCAAAGTTGACGGAAAGAAGATACAATTTTTAATTTATTATACAAAATTTAAATTAAACTAAACTTTGAAAAACGATTTCTCTCTCATAAATAAAGCTTTTGAATTGATTTTTTTTTAATCTGATTTTTTTTTTTGTGTAGAATAAGCATTAAAAATTTTAGAATTTTTGGAGCTCGTTTATTATTTTTTTTGGGTAGAATTTCGAATCAATGCAAAAAAGGAACAAATATGGAAATGCAGATTTCAAATAAAGATTTCTCTCTCATAAATAAAGCTTTTGAATCGATTTTTGTTTTGAATCAGATTAATTTTTTGTTTACATTAAGCATACAAAATTTCAGAATTTTTGGAGTTCGTTTGATATTTTTGGGAAGCATTTTCGAAGCAGTGCAAAAACAGGAACAAATATGGAAATGCAGATTTCAAATGAAGATTTCTCTCATAAAAAATCTTTTGAAGCGTTTTTTTTTATCTTCTTATTTTTTTTTATTTTTTTTTTTGTAGAATAAGCATACAAAATTTCAGAATTTTTGGAATTAGTTTGATATTTATGGGACAATAATTCATATTTCTAGATCAATATAAATACTATTCGACAATAATGGTTATATCATTCAATTGGAACACTAGTTCATGTCTATGGAACAATAGACCATATGTGTGGTACAGTAATTCAAATTTCTGGAACAACATAATTAAATTTGAGAACTAGGTGCATATCATGTTATTGGAACACTAGTTCTTATATATGGAACAATATATAATATTTATGGGACAATAGTTTATATTTCTGGAACAATATAAATACTATTCGACAATAATGGGCATATCATCCAATTGGAACACTAGTTCTTGTCTATGGAACAATAGACCATATGTGTGGTACAGTAGTTCAAATTTCTGAAACAACATAATTAAAATTCGAGAACTATGGGCATATCATGTAATTGGAACACTAGTTCTTATATCTGGAACAATATATAAAATTTATGGGACAATGATTCATATTTTTGGAACAATATAAATAATAATCGAGAATAATGGGTATATCATGTCATTGTAACACTAGTTCATATATATGGAACAATAGAGCATATATGTGGTACAGTAGTTCAAATTTCTGGAACAACATAATTAAAATTCGAGAACTATAGGCATTTATTGTTGTGTATATATTCCTATTGGTTCTCACACACGTATACTTATTGTTCCTAACTGTTATACTTATTGTTCCTGATATATATTCCTATTGTACCTAATAATAAAAAACAATAATAACATTATTATAAATGTGTAGTTCCATATAATTAGTCTACTATTTTAACTGCTTGTAATTATTATTGTATTGTTCCATATATTTGCACTATTGTTCCGCATATTTGAACTATTGTTCCACATAGTATGTCCGTTGTTTTATAATAACTATTGTTCCACTAAATTGAACTATTATTCCCTCTATCATTTATATTTTTCCATATTACCTTTCATGTGATTTTCCAATAAACTATATTGTACCACATTTGAACTATTGTTCCAAAATATTATGCCAACTGTTACATAATACTATTTCTATTGTTTCACATATTTAAATTATTGTTCATTAAAACTATAGTTCCATTCATTTGAATACTGTTCCACACACTTGAAGTACTGTTCCATATTATTATGTCTACTGTTCAAGCATAATTATTGCAATAAATATTATATATTGTTCCATATATAAGAACTAGTGTTCCAATTACATGATATGTCCATAGTTCTCGAATTTTAATTATGTTATTTCAGAAATTTGAACTACTATATATGGTCTATTGTTACATAGACATGAACTAGTGTTCCAATTGGATGATATGTCCATTATTGTCGAAAAGTATCTATATTATTCAAGAAATATGAACTGTTGTCCCATAAATATTATATATTGTTCCATATATAAGTACTAGTGTTCTAATTAAATGATATGCCCATAATTCCATATATTCCTATTTTTTACACTACTTTGAAAATTTTACCAAAAAATATCAAAATAATTCCAAAAATTTTAAAATTTTGCATGCTTATTCTACAAAAAAAAAAAAAAAAAGCATATTCAAAAAAAGAATTGCTTCAAAAGTTTTTTTTATGAGAGAGAAATCTTCATTTGAAATCTGCATTTTCATATTTGTTCCTTTTTTGCCCTGCTTCGAAAATTCTACCCAAAAAAAAAATCAAATTAACTCCAAAAATTCTGAAATTTGTATGCTTATTCTACACAAAAAAAATAATCAGATTCAAAAAAAAAAAATCGATTCAAAAGAGTTATTTATGAGAGAGAAATCGTACCTTCAATGGCTAAATTAAAATGTACCTTCTTGCTATGATATTTTCCATTTTCTCTCTCTTCAATGGCTAAATTAAAATGAAACCAGATTTTCTATTTTCTATTTTCTCTTTCTTCAATGGCTGAATCTCTTAGTTTTCCAATGCATATTACCGTGTTTCAATGTAAAAAATAATAATAAAAAAAAACCATGTTCCAAGGAAGCAATGATGACTGATTGCGTGTTCCAATACAAAAAAAAAAGCCCATATGTACAAGTCAGCATACCAAAAATCAATCTTAGCCATCCATATTATCAAAACGGATGGTTTAAGATGGGTTCTCACCCTTAGAATGGTTCTCACCTAAGGGGAGGGTTCTCACATGATCCCTATATATATATATATATATATATATATATATATATATATATATATATATCACTAATAATTAAAGTCGGTCTCGCAGCTAGGCCACGAGACAACAACACTTGACATTCCAATTTTCCGCCAAGTGTCGCGCCAAATGGGAGACAAATATGTATTATTGTGACACATATGATGCTAGGTAAGCGATTCTTGGATAGATTTTTTTAACATAAACTTGTTGTATAGAGTTTTATTATCACTATACTTCTAATATTTCATATATACAAAATTAATCATAACTTTTAATAAATATCGTATAACTCGGTTTTATTTCCATCATAAAATTCATTTCAAAAAGTTCTTTAAAATAAGATCCATTTATTATATATTTAATTTGGTTAAAAAGATATAAAGAATCAGTAAAAATAAGTTTTAATCAGAAAAATAATTTTGGTTTGGTAAAAAGACTTTCTGTTCAATAAAAATAATTTAAGTTCAATAACAATAATTTCAAGTCAATAATAACATAGATATCTATTTACAAACAAAACTACAAAAAGTACACTATTATATGATATCGTATGTCTAAATATCTTGTATTATAAAAAAGGATTATATGTCCAAATTTAACATTCAAGCCAAAAGTTTATCCTAAAATTTTATCAACAAACTGGGTATCGCCGAGACAGCAACACTTGGCATTCCAGTTTTTCGCCAAGTGTCGAGCCACGCACGTAGGCGACAAATAAATATGATTATGACACATATGAGGATAAGTAAGCGAATTTCGGATAGAATTTTTCAAGATAAAAATATTGTATAGAGTTTTATTATCGATATACTTCTAATATTTCATATATACAAAATTAATCGTAACTTTTAATAAATATCCTATAACTTGGTTCTATTTCCATCATAAAAATTCATTTTAAAAAGTTCTTTAAAATAAGATCCATTATAATATAACTAATTTATTTAAAAAAATAATAGAGAATTAGTTAAAAAAATAATTAAGTTCAATAAAAATATTTCAAGTCAATAATAACATAGATATTCACAAACAAAACTACAAAAAGTACTCTATTATTTAATTAAATAAGCGATACGACATCGTATGTCTAGATTTCCTACATTATCAAAAGGGATTGTAGGACCGTATTTAACATTCAAGCAAAAAAGTTTATACTGAAATTTTATCAACAATCTGGGCATCATTCGGGCACAAAACTAGTCACTAATAAATAAAGCCAGTTTTGTAGCCAGACCACGAGACAACGACACTTGACATTTCAATTTTTCGCCAAGTGTCACGCCACGTAGGCGACAAACAGGTATTATTGTGACACATATGATGCTAAGTAAGTGAAGTTTGGATAGATTTTAAAGATAAATATGTTGTATAGAGTTTTATTATCGATATACTTCTAATATTTCATATGTACAAAATTAATCATAACTTTTAATAAATATCTTATAATTCGGTACTATTTCCATCATAAAAATTCGTTTTAAAAAGTTCATTAAAATAAGATCCATGTTAATGTATTTAATTTATTTACAAAAATAATAGAGAACCAGTGAAAATAAGTTTTAATCATGAAAAATAATTTCTGTTTTGGTTATTAAAAATACTTTTAATTTAGTGAAAATTAATTTCAGTTCAATAAAAATATCAGTTCAGTATGTCTAAATATCCTGCATTATCAAAAGGGATTATATGATCGTATTTAACATTCAATCCAAAAAGTTTATCCTGAACTTTTACTAACCATATAGGCATCGCCCAAGCACAAAACTAGTATATATATATATATAAGGGGAGTTTTTCTCGAGTTTTAGAGAGCCACGTAGGATAATATTTTCTAAAAGCGCCATGTAGGATTAAAATTTTTAGTGATAGCCAATCAAATAAGAGATTTGTAATTCTTTTAGAATTAAATAATTTAAATGTTACATAAACAAAATTGCCGAATGAGATTTTAAAGTTTAAATATTATCTTTTGAAATTAGGAATTTTATCTAAATATATAACGAATGAGAAGAAATTCCAATTTATTTTAAAATAAAAATATTAAATGATATGCTACATACAACGAATAAAATAACAAATTTTATCACATAAATACAAAAAATATTTATTTTAAAAAATACAAATAAATCGTGCATCGCACGGGCTTCATCTAGTAGAGTAAAAAAAATTAGTAGTTTTGGTGAGTTTTTATTTTTGCAAATTTATAAAGAAAATGAGAGAGGGGAAGAAAGAGGAGTATACTTTAAATGGAAAATTCTTAATTGGTGCTCTACACTTTGACTTTTATAATTAGTAGTCAATTTTTCCAATTATCTATCTTTACTTGTTATGTAATTTTAACTTGGAAAATTCTAATTGATAGCCTTGTACCTTTGACCTTTATTACTGATAGCAATTTTATTATTTTTTTATTATTATCAATGGTAGTTGTGAACTTCCGAAATTTGTCAAACGTGACATTAGTGATTATTTTTGGTTAAAATTTTAGTTAAATTTGACATTTTTAACTAAGGTTAACCTTTTCACTTGTAATAAATAAATATAAAAAAAAAAAAAGCAATTACCTTTATCTCATATTCCTCCATACTCAAAACTCTTACCTTTTTTCACAAAAACTATCGGGCACCACTTGATAATGCTCTTATTTGATAAAGAGCTTTTAGCTTGTTGATTTGATCATATGAAAAAGTTTATTAAAGAGGTTTTTGTGCTCTATAAGCTCTTTATGAAGAAAAAAAAATCAATTAGCTTGTTGAACATTTAACTATTTTGATTGTTAAACACATATACATCTAACACTTAACAACTATCTACTATAAAGTTTTACACAAACAATTGTTTACAACCTAACCTGCTAGTCAAATAAGATAATGCAACCAGCTACTCAAATTAGTTAATACAACTAACTATATCAATTAGCTACCAGGTAATTACTAAACAGGACCAACTAATGACAAGGCAACAAAGAAGGTCGACACACGACACACCACACACCCAAAATTAAGCCTAATGATTTCTTAGTTTTTTAAAAAAAAAAAATCAATTTTCTTAAAATTTTCTAATTGAAATATTTAAGTTTAGATTTTAATTGGATAGGGGCAATGATAATAAGGGGTGAAACTAATATGGTTTAAAACTGTAACGAACTGCAGAACAAATCGAATTAGTAATGTGGTTCGGTTTTTTGTTAATATGGTTCAGTGCGATTTGAGAAATAAAAAAAAAATTGCACTTTGCGATTTGGTTTTGGTTTTAGGATTTGAAAAACCAAAATATAGGCCCATATTTAAATTATAGCGCAAATCTTATTTTCAGCCCTACTATATAAGGCCAAAAACAAGTAATGTTGAGTTAGGCCTAAAAAAGTTACAAACATATCAAAGCTTAAAACACTAGGCTAAAAAAATTGCGGTGTGTTTTTTTTTTTTTTTTTTTTTTTTTTGAAAAGTGAATTAAAAACGGTGTGATTTGATTTGGACCGTATAATAATATGGTGCGATGCAGTTTTAAAAATCTCAAACCGAATTAATATGGTTTGGTTTCGGTTTGGGCTATAAATCACACTGCAAACCAAACTTTCACCCCTAATGACAATGGCTGATAAACGATCTAGTAGTAATGACTTTATGGTAGCAAGTTTGGGGGAGGGGATGGAGAAAGAGGAGGATAAAGGGAGAAGATAAAGTGGATATTTAATAGATAAGAGAAAGTGAAGGTTTGTTAATGCTAAAGTGATGGAAATTTTGAGTTCAGGAGAGAGAAGTACAAAGTGAGGATGGGAGTAAATAGTTTAACCATGGTTATCTAACATTAGATTTAACATACTTTTAAAAAGAAAATTTTCACTAATGTCCTGTTTTTTTTGGAAGGAATTTTCACTAATGTTCTTTATATGTAAATGTCAATTCAAAGTAAAGGTCTACCAATCATAATCGATAACTTTTTATTTTTTATTTTTTATTTATAGATAAAAGTAAAAAATAAAAATAAAAAAATACCAGTCTACCAATGAGAATTTCCCTATTGACTTTTCTATGAAATGATATTCGTGAATATTTTAAGCTATAAATTACTCTGAATATTATATATAACTTTGATTATAGATGTGGTTTCAAAATCTATTAAATACAAGGTTAACTTTTCTCAATCCTTACCTCTCCTTCGGCCCTTCCCACCGCCACATTATTCTAATCACTCTAAAAAATCCTCCCAACCACACCACAAATCCTAAATCCTCTCCTTTTGAAATCCCACTCAAACACAATTTCAACTCACTATTCATGCATATACCACTTCATATTCTTATTTTACCTTCGCCCTAGCATATCTATCTATTTGCCACTATCCGTTTATCCAATAATCACCCCCTCGAACGTCAAGGCCACAATGACATTTCTATTCTCAATGACAATAACAGTACAATTGTTAGTACAAGACTTAATCTTAAGTTTACCATTAACTAAATAGAAATTCTTACAATCATAACTACCCGTAGTTATAATTTCTTACTCAATTTTTTTTTTTGGAAAATTTAACAAGAACAAACCAACCTTTGCTTTATTCTCTCAAAATGCACCAACCTTTAAATCTTCCCAAACTAAACCCAACTTTGTATTTTTTTCTCCCGTAAAAAACCCAAATGACTTATGACCTGAACAACCGGTCATTTTTTTTAATTTCCTTTTTTTCTCATTTAATTATCCTTTTTAAATTAAAAAATTAACCAAAAAAAAAAAACTCAGACCACCGCCAGCTCTCCTCTTCCACCCACTGCCAGCCATTCCCCCTCCCTCGCCTTACTGGCGGCCGGCGCCCAACCCACCCCTAAGCGCTGACGACCTCACTCCCTCCCTTTCCTCCTCTTCCCCCATCCAAAATCGAGGAAACCACCCTAAATGGGTGACTTGCGATTTGCTCTGTTTTGCGATGACAGGGAAGTTGTGGTTTGGTATAATTGGCGCGTGGCAGCCAGGTGAAGTTGGATGCATCTATATTGATTGGTGATGTGGGCTGATATGGTGGCCGGATTTGTGCAGCGGTGAGGGTGAAGTGCAGCGTTTGGTGGCTGCTTTTGGTGCGTGCAGGGGAGCATTAATGTGTTTGGTGGTTGAGGGAATTTGGGGGTAATTAATGTGAGAGGAGCAGCTGGGCGGTGGTGTTAGGTGTTTGGTGCGGGCTGTTCTGTTTTGGTGCGGTGGAGTGCAGGGAGCAGGAGAGTTGTGTGGGTTTTTTGTGTGTTGAGGTGTTGCTTGCAGTTGGGCGCCAGCCGCCGGCAGGCCGGGGAGGGGGTAGCTGGTGGGGCTGCCAGTGGTGGGGAAAGGGAGGGTTTTTTTTTTTAATTTTAATTATTTGATTTTAAAAATTAAAATAAATAATTTTTGTTAATTATCAAAAAATATTTTTAAAAAATTAACTAATGAGGACATGGTATGTGGATTGGAATTTGGTATAACAGGTCAAGTGACCTGGGAGAAAAAAATACAAAATTTGATTTACTTTGTGAAGATTTAAAGGTTGGTGCATTTTGGGAGAATGGAGCAAAAGTTGCTTCGTTGTTGTTAAATTTTTCCTTTTTTTTTTGGAAAAATTTCCACTTTAATTAAGTTGAATTGTACAAGTGTTTATTTTTACTAATTCTTATAATTGATTTATTTATTAATGTCCGAGCTACAAACACGAAGTATTTCCTTTCACAAGTTCAAATTTTTTTTTTAACAAATTCAATCTAAAAGATAACTAATTTTTTTTTCCAGAGCATTTTCTATTTGGTTAGCTACATCGTGTGGCCAACTGCCACACACCAAAACACAAACCGGGTAATTCCCGTCCGATCGAGTAACCCTTGACTCCGAGAAATTCCTGATTGAGTGAGTAATCCTTGACCAAGTAACCCCTGACAATGAGTAACTCTCGATCAAGTAACCGATCCCCGGCCACACAGAATGGTCAGCCACATATAACCTTTGTAATTTTATTTTATTTTTTTAAAAAAAAATTATGGACATGGTAAAAAAAAAAGAAAATCAATGAAATGATGCTAAGTTGGGACTAGTGGGAACAAGTTTTAAAAAAAGTAAAAAAAAAAAAAAAAAAAAAAAAAGTCTCCTCCAAGGCTCCTACTCTTCTCTTCTCTTCTCTGTCCGACGGCCCATTTTTTCCCAAAATTTCCAAATTTTCTCTCTCCTCCCCCTTTCTCTCTCTAGATCACAGTCCTCCATTGTCGTCTCCTTCTTCAAACCTCCATTGTTGTTCCTTCTTCACTGCAATTCCATCTCCAACGATCCTCCATTTTCTCTCTCCTCCATTACACTCCACTCCGATCTCTCTTGAGGAGAGAGAAAAATCGTCGACAATTCGCAGATTAGGTTTCCTCCATTTTTCTATCTCTTCCTTGGATCTGAGCTGCCATGGCGCTTTCCGGCATGAGAGGTCTTTCCGTCTTCATTAGCGATATTCGTAATTGCCAGAATAAAGAGCAAGAACGTCTTAGGATCGATAAGGAGCTCGGCAATATTCGTACCAAATTTAAAAATGATAAGGTTAGGGTTTTTATGTTTTTGATTTGTTATTGTTTTTTATTTTATTGAGATTATATGCAGTTAATTTAGTGATTTTGATGTGTAATGTTGTTCAATTTGGTGTAAATTATTCAAATTTGAGCTCAATTTGGGGAATTTTTAATTGTGGAATAGTGAATTGTCAATTTTGTGAAGGTGGTGGCGAAGTCGGCACTGATGCCTGAATGATTGATCTTTATTGCTCACCTTTTGTTTATCCTTAGTGATGCCTGAACAATGGAAATGTTTTGGGAAACTAGAATGTATAGAGTTGGTATCCTTAGATTTTGGTACTTTTCAAGCTGTGCTGCTGATATTCAGGCATTAGATCACTTAATTGCTTTTTAGCTAGTCGAAATTGTGACCAGCGCGATGGGAAGGGGGAAATTGAGCTCCATAAACACTTCAGGTTTAGTGTTTTGATGATGACATATGTGAATTCGTGTAGTGTATGTATTACACATTCCCTCCCGTTTAGAAAAAATACTCGTGCATACTTTTTGGAACGTTTGGAACCAAATGTTTAATTTTTAAAGATATAGATAGAAAAAGATTATGGTAGATTTTCAAACATAATTTGTTGGGAGATGTAGAGAAGGAGATAACTATTATAATGGGTTTATATAGATTATGGTAAATATATAATTTAATTGATTTTTTTTTTTTTTGTTACAAACTTACAGTGAGACGATAAATTCCAAACAGAGGGATGACATGCCCTAAGGTGTCAAATACGTGCTTTGAGACACCAAAATTTAACTTGGTTTACATTATGAGAAGAACTCCAGAGCTGTTTAGTGAGACTTAAAGAGTGGCAGTCAGAAAAGTGAGTCTGTAGTTACTAGCTTCATCTTCATCCAATATATTCTAGGTAAGGACTAGGCCTATTTAACTCCCCCCTCTTGCTGGCAGCATATGCTAAAATGCAAAATTGCTGAATTTCATGGGGCATTTTTATTTCTACCGGTTAAGATCTAATTGGGAGAATGTGAATTGAGAAATATGGGGAGAATCTTGTGGGATACTGAAGATCTAATCTCTACCAGTTAAGATCTAATTGCTGAATCTTTGTCGTTAACCTTTAGTTTTGGCAGATTGGCATTTGTATTTTGCCAAACAACCAGTTGTGAAAGAGTTAGGAATGACTGAATGAATAGTGCAAAGGTGGATCCATCATGTGACTTGGGAGTTGGGGCGAATGTCATATCTGTTATTAGTATAGTACTATGGTTTATTTCGATGTAAAGACAGTGTCTTTTGTTATTTCCAGCAATCAATCTATCAGATTTCTTAGGGTTTCTTGTTTTCTCCCCATTTTGGAGTAGATTTTGAGGATTTGATGGGTAGGAGATGTATCACAATAGGATTCTAGTGGTTAAGATGATCATCTATCTTTGGGTGGTCATTGATGAAATCTAATTTTTGACTGTGAATGGTGTCTTTGAAAGGCTAAAAGGTCAAGTTATCTTATGGTAGTTGTCAATCTCTTTGCTACTGAGGGAAGCATTAGGCCCCCCTTTTTGAATTTGATTTTGTAATAATTGATGGATAGTCTATATCATAATGGGATTCTGGTGCTTAAGATGATCTTTGTTTAGGTGGCTGTATAGTGTTGTAGGCAGGGTTTTAAGTAACATGAGAAATTTTCAGGGTATATATCCTTTTCATCCCTCCAAACAATGTAGTTGTGTCATCATTTTTTTGGTTAGCAATTAATTACTTTCTCGGTTCCCCCGATATTGCAACATGGAGAGAAGGCACATATTTTAAGACGAGGAGAGAGATAGAAAGAAAGCTTGTGCAAATAGGAAAATGTTGCAATATAAGTGAAACTTTCTAAAATGGTAATTGTTGCAATATTAGGGAATGGATGAAGTATTTGCAAGAGCTTAATTCAAGACTTTTTACAACCTAAAGCAAATTATAGTGGTTAACTAACATTCTAGGAAGGACCCTCCACCAACACTCATGCTACCCAACTAGCAGGCCTTGTCAAGGCAAAACATGCTAAATTTCATCTTGTTTACAATTGCAAAAACCACTCTCTATCCTACTATTTACCTTTCTTTCTATCAAAGAACTTATTTTTTGTAAAATAATATATTCCAAGTAATGATATATTGAATGTGCTCTACAAGAATCTCAGGCCTCATGGCAGATTGTTTTCAAAGCTAGTTGTTTCTAATTCTCCATATGCTCATTATAGTTTAGCAAAGCCAACAAAAGCATTTAGAGCCACTTTCTCATAGTTAATTTTCATCAAAGGTTATGTAAATGGCTAATTCTATGCTAGCGTTGCTTTCTTTATTTTTCATATTCCCATTGGCCCCCGGTTTGTTGTATACTTGGCCCTTTTATCAATTCTTAAGTGTTTTACATTTATTTCTTTTTGGCATTGTCCTTTTATTCTTTTGAGTTCTGACTACATTCCATTTTAGTCAACATAATTTAATTTTATTTATTTATATATTATATGATCTTATTGCCTATCATTGCTAGCTGCTAAGTTTAGTATTCGTGTATTCTAGTAGTTTGTATTGATTGTGATTTCCTAAATTACTTCAAGGAGTTTTTGTGCAAACATTTAGGGGGCATTTGATTTGTGATATTAGGTATGAGGTATTGGTTTGGAATGAGTAAAACCTATACCTAATGTTTGTTTAAGAAAATTCCATTTTCTAAACCCATACCTCAAAGCCACAAAGTATGGGATTCAGAAACCATGAATGGAGGTGGGTGTGGCTCATACCAAACCTCTAGATGTCAAATAAAAAATAAAAATAATCCGACAACATCCAAACACAAGGTATATGAATAAAGTTCCAACCCCCATACCTCTCTGATTTCATTCCTAATTCCAAAGTCATACCACTTTGTGAACTAAGCGTCCCCTAAGGGGTTTTGAAAGTAAAATGTGCAACTTTTTGTAAACATGTGGTGTTTGGACATCATACAATTGATGGTTATCTGTTGTTGTTTGCATATAGACCACAAATATTTGTTGAAAATAGTATAACCCACATAACCATGAGGCTCTGTTGTGTCAATTTTGTTTTAGGTTGTGGCTAGTTGGCTACTATTAGCTTTTAGTTTGTTATATCCTATGTCCCATAGTGATTCACTGTTGGGATTGTCAAGTAGATTAAATAGCTGTTAAATGTAGAATGAAAAATTGAGAGAGAGTGTTATTGATGAAATGGAAAGTGTGAACTTGAATTCTGGGATGGATGAAGTAGTTCAATTGGATCTATTTCCCTAAAAAGTACCAAGGTGAGCCCTTTTATCAAACTCATGCTTTGTTGGTTTGATGCCAACTGCAAGCTTCCTGATTCAACAAAGAAGAATTCAAAGACCATATAGTGGTAATGAAGAAAGAAGTATATTACAAACAGATCGGAAGATAATTAGGCTCCGGAATTCCTCTTTTACTATATGGTATCATCCTGCGGATTTTTCTTTCATAACCTATAGGGTCAAAGACATATCTAAGACCACAAAGTCAAAATGTGCAAGGTTTCTGATTTACTAAACTTGAACTCTTATTTTCTTCGTCCTTTGTGTGTATCTCTATGTGGACCCATAGATTTGACTTCCTACCACCCAAGCCCCTCCTCTTCCTTTTTATTTATGTTCTGCATAATCCCTACTTCTTTCAATTATATTTTGTGAATCAGCCCTATAATTTTCTAATTGTATTGCCTCTTGTGTTTACATGCACTCACCTTATGCCATAGTTGCTGTATGCTGCTTCCTTGCTGACAGTGGCACATCTAGGATTGCCACTAAATTCAGACCTATGTTAATTGGACACAACATTTGGCCACTATACATGTGTGCTATGATCTAACACCAATGTGGGTGCAAAATACGGGGTCGGGGTAGCTGGTAGCACTCATATGGGGGTGGGGAGGCATGAAGATTTGTATCTAGTTTTTAATTGACCTATTTTTCCAAATCTAGGTTTAATGAAAAAATCTTAGAGCTACAAATTAAAAGTATTTTCCATCATATCAAGAAGACAATTTTTGGGGCTTTTGTTTGCGGGGGCAGGTGAATAAAATGCAGTGGTTGATACTTGGGTATTGACGTTTTGTTCTCAGGTGATGGCCATTGTTTTAACTTTTCAATATAATAATGTCTCATACATATAATTCTTGTAAAGATTTAAAGATGATGTATGCGTCCAAGTTCCAAATTTTATTCTCTTTGGTTTTATTCTATGTTATTTTTTTCTTTAAAGTGCATCCCTTGTAGAAAAGTTTTAAAAGGTTGATTTGAATGGAGTTCAATTTTGTCTAATAACTGGACTTTACACTATTCACCCACTCTCCTTTGACCATCAATTGTGATTTATACATAAGGAAATATATAGCCCGGTGAGATCTTGTTAGGTTCGTCTTAATATATACATTATTGGTTAAAGTTGTGTTGGAAAGTGTAAAGGTCAGCATGTTGCAATATTAAGGAAACAGGGGAAGTATTATTTGATGAGATTCAAATAAGAATTTGGGTCATTATCAACAACCAATTGGGTTCACTTGATCTCATATTGTACAATGTAGCTCCACCCTTGCTTCCTAGTTGCTGTCAATCATCAGACTGATAAATCAAGCACAGCATATCATATTATCAATAGTTTGAAAAGTGTTTTGCAAATGAGGCGGCATCTTTTGGGTCAAAGTGAATCCATTTCCCACCCTAGTTTCTTTATTTGATGATGTGGTTAATTTTTCATCAACCACCCCGCTCTTTTGTTCTGCTCATGCTAAAGGAACTTTCAGTCACAACCTGTTCATATGAACTTTTATCCTTAAGCGTGTGACATTTCTAAATTTGAGCTACCACCTTTTTTTAACTTTGTAGGTAGTTGTTTTGATCTAATAATATGTTTGCTTTGACAGGTTATATCTCCTTATGAGAAGAAGAAGTATGTTTGGAAAATGCTTTACATATATATGCTTGGTTATGATGTTGATTTTGGTCACATGGAAGCTGTTTCTCTGATATCTGCACCAAAATATCCAGAAAAGCAGGTAATCTTGTCTTCTCTTTCTTCCTTCTTGTACACTTTGTGCAGCCTGCAAAAGGCACTATATTTAATATATTGTGTATTCGTTCAGTCTGATAAAATTACTGGCTTTCATTCATGGTTTAGTAGGAGGAACTAAATAATAATTATATTTGTATTAGAGTAAGCATGTTGAATTGTTTGTATCATTTTTATGTCTTCTGTTGGATATTGTAGGGTATAGCCGTATAGCCTCACTAATTAATGCCCGTGTATGATTTGGTTTCAAGCTAACCACATTATTTGTATGCTTTCCACAATAAACTGCTGATTCTTTGAGCCACTTTTGTTGATGAGTGATCTGGTTCTTTATGGCTGCAGGTTGGTTATATAGTGACATCATCTTTACTCAATGAGAATCATGATTTCTTACGGCTAGCTATTAATACCGTACGCAATGATATCATTGGACGCAATGAAACTTTCCAGTGTCTAGCCTTGACCTTGGTATGTTGCTTAGCTTGCAGTATTTAATTTGTTTTTTTTGCCATAATTTACAATTTTATTGGCTTTCTGTTAAGGGTTCCAATTTGGGCTCACTACTAGTCTTCAACAGAATGCCAGGGCTTCTGTCTGCAGTAGATACATCTTTCATCTGCACTCTTGCATCATGTTTCAAATAATAAATTAATAGTTATACAAGCAATGCCAAACTGCTTCCTAGGATTAGACTATAAATTCTTCCATGAGGGTGTTTGGTTGAGGAATCTAACTGTAGATTGGACCCCGAAGAGTAGATTCGACAAGTCCATCATCTTATCAATGGTTTTTGGTATCTATTTGATTGGATGTAGCATATCAGGATTATTTTGCTTTATAACGATTATAAGTTATATTGAACAATTACTTGTTTGAATGTAAATTAGTCTTTTATTTTCTATTTGCACATAACCTGGTAATTAAGCCTTCGAATGGAGGCATTGATCTCATAGCCACTCCTTGATAAAAAATGATATAACCCTATAATATTCTGTCTTCATTATGGCTTCCCTTTACCATTTTTCATTTGATTTGATTAAATTTTTAATCAAATCCCTAGTCCATTCCAAATTATAATCCTCATTTGTATAGCAAATTGTTTTTGTAAAAAAAATAAATAGAAAAAAAAAGGTAAAACAGTAGTTACTCAAATAGTGATTTAACCAATTTTCAAAAAGCTAACAGAAAAGATTAGTGTGTATAAGATTGTTTTATAAAGGTTGATGGATATAAGATCAATATGAGAAAAAGTGAAATTATGTGGGTGGGTGTAAGGAAAAGGTGAATAGAGTAAGAGAGAGTGTATGAAAATTTGCAAATATCGGGAGGTAAGAGGGGTAAGATGGTAAAGGGAGTTTGCCAAACTAGAATGAGGTAAAGTGAGTAAAACAAAAGGCACAACCATAAAACCAGGTACACCCTCTATTTCTTTTGTTCCTCTTGTATTCCCTATTAGGAAAAAATTTCTATCACTCACTCCGTTTTTACTTTTCTAAATTGACAGTTTTTTTTAAGTGCATCACATCCTTTGTTGGACATCTTCTTTATTATTATTTTATTTTTTTTATATCTTTCTTGTCACGGAAAAAAAAAAACTATGTCTCTCCTCTCACATCCCTTAGATTTTAGTAAACTATTACACCACTATATCTTTTCCAATTAATGTTAATTCCCATCAAACCCTACTTAATGTTTTACTCCATTCAATTCACCTTCTTAAAATACTTGCCGGTTAAACCAATGCGCTTATATAAAACGGAAGGAGTAGGAATTTTCTTACTTTTAGCAAATTTTTGGACCGAAATAGCCATATTTTATTTTAAATTCTTATTATTTTAGTTTTAAATGCACCATTATTTATGGTTTCCTCCATCCCTAAGTGTATTAAATGCACAATTATTTACTTTTTCCAATATCCCAAAGTGCATTAAATACAGTTGTTCTCTTCTCGAATTATTAAGTGGAATCTATTTTATATTTTAACTGTTTTTTATTTGAACTCTTTACCTGATATTTACTGAACTTAAAGTACTTTAGCTGAACTTTACTTATTTTTATTGATTAAAACCTTTTATTTTAATTGCTTTACTATTAAGTTTGCTCTCTAAAGTTAATTATTTTTACTGAATAGTATACTTGTAAGGTGAGGAGAACAAGACTTAATACGCTTAGCACTCAATGTTTTTAATGATGATTTTGGTAGTCTTTTGCACATAAAATTTACCACTAGTTACATAATTTTACCAAATTGCCCAAGTACATACCAGTTACTCCCATAGCTAAGTTAACATCAGAGTAGAGTACATAGATCAAGGATGGAGAAAAGAAAGAGAAAAAATTGTGTGGGTGTGGATGTGGGTTGGAAGGTGCTCCCTCCGTCCCAAAGATATTTGCGGCCTTTCTATTTTTATTTTGCTCCAATCTGTTGGACTCTTTGTTTAATAATTGTATGTTTTTAATCAATTTCCCTATCCTCCCTATGCTAATATGCTACTGGTTGATACCCACACATATGTAGTCTGCAATATTTGTACATGTCAACATGGACAATATCTCTGCAACGTAGTAGTTTTATCATAGGACTTTTCCTTGCAAGTGCATTCTTATTCTGATGCATATATCCAGTTTTGTGAAATTTGTGAACTGGATCAGATTTGGAATTTAGGTCATAAAAAAGGTAGGATATCCAAGGAGTTTTATAAAGCTAAATCAGATTGCTGAATCTCTGAGTTGTCTTTTTTTTTTTTTTTTTTTTTTTTTTTTTTTTTTTTTTTGTCAATGTTGATTTCTGTTGTTTCTATGCAGGTTGGGAATATTGGTGGTAGGGAATTTGCAGAATCTTTGGCACCTGATGTGCAGAAGCTACTGGTAAATTGCAATTAAAATTTCTGCATTTTCAGCTTGGTGGTGTTCCAAATTCTTGTTTTGACTGTTAGTTTCTCTTAAGATGTCAAGCAGTTGCAGGCCCCTTGTGAGGAAGAAAGCTGCTCTATGCCTCCTTCGGTTGTATAGGAAAAATCCAGATGTTGTAAACGTAGATGGCTGGTATGCCTCTTCCCAGGATCCTCTTTACCTGTCCTCCTTTCTATCTGTCCTTTGTTCCATCTTTGTGGATTTGGGTAGAAATTTTTTAAAATTTCTATTAAAATCTTCTAATTGAAATTCAGGGATGCAGGGAGATTGGAAAGTGATTAATTTATTATTTTGATTGCCTGTTTATAACACTTATGTTTTCATATTATCAGGTCAGACCGAATGGCACAACTTTTAGATGAACGTGATTTAGGTGTTCTAACAGCTGTTATGAGCCTGCTGGTTGCTTTAGTATCAAATAATTATGATGCATACTGGAGTTGTGTTCCCAAATGTGTCAAAACCTTGGAAAGACTTGCTAGAAACCAGGATGTTCCACAGGAGTACACATACTATGGCATCCCATCTCCCTGGGTTCAGGTTCGTCTTCTTTCTTTTTTTCGTTTTAGTTCTTTTTTTTAATGTATAATCTATAAAAACAAGGGGACAGGTTTTCTAACTGGCGACAGTTGTTTTCTCGCTCTCTTCAGCCTCCAGCCTGCGCCATTGCTTTTCTGTCTTCCTCTTTTGTTTTCCTCTTCCTTTATCTAGCCTTTAGTCTTCTTGCTTAGTCTTCTAACTCTTCCAGTAAAGGCCTCTGGTAGCTAATATTACTAAATTTTTGATACTGGATCTGTTGTAATATGCTGTCAAATACAAGAGTAGCTCTTTTAATATTGATGTGTGTTCATTTTGGCCGTCGTGGGGTAGGATTAAGATTTTCTGTAGGGAGTCCTTTTCCTTGGGACCTGTTTTATGCGCTACTCCTTTGCCTCTAATTGATAGTCCTATTCAGAATCTATATAGATTCCAATGAAAATGGAATAAAAACACTCTTGATATATATAAGAGCTAACATACTCATGTGAGATATTACTTAATTCTTCTCAATATTGAGTTTCACAGTATCAACTTTTTAAATATACATATTTGAAGACATTTATGCATACGCTTTGAAATTGTAAAAAAAAGAAGTATCTAATTTTTCTGTTGATTATTGTTGTTAAACTTGGTGCAGGTTAAGGCTATGAGGGCCCTTCAATATTTTCCTACTATAGAGGATCCAAATATCCGGCGATCATTATTTGAGGTTAGTATCTAATGATGAGCTTGAGCCCATTTCTTATATGGTCGATCTGATATCTTCTTCTTTTTGTAGGTTTTGCAACGGATATTAATGGGTACTGATGTTGTTAAAAACGTAAACAAGAACAATGCGTCACATGCTGTTCTCTTTGAAGCCCTTGCCCTTGTAAGCATCTTTTTAACTAATATAGATTAAAGTCAAAGCTGTGGGAAAGTGCGTTCAATATTTTTGATTACCTTTGCTTTTCTATTACTTGATTCTATTACTAGTATCTGCCTGTGTGTTTAGCTGACAAAGATTGTCTTACTAATGACAGCCAAAAAGGGTGTATGGCTTACCGTTAGAATCCGCTTCTTTCTCTATGTATCCCCTTTCCTTTTCCCTTGTATTTCCCTCATGTATTGTCTTTTAAGTCTTTCTTTATGCTTTCTAGGCTCTAGGCAGAATTATTGTGTCACTGTTTCAGTGTTCATAAGTAATTCTCTATATAATCAATATAAAGCTCTTTAGGGAGCAAATGGTTGAATGAATCAAAGCTCCCTACCCCGTTGCATATTGCTTTAAGACTTGTGTGTTGATTTAAGCCTTTATAGATATTGTGCTTGCCTTGTTTTAAAGCATCCCTTCCAAACCAAGAGAACCTTAAAAGACGCCTTCATTGTCGTCGGTCCCGCTTGTGCCCGCTTCGAAATATCGGCCGTCATAAGCCCCGGCTCCGCACTCATTTTTGACGTGTGCTTCCTTGTGAACCTTTGGTCCGTGTTGATATGTGCTCACGAACCCTTTCCGCTCTAGGCTTGCGTCCTTGTCGCAAAAGACAAGAGCGTGTCGCACGATCAGGTGTCAAACTCTCAGACAGTGACACTTGGTATTGCTATAGAGATGGTGAACGTGGAGATGCCTGAATATACGTGGGAAGAATGACTTGCAAGGCAAGTCTTGGGCTATGCTTGAAGAAAGGATGCCCAAGCTCGAAGATATTGTGATAAAACAAGCCGAGCAAATGGAGAGGCTTGTGTCGACGGTAAATGGGTTGACGGAGCAGCTCAATTTCGTGCAAGGCTTAGTTAATGATGCACAAGACAACCTTGATGCGTGCCCAAAGGGGGCTCGGGGGGAAGTGGAGGCGCTAAGATAAAACCTCCTAAACCTCGGACCTTTAATGGCTCGTGAGATTTAAAGGAAGTTGATAACTTCATCTTCGACATGGAGCAATACTTTCGCATATGTCGGTTGGAGGACGAGTTTAAGGTAGATACTGCCACGATGTATTTAGTGGACGTCGCTAAACTTAAGTGGCGCACCAAGTACGTCGACATCCAAGCTAAGAGGACGTCGGTAGATACTTGGGAGGATCTAAAGAAAGAACTTATGGCTCAATTTTACCTCGAGAATACTGAGTTTGTTGCTCGCACCAAGCTCGCAACTTTGCAGCACAAGACCTCCATTCGTGAGTATGTGAAAGAATATTTGGCGTGCATGTTGGAGATCAAGATATGTGTGAAAAGGACCGTCTATTCAACTTTGTGTGGGGCCTAAAAGATTGAGCTTAAAGGGAGATATGGCGTCAGAAAATTGATACCTTGTTGGGGGCCATAGTCGCAGCCGAAAGGTTGATGGATTACTCATCTGACAAGGTGTCTAGCCAAAAGAAGGGAAATGGTGGGTCAACATCAAGTACCCCAAAGAGCTCCATTGGAAATTCGCAGGTTAGTTCGAACAGTGTGGGGAACAGATACAAGAATGGGGGAGAAGACTTGCGGAAGAACGGGGTCGCCTCATCCACAAACAAAGGTGGGTCCTCCGGCTCATCATCATGGAACAAACCCCTCACTTGTATACTCTGCCGCGGGCCTCATAAATGGTTCGAGTGCCGACACATATCGGAGACCGACAATCTTCGGAAGAAACTCTCCTCAATGTCCTCAGAACCGATAAGGGGGATGACAGAGGAGGATTTGGTCAGCGAAGAAGAACCCTCTAAGTTGGGGTAATGTATTGTATGTATGCTATGGGAAAAGAGACCTCGAGAGAAAAGGGTTGTGCTAGATGTATGTAGATGTTTTGATAAATGGGAAGAAGGCCCAAGCGATGGTTGGGCTACTCATAATTTTGTCATGAAACGTGAGGCAGATAGATTAGGGAAGGGCTGAAAGCTGTGCATAGTGGCAATCGCATGAAAACCGTAAACTCCGAAACTCAACCGACTTACGGTGTGGCAAAGAATGTGAATACTAAGATCGGGGACTGGAGTGGGAGTCTAGACTTTACGGTGGCAACCATGGATGATTTTAAAGTGGTCCTTGGAATGGATTTCCTCCACACCAGCAAAGCCGTCTCTATGCCCCACCCAGGGTCCTTACTTGTGACAAGTCAACAACTGTTTCTTACGAACACACGCTCGTGGTGAAGAAGGAAAAGAACTAAAAGATCCCCTCCTCTTGGCGATTCAACTCAAAAAGGGGATGGGAGAAATGAGCCTACGTTCCTCGCCACTCTCTCGATGAAGGATGAGGAGATCGGGGGAGACATCCCCGAGGTCATAGGAGAGTTGCTCGAGGAATATGCAGATATCCTTCCATGGGAGCTCCCGAAATCTCTCCCTCCCCGAAGGGCCATAGACCACAGTATTGAACTGGTGCCAAGTGCTAGACCACCCGCGCGAAGCCCTTACCGGATGGCCCCTCCGGAACTTGCAGAGTTACGCAAACAACTAGATGGGTTGTTAGAAGCCGGTTTTATCCGACCTTCTAGAGCACCCTATGGAGCACCGGTCCTTTTTCACAAGAAGCAAGATGGGAGTTTGAGATTGTGCATGACTACAGAGCCTTAAACAAGCTCACTGTAAGGAACCATTATCCAATACCCTTGGTGACAGACTTGTTCGATCAGCTTGGAGACGTCGTGTACTTCACTAAGCTTGATCTAAGGTCCGGCTACCATCAAGTTCGAATTGCTCAAGGAGATGAACCAAAGACAACTCGCATCACCGGATATGGGGCGTTCGAGTGGTTGGTCATGCCATTTGGGTTGACGAACGCTCCTGCAACACTTTGTACCTTGATGAATTAGGTCTTCCACGACTACCTTGACAAATTTGTGGTTGTTTACTTAGATGGCGTTGTAATCTTCAGCAACACCCCCGAAGATCACTAGGAAGGTGTTTGAGAAATTGAGACAACATCATCAGTTCGTGAAGCGGGAGAAATGTGCTTTTGCGAAGAAAGAAGTAAGCTTCCTTGGACATTTTGTAGGAGGAGGCCGCATAGAAATGGATCCTAAGAAAATTCAAGCCATTAGTGATTGGCAAGCTTTGAAGAACGTCTCAGAATTAAGGTCGTTATTAGGTCGTTATTGGGATTGGCCAATTACTATCACCGCTTCATTAAGGGTATTAAGAAATAGCAAGTCCCCTCACGGATTTGTTAAAGAAAGACAACAAGTGGAATTGGCTGGAGAAACAACAAGGGGCTTTCCTCTAGCTCAAAGAAGCAGCAATGAAGGAGCCGGTCTTAGTGCTCCCTAACATCAACAAACCGTTTGAAGTCGAGACGGATGCGTCCGATTATGCGTTGGGCAGGGTCTTACTCTAAGAAGGCCACCCAGTCACTTATGGGAGCCGAAAGTTGAGTGATGTAGAAAAGAGGTATGCGACACAAGAAAAAGAACTTTTAGCAATTGTTCACTGCTTAAGGGGTGGAGACACTACTTGTTGGGGGCGAAGTTTGTTGTTCGCACAGATAACACGGTGGCCACGGCAGCCAGTTACTTCCTTACCCAACCAAAATTAACGGGGCAGAAGGTACTTGCAGACTTCGATGTGGAGTTCACGTACAAGACAGGAGCCAGTAACAGGGTCGCCGATGCTTTGAGCCGTCGTGCCAATTTGGCCCCCCTACAAAAGACTATCCCCTATGTCCAGCAACGTCACCACCTCAGTTAAAGAACAGGTCAAACAACACCTCTTAGAAGATCCCATGATAGACACCATCCATCAAAGGGCTAGAAGCAGGAAAGACAAGACGCTTCTAGATAGATGATGGGCTCATTTACACTAAGGGCAACAAGCTATTCATATCGAAGGCAGGAGGCCTACGAAAGATGCTCTTGAAAGAATGCCATGATACCCTATGGGCCGGGCATCTAGGTTGGCTGAGGACTTTAAGCTTACTCTCCATGGGGTATTATTGGCGGGAATGAAAGAAGATGTCATTAACTACACCCGGACCTGCTTAGTTTGTCAACATTACAAAGTGGATCGTCAGGTTGATCTATTAGATCCTCTTCTTGTGCCGACGCTAGGGGTGAAAGTTCGGTATTCGGTTTGGATTACACCCCAAACCGAATCCAAACCGAATTATTTCGGTTTCGGATTTTTGAAACCGAATCCAAACCGAATTTGGATTCAATCCAATCCAATCCAAACCGAAATAATTCGGTTTTGAGAATTAAATCCAATCCAAACCGAAATAATTCGGTTTTGAGAATTAAATCCAATCCAAACCGAATTTTTATGGGCTGCTGTATTAGGCCTTAAAATCTGGGCTTTTTATTGGGCATATAATTTTGGGCCTTTTAAGGCCTAAATTTTGTACCTGTTCCTGAACAAAATTAAAGCATAAATTTTAACATACAACTTTCACAAGTCACAACCATATGCCATACTGCCATAGTAACTAAATTGTCCAGCCATACTGCCATAGTAATTAAATACACTTACACATTGTCCACATTGAGACATAAGAACTTAACAAGTCTTAAAACTATCAAAACAGTCCACATGATGAATTGATAATAAAACAGACAAACAGTCCACAAATGAACTAGTTCAACCAACAGGGCAGCTTCATTCTTAGGCTCTTGGCAGAAACTTCAAGTCTTCAATCAATAGGGCAGCTTCATTCTTGGCAGCTAACTCTCAATCAAGCTCAACCAAGTCCGGGTTTTGACCACCAATTGTCATATTCCTCAAGTCTAATAACATTAAAAAAAAATAAACAAGTTACATAATATATATGAAATAATGAAAAAAAATAACATGATAATTGTTGTTTTATGTTACCTTCTTCAAGATCTTCAACTTCTTGTAAACACTCTTCTATATTAGGAAAGGGAGAAGAACGTAGCCAATTTTGAGCACAAACAAGTCCTTCAACGACCCTTGGAGTTAAGGAGCTCCTAAATGGGTCTAGAACCCTACCACCAGTGCTGAATGCACTCTCAGAGGCTACTGTTGAGATAGAGACAGCAAGTATATCACGGGCCATTCTTCCAATTGTTGGAAACCTAGCACTATTAAACTTCCACCACCCCAAAATATCAAAATTTTCACATTCCTCCTCCGTTTCCTCTTCTAAATATTTGTCTAACTCAATTTTTGCTTCTCCATCTTTCTCACACTTATGTTTCTTATACTTACTTTTCAATACCTGAAGCTTCTTTTGTTTGGGAGAAAATTGGGAACTGTCCATACTTGAGGACACTTCCTCCCTAATCACATCACCAGAAGAACCACGATACTCCTCATACAATGCATTCAAAGACTCTTTCAAATTATTCACCAAAACAAATGCATGCTTAGAATCATAAATTTCAATTAACATCCACTCAACATAATCTAACTTATAACGAGGATCAAGCACAACAGCAATAAAAATCAGCATGTTTATTTTCTCCGGATCACCCCAATATTTGTCATATTTCTCCTTCATTTTAGTAGCCATAAGACACATCTCCACATCATCATTTGTCATCAAATCTTTCAAAAGGACAGCAACACTCACCAATTCATGGAAAAATAAATTGGAAGTCACATGCAAAGACCCAGAGACACGCAACGTAAGATCATAAAAGACTTGTAAAAATTCAGAAAACCTTCTGACTGTTTCCCAATCCTCAGAAGTAGGGCAGCCCTTCCCCTCCCTCTCATTTAACTCAATCACATAATGAGGGTCCTCCTCAGAGTACCTCTCAAAAGCATACTCAAACACCAAAGCAGCATCCAACATTAAAAAGGTGGAATTCCACCTAGTAGGCACATCAAGGCACAACAACTTTTTAGAGTTGATTTTTTCTTCCACAACACATTTTTTAAACCTTACCAACCTAGAAGGGGATTGTTTGATGAATCTTACAGCTTGTCTCACACGAGTAATAGACTCATTAACAATTTTCAAGCCATCAGACACAACCAAATTCACAATATGAGCAACACAACGCATATGAAGGAACCGACCCTTAAGAACCCCAGCTTTCCAACCATTTATTTTCCTTCTCATATATCCTATTGCGGTATCATTTGAGCTAGCATTATCAACAGTTATGCAAAATACTTTCTCAAGTTCCCAATCAAGCAAACATTTCTCAATTTCTTTCCCAATTTCCTCCCCCTTATGACTTGATATAGGACAAAAATTCAGAATACGTTTTTGCAAATTCCAGTCATTATCAACAAAGTGAACAGTCAAGCACATGTAATTAATTTGCTGAATAGATGTCCATGTATCGGTTGTTAATGAAACCCTTGAGTTACAATTTTTTAATACCAATTTCAGCTTTCTTTTTTGAGTTAAAAAAGTTTCATAACAATCTTTAGCCACAGTAATTCTGGAAGGGACATGAAATCTAGGCTCCATTACATTACAAAATTTTTTAAAGCCTACTCCCTCAACAAACTTAAAAGGCAATTCATCAACTATAACCATCTCAGATAAAGCTTTTCTAATTACAGTTGGATCATATTTCACATAAGACAATCCACTAGTACAACCACTTTCAATTTTATTGCTTTTGAAAGACAACAAACTTTGTTTTGATTCTTTAGGAGTATTATAGGGGTACTTACGGCATCTATTTATATGAGCCCACAATGGACTAGTGCCATTTCTCTTTGTACCACACTTGTATCTCATACCACAGTACTTGCAACGTGCTTCCATTCCAGTGTGTGTTTCTTCCTTGATAAAGTGCTCCCAAACCTCGGAACGATCCTTCATTCTCTTCCTCTTGGGTTTGGATTTTTCATTGTCAGATTCATGCTCCTCAATAGGGACATTCCCTTCAACATTATCCATATTTGTGGACATTCTGATAATCTGATTTAAAACAGAAAAAAGAACTCACTCAATAACCAACAATTTTTATGCAAATCTATGAAAAACAATCAATCTATCAAAAAGAAAACATGCAATTCGAGCATAATACTATAATAGAACAACATATATTCTGAACACTGAAGGAATATCATCAATTCGAGCATAATACAATTCGAGCATAATAACTATTCAAAGAAAACAATCTATCACCAGTTCGAAAATAACAAAGAAAACATGCAATTCGAGCAGGAAAAGAGAAGTGCAAGTGAAATCTGAAATTCAAAATAACAAAGAAAACATGCAATTCGAGCAGGAAAAGAGAAGTGCAAGTGAAATCTGAAATTCAAAATAACAAAGAAAACATGCAATTCGAGCAGGAAAAGAGAAGTGCAAGTGAAATCTGAAATTCAAAATAACAAAGAAAACATGCAATTCGAGCAGGAAAAGAGAAGTGCAAGTGAAATCTGAAATTCAAAATAACAAAGAAAACATGCAATTCGAGCAGGAAAAGAGAAGTGAAATATGAAATATTGAAATTAAAGCATACCGGAACACTCGAACAGGTGGTCAGCGGCGGCCGGCGTTGGAACACTCGAACGGAACACAGGTGGTGAGAGGGAGAGATGAGGGAAAATCTAGGGTTTTAGTGAGGGAAAGAGATCAGAAACGAAAGAGAAGTGAAATATGAAATATTGAAATTAAAGCATACCGCCATACCGGAACACTCGAACAGGTGGTCAGCGGCGGCCGGCGTTGGAACACTCGAACGGAACACAGCCACAGGTGGTAAGTAGGAAAGCAGGAAGTAGTGAGGTGGTGGATTGGTGGTGGTGGACGAACGGAGTGACTGAGTGAGGTGGTGAGAGGGAGAGATGAGGGAAAAGTTTTAGTGAGGGAAAGACCGAAAGAGATCAGAAACGGCTGAGAAATTGGGCTTATAAATTTAGGGTTTGAGTATATATACGTAGGAAAATGGGCTGAGAAATGGGGCTTATACATTTCGGTTCGGTGTTCGGTTTTCGGTTTTTAAAATCCCAAAACCGAATCCAAACCGATATAATTCGGTTTTCATTTTCTCAAACCGATCCAAACCGAAAACCGAACAAAACCGAACCGAATTGCTTATTCGGTTCGGTTTGGTTCGGTTTTCGGTTTTTATCCAAACTACTTTCACCCCTAGCCGACGCGTCCGTGGGAAAACATATCTATGGACTTCATTAATGGTCTACCCAAGGTGGATCAGTATTCAGCGGTAATGGTGGTGATCGACAAATTCTCAAAATATGCCACCTTTGTTCCCATGCAGAAGTCTTGTGGTGCTGAAGAGACGGCGACATTGTTCTTTAAACATATTGTGAAGTATTGGGGATTGCCCCAAAGCATCGTCGACCGAGATACAAGATTCACGAGCATATTTTGGACATAATTGTTTAAACTAATGGGGTCGGCGACATTGTTCTTTAAACACATTATGAAATATTGGGGATTGCCCCAAAGCATCGTCAGCGATCGAGATACAAGATTCACGAGCATACTTTGGACAGAATTGCTTAAACTGATGGGGTCGGACTTTGGACTTTCACCCAATCTGATGGACAATCAAAGAGATTCAACGGTCTCTTAGAAGAATACTTGACATTTCTTTAGCGCCAATTAGAAAGATTGGGTGAAACTCTTTGATGTTACCCAACTTTGCTTCAACGCCCAGAAGAGTACCGCATCCAACAGAAGCCCATTTTAATTGGTGATGGGCCAACGACCTCTCCTACCTCACACCATAACAACATCCGAAGATGGGAAAAGCCGCGAAGCACGAGAGTTTAAGCGAGAGTGGCAACAAAACATGGAAGTTGCTCGCGCTTACTTGGAGCGGGCAGCGAGGAGAATGAAGAAGTGGGCCGACGAGAACAGAAGGCCATTGAAATTTGATGTAGGGGACATGGTGATGGTGAAAGTCTCGTTAGAGCTCAAGTTCCTTAGAGGAAGAGATCGCGGGCTAACCAGAAAATATGAAGGCCCCATCCGCATCACTAAACAAATTGGGAATAATGCTTACAAGGTTAAGCCGCCTACGTGGATGAAGATACACCCCGTCTTCCACGCTAGCCGCCTCCAACTTTATCATCCAGATCCAGAAGACAACAACCGCAACATCAACAACCGCGCCAACATTAGAACCAGGACGAGAACACACCTGCGACAAAAGACTGAAGCTGAAGCTACTATTTCTTTTCCTTTAAGTGTATGTTTTGTTTTGTAAGTCAACGAGGTCGTCGACGGCTTAAGTGGGGGAGGATGTTAGAATCCGCCTCTTTCTCTATGTATCCCCCTTCCTTTTCCCTTGTATTTCCCTTATGTATTGTCTTTTAAGTCTTTCTTTATGCTTTCTAGGCTCTAGGCAGAATTATTGTGTTACTGTAGTTTCAATGTTCACTAGTAATTCTCTATGTAATCAATATAAAACTCTTTAGGAAGCGAATGGTTGAATGAATCAAAGCTCCCTACCCCGTTGCATATTGCTTTAAGACTTGTGTGTTGATTTAAGCCTTTATAGATATTGTGCTTGCCTTGTTTTAAAGCATCCCCTCCAAACCAAGAGAACGTCAAAAGATGCCTTCATTGTCGTCCGTCCCGCTTGTGCCCGCTTCGAAATATCGGCCGTCACAAGCCCCGATTCCGCACTCGTTGTTGACGTGTGCTTTCTTAAGATACCTTTGGTCCGTGTTGTTGTGTGCTCACGAACCCTTTCCGCTCTAGGCTTGCGTCCTTGTCGCCAAAAGACAAGAGCGTGCCGCACGTGTGTCAAAACTCTCGGATCGTGACACTTACCCTACCGTATGAAACTTTGATGTCTGTGAAGCTTTAATTTTATTAATAAGTAACAAGGTCAACGTGAACATATATTGTAATTTGGAGTATATGTTACCTGTTACAAATCAAATTACTGCTATCTGTAGAAAATTAATAGTTGATCTTCTCTTTTCGTTGTCTTTTCTGACTTTTCTCTATCACAGGTTATGCATCTTGATGCTGAGAAAGAAATGATGTCGCAATGTGTTGCTCTGCTTGGGAAGTTTATTGCTGTTCGTGAGCCAAACATACGATACCTTGGTTTGGTAAGTCCTGGGACCTGTAGTTTGTAATTCTTTTCTTTATGTATGAACTTAAACTCTTACGGTGTGTTTGGATTGAATGAAATGGAGGGAAAGGAAGGGAAGGGAAGGGAAATGAAGAGATGGTTTATCTTTCATTTGGATAACAAATGAGGAAGGAAGGGAATTGGAGGGGAGAGAAGTGGAGGGATTAAATTGTAGGAAATTGATCCCTCTAACAATGGAGAGATTTGGAAGGAAAACTCACCGTTCTTCCCTCCCCTTCTTTTCCTTCCCCTTTCTTTATCCAAACACGCTGTTAAGGATGACTCCAGTCAAGCTCCAAATGAGCTCATTGTGCTTTTCTAACGTCATATCATTCTTGGAATTTCTGTGTTGTAGGAAAATATGACCCGAATGTTGATGGTTACAGACGTGCAAGACATCATTAAAAGGCATCAAGCTCAGATCATTACCTCACTGAAGGATCCTGATATCAGGTTGAGCTTCAAAGAGTTTATTTACTCCTCTCTGTTCCTCCCTTTACCTCTTTTTCCTGTTGTGTGCAATATTGGTTGGCTGCCAATTTTCTTTCATCTGATTGTTACTGCCTGCTTTCACTGCTGTGAAGTTTAAGTAATAATTTCTTAATTAAATCAGATGGAAGACGTCAGTCAAATCAACTTAGGGGTATTTGATTGTTTTCTTTGCTAACCTGTGCAGTCTGCTATATCTATATAATAATAGCCAATGAAATGAAAAAAATATTAAACTATAGAAGAACTCCAATCCAACCTCTGCTGTTTCTTTGTCTTAGTACAGGCTTGTGATATCTGATTCTATAATCTTTATGTTCCTTGGTTAATTCAGAGTATTATATGCATTCGCTTCTCTTAAAATGCATCTATGAAGCTTGAAGCCTATACCGTTTGACCATGTTACATAGTTGTGATTCTTATATGTGCATTTTGTTTCTTCACCTTTTTTTTTGGTGGGGGTGGGGTGGGGTGGGTGGAAGGGGCTAAACAATTGACAGTATTCCCCAAGAAATAAAAAGTACTCCAAAGAAATAAACGAACAGTGTTAAACTACCATCACGAGGACACGTTTTCTTTTTCAATTATGAAGAAAAGTGCTTAATAAGATTGTTTATCTTGCCAGCATACGGAGGCGTGCTCTTGATTTGCTGTATGGAATGTGTGATGTTTCAAATGCAAAGGACATTGTTGAGGAATTATTACAGGTTTGAATATTTTTTATACCTTTGATTCTGTTCTCAGTAGCTAATGTATATTGATTCGATAAACCAACATTAACCTTGAACACCAACTTGCTCAAAAACACATGCTCAAACACCATTCTAAGCCTTTTACAATTCCTTTTGTCAGTATCTCAGTACAGCGGAATTTGCTATGCGGGAAGAATTGGCTCTGAAAGCTGCCATACTTGCAGAGAAGTTTGCGCCTGACTTGTCATGGTTAGGCCTCTCTTTATTGTGTCATCTAAATGATGTTACAAAGCATTATATGATAGGGATTCTAGATGGAATGAGTCTCTAACAGGGAAAGATGCAGTTTAAGTAAACTGAGGTTGTAAATACATATGAAGGGTTTGAGCAATATATGGTGTCTTGTCCAGCAATAGTCAAGGCTAGAGTATTTGGAGTTGTTTTCACAGCTTAATTTACATGGGTTTGCATTTTTTATTACTGTTTAGTGAAAAATTGATTTTTCAGAAGGTTGCTTTTTCTATAAGTTTGTCATAAATCAGAAATTTATATTTTCTTTGGATTATTGCTAAGTATAAGCAACTTGGTTAAGGATTATCATTGGAAGATGTCATGTAGAATTAGAGTACACTTTTATTTTAGTGCTTACTTATGCTTTCTCCTTTGATATTAGTATATTACCGTGAGGGTACTTTTACTTTGATTTTGACAGAAGCAATTAAAATTCTTTTTACCTTTTACTATTTTAAACAATTAATTCTTTGATGAATCCTATTGAATTGGGGCCAGATAATCGACTCAGGAAGCCTTCTTGTATTTCTTTTTCCCATCGACACAAGATGATTGCCTTTTCCTTTTACATAAAATTTAGAGAGATTTTAAATCAGCTGAAAGCCATGGTGTTTCATTCTTTTTGTATTTAGATTAGATTGATGAATGTTGGATGTTTCTAACTCAGCACAGTCGTTGATATGATGCTGGTGTGAACATAATACATATACAAGGTTCATAATCTGTAGTTGTGTATGGTGTGTATAGGTTTTTCCTCTGTCGTGATTCAATATATATTCAATCCAGTTTCTTAACTTCTTTACAATTCCTAAGGACTGGCTGGATTCAGTGTTATGCTGTCAAATTTAAGCCTCTGTTTTCTTATAAAATTCATTCAGGTATGTGGATGTGATCCTTCAGTTGATTGATAAGGCAGGTGATTTTGTTAGTGATGACATATGGTTCCGCGTGGTGCAATTTGTTACAAACAATGAAGATTTGCAAGTGAGCACTGCATTACATTTCCTTTGCTGTTAGCATTTGGTTGGGTATCATTTTCTATGGAAATAGAGTTAATTTTATTTACATTCTATATTGTTAGTCATATGCAGCAGTGAAGGCCCGGGAATATCTTGACAAGCCTGCTATACACGAGACAATGGTTAAGGTGTGTTTTCTGACAGCCAACTAAAATAGAAGAAAAGTGAATAGAAAGAGAGGTGTTTTTGTTCCTTGAAGATGTTATTGTTACATAGAAAGTATTTTCTGGATAAGTATGCACTGTGGAGAACTTAATTGTTAATTTTTTTTTTTTCAATTTTCAACTGACAGAGTATTCTAATTATAAAAGAGCTCAACATATTCAGCTTCTGATATGCTTGTAGAAATTAGGGTCGTTTGGCCTTTGAAGTTTGAACAATCTATAAGTTCTTGTTATGTATTTCAACGAAATTTTTAGTAAAATTTTGTTGTACGCCTTTCTAATTTAAAGCTTACTTATCTACAATAAAAAGCTCCTTTTCTCTCCTGATTCTGATCCTTTAAATATTCACTATTGCTAGTACTACTGCTGCGCTCCTTTCTCCCCTTTAACACATTTGATTTTTGGATTTTGCCCGTTACTGTCTCTCTTTTATTTCTTCTATGTCTTATAATTATTCAAACTTATCTAGGTTGGGTAGCGGTTATGTCACCTTATCTGAACAAACTTCTTCTGAAACATTTTTTAAAGGCAAAGAAATCCATCCTAAATGTGCGTATAGGGTTTGTTATAAATGTTAAGTCTATAATATAGGTAAATCATAGCATGTGATTGTCTAATTATCCAAAATCTGGACAATTAGGACACTTGACATTCTTGGAAAGAGATAGAGAAAGAGATGTGCTTAAAGATTATTTTTGGGACATCTGTTAAAGAAAGATTGAGTATTAGTGATGAAAGGAGTAAATGACATCTATTTTTATATCCCCTTTCTCCTGGACTCCCTTCATTTTTTAAGAACAACTTCTTGCTGAAAAGAGAACTTATTGTACTTAATGTCTTATGGATTCTTGCGTCAGGTCAGTGCATATATACTTGGAGAGTTTGGCCACCTTTTGGCCAGAAGGCCTGGTTGCAGTCCCAAGGAACTTTTTAGCCTTATTCATGAAAAGCTTCCTACTGTATCGTAAGAAAACTCAACCTTTTTTTTCTCTTATGTTTATTTGTCATCAATGTGCCTTTGTATCATAATTCTGAAGGAGGATATATTTTCAGAAGTTCCACTATTCCTATACTGCTTTCAACGTATGCTAAGATTTTAACGCACGCTCAACCTCAAGATTCAGAATTACAGAATTTGATTTGGGCAGTGTTCCGCAAGTGAGTGGTTGAATAATTAAATTTTGGTTAACTTTAAATTTTCCTAGAAAGTTTGAGTTTGTGACTTTTCTTTTGTATTTCAGATATGAGAGTTGCATTGATGCAGAAATACAGCAACGTGCTGTAGAGTATCTCACATTGAGTAAGAAAGGAGCTTCTTTGGTGGATATAATGGCCGAAATGCCCAAGTTCCCTGAGCGACAGGTACATTTTTTTTGGCTCTGCGGTAAATGTTCCATCAAAGTACTTTTCCTATTGTGAGAGAATCCAATCTTGATGCTGACAATGGCTGTGTATACATAGTCTGCTCTAATTAGAAAAGCTGAAGATGCTGACATTGATGCTGCTGAGCAAAGTGCTATCAAATTACGGGCGCAGCAGCAGACATCAAATGCCCTTGTTGTTACTGATCAACAGCCTGCCAATGAAGCCCCTGCGGCAGTACAGCTTACCCTTGTAAAAGTACCTAGCACGAGCACTGATACGGTTAGAAAGTTCCAATGAAAGCTTGCTTTTCTCTTTTCTTTTAGCCTTCAAATACTCTTTTATATTTAGCTATATTTAATTTAACACTGTTGAAACTTTTGAATAATAGGATCATCAAGGTACACAAAGTGCACTACCTCAATCCAATGGGACTTTGAGTGAAGTGGATGCCCAACAGGCTGCTCCATCTCCTGATCTTCTTGGTGATCTTTTGGGCCCTCTTGCTATAGAGGGCCCTCCAGGTGCTTCCGGGCAATCAGAGCTAGAAGGGGTGCCAGGAGCTGATGCTTCTTCAACTGAAGTGGATGCTTTGGCACTGACACCAGTAGATGAGCAAATGAATACTGTTCAGGTATTGGGTCTCTGCATGCTGCTTAATTCTAAAAAATTGTGAAACAAAAAATATTATTCACTTTATCTTATACTTCCTTCGTTCCGAATTAGATGACACGTTTTGACTGTTGACACTATTCATAAACTTTGCTTTGACTAACATTTGTGATTTATTGATATATATATATGTATATATTAAAAAAAAGTCATGTGGGAATCTTTTTAGATTTGTTTCAATGTGCACTTAGTTAAATTCAATTTTTAGTATTTTTTTACAATTGTGTAAGTATAGACATTTTCAATTGAATTTTTGCATTGGCAAACATGATGATGATAGAAACATGTCATCTAATTTGGGACGGAGGAAGTAAGACTCAGCATATGGCTTTGTTTATCTGCAAGGACAGCAACTTTGAAAGACTTGGCTTTTTTTTTCATAATTTTTATCCCTTATATGTTGCCTAAATTTTAATATATCCTTTTTTCTTTTCTTTTTTTTTTTTTTTTTTTTGTGTGTGTGGAAATGTTGTTAAAGAGTAGTCCCTGAGCCACCTGATTGTTTGGTTTTATATCCTTATCAGACATTTGACTCTCCCACAAGGTTACAGAGTCCTTATCCAATACTATAGTGTTCATCCACACTCTTCGTAGTGATAAATGTAAAAAGAGTGGGAAAGACCATATAAAGTGACACTCCCACAAGGCTACAGAGTCCTTACATGATACTTCATGGATACAATATGTAAAAAAAGTGGAAATGATTTCCCAAAAATGTGATATATGGTCACAAATGGGCTTGAGATTATACCATTAACAAACCTAGCAAACAAATCTGCCCGACGTGCGTGTGCATGCGCGTGTGTGTGTGTGTGTGAAAGGTACATACAGAAGTCTTTCAAAATCAAGATTATGTTTCAAAAAACTGCCATTTCTCCACACCCATGTCTAATTTTAGAACTGTCTCCTCATTTCCAAACCTTTGGGCTTTAACATGCCTGACAGTTAGGTTTGTACCATACCCAACATTCCTACCCATGATCTAAATAACATAGGTTATGGGGACTGCATTTTTTGAATCTTTTTCTAAATGCATTGACATAGCTTGTCTCTGTTCCTAGAACTATTGCTTTTTGAGCAACTCTGCTAATAACATATCCTGAGCCTTCTATTCTGTGGTTTAGATATACCTTTTTCACTAACTTTTATAGCCGTGATAGCTGATTGCCTATTTCTATGTTTTTTCATGCAGCCCATAGGAAGTATTGCTGAAAGATATCTAAACTTGTGCCTCAAGGATAGTGGCGTACTATACGAGGATCCTTACATTCAGGTTGGAAATTTGTTTTTTGAGTTCTCTATTATTGACGTTCAATTGCTTTTTAAAAAAAAAAAAAAAAGGAGGTTGGGGGTTGGGGTGGGGGGGGGGGGTATCTAGAATTAAGCTGACCGATATTCCTTATTAACAGATTGGAACTAAAGCAGACTGGCGAGCCCATCAGGGTCGCATGGTCCTTTTCTTGGGAAACAAGAATACTGCTCCACTTGATTCAGTTCAAGCAGTAATCTTGCCTCCTGCCCATCTGAAAATGGACATTTCACTGGTACCTGAGACTATTCCTCCACGGGCTCAGGTGATCTTAAATTATAATTCGCTGCTTTCAGAATTTGTCCTCTCTTGTCTTTATTCTCTCAATAATTATCTAGCACCTAGTTGTTGACAACCGGAAACATATGTTCTTTTGTGCTGTTATGTTTCCTAGGTGCAATGCCCACTTGAAATTGTGAATCTCCGTCCAAGTAGGGATGTTGCTGTTCTTGACTTCTCATACAAGTTTGCAACCTCCATGGTACATCTACTTGACTCATATCTATCCAATATGTTTTGGAATATGCGATAGTTTGTGAAGATCCTAATTTGTAAAAATTCACCCCTGAATCACAGGTGAATGTGAAACTCCGTCTTCCTGCTGTCTTGAACAAGTTTATGCAGCCAATACCTGTCTCTGCAGAAGAATTTTTCCCTCAATGGCGGTCACTTTCAGGACCACCTTTGAAGCTCCAGGAAGTGGTGCGCTTTCAAATAGAATTTTTCTTTATGTTATTTTGTTGTTTCCTGGCATTCTTTAACCGTACTTTTTTTTCTTTAACTGAACTTGATTTTAGCTAAATTAAATGGATAAGGTTTTACTGAATATTTATGTAACCAACACTTAAATTCTTTTACGTTTTGGGGCTGAGTTTCTAGGATTAGGTTGCTGACAATAATGATTATATATCCAATCTTATTATAACTGGAATCTCATTTATTTTAGAAGTGAAGATTCCATTTAAATTGATTTAATGTAGTAGTGTTTAAACAGAGGATACATATCTGATTAAAAAAAAAAAAAGGTTTGTCATGCTATCTATGATTTTATAACTTTGATCAAGTTAATTTAGTAGTATAGAAACTGAAAAGCAGACAAAAAAGTTTGCTATCACTGCATAGTAATGCAATGGATTCTAAAAACTTTAAAGCTGTTGTATATGGTTACTATATAGGGGCTTCTTTAGAAGTCTGACTTTCCAGTGGTTTTTTTTTCCCTTGTTTGGTTGGAGCATATTGATAGAAAATTCTCTAAAAATTAACATTATTTATCACTACTCTATGTGATATACTGATATGTAGAAGAAGAGTTACTCTGTATGATCCCTGTACCAATTGTAGAAAATGACCATTTGCTGTCTGTTACTGGGTCTTTGGCAAGCAGATGTAATTTGTTTCTACATTCTACAGTGCCCCTCCCACCACCACTCCACCCCCCCCCCCAACCCCCGGGAATCATTCTGGAGTTTTTTTTTTGGGGTGCTGTGCATTACTGTGTAATAGACCAAAGATTATTTTGCAAATTTGATGAGATTTTCTTTCATTTACTGTTTTAACCCTTTTGGTGAATATTATTACAGGTGAGAGGTGTTAGACCTATGCCATTAATGGAGATGGTAAATCTGTTCAATAGCTATCACTTGATGGTTTGTTCAGGACTTGTAAGTTCCTAAACTCTTTTTAGCTGAACTCCGTCTTCCGTTGGGCGTTATTATTAATTTTGTTTTGCGTTTCAGGATCCAAATCCTAATAATCTAGTGGCAAGCGCAACATATTACTCAGAACATACAAGGGCCATGCTATGTTTGGTATGATTTCCATGTGCTTATTATGTTATTCGTTAATTCTGTTCCAGATTCAAGACCTCTTCGTCTGGGCTCATTTACAACATCTTTTCCCCTGCCCCTCTTGTGTACCAATTTTTTAATGCTTAAGGGTACTTACAGCTTTGTCAGCTTTAGTTTCTTCTCTGGAAATTCAATTGACCCTTTTCCATGATTTACAGATTAGGATAGAAACTGATCCTGCAGACAGAACTCAGCTGCGTATGACAGTTGCCACTGGAGATCCCACACTGACTTTCGAGTATGTTTGTAGCATGAGATTATTAATATGTAACTTAAAACTGGCAGATACTAACTGGTACTATTTACAGGCTGAAAGAATATGTCAAGGAACAATTGATTGCCATCCCAGCAACTTCCCGAGGAGCGCCAACTACGCCAGCACCTCCACAGCCTACTAGCCCCGTGGCAGCATTGACGGATCCTGGAGCTATTCTTGCCGGCTTGCTGTGATAAAGGATGCAGCTAATGTGTTTAGATGATCTGTTCGTAATATACATGTACAATTGATTTACAGCCAAGCCTCGATTCATCTAATGAGCAAAGAAGTGATATAAACACCATCATGCCAGGGCTGGCGGAATTGAGAATGAGCTAATTTGTGATCAGCTACATCATTGGATATAAAAAGGGAAGAGGGGGGCGTTGGGGATAGGATTTTTTCTTCAAGGTGCTTTGGTGAGATTTCTTTCAGCTTAGTTTTACCCCTCTTGATTTTGTTTTACCATATTTTTCCATTTATTAGGGTGCATTATTGGTGTTGGTTTCTGTAATATTGTAGTACTTAGCTTGTAAAAGAACTGTCGTGCGGTTTTTTTTTTTTTTTTTTTTTTTTTTTTTTTTTGCCCCTCAATTTTTGGGTGAGAAAGGGTGTTGTAATTGGAAATAGAGAATTAGAGTGAAATATATTTCTTTATTATTGCCAACCATAAAGTTGTAACCAGCAAAATTATCCTTAGCAACATTGTTGGTACGGAGTATATTATCCATTACTGTTTGATATTGTAGATCAATGCTAAAAGGAGTTTTATCCAAATTTTATTTTGTGTGCGTGAGGTGCCTATAATAACTAAAGGAATCGACTAATAAATCAAAAGTTACGTACGGCATAATTATTTTGACCATTGTGTTTCGTCTGTTACCTTCCAAAAAATGACGTGTGCTTTTTGAATACTATAGTATAGGTGGTTGTTTAATAACCCTTCATTAAACAAAAAGTATTGTGGACATTATTTAGTAACAATTTGGGGATGGGATTTTCTTTTTTTTTTTTCCCGTTGTCTCAAATTGTCTAGTCTGTTAACCTGAGCTGGGTTGACCCGTGAAGAGTTTTTGCTTGACAGAGTTGGCACATATGTGATACATCAAATCAATTTTTCAAAATGTATGGTTTTTTTCACATGAAAATCTTCTCGCATAACCATCATTCTCCTTCAGTTGTGGTCTTTAAGATAAGGGAGCAAACTGCTATTTGTTTGCACTTTTGCAGTGTGTTTAAAGAAAAAATGGGGAGATGGCAGAGCGCTTTCTTGGCTTTGCACATGTGCTTAAAAATGCAATGAGCCCATGCATATGAAGCATAATTTAGTACTTCTAAAGTTGAGACAAAAGTTATGGTAGACCTAGCAATCTTAATGATCTCAAAACATTTAAATTATATGTTTGCGTACGTACTATATTTCTTGCTTTGCTTATCAGCTCCAGTTGCTATTCAATATTTCTTGAAAAAACTCCATTTCAATTGATTGTTTAACATGCTTGCAATATCATTGAATCTAGTGAGAAGCTCTCCTTGACATGACATTTTTTTCGACAAAAATAGACTGAATGATTGTAGAAGGCTTCTTGTGAACTTAATTCAAAATTTGTTGAGACTCGTTGGGGATCTCAATAAAAGATGAAAGAGCTCACCGTTATAGGGGATTTTTAATACTACGATTTTTAAGTGTCTTATAAAAACAGAAAGGAAGAGAAAGAAAATAAAAGCTAATATGGGATCAAGAGTTAGAAAACTTGTTAAACTGCTTGCTCAAATGTTTACTAAAACCCAAAAACTGGAATTGGTGCGGAGGATCTAATACGTGCCCAACATTTTCAATAATGAGTTAAATTTACAGTTTTATAATACCTCAGATTACTTTTATATGCAACTTTGGAATATTTTATCTCTTAAATAATACTCCAAAATTGCATATAAAAGTAATCGAAGGTAATACATAGTTTCCCTTTTGAGATGTTTTAATTAAATGTATCTATTTGTACTTTTTATTCTACTCCATATGTTTTAACAAATAAATTTTAACCATTTGACTCCATTGCGGCTTCATCCCCGTACTTCATTTTTTTATTTTCATATTCACCCACCTTTTTATCTGTGCTGTTTTCTTACACCTACTCACGTCTATAATTAAGAGTACATTAACTAGGTACAATTTTTTACAAGAAACACTATTATAACAAAGATGAAGCGAGTAAAAACTCAATTGCCCGATTTGATGTAATATCACAGTATCACTCAAGGAATACAGTGAAATAATTAATCCAAACAGAATCTGAGATGTCATTAGCAAAAAAATCACTTGTGATTTTCCATGATTGTTACACAAGTAACTCGAGCAAGATAAGCACACCAAAAACAAGCTTATCTTTGAGTATAGATTAACATTAGGCATCACCCAACACCCCACCTCCAGGAGAGCCAAAAATCTAAGCTAACAATCAGTTCAACCCATTCCCCACCCAACCCCACCTCCCCCCACCCCTCTCCATCTCCCGTTTGCTCAATCAAGAGAGGCCCACGTTTCATGAGTAACACACTAAAAACCCTTTAAACATCCATGTATCAAAGCCTGACCAGTATCATCAGTAGAGTAATGAGTTATAACCAGAAAGACAATAGCTGGCAGAGGACCTTTTCAGTGACATGATCAATCAGAGCACAAGCATTCACATCAGCCCCAAAAACAGTAGTGAGCAAAAATTTCCAATTGGTACCTACTGATGTTGGAAAATCTGCCATCTGTCCAGCTTCCTAGAGCCCCAAAAAAAGAAGCAAGAACTGAATCAAAAATCTGCATCTCTAGAAGACCTTTATAATCAACACCATCCCCTGCAGTTGTCGCACCTCCAGCTGTCACCCTGAGAGACATCTTCCAAAGGTGAGCATTGGCTGTGAATCTGTAAACCACATGTATGACAGGCAAGATCAGGAGCCGGTGTTGGTTGTGAGCAGATATTACAACTAACAGCTGTTGCAGCTTCCATACATGTGGCTGGTACATGATCAATATCGGGCTCCATTTCATAATGCTCTGGGAATCCGCTCTGAGAATATTCACACTGCAAATCCTCCCAGGCATCTCCAGACACATCAACTCCTTCAAACTGATTTCCATCATCAGCCTCTAGCAACTCTGTAAAAGAAAAGTAGGTCTGTGGTTCATAATCAGTGGTTTCATAGTTGAAGTTCTCATAGTCCAATGCTGTTCCATCTTCAAAACTACCATTAGGGACATCCCACTCAGAATGAAAATTGGAAATGGTTTTTGTCTCGTCAGATGTAGGTGGCTGTACAACAGGATAATCATTCCAGATAAGCCCATCATCATCCCTCTCATTCTTTATATGCCTTCTGACTGGAAGCTTTTGGGGGCCTGGCCCAAAAGGAGTGTTCCAGTCAAACTGCAATTCTTCTTGTGGCTCAGGTATTTGTTCAACTTTTGAAACAGGCATAAGAAGAGGATCATCCACTGGAATGAAAACATCATCCTCCATCAGAGACATTGGAGTTGAAGGTACCGATTCAGCCTGCTCTGAAAAGGCTTCGGAAACAGAATCAGCTAGCACCGTCTCTTCCTTCGGACCTTTAATGAGTATTTTCTTTATCTGCGGCTTTTTGTCTGCATATGGGCATGTTGGAGTCTTAATTCTGCGACAACGGCAACACTTATATCCCAACACATTGGAAAGTTTCGACTCGTCAAGTTCAACAGCATCAGCATGGTGCCAATCTGCAAAAGCACTTCATTATAGATTTTTACATTTAGAGAGAGAGAGAGAGAAGCTGCAAAGAAAAGAGATCCTTCAGAAGCTTACTTTGGCATGATTCACAACGGATGTACATCAAATGTGGAGTATATGGCTTCTGACACAATTGACACTCTGGGCCTACTGAATTCATACCATAAGCGCCCCTGAAAAGAATATTATTCGACCAAAATTCAGATCCAGCACCATCTACAGACTTCTTCTTCCAGATGAGACCCCAGTGCTGTTGTCGTTTTCGATTCTTAGACAAACTAGAATCAGATGAAGCAGGTTTCTTTTCAGTCTCTAAAGTTCCAACAGGTGGCAGTACTTTGCCATTAGTTTTAGCCCTTGAACTTTTGGAGAGAGTCATAGAATTCTGATGTTGTTTCAGCTTTGCACTTTTAGCAACTGTGGCAGAATTCTGATACTCATGCCCCTGCACCACCAAAGGACTTGTTGGTGATTCAACAGTGCCGTTGTTTAGAGTAAGAGGTTTGCCACAAGAACACTGCTTGCAAGTGGTTACAAATTCAACATCATCATTTGTTAGGACAGTTGAGCTTATGGTACATCCCTTGTGGCAAAAACCTGAACAAAGAAATCACAGTCATAAGCATCAATAACAATAGCAATAACAATGAGCAAGTCAAAAGGGTTTAGTGCTTTGATTGAGTCATTCATAGACATCAAAGAGTGTACTTATATTGTTTGTCATGAAATAGACAAACTTTGTGGTATGGATTAGGAATAATAGTGTCAAAGGTGCATGGAATTTGTAACTCATTTTACGTTTCAGTATGAGGACAATAAGAGATCGACAAGAAGGCACAATCTCAAGCTACACCAATTGTCATGACATGTAATATACAATGAGGTGCATTTTTGTTATAAAAAGAGGAGTGCTACATGGTGACATTGTAAGAGACAATGCCTTACAAATCTAAAAGTACAAAATGACGGGTTAAATCATGTGTGACCTTGAAATGACAAATGACAACAAACAAGGAAAATTGACAATTTTGAGACCTAAAGCAAGAAAACAGCTCAACATAGCTTACCTTCACAAGCACTGCACACAACAGAAACCCTGAAACCACAACAGAGAACTTATCATCAGTATACTAGAGCCTGTCAAAAACAACCTTAAAATGTCGAAAGACAGTTAAGTGAAGTGAGGAAGCTTACCCAAGTAAAACATCTCGGTGACAAGACGCACAAAAACACATTTGCAAGTCATCTCTCTTTCGTGTAAGATAGAGAAATACAGCTCTCTTACGAGAAGCTTTCAATTGTCTCTTTTGATGTTTGGTATAACGATCAGGTTTCTTCAAAGGTGGCAGATTAGTTTTCTCTGCATTTTCCTCATACTCTTTGATCAGATACAAAGGAATCCGTGTTTCAATAAACCAATATTTTTCCTTTCCATCTTGGGTTTCTTCTTTCTCAATAATACTCTTCAAGAGGCGAGAAGAAAGATGTTTCTGCTGTCCAAAGACTACTCCATACAAAATCTTATTTTCCACAATCTTCTTGCCACAGACCCGGGCATTCCTAAAAGCAAAGGCTTCTGTTTCTGGACCTTTCCCATCCTGAAGATTTTGCTCGGGACGAAGAAGATCAGTCCACTTTATATGATAATCTAAATATCTCACCTGTAGATGTCATTTTATTTCAGCTTATTGAACTACAAAGGAAAGTTAATTGTGAAATACTATGACATTACTCTCTCTCCGTCAGGAAGTAATTGTCACATGTTTTTATAGAATGTCTGGAAAAAGGTGTAAAACAAGGGTTTACAATTTGATTTCTTGAGAAGTCAAGAACCCCCCCCCCGCCCCACACACACACACACACACACACACGCAATAAAAAAAAAAAAAAACAAAAACAAAAAACAAAAAAAGGGAGGGAATAAATGGAGAGGTGGACAGAGCAACCTGTTAAAAAGGTAATTTTAGTAAAATATTGGTTTATTGAACAATGTGACAAGTACTTTCAGATGGAGTAATTTAGAAAGAGCAATAATTATTCCATACAAAATATTAAAGATGAGTGACCTGGAGTGCAAGCCCTGATGCATTCATAGACATCTCAACAGCTGCTCTCCATAAATATTGTCTGCTTCTCTTTGGAACGTCAGATCCTTCTGTATAATATATTCCTGAAATCCTCCTTGAACCGCCTAAAGAGTGGGACAAATTAGCATTAGAGATCTGTCTGAATAACTCTCCTTAATAATGCTTAAAATCAGAAAACCCAAGAACTAAATGAGCAATTTGTACTTCGAAAGGTATAATAATACCTTGACGAGCCGCTTTCCTAAGGACTGAACGAGGAAGTGTTGCTCTCTGGAATACAAGCTTTGATAGCTTTCCACTCCTCCAGTATATATCATGCAAACTATCATAAGAGTCCTCCGTTATAATTTCAGCTGTAGCAAGATGCTTGCTACGTTTCCCGGGACCTCGTTTCTGAATTGACGCAGTTGCACAAGCACTTTGAGACACAGATGATTCATCCATCCAACTATCTACTAGCTTAGTCCAATCTAAAGAGAGTGCATTGATGCAGAGGTTTTCCTCGAGCTACAGTTACAAAACAAAACATAAGGTCTCATGAGTAACGGTAGATACATGTAGGACAAAAGAGTCTTCTGGATCAAGCACTAGGAATATATAAATATAACTAATATATATATATATAAAATGTAAAAGAACAAGACAAAATCAAGTCAAGATATCAATTCCATAACAGCATTAATTTGACTATTTACTCATAAATATCACTTTATTTTGCTTTTTCTCTCAAACGAAGAGGATAGAAAAGATTAAATACTAAATATATTTAGGCATACCGCTCCTGAATAGCACCAGAAGCAGAAACTACAAAACCGTTATAAACGTTAAGTGTAAAATCTGTTTGGAAATTCATGAATGCCTTAACGCATCAAAATCCATGTAATTACTCCAACCAATAATATAGTACCCGCTTCTCAGTTTTCACGGGGATTAAGGGTAGTGTGTAGTATTCTTATATGTAGGGGTATTTGTAACGGAAAGGTAATACTAAGTAATGGCATTTAATAAAAACTTAAAATATATGAGTAATTTATATGGGAAGGATGAAAAAACAAAGAGTGCAACGAAATACGGGGAGATGTAGGGTTATTTAATTTGGGAAAAAAAAATTAAAAAAAATAAATAAAAATAAAACATAAGAAATTGTATTACGGTAGAAGTACAAGAACAATATTTTGGGACACCCAAAAAGGAATACAGGCATCAAATGATGGGAAGGAGGGAGTATCCAGTTTTTGACAATTTAGTGGCACCTCACAGAAATCCTGTTGCTAAAAATTGAACCATAAATGTTTCCTATTGTTTCTCCCTCTTCATAAAGCCTATAATAAGATGTGGAGTCTTTAAAAAGCAAAATTAAATAGTGAGTATGTTTGTAACCTACAAAAAATAATGGATTTTAAGGGAAAAGATGACAGTTGGAAAAATGCTAAGCTTGATCCGAGCCACCAACTAAAAACAAAGGTGGGCCTTCAAGTTTCATTATCATTAGAAGATAAAAAAAGAAAAAAGTTACAGATGCAAATTTGAAAAACAAACTTACTTCAAGCAAAAGAGACTTCATTTCACTGCAGGTAGAAGCCTGCTCAACTTTCTTACGCCACAGTTTTTCATAACTTGCACTATGAAATGGTCCAACTATTAACCCGCGCAGGCTTTCTTCCAAGTACAAGGTATATGCTGCTATACCATAAAGGCCACCCTCTACATTTTTCACCAGCCTAAGGCCAGAGTAAAACTTCATTGCTGCTCGTGTAGCATTCAGTACAGCTTGATTTAGTAAGCAAGCCTTTCTGCTACAGCCAGTGGCTTTGCAGTTAAGACACCAACTACAGCGCTCTCTTGGAATTTCAAATAATTTTTTTTCGGTACTAGGCCAGAAAAACCGAGCAGCTGCAGAAGAGAAAGCTTTTGCCTGCAGCGTAACTTTAGCAGACATGACTTTCCTGGGATCGGATGCATGAAGCTCAGAAGATTGATTTTCATCAGATGTAAGCGCTGCAAAATTAGCAGCAGCAGATGCCGCAAAGTTTCCGTGCACATAATGATTTATGTACGCAAGAGGTTTAAAAACAGATCCAATGTATAAGCAATTATCCTTCGGTCGCTGAACTACTCTGCCACCAGGTTGATTACGATCTTCATTTCCGTGCAAATTAACATTTCCAGGCAGACAAACACCACTCTTCAGCCCTGCACTACTGCTGTTGTACCCATAGGTGACCGATGAAATTCCCGTCTTAATAGATCCATCAGCAAGCCCTTGCTGTGATGAACAATGAAGCTCAGCATGCTCAAAAACCTTGTTGGGCATAGTTGAAAGCTCATTCATTGCAGCACCATCCATTTTTGGCACAGAAATATCTTTTTGTACCGAAGCACCCAATGAAACATCATCGCAAACAGGTGTAAAAGCACACTTTTCATTGCTTAATTCAGACACGGAATTCAAAGCACTTTCCCCTACAAAACTGGCATAGTTTTCAAGTTCACCCTTGTTAAGAACCTGATTTCCAGTCTCATCAATAAGCAACACGAAGTCGTCATCTTTCTTTTCCAAAGCCAGGGTTGGTTGACTACTTATAAGAGCTGGAAACCAAACCTGCGGCAGTTCCCAATACTTCAATATTGCCTGACAGATCCCTGAGTAAGAAACTGCATGATACTCCGATGAACAAAGGGATGCTACAACTTTTGGAATATCATTACAATTGTAGTATCTGACAAACGGCGATGCCTTTAAGGAGACTTTCAGCCTGCAATAGGAGATTTTCAAAAAAAAAAGGGAAAACATTAGTTTACATATATGTATGCCGAAAAGAAATGACGTGCAAAGAATGAAAGAGCGGATATTACGCTGAATTTATTTATCTGCATAACAACTATATTGACAATAATCTAAATATTCTGCTTTCCTTATTCAAATTTATTTGTATTGATTAATTAAAATACTTCTTTTCTCCAACAATAAATACAAATCTAATTATTAGGAATGTACAGAATACTCATACCACAAATCTTTCCTCACATACGTTCTTAAACTGGTTATATATACCATTTACAAATTTCACATCTCAAATCTAATTCACACTTGTACATGTCTATTGTTACTAATTATGTCAACCACGACAAAGTTTACAGTATATCAGTATCCATTAACACTTCAGTCTTCCATTAAATTTCAAAAACAATAAGGAAATCAAGTAGAGATATGATGAATGGGGAGCTAAAAACCTACACCATCAAGTGATTGCAAGTACCCAAGAACAGCTGTGCATATGGATCGACACCAAAAATTTCAGCTCCTCTCAATGATGTTTTCATTGCGATGGGTGGACTGAGTCTGCTGATTTTACATTCAGGACAAAACCAGTTCCCATCAGGTATAGATAACTTGTTCACACCTATACATCTAGAGTGATAAGCTGAAGGGCAGCCATCACAGCAAAGCAAAAACCCGTCCATTCCACAAAGCCGGCACTCATCCCCATTTACATCCTCATTAATGTTATCAGGCTTGGTATCTTGATCCTTGCCCTTCACAGTCGTAGAATTAGATCCAAACCAAATACTAGTTTCTGCCTCCGGATCGACATTTTCCCTGTTCTTGCTAATGGAAGTTTTGGCAGATCTGGGATACACCTTCCTAGGCCCATTCTCAAGAGGATTTGATGAAATCCCATCGAAATCAATCCCAACTTCAGATTCCTCCCGCTCATCAATATCTGCCCTTATTTCTTCAGCAACTAGAGCATCATCACACAAAATCTGTAGAACCATCAACTTTGTCCCAATAGACAAGGTACAATAATCTTTCTGCAAGGCATCAATGTAAAAACCTTTCCACTCTTTTTGATCCAAATGCCCCATTCCCATCAAATAATGAACTAAGTAAACTGGCCAAGTCAAGATATCAAGCAAACCCCAGTCAATGCATCTGCAGAAAGAATTAGATATAACAATATGAGACAATGAATGAGGGCGAGTAAATAATTCATCTAGCAAATTGACTTCCAAACAATCATACAGACCTCCAATATAAATGAAATAACGTAACTCTGTGCTTTTGGAAATAATAGTGAAGTTAAACAGAATGATAGGTCAGCATGTGGAGCAATACAGCAATATACATTACCTCAGGCATTTTGATGCAAGCTCCAATCCATCAGAAGCTTGCGCTTCAAGATGTCGTTTCAAGGCCTTCAAGAGACCAACATGAATAGCATCCAATAATGTGTTTGGAACAGTGCATCGAAGACAACCAACAAGATCATCCAGTGTGAAGGGGCTCAAAAACAAGCGAATGCTAAACGAGCGAAGAAACCCATAAACTGAAAAAAGATGTGACACATATTCCTCTGGCACACCAACTGACCCAGAAGATGGGGGCAATTCTGGAGGGGGAATGTCAGGGATCTCAGACTCTGCCCTGGTGTCCCAACCCTGACCATATTCACACGAATCACTAGAAGAATCAGAAACATCATCATCATCCACTTCACTCCCGCCAACCTCCTCATCAAGGCGCCCACTTGATGTTGGCACCTCAACCTTTTCTGTATCATTGATCATATTTACAGAATCCGGTTTGTCAATAATATCAATTGGCTCGGCCACACTTGCCTTCCCCGATTCATCTACCACCTCCCTAATATCCTCCTTTTTACGACCAATTTTACGAGCAATTTTACGATCAGTTTTTGACTTTCCACCTATTTTTTGAGCAACATTCTCATCTGTATTCGACTTCACATCAATTTTTTGCGCAACATTCTCATCCAATTTCTTTTTCCTCTCCAACAATTCACCCACAAACTTCTGCCGCTCATCCCCAATCAAAAACTCACGCAATTCCCCACTATCCAAATCCTCGAAATCCCCATCTTCATAATCAACCCTATACAATCCAGAATCATAAGAAACAATCTTACCTAAAAACACACCATTGCCCTCAAAATCCTTTAATACATAACGTCCAACCACTGCATCCCCCTTAACCTCGACGGCCCGCCTCTTCGGAGGACGGCCTCGTTTACGAAAATTCCCAGCATTCTTACCATCCTCCCCTTCATTACCACCATTACAATCACCATTACTATTTTCCACCATATCCTGCACATTTCCTTCACCATCAACATTCTCCCCATTCTGCCCATCTCCCCTTCTCCTCTTCCTCGGCCGACCCCTCGGCTTACCACCAGAACATTCCATCCCAATAATCCCAATCCCTAACACAATCTAGGGTTTCAAACAAAAATTCAAAATCGACCCTTTTAATCGAATTACACTATAAATCGATTCGGATCCAACAGATCCTGAAACACGAAAAATCAATCAAATTCAACCAAAATTAAGCACAAACAAAAAAGGGGAGATGAAAAATTCAGCAAAAAAGGGAAAAAAAAAAAAAAACAGTTGTTGTAACGAAGAAAACGTGAGAGAAAAAAGAGGGGGCATACCTTGATGTTGTTGTTGACTAGATGTCGAAAACCGCCATTGAAGGATTGATTGGGAAGAGAGAGAAAGATAAAGGGAATTTTAGAGAGAGAAAGAAGAGAGAGAAAGGTGGTGTGAAGTAGGAAGGACTCTGTGGAAATTTTTTAGCCCTAATTTTTAATTTAATTTTTTTTTTTTTCTTTGAAGACGCTACTTTGAATTTGGACTCCCTTATTATTTTTACAGTGAGTTGTGATTTCCTGGTTGACTCGGTAACTCAGTCTTATCAACTCGATCCGGCTCATGGCTCACATCATCAAATCTACTACTAGCCTCCCAGGCTATTAGCTTGTTTATTACTTTCTCCGTTTTGCATTAGTTGTAACAGTAGGTTTGGCTCATAATTTAAGAAAATTATAGAATAGGCTTATAATATAAAGTAGTGTGGGTGGGGTTGGTAGGAAAGAGAAATAATAAAATATTTGTGAAAGTGGGGTTAGTGGGAGGAGAAATTACAAAATAATGGTGAGTGCTTTCCAAATATAATAGTGTTGTAACTAATACGAAACGGGAAAAAATGAAAAGTATTGCAACTAATGCGAAACGAAGGGAGTATTTTTTTAGGCAAATTTTCTCTTTGGTAAAGTGTACTCCCTCCATTTTTTTTAAATGCATCACTTTGATTTTTGCAGTATTCACGTATCATGGTTGACTTAATTTTTTTACCTATATAACATATATAAATGTTATTATATTATATATCATTAAATTAGTCATAATGTCTAGTTTCATAATATAGTTTTGTTATAATTTATACTAATAGACAATTAAACATATTAATAGTTAAAGTTATGTCTCGACAAATGTACCAACCAAACCGATGCATTTAAAAAAAAACAGAGGGAGTAAAAAAATTTATTATCTTTGGTAAATTTTAATTATTCATTATCAAAGATAATAGTTATTTTCATTAACCATGGTTAGTTTTTTATTTTTTAATAATTAAATTATTAAAAAAAATAGTTATTTTCATTAACCATGGTTAGTTTTTTATTTTTTAATAATTAAATTATTTAAAAAAAAAAAAACCAATCCCACCCCCGGTGCCCCAGCCACCACCCCTCCGTTGGCGCTACCTCGTCACTCTGCCGGCATCCAAACCCCTTCTCCGACACTGGAGATGCTACCCCAGAACACCTACACCACCTATCAGCCACCCTCTACCCTTCCCTCCACTGTCGGCTAATAAATCAGATTTCCTAATTAAAAGTTAAAACTCAGAAATCCTACTTCAAAGCTGTTTATTAATGGCTGAACATCAGATCCATGAATTCCAAAATCAAATCAATAATCCCCCTTTTAATCTATGGGTTTACCACATACATCAGACCTCAATATACTCGAAAAAATGAATTGGGGGTGACTTTTTAAATTATTTTTAAAATCATTTAAATGTTAAAAAAAATTAAATATAGTTAAATATTTGATTTAAATTTATCATTAATGTTATAGTTAGCTTAATATAAAAAATTCATGATTATCAATGATAATAAATTTTTTGGCAATTCACCAAAGAGAAAACTTAAAAATATAGTGTTACCAAAGAGAATTTTCTTAATTTTTATTTATTTTTTTATTGTAACTTTTTTAAGAAAAACTTATTTTATCGTTTTTTTGGAATAAATTAATTTAGACAAAATAGTATCAAATAAAATAAGTTTTAAGGAAATAAGTTTGATAAAAGTATAAGTTTGGAAATTTGAACCGCCAAAATAAAATAGATTCAAATGAAATAATTTCTATCAGATCAAACAAAGTCATAGTTTCTCTCCCGCTTTTAAAAACTATCATGTACTTCGTATTTCTCTATTCTTTAACTATTGCATCAGTTGCACTTTTGGGATTTCAGTTCCTTAATTAGTTCTCCATCATAGAATTTTTATTTATATGTATAGAAAATTATGGTATGACCATTGTCTAAGTGACTAAGTAGATAGTTTCATACCATAAACTTTTCATAATCTTTAGTCTTATACGTGGTCTAATATGGAAATCGATGAATGATGAGATTTTAAATTTTGGAGCAATCAAATTAGTGTTTTTGGTATAGTATTTGAAAAATAGATTATTCAAATTAGATTTTGGAGCAATTAAATCAACTTTTTGGTATTTGAAAAATAGATGATTCAAATAGCTTATATGAGTTTTGTAAGCTCATCCTTTTCCTAAGCTACCTTATAAAAAATATAAGATTACTCTTACGAATAGTATCTTGCCAATTATACCCTTTAAAATATGCATTTACGTGTTTACTAAAAGTTTAAAATTACTCTTATGAATAATGTGCTGCCAATTATACCCTTTAAAATATGCATTTAAATGTTTACCCTTTATTAACATGTACAAGTTTTTATTTTGTCTTCATTAATGTTAATTGTTTTTTTTCCTTTATTAATGTTAATTGTTTTTTTCCTTTATTAATGTTAATTGTTTTTGTAATTTTTAACTATTTAAATAAAAATAGTGTGCGGGCATTTATATCCCTGAAAATATTGGATACATATTTTTCCGCATTAATGTAACCAACAACTTAAAAAGCTCCCCGAACAAAGCTAGCTATGGTGCACGTATTAGCCACCCTATTGACTGTAAAAAGTTGTTTAACATAGTTTTACATAAGAGATGTGTTGATCAATTCTTGCAATAAGTTAGAATTTGACGACTATGCACACACAAGCTAATTGGCCTCAACAAATATAATTTGAGTAACCGATGTAAGAATGCATTTGTGTCATACTCATACATGGTCTTTCTATGGAATGTAAATTACTGTGTCTATGGCTTTTTTCTATTTGGACTTTTTTTATACAAGTAGGAAAAACTTATAACGATAGACAAATAGAGTACCATAATATGATATTATTAAAAACCCTGATTAATTCACTTATTTCATGATCTTATTCCTCAATGACCCTGATTAATTCACTTATTTCATGATCTTATTATTTATTTGTTATTTCAAATCCGGCCAATTAGACTACAAAAAACAAGTTTAAGCAAGAGAATAACAATTTATTCATATGAGATTAGGTTACCAATAATGGTCAAAAGAAAATATGTGAATATATCACTGCCATGCTACTGAAAAATAGAAGAAGTATTAATCTTATTTTATTAAGAATTTAAGATTATATCACACAAATTGTTATTAAAGTCTTTATGACCGCAAAACCAGTATAATGCATTTCAAATTTATGGTAATGTATGAATAGGGCAAGGTTCATAAAAGTTAAAAGGGTGATAAAAATTAGGTAAGAAAATAATACTCCAAGTAGCTCATTATGTTCAATTTATTTCCACTCTTTTAAGGAAATATACATTCATATATATGGTTTATAAATTCAAAAATGTAAGAGAAGTTCATGAAATATAGGTTTTGATAAGCAATAATTAGCTAGCTAGATTTGTTAAAGTTCAAACTACGATAAAAATAATAGTTTAAATTTAGTAACACTAAATAAGTTTGTTTAGATTTAAATAAGTGAGAATAAAGTAAAAACACAATTATTATTACAAGTTTAGATAACGCATACTAAATAAAAATAAATGTACACAAACAAAAATTTGAATCTAACATTAAAATACAATTTAAACCCAATCAAATAAAAATATTATTACAAAAATGTGATAATTATAGATTGTACTCCGTATATGACAATTATACATGCTCTAGCTTTTATCACCACTTATTTAGGAGACGTGCTTGTTATAATATATTTAATTTCCTCCTTTTTTCAAATGAAACACGCATGTTTGACATGTGTTTTAAGAATTTGTTTAAAGTAGGTAAACGAGCAACTTATCAAAATATTTTGAACACCAAGGTTAGAGAAGGGTTAGCTACTACGTATATAAAGTAGTTAGATTAATTTGTCCGTTTACATTGTTTAATCTCTTATCAAAGTGCGTGCTAAGAACGTGTGTTGCATTTAAAAACAATAGCTGAAGAAACATGTAAAATAGACAAACTATTGCCTCGGTTTTTTTTTTTTAATGAGTACAGTTATGGTTCGTCTATTTAAACCCAATCGTAATCTATATCTATACTTAGTATTTAAAAACACAAATCATCATCTCCATCATGCCACATGTAAACTTTATTTTTCGCCAATGCCACATGTCACCTCTCTTCATTAATTAATCCCCTTTCTTATATTCTTAAAAAAGAACTAGCTTTAATTCAATACATGTATGAATGTTATTTGATTCATTTTCCCTCAACTTAATATCTTTTACTATTACATTTAGTTTTCACCCCTTCTCCTTTATAAACTATTCATTTTCCAATTAAAACGTAATATAAAATAAAAATTTATATTATACACCTATAAACATCCCGTGCATTGCACGGGCGGAAGGCTAGTTATGTTTTATTTTAATGTTCTTTACATTTTTACTTTAATTCTTTTTTTACCACTGTTTTTTTTACACTTTTACCTAGGGCTGGCAAATAGGTTTGGTCGGGTCAGGTTCAGATCGACCTGTTTACATAAATAGGTCAGGACACCCCCCCAACCTGAACCCGACCTGTTTACTTAAACAGGTTCAAAAAATCCAACCTGTACCCGACTTGATTTTAAACGGGTTGACCTGAACCCGACCTGCCTTGACCTGATTTTTTTTTTTTTTTATAAAAAAAAAAAAAAAAAAAAAACACCTGTAATTTGTCATCATGTTAACTTTAGTTGGTTTAACTTTTACATTATTCACTTACTAGGCTTGATTTTTTACTAAAATCTAAAAGTTAAATGTCATCATGTTAACTTTAGTTGGTTTGTCAAGATGCATATTTTCACTGTATCATTTTTTATACTTCCTCCGTTAATTGTTAATTACAACAAAGGGGGTATGCGCAGAACTCAAGGTAAAATTTCTTAACCATGATTAATGAAAACTAAGGGCATGTACTTGATATTAATCCAACAAAAAAAACCACCACAATTAAACATAATCATCCATCACCACCTAGAACCACCCTTTAAATCTAGAACACGACCATGAACCCACCATCACGAACCCACGAATCACCACGAACCCGCGAACCACGACAACAAATCACCACGACCACGAATCACCACCACCACAAACCACGACCACGAATCACCACCACCACGAACCCAGAACCCCCGACCTACCAAGCTCACCCACCACCACAAACCTAGAACCCACGCGAACCCAAATCCATGGTCCACCACCTAACCCACCACAATCCACCACCCACGAATTACCGACCAAACTCAGCCACAAAACCACCACCCACGAATCGCCCGCGCAACCCCAACAACCCAGATCTGAAATCGAAAAACTAAAATGTGGTCTTCTTCTTCAATTGATGAGAATGTGTTGAAGGAGGAGAGAGAAATCTAATAGGGGAATCAGAGATGAAGAAGATGGAGAGAGAAAGATAAATGGGGATGAATAATTTTACATGGTGGCCTCAAGGATTTAGTTTTTCTACGTGGAAGACGAACTTTTTTCCAACTTTCTTAAGTGACACCAAGGTTTTAAAAAATTAAGCATAGTGCCCAATTTTTGATTTTTTGGCTAACTTTTTAATTTTTGGTTAAGCATAAGTAATTAAAAAAATATTAAAAAAATTTATTAAAAAAATAAATAAAAACCACCGGCCAGCAGGCACCTGCCAAACCCACTGCCCTCGTCGCAAGCGCGCCCAGACCCCCTCCCTTAGCGCCAGCACCACCCTGACCTCCCTCCCTTTCCCTTCCCTAACCACCGTAACCTCAACCCTCACCAATCGAAAACCCCTAAAAGTTGCCGAAAAAGTACAGTTGCCCCTCCCCACACACTCGAAACCCTAGCGTCGGCCTTTTCGAGGTGTGGGGGAAGGGCGACCGGACTTTCCACTATTTTGTGGCTAGGGTTTTGATGTCGTACGGTGGCTGGATTGGGGTTTCGAGGGTGGTGCCTAGGGTTTTGGGTTTCGAATGGTGGCTGAGGAAAAAAGGGGGTGGTTCTGGTAAAATTGCGTCGGAGTTAGTGGTGGGTAGGTTTGTGTAGGGGCTGGCGGTGGGTTATGGCAAGGTTCGGGGTTGGCAGTGGTGTAATCCTAGGGAGGGGGCAGTGGCTGACGGCAGTGAGGTGTGGCTAGCAGCAGTGAGGGTGGTGGGTTTGGTGGCTGGCGGCAGTTAGGGTGGTAGGTTTGGTGGCAGGGAAGAGGGTTAGTTAGTTTGTTTAGTTTAAAACTAATGGTTAGCCAAACAATAAAAAAAAAGGTCACTATACTTAATTATGAAAATCTAGAGTGCCACTTAAGAGAATGCAAAAAAACATTGTCTTCCATGTAGAATTTTTATATCCTTGAGGCCACTAGTTAGATTAAGGTTATAATGATTTGTAATTATGTGTAATATTATGTGTTAATAATTTTTAAGTGAGGGTATATTGGTCATTTTGATATGAAAAACTTACTAAATAAGGTAAAAAAATTTGTTGCAATTAATATCTAGCATCCAAATATAGTAATTGTTGCAATTAACAATTAACGGAGGAAGTAAGTTAAATAAATACTTCCCCCGTCCCTTAGTTTTTGCCCCACAGTGTAATGTTACTTTATTAAGTTTTGGTTGGGGATGAAAAATCGATGAGAGAGAAAAGTGGCGGGGTGAACGGGGTAGTTGTGACAGTACAAATGTGAAGCCATATTTCCAAAAAAAGAATGCAGCAAAATTAAAGGGATGGACTAGTAAGTAAATTGGGACAAAAATTAAGGAACAGAGGGAGTACACAGTATAAGGTATTATTAATGATCAAGTATGTGCACCAGTTAAATCTAGCTCCGTTTTTTTTTATTGAAACGTATTCTTTTTTGGGAAGTTTATTTTTAGTTGACACGTTTCTATTTTAGGTACGTTTCTATTTTAGGTAACAGAGGTAATGTTAAAAGTCACTTTTACCCCCATCTCTTTACTTTCTTCTCATAGGCCCACATACTCTCTCCTATCTTTTCCTTCTATCTTTCTTTTGTCACGACAGTTAGCCATCACCCATCACCACCATGGACACACCAATTTTCTCTCTTCTCCCCACATCCACCACCACCATTCCTTTTTCTCACCCCCTCACGGCCGTCAGAGTTCTCACTCCTTTAATTCCCGTCGCCAACCTATCTCCTCCTTCTTCTCTCATTTTTGTCATTGGTGACCTTATGAACTTGATGGTTCATTCTAATTTTGAAGGTGGCAGTATGAGGGGCTCTTGCGGCGGCACATTCGAGTTAATCGTTGGTGGAATCGAGGAAATACGGCTGGTAATAGCAGAAATTGGTGGTTTATGCATGATTCGAATTTGGAATTTAATTGGAGGTTAAGTTTTCCTCCATTATTACATTCCTCTATAGGAGAGAGAAAGAATAGACAGGAGTGTAATGAAGTAAAAATGGGTCGAATAAGTTAATAGTATGGTAGAGGGGGGTGTACTATGTGCATGGTACACTCGGAAGTACATTACATATAAATAAAAGAACATTGGGACAAATTTAATGTTCTTTTATTTATATGTAATGTTCTTTTTTTATAAAGCCACATTTATATGTAATGTTCTTTATTTTATATGTAATGTTCATTTCACCCATTCATTTTCTCTCTCTTCGATACTCTCTCTCCTCTCCCTCAAACTTCTTCTTCCATTTTATTTCTTGATTTTTATAGTTTTTGTGTGCTTAATTCATCACTCACAAACACATTTATACTAGATTTTACACTCCAAAATCCGAATTTCACAACCAAATTTTCGGATTTTTCATGATTTGAGAATTTGGGTATTTTTTATTATGGCTAAAAAACTTGCAATTGAGTGTTCAACTTGCTTGATTTCCACTATTAATTCACTTTACAAGGGTTTTCTATTCATTTGAGATATGACTTCTCTTTCTTTGTTCATCTTTGTTCTACTTCATGAATATGAAACCCTAGGTTGTGCTTCAATGGTGAACTCTTTCTTTGCTTGTTATTTTTACCTATATTTTGTGTTTTGTGATAATGTTTGTTGTTCATATAAAGCTTTATTATCATAAAATTACTTGATTGTTTGAATTTTTGGCACTACCATTGTTGTTCATCATCTTCTTCTATGGGTTTGGGTAGTAGCATTTTTCCATTATTTATGTGTAACGTTCTTTTTCATAAAGATAATGTTCTTTTATATATATGTGTAATGTTATCTTATTTTTAAATTATGTTTTTTTATTGTATGTAATGTTCTGTATTTTATATGTAACGTTGTTTTTGATGTACTCTATGTTCGTTTGTAATGTATAATAAGTTATTATAACTACGATTTTTTTATTTATAAGTAATGTTATTTTATTTATATGTAATGTTATTTTATTTATAGGTAATGTTCTTTTATTCATAGGGGCATGGTACACCCGGGTGTACGAAACAATTATTGTAAGTTATGGGATTATTTCTCATTTACCGAATTGAAATTTGTTTGTGGGGAAAAAGTGAGGTGCTGATGGTGGCTGGTGATAGGTGGATGGTGATGGTGGCTAGTGAAAGGTGGGTGATGGTGGCTGGTGAAAGGTGGGTGGTGGTGAGCTTTGGAGGTGATTGATTAATCTATTAAGGCCAAGGAGAGTTGGTAGCGTGCAGTACGTTGGTAGGGCTGTAGCCTGTAGGGGTAGGTGGGTGGGGGTATGTAAGGGTATATTTGTCTTTTGCTTTTCTCTTTTACTCCTCCTTAATATGTGCGCTAAAATAAAACGTGTCATCTAATAAGAAACGGAGGAAGTAATACATTTATTTTGTTACAAAGGGAGTACTAACTTATAATCAAATATCGAAACAAAGAGTGTGAAAAAAAAATTGCCTTAAATTGTTATACCGGTTGATTTACATAACAAATGAGTATAGAAAAATAAGAAGGGACCCAAACCGAGTTTAGTCATGTCACGCCGAGTAAAATTATCGGATCGTCCGAGTCAGTAGCATAATAAAACATGTAAATGTGAAGCAAGTCATTTGAAAACGTGCCAAGAATTAGTTACACAAAGCATAATACGAGTTAGTAGTAAGAGGCGGGATATTACCTAAAAAAAAAAAAAAAGTAAGAGGCGGGAAATCTGTTTTGTTTTCAATTCTATTACCCGCCACTAACATATGGTCTTTGAATTTTTCATTATTATATGCTTTTTCATTAATGTATTGGCGCCAACCTATTTAATTTGTTTTTTCTAACTACTTTTTCCGTTTTTAAATATTTGCTCCATTTTTTCATGGGTAGAATTTTTGGAGAAATTAGAAAAAGTATTTCCTCCATTTCGTAATAATCGCAATACATTCCTTTAATATCCGTCTCATAATAGTTGCAACAATACTTCCTATTTTAGTAAGGACCCACTCTATATTACTATTTCTCTTTCCCACTTACCTTACTAGCATAAATATTTAATTATTTCTCTCTCTCTTACAAACCTTACTTATACTACTTTTTTTTTATTATTTCGGTCTCCTACTAACAATAAAATATATTCCCAATAACTTTATATTATAAAATTCATCTTATGAGAGTGAGGGATAACTCAAGTGGTTAGAGTTCCCTCTCGGTTCCAGGTGATCCTGAGATCGATTCTCATTACCCTCCCTTGTGGTTCTCTAAAGACAAGAGAAAAAAAAAAAATCACCCTATGAACCCTACCCTTTAAATTTCCCTAAAACTTTGTACAAGACATACTGTTGCGATTAATACAAAACGGGGGGAGTAATAACATATGGAGGTAGTGGGGTAGGTGGAAGAATAAAAAATGGTAAAAAAACAAAAATAGTTGAGAGAATTGGAGGAGAGAGAATATGTAATTAATAACATATGATTTTTATATTAAGTCTACTAGTTGGGATAAATGAATTAAATATTGTATAAGCTTTCCAAATAAGATAATAAAGCAAGTATTTAAAAATGGGCGGAAATAAAAAGTGGAATAAGTATTTAAAAACGGAGTACAAAGTACTCAACTTGACAACTTTCTATAGATGACTTGAATTATCTAATTTTGATGTGTACATCACGATAAAATATTTCCAACTTGACAACTTTCTATAGATGACTTGAATTATCTAATTTTGATATGTACATCACGATAAAATATTTCCCAAAAAAAAAGAAAAAAAAAAAGCGGTCGATTGGTTTAATGGAGGGTGGGGAAGGGGAGGGGGGTCGGAGGATAGGTTGGGCACTGGCCGCCGACAGGGGAGGGGGTGGCTGGCGGGGAGGGAGGGCTGACAGTGGTGGGGATTGGAGGTTTTTTTTTTAAAAAAAAATAAATCATTAGAACAAAAAAAACCAATGAGAACGTGACACGTGGATTGCAACCTAGTATAACAAGTTAAGTGACCTGCTCTACAGGAGAAAAATTACAAATTTAGGTTTATTTTAGGCAGATTTAAAGGATGGTGTATTTTAGGAAAACAGAGCAAATATTAGTGCATTCTTGTCGTTAAATTTTCCTAAAATACATTCACACTAACTATACTTTATATAATAAAATTCACTCTATAATCCTTATCATATAAAATATAAATTCTTAAAACTTTTATAAGACCTTGCCATTAACGAAATGAAGAGAGTAGCTTTTATTGACATCTTTTATTTATCTGGATAACTTTAGATACTTTTTCGGGGAACTTTACTTAATGAATGTACAATACTTTATTTACTACTAAAGAGGGGACTTTTAGTTCGGAAAATGGAAACGGAATGAAAAGGAAACAAATAAGAGGGGGAAAAAAATCATTTAGGTATTACATTTTTATTTGTTTGGTTGAACCATAAAAATGGTATTTATTAAGAGAAGGGTAACCGGTAAGGTTATTTGTTACCCCTGTGTAAAAAAAAGGGTTATTTGCTACCCCAAGTCTTTGAGCGGTAACAAATGAGAGGTAACCGTTACCCTTAGGTAATTATAATTGTTACCATGATTTCAAACCAAACGCACGATAGCAATATCGATTTAATCGAATCTGTTTCCAATCTAAAAAATACACTAACCAAACGCTCCTAGAGTATACACCATTTTATAGGGTTGTCAAAAGCTGACACGACATGATAACTTGACACCAACCCAACACGAAATAAGCGGGTTTGGGTCAAGAATTCTCGACCCGTTTACATAATTGGATCAACACGAACATACACAAAATTAACGGGTTAGGTTTGGGTTGAAATTTTCAACCCGAAACCAACCCAACACGAAATAAGCGGGTTTGGGTCAAGAATTCTCGACCCGTTTACATAATTGGGTCAACACGAACAGACACGAAATTAAACGGGTTAGGTTTGGGTTGAAATTTTCAACCCGAAACCAACCCAACACGAAATAAGCGGGTTTGGGTCAAGAATTCTCGACCCGTTTACATAATTGGGTCAACACGAACAGACACGAAATTAAACGGGTTAGGTTTGGGTTGAAATTTTCAACCCGAAACCGACACGCACAACCCGAAATTAAATGGATTGAACGACAACCCGTCAACCTGAACCTGACACGCTTAATCTATTAATTATGTAGTAAAGAAAACTGAATTTTTTTTATTCAAAACTTAAAAATTTGTAAATTACCTTGACACCATTTATACATTTCGATATAGATCTGTTTCTAGATAGTAAATTTTCTTATTTTTTACTCCTTGATAGATTAGGTCACGGTCTTGCGAGAAGATGTACCTAATGTTCTTCATGTATCTTAATTTCAAAAAAAAAAAAAACAAACAAAAGATTTATACATTTTAGTAAGTTTTTTGCGGTTAATTTGGCAAGGAAATTATAATTTAATTTGGCGGTTAATTTGAGACAATTCTTCTTCTTCTTCTTTTTTTTTTTTTTTTTTTTTTTTTTTTTTGTGTGTGTGTGCGCGCTCGCGCACTCAATTCTTATTTATGGTTGTATTGTTAAAACTACTAGTTGTAAACCTTTTGTGGTATCTTTTGCTAAAACTACTAACTTTAAGTTGTTGTAGTATTTTTAATGAATTAATGATGTCGAGGTAAGCTAACAATTAGAGACTAAACTTTTTAACTTTTCACCTTTTAAGACTTGAACTTTTTCTTTCACCGTTTTGGACCTAAGAAAGATTCAATTGAAAAAATTAATTATAGTTAAGGAGTGAGGCCCACTAATTTTTTAGATTCTAATTTATTTATTTTTAATTTTTATTTTTTGAAAAACTAGTTCTAATTTATTTGCAAAAAAGGAATTTGTTGGTTTTCTTCAACAAAAGAAAAAATTAAGTTTGGCGTTTTTACCCAAAAACAATAAAAATGAACTTTAAAACCAAGTATAAAGTTTGGCAACTAAGTTTACCACTAGGGATGAAAGGAAAGATTCAATTCTCATAATTTATTTAATTATATACTTTAATGATCAAATGAACTACTTATTGTGGAATTTTGATGATAAAGTGTAACTAATGAGAAACAAAACATAACAATTATATAGTTCCAATGATCAAATGAACTATTTAATTATAGCAAAATTAGTTGTGTCAATCTAAAATGAACAGAACAATTACTCGATATAGTTCATTTAAGCGATAGTCAATAGTTTGTAAGTGGTAACTCCACTGACTTGTATGATGTAAAATTTGGTAAGACACTTACCCAAACGGGTATCAAAGACAATCAGTGGTAAGAAATCTGCCCACAATGCTCTTTTATTTTTGTTCTTTCAAAAGTAATTAAATTGCAAATTTTCTTTTTCGGAGTACAATTCCGCCTCAATCAAGTCATGCATGCATATGTACCAAGTCAATCAAGTCATGGATCAAACACAAATCATTTGACACAACAAAGTTCATTGTATAGTGGACCATCAAGATTGTTCTAATTAAAATGCAAGGTAAGAATAAATATTTGAAAAACAATTACAATTTGAATTTTTTTAACTATACCTCCGGCTTCACCAATTCATACTCATGATTGTAGGCAGAAAAAACTTGTTTCATGGAGAGCAACAAAAAAACTTAAGTAAATTGGATGTTGGATACTGCTGTTTTTTTTATGTCGGATGTTTGTTGTTTTGTTTAGGATTTTTGAATTATAGTTTGGTATTTTAATTTTGGGAATCGAATTGGAATATAGAAAACAATTTATTGAGGTTGATTTTTGTTGACGTTCAGGATTTTATTTTGCTCTGGAATTACTGAACTTTTTTTTTTATTTTTTATTTTAAAATTCTAATTAACGCATAGGTTGATAGTAAGCTCTGGGTCAAGGGTTTTCATACTGTTTAATAAACGGGTTAGGTTTGGGTCAAGGGTTTTTCAACCCCTTTTAACATCAACGCGAAGATAAACCCGACACAACACGACCCGTTTGATAGGCCTACCAATGTAGTAAAAGTTTGATTTGTCATATTATGCTGCAAGAATGGAAACTGCTACGTCCTCTAGTGTGAAATAGAAGGCATAAGGCAATTAAGACAAAAATAACTCGTTCACTACAATTTTCAGAAATAAAAGGGTGCTAGTTCTTTGTACTCGTCAGTTCGTCAAATAGCAATTTAACCTGCCATAATATCTCTCCTCACTGAAACCCAAAATATTAAATTCAACTATTTGCTTCAAAGTAGCAAAGATCACATTGTAAAAATTTAAGCAATGGTGAATCAGAGAAATGCCGCCATCAATGACTTACCGTGCGAGCTCCTCTTTCCACTTCTTGACCTTCAGAGTCAAAATGAAGGTATGATTTTCTACGGTTTTAAAACCTCTACAGCTACTATATTAATTTGCTGTAGAGGTTTTGTTAAATTCCTGGTCGTAATTTGTTATATATGTAATTTGTTAATATATATATATATAGAGGAAGGCTCATGTAAGAACCCTCCTCTATATAAGAACTCAATCTTATATAAGAACCAATCTCAACCATTTATTAGTTTTGATCCAACCATCTAAAACCATCCTTTAGTAATGGCATTTCTGTAATTCTTTTTTTATGTTTTAAATTTTTTTGCCTACTCTTATGTTCTAAATCTAGTCTACCTATTTTCTAATTTTTTTTTTCTATGTTCCAAATTTAGTCTACTTATATACTAAAGTTTTTTTTTTTTTTTTTTTTTTTTTTTTTTTTTTTTTTTTTTTTTTTTCTTCCTATGTTCTAAATTTTTCCAACCTATGTTCTAAAGTTTTTTTTCTTCTTCTTATGTTCTAAATATTCTTTTATCTATGTTCTAAATTCTTTTGCCTATGATCTAAATTCAGTCTACTTATGTTCTAAAGTTTTTTTTTCCTAAGTTCTAAATTTTTACTACCTATGTTCTAAAGTTTCTTTTTTTTTTTCTTTTTTTTTGTTTACGTTCTAAATATTCTAAATTTTTCCAACCTATGTTCTAAAGTTTTTTTTCTTCTTCTTATGTTCTAAATATTCTTTTACCTATGTTCTAAATTCTTTTGCCTATGATCTAAATTCAGCCTACTTATGTTCTAATTTTTTCTACCTATGTTCTAAACTTTTTTTTTCCTTGTTCTAAATATTCTTTTACCTTTTGCCTATGTTCTAAATTCAGTCTACTTATGTTCTAAATTTTTTTTTTCCTATGTTCTAAATTTTTACTACCTATGTTCTAAAGTTTTTTTTTTTTCCTATATTCTAAATATTCTTTTACCTATGTTCTAAATTTAGTCTAATTATGTTCTAAATTTTTTTTTTTTTTTTTTTTCCTATGTTCTAAATTTAGTCTACTTATGTTCTAAAGTTTTTTTTTTTTTCCTATGTTCTAAATTTAGTCTACTTATTTTCTGCTCATATAACTTAGTACTAATTTAATTAGTTTTATTGGATTTTTTTTTTGTTTCAAAAAAAAAAACATTTGAAGTTTTTTAGTTATTTATAAAGATAACCTATGTAGGAGTTGAACCTACATCCTCTATGCATTTGCATAGTGCTCTTCCAATTGAGCTAATAGGTTTTATCATATGTTCTAAATATTATTTGCATATGTTCTAAAATTTATTGCTTAAGCTCTAAATTTTTCAATCTAAGCTCTAAATATATGTATGTTCTAAACTATTTTCCTATGTTCTACATTTTATTGTTTATGTTCTAAAGTTTTCTGTCCATGTTCTAAATATATATCCTATATTCAAATTTTTTTGTCTATGTTCTAAATTTATTTCCTATGTTCTAAATTTTTTCCGTATGCTCTAAATATTTTCCGTGTGCTCTAAATTTTATCCTATGTTCAAAAGTTTTTCTACCTATTTTCTAATTTTTTTTCCTTTCGTTCTAAATTTTTTCTATCTATGTTCTAAATTTTTTCACCTTATGTTCTAAATTTTTTCACCCTATGTTCTAAATTTTTAGTATATGTTCTAAACTTATTTTCTATGCTCTTATTTTTTTCCCCAATATTCTAAATTTCCAATTTTTTTTCCTATGATCTAATTTTTTTTCCCAATGTTCTAATTTCCTATGTTCTAAATTTTTACTATGTTCCAAATTTTTCCTATGTTCTAAAGTTGTTCGTATATTCTACACCTATGTTATAAAGTTTTTTCTACCTATGTTCTAAATTTTTTCTACCTATGTTCTAAAGTTTTTTTTTTCCTATGTTCTAAATATTCTTTTACCTATGTTCTAAATTCTTTTGTCTATATTCTAAATTTAGTCTACTTATGTTCTAAAGTTTTTTTTCTTTCCTATGTTCTAAATTTTTACTACCTATGTTCTAAAGTTTTTTTTTCCTATGTTCTAAATATTCTTTTACCTATGTTCTAAATTTTTTTTTCCTATGTTTTAAATTTAGTCTACTTATGTTCTAAACTTTTTTTTTACTATAATCAAGGATGTCTTTGTATATAAATAGTGTTAGATTACCTAATAAAGTTTAATTTAACTACGAACTACAAACTTGGAAGTATATTTACAAAGTGATAATATTTTGGCATGTGTTAAACAAATGTTTTTTTGCAAGATTTGAAACATACAGGGAATATGCCTAATATGGTAAGAAAGATAATGCTATATTACTAGTATAATGGGAGTTTTCCTAGAATAATTAATAATCCGTACATTGTACTATTGTAGTTCCAACATTAGAGAAACCCAAACAGACTGCTGAAATCATATGAGCACTAGGACAGCAAATGTATTTCCTTTTTCCTCTCCGATTAGGGAACCATATAAGTAGACTCATCGTTTAGGAACATTTGAACCAATTTAACATATAGTTTACAAAGTACAACTATTACACTGCACTTAATTACAAAAATGTGCCTTTCAAATAGCAAAGCTCACTTGCATTTAGGTATTCACTCAACCTATTTATTCAACCTGAAGAATCCATCTCATAAAACAGACCTTAAGACCACAGAAAGGTCAAAAGCTAAACACCCTTACATCCCTCCTCTACTGCCAGAATTAAGTCAAATTTCATCCCAAAGCCTCCATCTTGACATTTTTTTTTTCTATTTTCCCCAATCTGATTGACTAGAAACCAATAAAAACTTAAAAACCATCAAACCAGCACCACACATAAGACAGCAAAACCATTGAATTAAACAAAAACGTGCTTCAACACCGAAGATTATTACCCTCTTCTTCTTTTTGATCTTTTCCTTCTTCTTGATCTTTTTCTCTTCCTTCCTTTTTTTGCAATTTTCGAGGTGGTTGAAGCCTTGTTGGAAGTTTTCTATGTCTTATAGCAACACTTTTACTTTCAATATGCTTCTCAAATTCTGATCTATCGATTACTTCCGCTTCAACGTTTTTAACTTTCCTTTAAAAACAATCAAAAATAATTAGAATACAACTAACATTAAATAGAGTGCAAATATAAAGGGATAAGATGAACATAAACTATAATGGATACATATTAGAACATAATACAAATCTTCAGAACATAAGAGAAAATTTTAGAACATAATGGAAAACTTTAGAACATAATGGAAAACTTTAGAACATAATACAAATCTTTAGAACTTAAGGGAAAAATTTAGAACATATTGAAAAACTTTAGAGCAAAATTTAAAACATAATAGGTAAAGTTTAGAACATTAGTTTAGTTACCTTTTTCTTACATAAGTAATTTCTTCTTCTTGTATATTAGTAACTCCTCCTTTTGATTTTTCTTCATTTTGGCTTTGCATTTTGCTGCAATTTTAAGAAATCAAAAACATTAGTAACATTCCAACATTATTATTATATTTTTGAACATAGGAATAATTTAGAATATGCTGAAAAATAGTTTAGAACATGCTTAAAAAGAGTTTAGAACATGTTGGAGAGTGAAAAACCCAAAATAGAATGAGTAAACTAGAAATTTAAAAGACAAATGAAACAGAAACATGATAAGGTTTGATTGAGTTTATTTTCAGCCCATGTTCTAAATTATTTCAACCTATGTTTTAATTTTTTCCTATGTTCCAAATTTTTTCTACCTATGTTCTAAAGTTTATTTTCAGCCCTGCAATCACAAGTTCACTACCAACAACCCCTAACCAATTAGCTGATGCTGCATAAATCAACCACCACACCACAACCCCTACAAACAGGGGCAATTGCACCAACATCACCAATTTCGAAATCAAAATTCGAAAAAATCACTAATTTTTCCAATTTTCCTTAGCTTGGTTTGTAAGTGGATGAAAATAACTTTCCAGGTTGGAATAGTTTTTCTAAGGGGGGGAAAAGCATTCCTGTTCTAAGTAAGGAGAGCTACATGTGCTTCCCCAACTTAACTTCCTCCCCCCTTCCATTTCTAACCCTTCATCTCCCCTTCTTCCTTTCCTCTCCAAATTTTCAAGCAAAGAACCAACATAGGAAAATTAATCTCCATTGCAATAATATTCCATGGATTAAAGTTAGTTTGAATTGTTTCTTTTAAATCAACACAACTTAAGCGATAAACTACTTAGGAATTTTCAGCCTAAGAGATTCCTTCTAGAAATCAATTTTCATTGGGAGTAACTCCTATGACTAAAAATTCTGTTCACTGTTTCTGATCCTCACTAATCTGGCACAATTCATTTCGATGCTACAGATCAAAGCACAAAATAAAAATCAAGCATCTCCTCCAAGTTCTACAAATATCAAGTGTCTACTTGACATTGCAAATTTTTTTTTTCCAACTCCCGGTCTCGCTACACAATTAGATCGTCTATAAACTACTCGAGGCATTTTGAAGCCATATTTGATTCAAGCTATATTCAATCACATGATACTCCTAAATATGATCAACTAATTGTAAAATATCCAAAAATAAATAAAAAGAGCAAGTGGAAAATTTCATAAGCAATCAATGTCAAATTACAAATCTGGTAATCAAGATTCATTTAAAATGCAAGGTTCTAATATATCAACTGAAACTCAGGACCAAGTTCAGTTGCAAAGCACAAAACTGACAATCAAAATTCATTTAAAACGCAAAAATCTAATTACCAGCAGAAACTTACCACGAATTTCAGTTACAAAGCACAAAATTGACAATCAAAATTCAATTAAAAACCTACATTTCAGTACTTTCTTAAAACTGAAAACCTAATCAATCATCTCGAATAAACCGCAAAGTCAACAAGCAAAATCATCCATATCTCGTCAAACAATCACTAAACACACTAACAAAACTAAAATTCAACTAATCAGCAATTGAGAAATTAGCGGATCAAAGAATTTACCAGAACAACGACAAACAACAATCTGCAACAAAATCAAAAAATTCCAAAAAAAAAAAATCAGAAAACAGTGATTTCCGCAGTGAAAATCCGAAGTTGTGAAAACTGGATAAATTGAAAAAGAAGAAGAAGAAATATCTTACAAGGAGTATCAGCCTGAATAGTGCGAAGAAGGTCAGTGTGCCAGAGGTTGCGGAAGTTCTGCCGAACCTAAAAAAAAAACGCAAAATCAAATCAAAAAATCGGAAAACATAAAATCGCAAAAATCAAAACAAAAAATCGCAAAATCTACTTAAACAACATGCTAAGTTCATGGAAATTTGAACAAAATCGAAAAATAAAAACAAACCTGAGTCGAAAATCCTTCAAATTGCAATTTCTATGGAGATTTTTGGGGGTTTGCAGAGAGAGAATGTGATGAGCACGAAGAGAGAGAAAGTTAGAGGAGAGAGAAAATTTTGATCGGGTGGTAGGGCCGTAGGGGGTATGAGGAAAAATACGTGTTTTAATCTTAACCGTCTAAATTACCTTAATCCTACGGCTGAGATTGGTTCTTATATAACTAGGGTTCTTATATAAGGAGGGGTTCTTACCGGATCCCTCCCCTATATATATATATATATATATATATATATATATGTCGAAAGGTCGTGAGCCAGTGGCTATGGGGAAGGAAGGGTCTTCCCGACGGATCCAATAATCCATAAATATATCAATGGATCTTCGAAATCGGTCGGTAGGTCCTTCCTCAAGCTGCTTCTGTCTTCGAGCCAGTACCCTTTATAGACAAGGGATAATACAAAGTATCTTCTAGATCATGCGAAGGGGGCCAGTCCAAGATCGTACTCTCTATATATATATATATATATATATATATATATATATATATATATATATATATATATATATATATATATATATATATATATATATATATATATATATATAGTCCACGAATTTCATAAACTAATACTTGATCTCAGTATAATGGTCCAGATGATATGTGTTTCGGGGTTTTCTGATGTCCTGCGGGAGAGTTACAATTCCGAGACTGGAACCGGACGCCTGTACCTGCAAAATAACGGAGACTCCTGAGAGCTCCGCCTCCAACGGTCAAGTTAGTACCTGATTAAGGAGTAATCAATACAGAAATTAAAGTAATCAGATCTCTCTAGGTGAGAGTGCTTAGTGTTGGTAATCTGCGTTGTTAGCGAGATTAGCCGGTCGTTAATAAGTCTGTTCTTCTCTGCTTGATCTCTTAATTATTCGGTCCCCTGATTAATGAGGATTAATCGAGTATTTATAGCCTTGGGAAGCGTGCAACTCTCTAGGTTTAAGGTAAACCTAGGGCTGATCGGGCCTCTAGACTGAATTGGGCCTTGATGGCCGGTTTCCCATTTGGCATGGGCGGACACGTGGCGTGTCTTAAGTGGTCCATGGAGGACGTATCTGTGATTGACACGTGGCAAGCTCCTGTTGGCCTTTGTGAAGGACACGTGGCGGAACCTGGTTGGTCCACTTGTCAGACGGTGATTGGTGGATAAAAATCCCCTAATCATTTGCCCCTCACAGGTGGCACGCGACTGGTCACGTGTCGCCTGTGACAGGTGTCGCACGGTGACAGGCGACGGCCCGTTACAGGTGTCACCTTGCAGACGGCCGAGAAATTTTCCCGCCCAAATTTTGAATTCGGAAGCGACCCTTCGCCTTCTCATTTTGCCTATAAAAGGAAGTGCTGACTTCGGTCATTTTCACATTTGAGAACTTTTGCGAGAACATTCGGACCCCTGAACTTGCTCTGACATTTCGGACTTTTTCTGCCTACCGCCTGTTCTGACAAGCCGACTGACCCGAACTTTCAGGACTTCATCAACCGTCACCCGTTCAGGTAACTCAGTTCTCTTACTCTTAATTTTCTTTTTATTTTTTGAAATGGCACCATGGAAGCACACGACACGCCCTAAGTTAGTGATCAGCCGGTCACCGGGGACGGCTGAATCTAGGACTAGGAGTGCCGCCTGCCCTTTTCTGGACCCATCTTTGCCCTTTATACAAAGTCCGACTGAATCTGTGTCTATGCAGAACGTGATGGCCAGAACAAAAAAGACTGCTATGATATCAAACTCAGACGGCTCCTCCCAAAGGGTGCTCCTTAGTGAAACATCTGACCAGGCGCCAGATGTAGAACGAGGCGACTGTCAAGCTGACAGTTCTGAGAGAGGGACCAAGGTGTTCCCTTCCCATCTTACCGTGGACATGTCTAATTTTCCTTCTGCTCCTTCTAAGGGAGAGGAGGCGGGCCCCTCTAGGAGAGGGGAGGAGTCGTCCTCTTCGGACTCGTCAGGGGACGAGTCCGAATCCAGCTCTTCTGACCATAGTTCTTCTGGCTCAGAAGAAAAACATAGCCGCCTACAAGAGGCGAGAAGTTCTCACGCAGTGGAGAAGGGGGATAATTGGGCAGAGCCGTCCGCCTCTTACAGAGAGGAAAACGCCCCCTACTACTGCAGGGTACCCCGGGGCCGGATCGCAACAATGCGAGACAACGTGGCGAGCTTTATTGCTAACCACAAAATGGGCCCGGAGTATTTACTGTTTGTGCCGGATCCAGAAGATACTGTCGTCTGGCCGGCTGGTACCAGCTATGGTGACGGCTGCTTTGGCTGCTATGTGGCGGCCATCAAAGCTGGACTGCGCTTCCCATTACATCCGGCTGTTCAGCGGATTTTAGATGGGTATGATCTGGGGTTATGGCAGTTAGCCCCCAACTCCTGGGTAAACGTACTCGGCTATGTGGCCGGGTGCGAACTGAACGGGGTGGAGCCAAGTTTTGAGGCTTTCGCCCACATGAACTATCTCAGCCGGACCCCTAAGTCGGGAGGTACCGGCTGGTATCAATTAACAAGCCATAGGGGTTACCTCATGACGAGAGGTAAGGCAAACAAATGGAAGGATTGGCGGAACACCTTCCTTATTATCGAGAGTTCAGACACGGAGCTGAACAAACGTTTTAACAAGTGGAACAGGGATCCGCCTCTTCTCGCAGGCGGCCGCAGCATGCCGCCTGTTCCCCCAAAGGCTAAAAAAGAGATCCTAGACAAAGGACTCTTCAAAGTAGAGACTAGGGTGAACTCTACTTCAGGGGTACGAGAGCAAGTACCCCTAAATTGCGTCCCGAGCTTCAAGTGGCTCTATGACGAGTACTTCTTGGCCGCCTGTGGCCTCGGCAGTCGGTGCTCTAGAGGTAGCCGGCCTGACGAATACTCTGTTTTTCACGCCTTGTTTACTTGGGATTTTTACTAACTTTGCTGTTTATTTCTTTCAGCCGACGCCATGAGTAAAATAACAGCATCTAAGACTGCGGCGGCCATGCTGCGGGTCTCGCTAATGAAGCAGTCGTATGCCGACTCCCCCAGCAAGGAGGCACCCTTGGTAAGCTTTGAAAACTCTTCTCCTTTTAGTTGTCTTATGCATATACTAACTCTTTTTGTTTTCAGTCTGGCACTCCAAGGGCTTCTTCCTCGCAACAGCCGGACCCCAAGGCCCGGAGGACGACTGTTGCAAGCTCTCCTGGGTCTTCCAGGAAAACAGTGGCGGCTGAGAAGCAGCCGGCCACTTCTTCAAAAACCCAGGCGGGGCCGCCTAGATGTATGGACCCTCACTTGTAAAAAACTCACCCTTGCTTCCTTCTTGATTAGATCTAACTTGTTTTTTCCTTTCGCTTAATGCAGCCGGCCCCCAGGGACTAGACTTGGTTGAGGTAGCCAAGTCTATGGTTAAAGTAGTTCCTCCATCTGACAGGGAGGCGGTCAAGGGTGCCGGCACCCTTGACCTCGATGGAATTTCAGGGGTCCTAGCTGAGGTATACTTAGCACTTTTTTGAGCTTTTGAGTTCCAGGACGCCTGTTAACTCTTTTGATTGGAAACTGACGCCTGTTTTTCTTTGTACTTAGGCCCTGCTCCGAGTCAACAGCCTTCGCAAGCCGATTGATCGGAAAAACAAAGAGGTAAAGGCCGCAAAGGCTATGGCCGCCTCCAGCTGTGATAAGGCAATGTTTCAAATTGCCCAAAATGAAGTACTGACCATTGATCTTCTTTATTATCAGGCGCAGGCGACCGCCGCTGTTCGGGCTCAGCTAGAGGCGGCCCAAAAGAAGGTTGACGAGCTGGAGGGGACCGTCACCAACCTTAAAGCCGAGCTGAAACCCCTTCGCCAAAAAAATGCACTCTTACGAAGCCATGGAGAAATCTTTGGCTAACGTAAAAGAACGCCTGGTGAACCAGGAGAAGAGTCTTACCCAAGAGCTCTCGGACAAGGCCGAGCAAGAGAAACAAGAGCTCGTCCGGGAGATGGTGGAAGACTCCGCCCAAATCCAACGCATGACCTGGGAACGACTGTTCCCCAGTGCCGACTTTGCCTCATGGGAAAGAACGTACCGCCAGTGTTCGGAAATATATAATCAACAGATCCTGACGGCTGCTGAAGAAGAGGCGTTGGACGTTGCGTTGGAGGAGGAAGAGCCGGTTGTGGCGCTTGTGCCACTTGGGGGTAAGGCATCAAAAGATGGTGCAGCTAAGGCCGAGTCCAGCAAGAAGAGTGCTGACCAGGCGGCTGCTGCTGATACTGAACTGCCCCCTTCTTAAGCTTTAAGTATTTTTTTTCTTTTCACGGCCTGCGTGCCGTTTGCTTTGTAATTACCCGGCCAGGGGGCCGGGGTTTTGAATATTCTGCTGGTCTTTTATGGCCGGCTCATTTTAATCAAATTTTTTGTTTTTGTTCAAATTTGTCTAAGTATTTGAAATTTGCTCACTTGACCGACTGTTGTGTATGGCCGAACGTTAAGACAGGTACAAACAGTAAGTATGCCGCCTATGCCCCTGGACGACTGGTTGTCTGTTTCCAGGATAGATGATCAGTCGGCCATTTAATCAATCGGTTTTCGAACTCTTTATTCAATTTGACCAAGTAAATAGAATTACCTAGTAGCCAAGGAATTTAAGTAGGAAAACAAGCGGCGGGTACCGGTTGTTTCCCTTTATTGCCAATGTTGGCTTTTAACTCGTTATTTGTTAACCTAGCAAGAGTATTGGTTGAGAGCCTTTGTTTATTAAAAACAAGTGGACGACTCATACCTTTTAGGCTCCATACTAAGTTTGAGTGACTATTAAGTTAACATAGGAGTTATTTAGTCTTTGTCACAATTGTGATTGAGTAGTAAAGGTATCAGGCGGCGTAGGCCGGCTAGACCCCTTGATTCACCAATGTTTGTTGGCTATTAACTCAATAGGTTATCCAGTAGGAATAGGGGTTCGAGTGCCCTTGTTTGTTTAAAACAGGCGGACGACTCAAACCTTTTAGGTTCCATACCAAATTTGAAGGAGTGACTATGAGTTAACTTTGGAGTTACTCAGTCGCCGTCACTTTTGTTTGAGAAGTAGAGGTACCAGGCGGCGTAGGCCGGCTAGACCCCTTGATTCGCCAATGTTTGTTGGCTATTAACTCAATAGGTACCCCCTGCATTTATCCCAAGTAATACAGGCGGTTATCTGACTCAGATGTCAACTGCTACCATTGGTTTGGTTAGTGATAGAGTTATCTTTGTCTCAAAAACGGCTACGTGGTTGCCCTTGGGGACAGTCGTATAGGTGCCGTGTAATTAGTTTATAGAACAATGTTCCACCCAAAAGGGAGCTGCTCTCTGCGACGAATTTCATCCGAAGGGATGCCGTCGGACGCCTGCTATGATGTTGGGACAGGTCGAATTAGTTTTGTAGTTTTGATCAGGTGGCTTGGCGCCTGGTCTGATCATTCGGCCGGTGGCCTTGGTAAGTTCTTGGTGAACGTAGGTGCTAAGTAAAAGAAGGGTAGCCGCCTGTTAGTTACAGGATCGGCCAGGCCCTAATCTTTTTAGCTAAGTATTGTGAGTAAAATACTCGATGGAGAGTAGCCGACTGTAAAGGAACAGACAGCATGCCCCTCTAATGATAAAGAGTGAAACTCAATGGAGAGTAGCCGACTGTAAAGGTACAGACGGCATGCCCCTCGTAATATTGAATAGTAAGTGCAAACTTTATTAAGTAGCTCTTTACTTTACATCATTCAGAAAAAATATTTTTTAAGGTTATCTACGTTCCAGGTTCGGGGCAACGGTTGTCCGTCTGGTGTTTCCAGACGGTAGGTACCGTCCCTGACTTCCGCATAGATTCGGTAGGGTCCTTCCCAGTTGGGAGTTAGTTTTCCAGACTCATTAGCCCTACCAACTGCTTCCATTTTTCTAAGTACAAAGTCCCCTACTTTGAGTGGACGCCTGTGTACTTTCTTGTTGTATGATCTAGTCATTCTCAGGCGATAGATCTCATGGCGCAAAACAGCATTGCCCCTCTTTTCAGGAAGTGAGTCTAATGCCAGGCGCATAGCTTCCCAGTTTGCCTCTTCGTCATATAGCATTACTCGAAGAGTCGGCTCGTAGTGTTCTATTGGAAGAACAGCTTCTGCACCATAAGTTAGGAGGAAGGGAGTTTCTCCAGTCGCCCCTTTTTCAGTCGTCCTAATGGCCCAAAGAACATGTGGTAGTTCATCTGCCCATAGGCCGCCTGCTCGTTCAATCTTTTTCTTGAGACCGTCTGAGATGATTTTATTAAAGGCTTCTACCTGGCCGTTTGCTTGTGGACGGCCGACAGATGCAAAGTAATGTGCAATTCCTTGGTCTCCCAACCAGCTTTTGAGAACAGGCGTCTCAAATTGGGGACCATTATCAAAAACCATAGACATGGGAACCCCGAACCGAGTGATGACGTTTTTCCAAATGAATGAAATTACATCTTTCGTCTTGATTCCCTTTACAGCCTCCGCCTCTACCCATTTAGTGAAGTAGTCAACGGCAACAAGTATATACCTTCTGCCGCCTGTAGCAGGCGTATATGGACCCAGAATGTCCATGCCCCACTTAGCAAACGGTAGTGGGCTGTGAATGGTAGTGAGGTCAGTAGCCGGACGGTGAATTAATTTGCCAAACCTTTGGCACTTGTCACATTTTTTCACCATCTCCATTGCATCTGCTTCCAAAGTAGGCCAAAAGTAGCCCTGCCGCCTTGCCCTTTGAGCAAGCATCCTACCACCTATATGGGAAGCGCAGAAACCAGAGTGAAGATCATCTAGTATCTCTCGTCCCTTTTCAGGAGTAACACACTTTAAGAAGGGTTGAAGGTGCCCCCTCTTGTGAAGTTCTCCCTGTATCATTTCAAAACAGGAGGCTCGTTTTTTCAGTGCTGCCGCCTGTTGAGGATCATCCGGCAGTGTACCGTTTGTCAGATATGCCCTGATTGAATCCATCCAGGTTGAGCTTCTGTCTAGAATTCCAATAGGATTTTCCTCGATGCTTCTCTTCTCCATTACTTCCCAAAACACAGTTCGAGGAGTATCGGAGGAGGCGGATGATGCTAATTTCGAAAGTGCATCTGCCTGGTTGTTTTCTGATCTCGGCACTTGGATCAGATGGAAATCCTCAAGGGAGCCGACTGCTTGTCGGACCGCCTGTAAATATTTGATCATGGCCGGATGTGTTGCTTCGTATTCGCCATTGTACTGACTCACTATCAGTTGTGAATCAGAACAGGCGTCTATTTTCCTTGCCCCTGCCGCCTTACACATGCGGATCCCGGCTAGTAAGGCTTCATATTCTGCCTCATTGTTTGAAGCCTGGAAACTGAAGCGTAGAGCATACTCGAACCTGTCGCCCTCTGGAGATTGACATACGACGCCTGCTCCACAACCGTTTGAAGTAGAGCTTCCGTCCACATATACCTTCCAGACTTGGTCTGGGACTTGAGAGTCAGGAGGACGAGTCATCTCTACAATAAAGTCAGCAAAGGCTTGCCCCTTCACTGCTTTTCTAGGCTCGAAAGTAACTTCGAGACTCTGCATTTCTATGGCCCATTTGATCATTCGTCCGGAGGACTCCATGGTGGTAAGGGGCCGCTTGATCGGTTGGTCTGTATACACGACGACTGCATGTGCCAGAAAGTAGGGCTTCAATTTTTTAACAGCCATGAAGAGTGCAAGACCAAATTTCTCCACTAGGGGATACCTCAACTCGGCATTTTTCAGTACGTGACTGACAAAGTAGACCGGAAGTTGACAGCCGTCCCTTTCAGCAAGGAGCACCGCGCTTAACGCATGATCAGAGACGGCCAGGTACATGTAGAGATTTTCTTTGGGCAAAGGGCTGACCAGCCTCGGCAAGGAATGCAAGTGAACCTTTAATTTCTGGAAGGCGGCCTCAGCATCCGGCCCCCATTCAAACCTTGCCTTTTTCTTAATTGCCTGGAAAAAGTATAGGCATTTGTCGCCTGATCGACTTAGGAATCTTCCCAAGGCCGCCAGACAACCTGTTAACTTCTGAACCTCTCGGACGGTACGAGGCGACTGCATGTCAATGACCGCCTGTACCTTCTCAGGGTTCGCCTCTATTCCTCTCTGGTTGATAAGGAATCCGAGAAATTTCCCAGACTCAACTCCAAATACACATTTCTTGGGATTGAGCATGACATGGTGCCGCCTGAGTGTGGCGAAAGTTTCTCGGAGGTCCGTCAGATGATCTTTCTGAAGTTTAGTCTTGACAATCATATCATCGATGTATGCCTCGACGTTTCTCCCAATCTGATCAAAGAACACTGTGTTTATCATTCGTTGGAAGGTAGCCGGGGCATTCTTAAGACCAAACGGCATGACCGTGTAACAGTATAATCCCTGATCAGTGACGAAGGCCGTCTTCTCCTGATCTTTCTTCCACAAAGGAATTTGATGAAAACCAGAATAGGCGTCCATAAAACTCATCAAGGCATGGCCGGCTGTTGAGTCGACCAGGTTATCAATTTTAGGCAGAGGGTAACTGTCTTTGGGGCACGCCTTGTTCAAGTCTGTGTAGTCTACACACATTCGCCAGGTGCCATTCGGCTTTTTAACAAGTACCACATTTGCAACCCAATCTGGGAAGTAACATTGCCGAATGAACCCTGCATCAAGTAATTTTTTGACTTCGGCGGCTGCCGCCTGACCTCTTTCTTCACCATGGTTCCGTTTCTTTTGTCGTACCGGCTTCTTTTTCGGATCCACAGCGAGTTTGTGTACTGCCAGATCAGGACTAATGCCTGGCATTTCATGGACTTCAAATGCAAAGATGTCCTTGTATTCTTTCAACAGGTTGTGAAAGTCGTCACCAAGGTTCCTCAGAGCAGTCGTCCCTACTTTGACTGTTCGGTCAGGATTGGAGTCGTCTAATATCAGGTCCACATGCTCACCAGCCGGCTGAGGGCGGAACTCATCCGGCCGGTCCTCTGCCAATGATTGCTATTTTCTTGCTTTTTTTGCGGACTCAGTCTGGGGTGCCTTTCTCTTTTTGTCGCCTGTTTCTTGAACAGGCGCACTTTCCTTGACATTGTCAAGGTCTGTTTTTTCTCCACTTGACCCAGTGGCCATAACAGTGGGCTTGACATCCGAGAGATAGCACTCTCGGGCCATCCTCTGATCTCCCCTTAGGGAGCCGACTGTTCCATTGTCCCTTTCAAACTTAAGCAGCATAAGTGACGGGATTATAACAGCCTTGGAATTATTCAGGGTTGGTCGACCCAGAATCATGTTGTAGGCCGAGAGTTCCTCTACCACTAGGAACCGGACTACCATGTGTCGTCCTTCCCCTTTTTCGCCCAGGCGGATGGGTAGATCTACTCGTCCCAGTGGGTGGACGACTCCTCCTCCAAAACCTATTAAAGGGTGGGAGGCCGGATGTATGCAGTCTGTCTGATATTTCAGTTTTGACAGACATTTGCTGCTGATGAGATCTGAAGAGCTCCCGGTATCTATGAGGATTCGACCAACTCTCTGGTTGGCCACTTTACATTCAATAACGAGAGGGTCGTCATGCGGCCCCCTTATTCCTCCTAGATCCTCTTCAGTGATGACAATCTCAGGAAATGTATATTTAGACGGCCGTTCTTGGTGAACGGAATTTACATCTAACCGCCTTATATTATCTTTGTTGCCCCTAATAGTGGGGCCGCCTCCTGAGAAGCCGCCTGCAATGGTGTAGACGACTGCATCATCTGTATCGGAACTGTCGGCCTGTTGATTCTTTTTGGCCGACTGCTTTTTTGAGGAAGTATTCCCCGTAGATTTCTTGACATAAGTGTCAAGATCACCTTGATCAGCCAAGCGGTCTAGGTACCGCATGAGACTGATGCAGTCATTGGTGTGATGACCAATGTCATCATGATAAGCACAGATTTTGTCTTGGTTCCGGTTGCTCGCAGAACCCTTCATGGGGAGCGGCTTCTCAATTGAGAGCCGTCCCTTTATTTCTTTTAGGATAAACTGGTTATCCTTGTTAAACACATACTTTGGGGAGTATGGTTTGAATTCTTTTTTCTTTTTCTGGGCCGGCTGTTTAGAGGAATCAGCCGCCCAGACCTCTTTTCTTTTTCCATCTTTGTTGGACGACTGTTTCTGTCGTCCTTCTCTATTGTCGAACCTCTTCCCGTCCGACTGTTTCATCGTACACAGATCAGTCGCCTGTATATAGGCTTCTGCTTCAATCAAGGCCTCTTGAAGAGTCGCCACCCTTTTTCGAACTAAATCAAATTTGAAGGTAGACCCGTCTTTGAGACCTCTAAAAAAGTCAGTATAAGCTACCTCATCCGGTAACCCTTGAATCTGTATTCTCATCAGGTTGAACCGCCTGATGTAGGAACGAAGCCCCTCCTTTTCACCCTGCTGAATTGTTCCCAAATCAAGGGTCGTTTTCTTCGCAGGGATGTTCATAGCGAAGTTGGAGGCAAATAAGTAAGCAAGTGTCCTAAAGCTGTTTACACAACCAGTCGGCAGGTTGCCGAACCATTGCTGTGCAATTCCCTTGAGAGTCGCTGGGAAACACTTGCACCAGGTGGGATCATCCAACCCTTGAAGGTACATCAGGTTGGTGAATGCCATCAGATGGTCTTCTGGGTTAGTAGTGCCATCATAGGCGCCTACTAAAACATTTTTTACTTTGGCCGACTGAGCGGCTTCAGTAATTTCCTTGGAGAAGGCCGACGGCTGTTCACCAAGTCTAAGCAGCCGTAGCTGCCAGTCCATAGGTTGGACGTTTTTTTGCTGCAGGTCCACCAAATGGAGGTGGCTGCATAAAATACTGTTGTTGCGGCACAAATGGCAAGTTTGGTACCGCCTGGGCACTATGAAAGCCGGACTGACGGGAGGTGCCGCCTGACTGACTCTCATGGTACGACTGAGTTGGCCTCATCGAGGCATTTCGCAAACTGTCCTGAAAATTTGAAGTAGAAGCCGACTCTGATAATCGGTCACTCTTCTTCTGCTCTAGCAGGTGCCGAGCATCTGTGAACGTTTGCTTTGACCCGTCCGCCTGAATATGACGAACCGGTTTCCTATTTCCCGTAGGATAACGGAGTTTTGTGAAATCAAGAGCAGACGGCTCCCGCTTCTTGAATTTAGGATGGGGAGTCGCCTCTCGCCCTTGAACTGGCTTCCTCTTTAGTGAAGTGGAAGGTTTCTTGGCCGACTGCTCTTTGACTGAAGCAGGCGGTTTTTTGTTGATCAACTCTTGGATCTCTCCCTTGAAGTCCCTCATGAAGGTCATGAGTTCGTTCCTTGTGATGGGAGCAGACCCATCAGTCGGCTGTTGCCGAGCAAGCGGTGCGCCTGCTGGCTCGCTTCCTGTTTGAAGATACTCCCGTTCCCTCATTTCGGTATGACGGGTACGTCGGGCCCTTAGGGTCCCGTCTGGAGCTGTATGAGTTTCAACTTCAAATTCACTTTCGGTATCATGGTCCGACTGAACTTGAGGGTCGTCTAGGGGACGCCTCTCTTCTGGAATCGGTACAGACTTGGATGCCATCTCTGAAGTACTCTCCCCACAGACGGCGCCAAATGTTTCGGGGTTTTCTGATGTCCTGCGGGAGAGTTACAATTCCGAGACTGGAACCGGACGCCTGTACCTGCAAAATAACGGAGACTCCTGAGAGCTCCGCCTCCAACGGTCAAGTTAGTACCTGATTAAGGAGTAATCAATACAGAAATTAAAGTAATCAGATCTCTCTAGGTGAGAGTGCTTAGTGTTGGTAATTTGCGTTGTTAGCGAGATTAGCCGGTCGTTAATAAGTCTGTTCTTCTCTGCTTGATCTCTTAATTATTCGGTCCCCTGATTAATGAGGATTAATCGAGTATTTATAGCCTTGGGAAGCGTGCAACTCTCTAGGTTTAAGGTAAACCTAGGGCTGATCGGGCCTCTAGACTGAATTGGGCCTTGATGGCCGGTTTCCCATTTGGCATGGGCGGACACGTGGCGTGTCTTAAGTGGTCCATGGAGGACGTATCTGTGATTGACACGTGGCAAGCTCCTGTTGGCCTTTGTGAAGGACACGTGGCGGAACCTGGTTGGTCCACTTGTCAGACGGTGATTGGTGGATAAAAATCCCCTAATCAATATGGTTGAAGCTGCAAGGGGTAAGTTATTTTTTTTTTTTTTTTGTTTTGAAAAAAGGAGTAAGTGTATTGGTGTTTATTTATTTTGATTCATTATTGTTTCTAGAATTGATGCTGGCTAAAACAAAACAAAGCAACAAGTTGTCGCAACACGATGCCAATGAGCTGTACTTTCTTATTTGTGAGGAGTTTTGTTTCGTTCATGCTAGACCCATGTTCACGTGCATCCTTAAAGAGGTATTAAAAAACTCCTATAACAACATTCTAATTATTTAAGAATCGCCCACCAAGTATCTCCTCTGCTTCAAAAGGCAAAAAATCCCGACCCCCACCATTCACATCCATCGAATCAGCAACTAACTCACACTCACGATCTTCTTTCCTCCTCAAAATAGCACAAAATGAAAGTCTGTTGAGCCATGGATCAACCCATTTATTCACCTTCCTTCCATCACACACCCATTCACCATTAGTCTGGGGATATTGTAGTAAAGAGCTCTGAAAAGGACTCTATGGTTTAATTCCTATTCAAATGTTGTTTGTATATTATTCGGTCTTTTAACTTTTTTCATGCTACTTTTTTAATTGTTTGTATCGTGAGACAGAGTGAAGGGATACATAGATGTCCTCTTGTTCCCGAACATGAGTCAGCCAATTCTGTTCAACCATTGGTGGAGAAAAAAGTATTTGAAAGCTGTCCATAAATTTTAGCGTTTGAAATAAATCAACTAGAGGGTTCACAGAGCCGTTTTTGACATTTTAGACGCCCAGGGAAAAATGATAATTAAAAAAATCATTTATTTATATGATTGTTAAATAGTTATGTAATTTGTTAATATATATATATATATATATATAGTCCACGAATTTCATAAACTAATACTTGATCTCAGTATAATGGTCCAGATGATATGGTTGAAGCTGCAAGGGGTAAGTTATTTTTTTTATTTTTTTTTTTGTTTTGAAATAAGGAGTAAATGTATTGGTGTTTATTTATTTTGATTCATTATTGTTTCTAGAATTGATGATGGCTAAAACAAAACAAATCAACAAGCTGCAGCAACACGATGCCAATGAGCTATACTTTCTTATTTGTGAGGAGTTTTGTTTTGTTCATGTTAGACAGAGTGAAGGGATACATAGCTACTTTTTTAATTGTTTGTATTGTGAGACAGAATGAAGGGATACATAGTTGTCCTCTTGTTCCCGAACATGAGTCAGCCAATTCTGTTCAAGCATTGGTGGAGAAAAAAGTATTTGAAAGTTGTCCAGAAATTTTAGCGTTTGAAATAAATCAACTAGAGGGTTCACAGAGCCGTTTTTGACATTTTAGAGCCCCAGGGCAAAATGATAATTAAAAAAAATCATTTATTTATATAATTGTTAAATAGTTATGTAATTTGTTAATTCGTAATTTGTTATATATGTAATTTGTTAAATATGTAATTTGTTAAATATATATATGACCATGTAATTTTAGAGCCCCAGGGCAAAATGATTATATAAATATATATATATATATGACCATGTATACCCTAAGGATAACATGAGCATGTTAGTATTTCAGAAGTGGACTCCTGCTCTAGATGGTATAATTTGGTTAATTCTTCAATGTAATCTCCTAAACTACTAGAGAGGTATATTTCATTGTTCCATAATTTAGCTTTCACAATACAGCAAGCAAGCTTTATTATTTGTTATTTCAAAGTTCATAAAAGTTAAAAGGGTGAGAAAAATTAGGTAGGTAAGAAAATATAATACTCCAAGTAGCTCATTATGTTCAATTTATTTCCAATCTTTTAAGGAAATATACATTCATATATAAGGTTTATAAATTCAAATGTAAGAGAAGTTCATGAAATATAGGTTTTGATAAGATATAATTAGCTAGCTAGGGTTGTGTACACAATTATAGTTTACATTTGTCATTTCAAAGTTTTGATAAGCGATAATTAGCTAGCTAGCTATCTATGTTTACTATAAGTTTAGATAACGCACACTAAATGAAAATGTGTGTACACAAACAAAAATTTAAATGTAACAATAAAATACAATTTAAACCCAATCTAATAAACCATTATTATAAAAATGTGATTATTATAGATGGTACTCCGTATATGATAATTATATATGCCCTAACTTTTATCACCACTTAATTAGGAGACGCGTGCTTGTTATAATATATTTATTCTCTTCTTTTTTTATATGCAACACGCATGCTTGACACGTGTTTTAAGAAGTTGTTTAAAGTAGGTATACAAGCGACTTTATCAAAATAATTTGAGCACCAAGGTTAGAAGGGTTAGCTACTACGTGTATAAATTAGTTTGATTAATTTGTCCGTTCACATTGTTTAATCTCTTTTCAATGTGCGTGCTAAGAACGTGTGTTGCATTTAAAAACAATAACAGAAAAACATGTAAAATAGACAAATTAGTACATGTTGTAAAATAAAGGAAATAGAAGAGAAATTGGGAGAGGATAGATTAGTATATTATTCCATTGAGTATGGGATATATATATAGAATGTTCCAAAGTGTACAGGAATATAATGGGCATCCACACAATATTTCATAACACTCCCCCTTGGATGTCTGTTATCGAAGATTGTGCCTCATTAAAACCTTACTACGAAAAATCTTGTGGGATAAAACATAGTGAAGGAAAAAGAGTACATCATTCTTCGTTATACGCTTGCAATGCTGCCTCATTAAAAACCTTACCAGGAAAACCCAATGTGGGACAAAATCATGGTCAAGGGAAAAAGAGTGCAGCGCGTATTTTCTTCCCCTAATGAATACATAACGTGAAATCTTCTAGTACAATAAATCCGACGCGGTATGGTTGGGTAACTTCTCCCATGTAGCAGAACATTATTTCTTGATAATTGATCCTTTCAAATCGAGCTTGAATCTTCAAATAATCTTCACGCGAACAAGTGATGCTTCTTCAATTTCACCATAATACATGTGTTTGTCCACATCTCATTCGGAATTTTTGTTTAAAGTTGTCTTCATCATTACACTTATGCCTTCTTCTGGAGGTCGATCGACATATTTAGTAGAAATTGCTGATAATAATAGATCATAATTTATGACAACACATGATATAATTGTCCAATTTTACATGATTTAGTGATATAAGATAATTACCCACATACATCACTCATGATTCTTCTAGATCATAAGAAAATTATTCTCTCCAAAAAATATATCAATGCTATTCTTTGGAAACTTCACATTTAATATGAGAGTTCGCCAGTGAATACAAAGGCTGATTGAAGTTCACATATTCAAACTTCGGGTTGAGATATCAATGATTTAGTCTTATTGACTTTTTCAGGAGTCTAATAACAATTGCAATATTCAAGATATAAAATTTATAGGACTAGGTATTTAAATGCGTCGTACATAAGTTCTTCGATCAGGAACTCTTCTTACATGATTCATAACATGGTATTAAATTGACGTTATTAATAATTTCATTACAACTGTAAGCCCATTGGAATATAAATATCTCTTTGTAAGTTTCCATCAAAGTTGTAAGCACGTCTTACTATATACCTTGGACGAATTTTCACATAGACCACAATTATGGTATAGAAACTAATTATGCATGCAATATGAGATAAAAAAATGATGATATGATATTAAACAGAATATACAATGAATAATGAATCAGACAACTTCCTACACATGCAATAAGTAATCCATTAACCTATGACTCACGCATGCACATGGATATAGGACTCAAAATAATGCAAGACACTGTATAGTGTGGATTTAAAAATCCATATTTCATTGGGCTTCAAGTCCATGATAAACTTATGATCATTATCATTATGTCGACATCAAAATGGACATATATTTCAAATCCCTTATTCACTAGTCCATTCTATTACGCATATGCATATTATTCATCGGTTCCATTGTGTACCGGTATCATAAAATTCCTTTAACGTACATTACACATGCTATTTTACTATGATATCTAAATACATTTCTCATTGGTACCATCACAATTTTTCCTACATCATATGCCATCTATTATAATAATTCAGATATCTATACCACTTTTGGGGTATTTCTTACAGTAGGGTATTTATATACTATTACACTATTAAAAGTGTTAACTGCACTATCTTGCCATATATCATATATATTAGACATATCTTTATTTCAGAACCGATCATACAACCTACACTTCAGGTGTAATGATTCAAGTATAATTGGCAAGATTTTATCTCAATGTATACACATAATATGACAAAATGTATTTTCAACGCTATGCAACATGAGTTATAACTGAATACAAATCAAATCATAAATGTGCAACATATCTTGATAATATATAGACAAAAGTTGGCATATAACTTTTCAAACTACCATTATAGGGATCATCACTTTATTTTAGTATTATTTTTTTCGTTTTTTTTTCAACTTTTGTTAATTCTTCTCCCCCTAAGTTGGTAAAATATCTCATTTATAGGGACGTCTAATTCTATACCAAATTAGTATATAAATTTGCATTAAAATTCATTTCATTGGGAGGATCATAATCAAAATTTATCTCCCAGAACATTTGTATTAAACAAGCTTTATCCAATCTGGAGAACAATTTCAATGAAAAATCATTTCATCATTAACTTTACAGTGCATGTGTATTTATTATTACACTTTTCATAATATGTTCTCTTTTGGACATCAATATAATGTCAATGGGGAGACATGTCTTGTGCAGTTGTACATTTTTCCTTATTTTTCAATTTATTATGTGCTAACATATGATAGCTCCAATTAAGAGAATTGTTATACAAGCATAAATCACTTGTTTGTAATTCTACTAGGTGGCGATTTTCACGATCTTTAAAGACTTAAATAGTGTATTTTCTGAGCTTCTTGTCACCTAATAGTTGACAATAATATATAAGTTATTCTGGTGAACTTTTGGTCCCCCATTACTCTTTCGTATAAAAATCAAAACCTATTAATCTTGAAATTTTCATCAATACAAGTTATTATAAATCACAATTCAAATATAGTTCAATCTCAATGTTATGTCTTGCCATTCAATTCATTTCATATATCTAACATCGAGAGAGCGTCAACACATTATCAAATGAAACTTCAGGTTTCTATAACGGGTAATTATTAAACCCGGATGGCCAAATTTAATTATCACATCTAATTGTTTATCTAAATTTAAATTATGGTCAGTTTTCCAACACTAGTGGTCACTTTATGAGAAATTTATGCATGGCCATGAATATGATGTGATATTAGAATACCAATATGTGTTTCTTTATATAATTGGCAAGGCAATCAACTAATACTTGATCCAATATGAATTTATACTCCGCTAAAGCTTTGATTATAATCTTGATACATGCTAAGCTTGTTGGACATTTCATACACTTTTGGAGCCTATTATATAGTCATGGAACATATGAATTTTACGAAAAGTGATTTCTTCTAGAAATGTAATGGAATTTATCACTTTCTCAAATTTGTCATTGTCAATAGTGGCTCCTTTTTTTTTTCCGAAGTTGCTTAATTATCTTTAGAACCTATTTATCTATCACGCGTACTATAGGTTCATCAACAATTGATGTTGTCCTTCTGGGACATCAAATAAATATCCATCTTCCAGATGTAGGTTGGTATCATTTAAAAATATTTAATTAATATGTAGCCACTTCTATTAAATAAATCGTTGATATTTAAGTTAATGTATATACTAAACTGACCATCAATATATTTTATTATTTATGTGCAAGGATTACATAAAATAATGGAATAAATACAATCTCCCCCTAATCCTTGCATATGGGGCATAAAATGAATCCAACATTAAATCTCATCCAACTTTTAAGGCATAAATTCTTTTACCAATGCATGTATCAAGCATAGTAAAGTTATTCTTATAAACTCTTATTCATACCTCTTGCCCAATTATATTATTATCTTATAAATATGGGCATAATAAATATATTTTACAAGTAAATTTCCCACAATGTCATCTATCTTGCTCAAATAGATATTGTGCAATCATGTTTAAATTGCAGATCGTATAACTTTTGCATGAATTATATTTATCACGGAAACATGCATGTATCATCTCAATCATACAATTATTTCTCATTTTTGGGTATTAGAACCTAGTAATCTATGAATCATTAATAATCACCCAAAGTGTGGTACCTATAATAACCACCAAATTAAAGACATTATGTCAACTTTTCTAATCTTTTGTATTATTATCATCATTATTGTGTTTATAAAATCACATTAGTATGTAGTGGATACCTAAGCAATATGTTTTACCTTTGTAGATCATGCACATTTCTTTGTATTATTCTTAAGGGTTTTGGGCCCTTTATAAGTTCAAGAAACTTTAAGTCTATGTACGTGAGTACTCTTCATAAATCTAAGGAACTTCAGGTCCGCACATCATGTTCAATTTACTTTGATTTCAATAATCTAACTTCAAGTAGGTACACAATACTATAATTGAATATAATCACACATCAATCAACATAATACATATAGTATGCATGTCATTATAGAGCATTAACATGTAAATTAGTAATAGTATACTACTTGTTTTATCTATTTTATTCGAAATTATAAGTATCCATGTAATAGTCATTATCATTAGCTCACCACAATGCAAACTACAATTTACATTCACCGTCAAATAAATACTAGAATGATTTATGGTCAACAATAAATATCATGTAGTCATTAAAATACGTGTCATGAACACTTCACGCGCAGCAGTTTGAACACTTCACGCATCAATGTAACACTAAAGATTAGTACGGAGTATTACCATAAACATTTCAATAGCATTTGGTCTCATCATCTTTGCCATCGTGTTATAATCATTATCCTTAAATCTGAAAATGAAATGACATTCAAAGAAATACTATATATTCCACCATAACATTTGTTCATGCATCGATCCCATAAATCACAATATTATCTACATTGCTAATACCATTACAAAAACGAATAATCCATTAAATGGTGAGCAATGTTAATACCGATGTGGGGGTATTCCAGCATTTTAAAATGGATTATTCGTTTTTGTAACAACCATTGATCATCTATCCAATGGCAAGTCACACATAAATAGTGATATTTATAACCACTATCCTAAGAATCGGCAGTCAAAGACACTCTACAATTAAGTTTACTCAATTCGTCTTGTAACCGCATTTTGTACTCTAGGAAGTTTTTCATGACGGCGGAACGAACGGTTTTCCTAGAGATTCTTTTATGTTGGGGTTGTAATGCTTTGTTAATGTAAGTGTTAAATGGGTCACTTTCGGAGAAAAGAAAAGGTTGTTCGGCGTGTACTATCATTTTCCCTAGTTCATCCCTATCCCTCTCATAGTTGTAGGTAAAGCCGTGTGGATGGAATTGGGAAATTTTTGGTTGGGTTGGGTCACTAGCTGGTTTTGCACAACTTCTCATGTGTATTCTTACGTGTCCTGTCCCAGACTTGGATTGTGCCGAGTATATATTACCATATGTCTTACATTTGCTCTTGTTTGGGCTTTATTTAGCAGAAAATAATGCCATACATCACTTTTGCGGCTTTTGATATTTATCATGTCACTTTCGGTTAACCATTGCTCTTGTGTGTTTGGGAATTGGGTGTTTGTAGATTCGGGGATTTGTTGGTTAGTAGTAGAACCGGAGGCATTTAGGGTATCTTGTTGGCTACCTTGACTAGAATTAAAATTTGTGGGTCAAAGAAATTAGGTGGGAATTGACCGCATTGTGGAAATTGGTTTGGTGGTGGAAATTGGGGCATTTTATTCATGTTATAGGGTTGAAAACCGGAAGTATTATCGTGCCTAAATTGTTCAAAGCCTAGGGGGACGTTAACGGGGTCATTGGTCGAACTTGAAATTGGGGGGTAATTGGATTAGGTGATTCCCTAGAATTATTACCACGGACAAGTCAGACTTTTCTAGAGGATGATGGGTTGTTCATGTTTGGTGATGCCATAATTAACAATAATAACAATTTTAACAATAACAATAATAAGAATTAATAACAACAATTATAACAATAACAATAATAATAATTAATAACGACAATTATAACAATAACAATAATAATAATTAATAACGACAATTATAACAATAACAATAACAATAATTAATAACAATAATTATAACAATAATAAGTAATAACAATAATATTAACAACTATAATAAAGATTAGTTAGATCTTACAACCGTGCTTCAACGCTTTCCACTAATTACGATTACGAACTTTTAATTTTTTTTCGATATTAATAAATAATAATTAGAGAATATAAGAGAATAACAGATTAAGAGATTAAGAGAATTAGAGATTAAGAGGAGAGATGAGTTGAATTGAATTGTGATTTGAAAGTGAAGTGAAATTTGGTATTTATAGGCAAATTGGGAAAAAGAGTCGTTAATGGCCGTTGGAAAGAGGGGAAGAGCAACGACTCTAATTATAGTCGTTATTGGCCGTGCCAGGCCGGGCCAGCACGCGGGCTCGTGTTAGGCCGTGCCGGAAATTTGCAAATTTTGTCCGTGGCACGGCCCACGGCACGCCAGGCAACGGCCGTGCCATGCCGACTTTCGTACCGGGCTGGGCCGTCCGCAGGCCAACCCGGCCCTTGCCCAGCTTTACTTTTACCCCTATGCCAACTTGACACCTAATTTTTCATTTTTTTTATGTCCTCGCTTCTTAATTAATCTTGTGCAAACATCATTGCTCCTTTTGTTTTTTTTTTTATTAACCACATGTGTAATAATGTAAACGAGATTGTATCACATGTCTCGAATAACACCCTTAAAACTTTAGCCAATCATGTCAATTGAAATGTGCAAAAAGTATAATTGAATCAACCAACAAGGTCTTGACCTAGCGATTAAGCTAAAAGTCTGTGTAAAACAAGTTACATGATCAAAATACCCCATCTTAAATATAAATTGTATTTTATTTATTTATTTATTTATTTTTTTTTTTTTTTTTGCGAAAAACCGATTAGTGCCTTTTATTAATCAATGGACAATTTGTCCATAAGAACAAATTTATAAATTGTATTGCTCTTATAACTCATTAAATTCACACAAAAAAGTCATCCCTCTACATCTGAATAAGTGCATTACTTTAACTTTCACATTTTAAGGAAACTTTAACTTTTACACTATTCACTTACTAGACTTGATTTTTTATTAAAATCTAAAAGTCAAATGTCATCATGTTAACTTTAGTTGGACTGTCAAGATGCATATTTTCACTATATTATTTTTTATAATTTTATTTCATACACAGTATAAGATATGATTAATGATCAAGTATGTGCACCACTTAAATAATATATTTATTAAAATACGGAAAGAGTAATTTATAATCAAATACGAAACGTAGAGTGTGAATTTTTTTTTGCCTAAATAGTAAGACCGGACGATTTTACATAGAAAATGAGTATAGAAAAATAAGAAAGGGACCCAAACCGAGTTTAGTCATGTCGCACCGAGTTAAATTATCGGATCGTCCGAGTCAGTACCATAATAAAACATGCAAATGTGATGCAAGTCATATGAAAACGTGCCAAAAATTAGTTACACAAAGCATAATAATAGTAAGAGGCGGGAAATCTGTTTTAATTTCAATCCTATTACCCGCCACTAACATTTGGTCTTTGAATTTTTCATTAGTACATGCTCCTTCTTTAATGTTATTGGCGCCAACAACATTGCTATTTAATTTTTTTTTTTTCTAAATTGCTATTTTTTTTTTTTTGGTGAATTCTAAATTGCTACTCCGTATTTAAGTACAAAGTACTCAACTTTCTATGGGTGACGAAAGAGGACGGAGATGGTGTTGGTGTTGGTGGAGCCGAAAGAGGAAGCTTCAATGGTAAATAATAATTATGGGTGTAGGAAGAAGATGGAAGTAATCTATTCCACTTGAGCAAAACGGTATAATGAATTATTAAATTAATAAAGCACAAATACCAAAGCTCCAATTTACAATATTGCCACTTGATTAACCGGGGCCAACCCTTTAAATCCTTTCAACATTTTTCATCAGCAGTATACACTTCACTATTCAATTCACATACAAGTAATCTTTTCTCCCCTTACTCCTTAACTTTCATTAATTTAATTGATAAAATTTCAATCACATAATGGTTACAATATTTTTTCCTAAAATATTCATTGAGATTATAAGGGATAAAAAATTATTAAGTTTTTTCTTGTTCAATTTTCCTAGTCCAAAAGGCTAGTTTATTTTTTTTGACAAGTACATAGAAAGGTGAGATTTTTATCCCTTTCAGATAATTTATGTGAACATCGCTCTTTCATATCGATGATCAAACACTTATTTTTTATTTTTACTTGTACATTTTAAAAAAAAAAAAAAAATGATTTTTACCTGTGCATCTATAATGTTCAAGAGATGGCGGGAATTTACATACTTTCACTGTCCATTCAGTTCCTCAACCAAGCGCCATTTCCCCAATTTCCCTCCCTCTTCAAAACCCTAAATCCCGCCAATTTCTCCCATTCTTCTTCAATTTATCTCATCAATTGAACTCAACAAAACCCTAACACACCATAAATCCTCTCAATTTCCCACATTTTCGCCTCATTTCATCGATATTCATAGAATTCAATTTTAGGGTTTACAATCGGAAAACTACAGTATGAATTGCAAGATCAAAGATGAAGTCATAGAAACAATTCGGTCAGTAGTAGGGCAAGATTACGCTGAAATGGACATAATCAGAGCTCTTCACATGGCGAACAATGATGCAACCGGTGCAATTAACATTATTTTCGATACCCCCAATTTTATTTCACAAAGTCGGCAAAACCCTAGAATTAATTCGAGTCAGAGGGTGAAGATTCCTAGCTCGAATTTGATCACGATTGAGGATAAAAATGAGGATTCTAAATCAAATGAGGAAGTGGTTTGTAAAGAAATGGTGGTAATTGATGTGCAGGAGAGGGAAAAGGCGATTTCTTGTTCGAGTTCGAAGCCGGTAGGCGAAGAGTGGTGTTTTGTTGGGTATGGTGAGATTTCCGGAATGTCGACGAGTAAAGGGAGGGGGATTAAGGTTGGAGATGAAGTTGATTTTGCGTTTCCTGTGAAGAACAAGCTGAATTCGAGTTCGCCTTTACCAGGAAAGGTTTTTGGTAGAGGAAAACAGGCTGGGGCTTGTTCTGAGATTGTTAGATTTTCTACGAAGAGCGGCGGCGAGGTAGGTGTACTTAATTGTTTGGAAGATTTTTACTTGGTGCAGTTTGTATTGATATTGTTGCTTTCATTGTTGCGTTTGATAATGTTGTTTGCAGATTGGCCGGATTCCGAATGAGTGGTCAAGGTGTTTGTTGCCCCTTGTGAGAGATAAGAAGATTAAAATTGAAGGATTTTGTAAATTTGCTCCTGAAATGTTGGGTATTATGGACACCATTGCGTTAAATGTGAGGTGAGTATTGGTTAAGCTTGGAAAATGAAATGCTTTAGTTTTGATGTGTTTGTCTAATTTGAGATATGTTATAAACTTAATCAAAGAGGATTGTTTCGGTACGATTTCGGGAAATTAATTGCAGGATACCTGAAATTTAGTAGTTCATACTGCCTAACATGTGTGCACTTTTAAGGGTATTAAGTACTTTTGTTGCTTATACTGCCTAACATGTGTGCACTTTGCTTTCTATTCAGTGTCTACATCAACAGTTCAATGTTCCAGAAGCATCATCAAAATTCATTGAAAGCAGCTGCTAATTCAAATGAGGAAACAGTTGTTCATCCGTTGCCAAATTTATTCAGGTTGCTTGGGATAGCTCCTTTTAAAAAGGTAGTTCAATGATTTTCAAACCTTTCTGCATTTGGAGTACTGCATTACACTTTTAAACGCTTAGCAAATGTATTAACATTCGGCTTTCTCTTGCAATGTAGGCTGAGTTCACTCCTGATAATTTGTACACAAGGAAGCGGTCTTTGGATTCTACGGTATAGCTCATGTTTACTAGGTGACCAAATTCTGTGGTACATAACCTTGTGTTTAATTTGAAATTTGTATGAACAGGAAGGTCTACGCACCTCATTGTTGAATGCCAAGAATGTAAAGAACTTGACATCAGATGTAGATAATGCTGAAGGTGAGGAAGGTGTATCCGATGCTGATGTTGATAGCATTGTTGGAGTTGGAGACAGCTCTACGCTGGAGGTATCATGTTTTTTCCACAATCTCTATTTGTGCAATCTGAGCTTGTATAAGTAGTCCACTAACCTTTCATGTAAAATATTACAGGAAATGGATCCGCCAAGCACCCTTCTTTGCAAACTCCGTCCCTATCAGAAGCAGGCACTTCATTGGATGGTCCAGTTGGAGAGGGGACAAACCACTGATGAGGCTGCTTCTACTCTTCACCCATGTTGGGAAGCATATCGCCTGGCTGACAAGTATGTTATGTTCGGTTCAAATCTACTTTACTACAGAGAATTAGTATATAGGAGTCAGTAGTGTTTTGTGAAATAAGATATATATTTGAGCTGGAATTTTGTGCTCTGCAGGAGAGACCTTGTTGTCTACTTGAATTCATTTTCTGGTGAAGCAACTATGGAATTTCCGAGTACACTTCAAATGGCTAGGGGAGGAGTATGTCTCTTGTGCTATTAATGGATAAACACTAATCTTTTTTACTATATAAATGCTCTATCTTGATTCTGGTTTGTGCTTTTAGATTCTGGCAGATGCAATGGGTCTTGGAAAGACAGTCATGACCATATCCCTTCTCCTGTCTAATTCAGAGAGAGTTGGATCACCTAGTAGCCAGTTGAGCCTTTCTTCTGGTGAAAGTACGGAGCTCAGTAAAGCCATTGATGCATCTCCTGATCCAACTAAGAAGGTTGCAAAGTTTCAGGGCATTGACAAGCAGATGAAAAATGAGAATGTTCTTATGGATGGTGGCAATCTTATTGTCTGTCCTATGACACTCCTTAGCCAATGGAAGGTATTTGCTTATTAATGTTTTTTCAGATTCTTAAAGGTATCAGTCTTCATATTATGCAAATCACCAGGCTGTTGCTCACTTTTGTTTTTGACAGGCAGAGATAGAAACTCATGCTCTGCCTGGTTCCCTCTCTGTTTATGTTCATTATGGACAAGGTAGATCAAAGGATGCTAAACTCTTGGCTCAAAATGATGTTGTTCTCACCACCTATGGAGTTCTAGCTTCAGAATTTTCATCTGAGGTAGATTGGAGCCTGCTATGATGTTAGAGTTTTTGCCACATTGTCACTTTACCTGATTTTCTATATCTTCCTCTTTGGTACAGAATACTGAAGGCTGTGGTGCTCTTCATTCTATACGTTGGTTAAGAGTGGTGCTTGATGAGGCACACACAATTAAGTCCTCAAAAAGCCAAATTTCTGTGGCTGCTAATGCTTTAACAGCTTATTCTAGATGGTGTCTCACTGGCACTCCTATCCAGGTGACATCTCTTTTTAATATATATGTAATTTCTTATTATATATTGCCCTTTTGTTTTATCCTTTTATTTAATATCCTTTGTTTTAGTAATCCTGTCTGTGTAGTGTGCCACCCTTTCTCTAATAATATTTATCAAAATTTTGTTTGGTTAAAATATCTAGAATATTTATTTAGTGCCTGTAAAAATTATGGTGGTGGACAGACAGAGAAATAGTTAGAAATATTGGCAAGTGGATAAAAAAGGGGTTGATGTGATGAAGAGAGGAAAGAGAAAGTATACTTGAATAGAAACATGTTATATTTTTGAGATAACCCAAAAGAGGGGTGAAATTAAGAATAGAGTTAATATTTCTTGATTCTTTTTATCAACTCTGCAAGTGTTTTGGAATCACTCAAGGATTCTGTATATGGGTGTTCTAAAGTGTCAAGTTTTATGATTAATTTTTTGAACTTAAAGAATATTACGCCCTGAAGAAAACTGGTATCTGAAAGCTTAATATTCTACTATATTTGTTGGTTTATCCAGGCAATTTTTTGGGTAATTTGCTGCTATATAATTCTTTGCAGATAGAGTGTAATGCATACCTTCAGCTGTTGTGTAATACTTTCTCTGCAGTTAGAATCTAATACATACCTTCTGTTGTGTAATGCTTTATCTGCAGTTAGAATGTAATGCATACTATCTTTTGTTGTGTAATGCTTGCTTTAAATACTGCCCCTTACCTGGAGTATTTTGAAATCATCTACGAGAACTATACTTTGTTCAAGTTATGATGACTTACATCTGATTTTTTGGTTTTCAGAACAATCTTGAGGACATATTTAGTCTTCTTCGATTTTTAAAGGTGGAGCCATGGGGAAATTGGGCATGGTAATCTTCTGCTCCGTTTCTTTTCCATCTTGGGAAGATTGTTATATGAAAGATAGCAACTATTTGTTCACTAGTTTAGTAAAGTTTCTTAATGGAAGATTGAAACTTGTGCCTGCATAACAAATTTCTTTTTATTTTATTTTTATTATTTTAAGGTTGGATTATGAGCTTCTGACACTAGTCTTTTAAATATTAGTTGGTTTGGGCTGTATGGTTAACCAGTTTCTGTGATTCGGGGTAAATGTGATATGATACCTTGCAGTAGAATGGGGAGGAATCCTTAAATCCTATGCAGTTGTGGTGATTCATTAGTTCTAGTATCTAACACTAAGAAGATTTAAGTTTGCTTGTCCTTATTACATGTTTGTCAGTTGGAATGATTTTCAAGTCGTCTAGTGAATTTCATCTACAGGTGGAATAAACTCGTTCAAAAGCCATTTGACGAAGGTGATGAAAGAGGATTGAAACTAGTTCACTCCATTTTAAGGCCAATAATGCTACGAAGAACAAAGTACAGTGTGGATCGAGATGGAAGGTGAGCTAGTTAGACTAATACACGTATATCACCCCATTTTTGAGAGAAATGTGATGTCTGTTCAATTGTTTAGTTTAATTCGTCATTTTTCTGTTCACTCAGGCCTATTTTAGTCCTGCCTCCAGCCAATATCCAGGTGGTTTATTGTGAGCTGACAGAAGCTGAAAAGGACTTTTATGAGGCTTTGTTTAAAAAATCTAAGGTATCTTTCTTAGCATCGGTTTATCCTGAAGATTTTGTCTTGGCATACTCCATCTTTGGTATATCTCATATCTCAAGTATATTGCAGGTGAAATTTGATCGATTTGTGGAGCAAGGGCGGGTTTTGCATAATTACGCTTCCATATTAGAACTACTGTTACGACTTCGGCAATGCTGTGATCATCCATTTCTTGTCATGAGGTGTGGATTACATCTCATCTCTTTTTTGGTATCTCCATATGCGATTTTTGTTGACATACTACCTTAGTGGCTGGCCTTGTTGATAGCTTGATGCTGTTTGTGGTTTCATTATATTTTGCTTATACCTCATCTTGGTAACATGCATTACTGTGTAATAACAATGCTTTCTGATGCTCTCCAATGATTTTGTAGTTATAGCAGGACCTTTTCAATTAAAAACTTAAATTCTCTTAAGATCTTCTAGTTTAATTATCCTAATGTACTTTGGTTGATAGGAAAATTTGGGCGTCAAATATTTTTATTATGTCAGTTGCAGAATTTCCTCATAATTTCTGTTGCTTTATTGTATGTTCGATGCTGAGTTATTCATTTCTAATCATGTTCCATACCCTATTTCCCATACTTCTGTTTTTGTGGACATCGTTTCTGAAACTAGCTTAATGTGTGCAGTCGAGGTGATACACAAGATTATGCTGACCTGGATAAGCTTGCCAAACGATTTCTTAGAGGTGGTCGTGGTACTGCTGAAGGTGAAGCAAAAGTTGTGCCATCGAAAGCTTATATTCAAGAGGTTGTAGATGAGCTCAAGAATGGTGAGCAAGGAGAGTGTCCAATATGTCTTGAAGCTTTTGAAGATGCAGTTTTGACTCCTTGTGCTCATCGCTTATGTCGGGAGTGCCTTTTGGCAAGTTGGCAAAAATCTGCTTCGGGTTTATGTCCGGTCTGCAGGTATGTTCAGTTTCTTCAGCAGCTTACCAAAGTTTATCCTGTTTCTCTTTTGTATTGTACTTCTCCTGGCTCCTCTTCCCTGTTTTATATTCATCCAGTGCAATGTAATACTACCACCCTATTGATATCCTTGCTTTTCTGCCCTCAAGACTTTCCTATTTGTTTGCGCTGTAAGATCAATATTTTTCAGTCTCAAAAGATTTGATGTTTTTTTCAGGAAATCGGTGAACAAGCACGATCTCATCACAGCTCCAACTGACAGTAGATTTCAAATAGATGTCGAGAAAAATTGGGTTGAGTCTACGAAAATTTCATCATTGTTGTGTGAATTGGAAAATTTACGATCTTCAGGATCCAAAAGCATTGTCTTTAGCCAATGGACTGCCTTTCTGGACCTGTTAGAGATTCCTCTTGCTCGGTAATTTTCTTTATTCTGGTGGGGCTGTTAGGTTATTAGCTTTGCTATATGCATTGGATGATACACTGTCCATAAACAAAACTTGGTTTGAGACTTGTAGGTCTATCAGTGGTTTTATTTATCTCTTACACTATTGAGTGCTTTTTCTGGAATACTTGTCGCCTATTTAAGTACTCATTAATAACACTTCTAGTACTTGCAGGATGACATAAAATCATACAAAATCAAGTTCACTGTTAATTAGGGCTGCCTGTTAATTTGTGTCACATTTAAATCTGTGTAGCTCTTGCATTGTCTACACACAAGTACTGTACAGATTTCAGATGGTAGAGAACTTGGCATATTTTTATTTGTTTTTTTAGTAGCTTATCTTCCTTGTCTTTATGGAAAGGCTTGCTGAAAGACCTTGTCTATTGTGTTTGGATGTTGCTGCAATTTGATCGAAGGTGTTTTTAGCATCAACACTTTTCCGAAAAATTCTTTATTTTACTGCGTATCTGAAGCTGTGTACTTATGATTGACTATTAAAATCTGACATTGTTATCTAAAGTGATTGAATTTGTGCTATGTTACATAGCTTTCTTTGGATTGATATATTTTTTTTGTACTTGGGAGTTACTTTGGCTTTTTTTGAATGCAGGAATAACCTATCTTTTCTTCGCCTTGATGGAACTTTAAATCAACAGCAACGTGAGAGAGTATTAAAAAAGTTTTCTGAAGATAGTGATGTCATGGTTTGTCCAAATTTACTTTGGACTTTCTATTTATGCTCTTTACAATGCTCAACATTTGCTTAGAATAAACTGTTGTCTTCTAGGTGCTATATTCTTATATTAAACTTGTATGTGGATAATAGGTTTTGCTCATGTCATTAAAGGCTGGCGGAGTGGGAATTAACCTAACAGCTGCTTCTAATGCTTTTGTCCTGGTAGGTGCTGAATCAGTATCTGTGTTTTGGTTGTTTGATGATTTTCTCTAATACAACAGTGATTATTTTCGTGTTATTGATACCTATTTATATTTTCTTTGTTTTTGAATGTGCATTAACTTGAGGATACTGTTGGATTTATATAATACTCCGTAGCATTTTTTAATCTAATTGGCAAAATGCAATTACAGTAGTTGCTAGTTCACATTACTATGCCTTTGGTGCCAATAGACATTTTTTAACTTGTATATCCGTTAAATCTTTGATTCTACTTGAGAAAATGCATCTACATTAGCTGCTAGTGGGTTTTATTTTCCGTTTAATATTATGTTAGTAACTTCTTGATTAGGTTGGCTGAAAGAGTACTTCTTTCTTTGCTCATCACATTTTATTTAAAATAAGAACTTGGAGTTCTAAGAAATCTGTGTATTATTATTATGGTTTTCACATGAACATTTAGAAGTCAATTCTTATAATTGCATATGGTAAATCAACACTAGGGTTCAGTATATTGATCAGATTCTAGTTTGTTGGTTTTTTGTGATTATGAGGATAGTACAGGAAGGGAATAAGCTATCTTATAAATGTTTGGACTAGAAGCCTCTTTAATGTTTTGAAATGTATAATGTATGATTACACGGTAGGTCTAGTACTTGCATTATGGATTCTGCAACTTGCTGCAGCTACCTGATGTGCGAGAAAGCATTAAATATGAGACTATTTTCAATATATATAAAACTGAAACTACAAGTTTTGCTGGCCTTGTAAATTTGCATTTTCAATGTTACTAAAAATCATGGACAATGGCTGCTCGTGAAACTTGTGAATTTTGTTTGCTTTTGCATATTTACTGGATTGTCCTTGCTGTTATTCAGTCATGTGATCCACATCTTTACTGTTGGTGTTGCGTATATAGGATCCATGGTGGAATCCGGCTGTTGAAGAACAAGCAGTCATGCGCATTCATCGGATTGGCCAAACTAAGCCTGTATCAATTAAAAGATTCATTATCAAGGTAATTTTTTTCATTTTGGACCTATTTTATTTGAAACAAATGGGTTTTTCCACCAATCTACTGGCATTAGAAGTCATGTTTCACAAGCTGCCCATTTCCTATAGATCCCTTTCTATGTTGTAGCTACTAGAAAATTCAATTATGGGATTTGCACTTCCCAAGTGTCCTAAAGGACCATTTACAGGGTTTGTTTATTGCTTTTATGTGGTCCAAACACTTTATCTTTGAATGTGTTAATGTGTTATTCAACATGAACGTTCGATTGACTTTCAGTATTTGGGTTGATTTTGAATGACCGCTAACAATACACTGCATCAGGGAACGGTGGAGGAAAGAATGGAGGCTGTACAGGCTAGAAAACAGAGGATGATTTCTGGTGCACTGACTGATCAAGAAGTCCGAAGTGCACGCATAGAAGAGTTGAAGATGCTTTTCACTTAAAGACAAAAGCAAGATTATGGAGTGGCCGCACATGCACTCAGTGCTCTTCAGGTTCCGTTTTTGGTGATCTTATGTGGATGCACGAAACATGCCCCTTAATCTACCTTTACTCTTCCTGGGTACCTTAAATTGGAGGTTTTGGTCAGACATTATTATTGCTGTAGGAAATTGAGGCTATAGTTCTAATCAACACCCACAGGAGAGGGAATCTGTGCTGTTAAAGGCTGTTCGATATTGGGGTCTGAATATGGTTTTTAGATGTAAATTATATTGGCGGGGGGCTATAATTCGTGGTATGTTTGGTGATTCATAGGGAAGGTTTACGGAAGCTGATTTTTGTTGCATATGAGATTGAGTCAGATCATTGCTTTAGTGGTTCGTACATATGATGTATATTTCTGATGAAAGATTGTTAGAAGTCAATGAAATTCACTGTCATGTTTATTCTGTAATTTCTGCTCTTGCTACTTTCTGTTTTTTTTTTTTTTCTTAAACACTCCTTGATACTAATTCAAACTCCAAAAGGGAAATATTGAGTATAATAGTTGAAATGTCCTATCAATATGATTTTTTTTAAAGAACTAACTCACATTGAAGTAAAATTTCTAAAATTTTCTTGAAGTCATAAAAAGAAATCAATCATCTTTGTCTTTATTTATGAAATCAAATAACATACAATTGTTTGATTGAGAGTAAATTAATGTAAAAATTGCTTCTGTTGAAGAACACTCCCGACAACCCTAAAATTAATGTAAAACTACTCGTGGTACTGCTCACCTTATTTTCTCATAATTATTTTGTAGCTTATTTTCCCCCCGAAAAAACCAATTCCACCTGATATATAGATAGCATTATCACTTCACAACTAGTACAAACTACTTTTTGACAACATGAAAATGTGCACCGACAAAAGTTACTCTGCATATGTTGTTCTCCCTTGGTGTTGCAAGTATCATAATGCACAAACATTTCTCATCAAACCCAAAATCACATGTGGACATCTAATTACAACAAGAAGGGAGTTGAATTTAGTATGTACAGGATAAAATCTAATACATATTAACTCTTTGTTTGCCCGTAATGATTTTTATTGGTCTCAAATGCTGCAAAAGACAACCCGGTAAATTTGAATTGAAATCCCAATTAATTTCATAGGCTAAATCCATATCCACAGTGAGATGGAGAGTGCCATCTTCACAGATAGTTCCCTCACGTATTCAAGAGCAGATCCACGAAGGAACAAAGTGTTGATCAAAGAAACCGGTTGTTATAGATCAGATAACCGATACCGAGCATGCAATAGTGAAAAAAAAGTCTTTAAGATAAGAACCTAGGAATTGATTGATCCGAAATCCTGTTCCAAAGAAAAAGTGCTACACAGTTACTTATGGACTTAGAGTGAGAATACTCTTTATATGACACTTATCCCATAATACCCAGCCTAGGCCACTGATTTCCGCACACCCCAAATTGATAACCGCACACCCCCTTTTGACCTACTATATTTTACTTTCCTAATTTCCTTCTAAGTGCACTAAGTTTCACATGCCAATGCCAATGTTTTACTTTTTTATTTTTTATTTTTTAATTTTGACTTTTGTGGGTAAATTACCCAGCTCACAAATCGTAAACATTGATTTCGCTTTTTACTCCAACTCCCCTATACACATTCCACCATTAATCTTTTAACCCGAAAAGCTTCTACCTTTCATGGAACTTCACCTCTCCAAAATACCTCAATTGTAATTGCACTTCATTATAGTTAGGAAGATGGATGGAGAATTTGATTTTGGAGGGATTAATGATAATGAATTTTGGGAGCTTTTTGGGCTAGATGATTTGCAGAATGTAATAGAGGAGAATGACCATGAAGACTACAATTCTTCACATTCTCATATTCATGGTAATAATTTTCAATCTTGTTTTATTTTTTACAAGCATTTTTGTAATTAGGGGCTAGGTTTCACTTAGTTATATAATAAAATTAAGGCTAAATTAGAAAATAACACCAGTAAAAACACAAAATTTTGATTATAACACCACAAAATTTCAAAGTTTTATTATAACACCACTTAAAAAATTAAAATTTTGGTTTCACCACCAGATAACAGAATCTGTGATGGAAAATATGTGTGGGGCCCACAAATTAGTTTACCCTCCAAATTTCATCCTCTTCAATTCGATTCACTTCCTTCCATTGATTACCCAACTACTCCTCCTTCATTGAATTCTCTCTGTTAATATTCAACAACCAAAATTACTCTCAAGAATCAAACCCTAGAGTGAATTGTGTGGTTGAGAAATTGAATTGCAAGGGGAGGTATCAGTATTGGAGCAAAACAACTCAGCGAGACTTCGTTAGCCATTTCAACATCCAAAAAGCTTGGATTTTTCGTGGATTCTGACAGCAACGGCAGTAAGATTCCAAAAGAGGTACCTTTTGAACCTTTTAAAGAAGTTTTCAGCAACTAATGATGTTAATTATGCCATTTTCATGAGGAATGTAGGGTAATTTGGGAAAAAAAGTAGGAACCCTAAAACCAGTAAAATTGGGTGTGATTTACTTTGTGTACTGTGCGAACTTGTAATTAAAGTAGAATGTGATTAATTTAAGTATGAATTGGTGTAATTGGTTAATTATTTACTATTCATTGATTTTGTTGACCTGTTGACTAGTTTGTCCTTGTTTTGGTTTAAAATATGTTTGCTTTTGTTGATTAAAGTAAGTGCGTTTGACTGTGTAATTGGGGTAAGATATGTTGGCTTTTGTTGACTTGCTTTGCATCTGTTTATTGGGTAGATAAATGGCCAACAACCAAGAAGGATTAATTGATATAATATTTAGAATTGGGGGTGCTTTTGTTCCCAAAAGAGTGTAAAAAACAAAACATTTGCTTTGCTGGTGTGGTGGGTTATGTTATTGGAGGAGGGATGTGGTAGTGGATAAGATAGATGTACATTATTTGAGGGAAGCTGCTGTGCATGGGTTTGTGAATTATAATGTCCATGTCCCTCCAAACTATAGACTTTGGTATAAACAAAGAGGGAGGACCTTTAACACAGGGAGAAGGGAAATAGTAAATGAAGAGGAAATGAAGGGGTTGTTAGAGACAGTCAATGGGGAAGGATATGTGAAAGTTTTTGTGACTGCAGATGAACCCTTAAGGCCCATCCATGAGGCCCAGTCCACTCCAGAAAAGGCTGAGAGAAAGGGGAAGAAAAGTACAGGAAAGACTGTACCAGTTAGGAAGAACCCCAAGACTTAACAAAACTAACCCTGAGGGGAGTCAAAGGGAAGATTCTCCTAAACCAAGATCTAGACAGGATAAGGGTAAGGGGATAGGAAAGAGTGAAGGGGTCTCTGCTAAGAGAGAGGGGGTTTTTGGTAGAGGGAAGTTGTTGGATAAGGGGAAAGGTAAAGCTAAGTTTGAAAGGGTTTCTGGTAGTGGGAAGATGTTGGATAAGGGGAAAGGTAAAGCTAAGTTTGAAAAGGTTTCTGGTAGTGAGAGGGTGTTGGATAAGGGGAAGGGGAAAAAGAAATCTGTAGCTAAAGGATTGGTTTTTGAGGATAATAGTGAGGGCAGTGAATCTGGGAGTGAGGAGGGTATTCTTCTACTGATGGGAGTGACATTAACATACTTGGGAGCCTGGTGAGGAGGAGTATGATAGTGAGGATGAAAGGTGGTTTATACAGAATTTTGAAGAGATTTTGGAGGAGGTAACAAGAAGTCTTGGGAAGAAGTTGGATGTACATGATTAGGGGGTTGTAAAGGATCCTATATCAAGGTTGAATGAGAACTTGGATGTGAGTGAGGTTGAATTGTAGGAAGAAATTGAGGGAGAATCAGATGAGCTAAGGAGCTTGGATGGTTCATCAGATGAAGAGGACAACAATCCTTGGTTTAATGAGAAAATTGACTTCACTAAGCCTGTTGTACTTGTTAATAGGCTTAAGTTCAGCAATGTTTAAGTTTTGAGGAAAGCTCTAAGAGTGCATGCCATTGAGAATAGGTATGAATACTACTTTTTACACAATGATAGTAGTAGGATTACTATTCAGTGTAGGAATAGATGTGGCTGTAAGTTTGACACAAAGACAAGTAGGATGCCTTTGTGTATATGCAAAGGTGGAGTGAAGTGCAATTTCAAGATCCATGCTACGAAGTTAGTTAGATAGGAGACTTGGAAAATAAAAAGCATGAGGTTAAAGCATAGATGCGTGAGAAGTAGGGAGAACAAGAAGGTCACTGCAGAGTTCATTGCAGAGAGTTACCTTGAGGTGTTGCAAGACCTGGGGGTTCAAGTGACCTACTTTAGGGCTTGGATGGCAAGATGTAGAGCTAAGTTGATAATTTTTGGTTCAGCAAGAGAGCAATATGCAAGGGTCTGGGATTATGGGAAGGCTATAATGAAATACAACCCAGGGTCTGGTTGTAATGTGGTGGTAGATGGCATTGAGCAGCCTGAGCCTCCCTTGTTTATGAGAATGTATGTTTGTTTGAGGCCTTTGAAAGATGGTTTCTTGAAGGGTTGTAGGCCGATCATTGGGGTGGATGGCTGCCACTTGAAAGGAGCTTACCCAGGGCAGATTTTAGTTGTAGTGTCCAAAGATGGAAACAACATCATTTACCCTATTGCTTGGGCAACTTGTGAGGTTGAAAACATGGAAACTTGGGTTTGGAACCTGGAATCACTGATGCATAGCCTTGGGAGTGCAGATGGGTCAGGCTTCACCTTCATGTCAGACAGGCAGAAGGTAAAATTGTCTTGTTTTTTTTCTAGTCTTTTATGTGTCCTGTTCTTTATTTTGTGAAGTATGATAAATGTATTTGGATGCTGTTAAATAGGGACTGGTTGAAGCTCTAGCTCAAGTTGTGCCAAATGCAGAAACAAGGTTCTGTGTTAAAGTTCACTGTATCAGTTTTCAAGGAGCTTTTTTGGAGTGCTGCAAGAGCAACAACACATGTAAGTTTGTAGCTTAGATTATTTTGAACAAATTAAACTATGAAATTGAACTGGATTCAGTGAGCTTAGATTGTTTTAAACTGGAACACTGTTCTTGTTGTATGTGTAGCTTAGATTGTTATGAACAAATTTAAGAGCTTGACTAGAACACTGTTCTTGTTGTGTTTATAGCTTGAGTATTATACCAATGCAACAGATTAAGGAGCTTGATGAGGAGGCTTATGATTACTTGAACAATATCCCCACTCAACACTGGTGTAGACATGCATTCAGTGACAATTGCAGGTCCAACATGTTACCAAACAACATGTGTGAGACTTTCAATGCAGTTATTAGAGATGCAAGAGACAAACCTATCCTCACCCAAATGGTATGGAGGAGGAGGTACATGATGAAGAGAAACAATGAGAAGTGGGAGGACTCCAAGGAAATCACAAGCAACTTGACTCCATATGTTCATAAGCTATTTCAAAGGATGAGCTATGTGTCTAAGAATTGCATTGTTCAAGCTGCCAGGGATGAGACTTATGAAGTGCAGCTGAAGGATGACCAGGTTCTAGTTGACTTGGAAAATGGAACTTGTTCCTGCAATCATTGGCAGCTTACAGGCATCCCATGTGTTCATGCCTTTGCATGCATAATGGATCAAAGAAGTGATGCTGAGCAATATGTCCACCCTTATTACAGTATGGCCACCTACAAAGCAGCATATGAGCCTGCAATTCAACCAATGCCAGGGCCAAAACATTGGGGCAGAGTTAACATGAGAGAGCCTCAGCCACCAGCCTTCAAGGTGCAGCCTAGAAGGCCCAATTTGAAGAAAAGAAAGCTGGAGCGTGGTGATGGAACTTTTGCAGCAGGGGGGCAGCAGGGAGGAAAGAAAAGGAAAAAATAATGAAGGAATTGTGGTGGATTTGGCCACTATGCCAAGACTTGCAAGCTCCTAACTGTACCTGAACCAACTGAGCAAAGGTCTGCAGGGAGACCCCCTTTAATCTCACCATGGGTAGTTGAGTAGAGGAAGAAGAGTGAGATCAGAGCTGCTAAGAAGGTATTCTTTGGTACTTGTTCAAATTTCTTTTTTTTTTCTTTTTTTTTTAAAAAATTTTTTTGTGATGCAATTAGATGTTGAAACTTGTTTTTTTCTTTGTTAACCACAGAGTGCAGTAGGGGTTGGTCCAAAAAGCATTGGGAACAAGACTTTTCCCCAAGAGCAACCAGGCTGCGAACCACTCAACAAGAGGAAAGGTTCAAATAGTCAACAAGCCCAGCCAAGGTCCAACTAACATAGAACCCCCTCTTTCAGTCAACCTGAACCCAGAAACAAAGACACAATGCAACAGCCTGGAGTGCAGACAAGGAGAGCTAAGCTGCAGACTTTCAAACATGCAAATTTGACTCAATGAACTAGGTGTTGTTTCCTTTTTCTAAACTAGACTTTTAGGTTGTTATTTTGAGCATTAGCATGCAGTAGACTAAGTGTAACACTTAGAGGTTGTTTTTTGTACTCATAATTTTGGTGTTAGGCATTGTAAGCTTATTTTCATCAAGTCATACTCCGGTGTAGGCTTTAAAAGGCTATTTTGTTAAGAAATGCAAGTAATTTTCTCATTTGGTTTCAATGCAATTTCAGATTACTAAGTAGTTGCTTTAATCATTCCATCTAAAATATTGTATACAATACATTGCAAAAGTGGTTCAATGCCACTTATAAACCATTACAAAAGCATTACTAGTATTATTGTTCATGCCTTAGGACAAATTACATTTTAAGAATTACAAACCCCCTAATAACTACCATCACTAACATGACTAAACTAATCCCAAAAGTAACATAATGAACAGAGTGCTCTGATCTTCCATTTCTTCCATGCATCTCTATGTTCATCTTCTTCCTGTCTGAGTTTAAAGCCTTGCATTTCATCTTCAGGCTGTCCACTTCATTGAGCAAACACCTCATCTGTCTACCAAGATCATCAACTTCCCTTTTATAGTCAGTAATTTCTCCCTTCAATAGCTTCTTGTCCAACAACATATTGTTGATCACCTCTGTTTGCCAGGTTGTCCCATCAGGTTTATCCACCCGTTCAAATGCTTTATAACCCCTGCTTTCAGTTACAGCATCATAGAACTTGCATGTTCCGAACTTCCGACCAGGGTTTTCCCTTGTCCAATTGGTAAGCTTCGCAAAAGGAACACCACACTTGCACTTCTTCTCCCTTAAAGGAGAGGAACTTATGAAAGACATTTCCTGCATCAATATGCCATCCACAATAAGCAAAACCATTCCTACCATGAAAAACCATACAAATGAACCAAGGAAATTAAACAATCAGTCCTAAAAATCAAAACCCCTAATTTATTTTTGCGATGAACCCTAAGTTCATTTTTTCGCAAATATGAGGACAATTAACACACATACTTCATGAAATAAGTACGAATTATATGATTACTTACACATGTGAACTGAATTATGCACTTAATTCAACAACATAGATTAATTTACATAACATTTAAGAAAGATAACTTAGGGTTTTCTGCAGTGGTATTGACACAATTACCTGATTTCAAATCTTCCTCCCTCGAACAATGATGCTTAAATCAAACAATTTGGGCAATTGGATTGTTGAATTCGCAAAATTTGAACCCTAATTTTGTGTAAACAGATCAACAGTTGAATGATTGTGAAGGATATCGCAATTATTTAAAAGACTTTGAAAAAAATAGCCGTTGTAGTGGGCCTAACTAACAGTTCCTCTAACGTCGTAACCATTTAGGTGGTGAAACCAAGATTTTAATTTTTTAAGTGGTGTTATAATAAAACTTTAAAATTTTGTGGTGTTATAATCAAAATTTTGGGTTTTTACTGGTGTTATTTTCTAAAATTACAAATTAATCTAGGGTTTTAAAGGGAATTTTTCATAATCCTTGATAATGAGTCAAGTTGATTCCAATATTGTTTTACCTTTGTATTAAATCAGTTTATTTGCAAATTATATGTCTCAATTTCAGCTTTTTAAGGTTTGGAGATTAAAAATAGTATAATAAGATTAGATTTTTTTAACTTTGGTGTTAATCAAAACCAGAAGAGTACTATTATTGAACTCTGAGCAGTAGGCTAAGTGTATATTTTTGATGGCTTTTTGATTATTAAGAATATATTTTTATGACTATTCTTGTTAAATTTTTTGATTGTATAGGTTCACCACAATTTGATAATCATCAACCTCCTCAAATACCCACTGATATGTATCAACTTTCATTACAAAATTTTTCGAATAGAGAAACATTGTTGGAGATTGTTCGGGGAATGGACTACTCACAAGGCTTTGTTACGGTGATTCAAAAATCCAAAAAAAAAAAAATAGATGGGTTATTATTGGTTGTGATCGGGGTGGATCATATCGAACTAATTGTAGCCATATCTCTAATAGTGGAAAGAAAAAGTCAGGAACCTGATTAATGAATTCCCCATTTCAAATTTGTGGAATAATGAACCAAGACACTAGTTGGAGAGTCGAAATCAAAGATCTTTCTCATCACCATGATTTATCAAGTGATATTTCGGGACATCCTTATGCCCGACGTTTCTCAAGGGAGGAAGTTAATAAGATTAAAGAGCTGAGATGATTGCTGTTGGCATTGCTCCACGGCAGATACTTACAAAACTTCAAAAAGGTAAATCTAATCTAAAAGCAATATCTAGAACACTTTATAATGTGAAGGCTAAAATTATTAAAGATGGGCTAGGAGGTCGTTCAATGATCCAAGCTTTGATGGATGAACTTGGTAAAGGTGGTTTTATTTATGATGTTGAGTGTGATAATGAAGGACATGTGACACATTTGTTGTTTTCTCATCCAAGTTCGATTGCATTAGCAAGAATTTACTCATATACTTTTGTGATGGACTGTACTTATAAGATTAACAAGTATAAAATGCCTTTACTTGATATTATTGGAGTTACTAGTTTTAATACATCATTTCTTTTGCGGTTTTGCCTTCTTATTTAAAGAGGAGTAAAGTGATTATGTGTGCGCACTACAAAAATTTGGTAAGATTTTGGGTTGTGATAAGCAACCATCGGTGATTGTGACTGATCGAGAATTGGCTTTGATGAATGCAATTAAAGTTGTTTTCCCTAATACTTGTAATTTGTTGTGTGTATGGCACATTGAAAAAAATATTTAGCAAAGTGCAAGCCTTTTTTTGATGATGGTGATGAATGGGATTTGTTTATGTCCGATTGGACAAATTTGATTAAATCTTCAACTGAAAAACAATTAATGAAGCTTGGTTTGAATTTGAAATGAAGTATGGGAAGTACAGGGAAATTCTCATTTACATTCAGAATACTTGGTTTCCATGGAAAATTTTTTTTGTTAGAGCATGGTCAAGTGAATATATGCATTTTGGGCATGTTGTTAGTTCTAGAGCCGGAGGTTCACATGCTACTTTGAAGAAAAACCTTGAAGTTTCGAGTGGTGACCTTCGCACAGTGAAGGAAAAAATTTGTCATGCTGTTGATCATCAATATAATGAGATTAAAACACAATTGAGTGAGAAGATACACATTCCTCATGACTTGCGTATCCCCTTCTTAAGTAAGCTCATAGGTTATGTTTCTCATTTTGCATTAAGAAAACTCCTTAACAAATTTGAGCTAGCTTATTCTGATTCTTTGTCTCCTACTTGTATAGGTCAGTTTTCAAAAACTATGGGTCTCCCTTGTGCTCACGTGATGAGAAGGATGACAAATGAGGATTTAAAGCTTGACAACATTCATTACCAGTGGAGAATTGACAACATATCACTTTCAAAGAACGGAGAGAATCAAGATGTTCATGGAGATCGGATTGATGTGCTTGTATAAGAGTTACAACTCAAATATCAGCAATTGCTTCTTACTCAAAAAGAAGGTATTCAAAAACAAATTTCCCAATTTGTTAGTTCTTCAAGTCCTTGGTTCTTGAACCCATAATTCGTCAATCTAAAACTCTTGGAACTAATTCAAGAAAAAAAGAAAAAACAAAATACTTCTACAAAGAAGGATCCTTTAGCTTTTGAGATGGTCGAAAAGGTCATAAGGTGCAACATGTATGGCAACACGAACCATGATCGTAGAAGATGTCCTAAAAATACTACTCAAATTCTTCAATGTCCTTCATGCCTCCAATTTTGAATGACTTGACTAGTCCATCCACCTCTTTTGTTGTTGATTTGAACCTTTTGCCTCCAAGCTCGAATTATAATAACTCGTCGTAAGATAATTTTTTTTTTGGTAAGTTGTGTTTACATTGTCATGCTATTGTATTATTATATAAAAGATATTATATTAACATGTTTAATTAATATTGTGAAGGTCGAGAATATTTGATTTTATGTGATGTCCACGATATAAAGTGCAAAGACACTAATTAAGGTAATGTGTTTTTTTTTCGTAGTTTGGTTTTATGTTTAATTGTCTAAACTAATTATTATATACTGTTGTAGTTTTGTCGTAATGGATGTAAGTTTCGTCACTGGAGTAGTTAGTTCGAAGTTACTGGCACAAGATCTTTAGAGTAGCTTTGGTTGATGAATCGTATTCATGTATCTTTTGAGACAATATTTGTTGATTTAACTTTTGCCGAACATTTGTATTTTGCTTAATTTGAGATAATCATAGTTATTAATTTAAGATGTTTAATATTTTATAATATCAGATTGATTATAAAATGTCATTTTTATTGAAGAAAAAAATGTCACTGTTTTGAAGAAAAAAAAATGTCATTTTATATTTATGTAAGAAAAAAAAAAAATCAAACTTGACTCACGGTAGGAAACTACTGTCAGTGTGCTAGAAATATTTAACACTTGTTTCAAAATTAGAACAAATAAAAGCCACTAAAAAAAAAAGAAAAAAAAAGAAAAAAGATTAATAACTAAATAAAATACATAAAATAAAGAAAAAGTTAAATATCAATTTGCTTTCTCATGTGCAAAGTTGTGAGATTTGATTATGGAATGTGCGGTTATCAATTTGGGGGTATGCATAAATCAGTGGCCCCCAACCTAATTCGCAAACTCCAATTGATAGAGCTAACTTCTTTTCTCATTTTTTTTTTGACTTTTGCTTCTACTTATATGTGTCAATGTGTGCATCATTAATTGGAAAAATTGTCAAAAATAATACAAATTTTAAGCGGTCCGCTAAAAACAAGTCGATCTTTTAATTATTTCTGTTAATACAAATTTTAAGGGTCATCCACTTTAAACAAATTATGACCGATTGGTGACTTGATTAATGAGTATATGGGACACGTGTCATTGTTTGATTGATTTGACAATTTAATTTGATTTTTTAATTTATTTAATATTTTAAATTTTTAATTTTTAAAAGATATAAAATTATATATATTATCATTATTAATTTTTTAAAAAACCAGCCACCTATTCCCTCCCTGCCGGCATAACGTTTCCCAACACTCACCTCTCCGACGATCTCCAGGCTCCAGCCGGCGCCCCAGCCACCTCCCCTGCACCGACAACCCTGACTCCGGCATCCCGCCTCTCCCATTACCTACCAGACTCCCACAAAAACCACTAAAAACTCATCCCCAACCCCGAAACCCCAAATCGCTCCTCCCCCACCCCTAAAATCCGAGCGACTCGGACTTGAAGGGAAATGGAAGGAAAACTCCCTTAACAAAATTTTTCCTTGCCTTTCCTCCCAAAATTTCTCCCAAAAGAAAGAAATTAATTCCATTGAACTTAAATTAGTTTCCCCTTCCCTTTTTTCCCTTTACTAATGTCATACCAAACAAATAAACAATAGATTAATTCCCTTCTTTTACTAATATCAACCAAACATTGGATGCCTACGGGTCAAATCCCGGCGATGAGTACGGAGGGGGAGGAAGCTCCACGGCGGCGGGTGTCCTGCATGCCTTGCTTCGACGCCCTCTGGTTTTGCTATTGTATTTTCTCTCTCCTCTCTTCTTCTTTCAATTTCAACTATAATTTGTCACAATTTAAATCATAATTATATTATAATTAGTTTGTTTATTCATGCAATTTGTTCTCACAATTATATTCCTGTATTTATTTTTTCACAAATTCAAGGAAATCTGGTAATTATAAGCGGAAAAGTGTTAATTTCTTGGTGTGTATTTTACTAGCATAGTTTGTATTGATTGCAACACTCTTATTGAATTATTACCAGTGCAAGTTCTATGATTTGTCTTTATATTTCTATATGATTCTCCCCCTTTTTTCTTGCTGATAATTGCTGCTATTTGTGCTAAATCTTTCTTAATTTTGTATAATATCATTCAAAATTGTTTCAGGCTTTCAGTCATATTGTAGGAGTTTGTTCTTGTAATTTTAGATAATAATCAGATTACCCACTTTTCTAATTGATCCAAATTTCTGTTTATACTTGCTTCTGTTTTTCTACAGCACCAGTTCATCAGGTGCAGCAATATTATCGGCTTGGAGTTCTCGACAATTGTTCAGGGAAGTGGAGTAATCTTGTTGATTGCTTGACTTTGAAAACTAAGAGTTCAGCTGAATTGCAGGTCTGTTTAAAAACTCTTTTGCTGATGTATTGATCAAGCTTCATCGATTCTGTCATTAAAATCATAAAACCTACCATCAATTAGTGTTCCAGTCATGTAATGTTCATCTTTTAGCTGCATTCTTCGTTTGTCAATGCTTCGTACTAGGTTTATTTCCGCTAGTTGTTGGCATGAGCCACTTTTAATCTCGCTTTATAGTTTATTTATTTAAATTATGTTTAAGGAAGGGTTGGGGAAAGGTTGAAAGTTTGTAAACAATGAGTAACAAGTAGCAAAAGAAATTTGAATTTGTTTATGATTTCTTAAATTGCTACTGTTGCTTACCGACAGTTTTAGGATGCTTATCTAGTCTCTATCTTAAAGGTATTTCACCGTTATCAATGTTGAAGCCAACTGAATTTGCTTAAAGGTTATAAAGAAAATTAGAAGTCAATTATGAAGAAGAAGATACCTTGGAATATGGAATAAAATCCACCTTATGGCGTTCTCGAATTCATATATGGGATTGGTTGGCTGGGAATGATCATAGCTTTTTAACAAAGGATAGATTATAGAACAGTCTTCAGGGAATCAGGGTAGTTCTATTTAGGATCGCTGTAAAGGTGTATTGATGATCAACTAAAGCTGGTTGTTATGGTCTCCCTTTGTATATAAATAGTCTCTGAGTCTGCCCTTCCTAGAAGGTGAGGCTCGTTGAGATACTGACTCTGTTGTGTGGTAATCTAATTAAATAATCTATTATGCCCCTATTCCAGCGCAGCAGAAGCTCTTCTAAGAATAGCTTTGATATTGCTGTATTTATTCATCATGCTGGTGTATAAGAAATTCTATTGGAAGTGCAACAGAAGATCTAAAGTGCCATGCATGATGCATTATGGGGCAATTGTTGCTCTCCATGTGTATTAAGTCTGGACTATGAAGTTAATATGACTTGGATAGTCATAAGATTATTCTCATTATAAAGACGAAGATATTGGAAACTAGAGAAACATATAGAATAATTAGAATTTGCTGAAATAGCATGGCTAGAATGCCCCACCTAGGGTTTCAATTATGTTGTAAACGGTATATGAGGAAATGAAAACTTAGATACGTCTGTGTCAGTCTTGATAGATAACCTTCTGAACTTGGCAAAACTTTTTTCTTCACCCTCTTACAGCTTGTTTGGATGGAGGGAAATGGAGGGAAGGGAAGGGGAGGGAAAGGAAGAGATGAGTTTTCCTCCATTTGGACAGCAAAAATGGGAGGTGAGGGAATTGGGAGGAAGAGAAATGGAAGGAAATTATTTCCTTCCACAATTAAGAAACAAATCTTTCCAAATTAGAGAAGATTTGGAAGGAAAACTTGTTTTTATTTTCTCCAGCACATACTGTTCGTTTGTCACCTCTACCACAAGCCGTCATCTTCCGCCACATCATTCGCCATATCCGAACTTTTCTTCTTCTTTTTAAAAATTCAATCATAAGAAATTTTGTTCTCCAAAATCGATTTTAACGTATAAAAAATTCTAATGTTGAGATACATAATTTCTGGTTTTGATTTACAAAAATCGATTTTTCATGAAATCTGATTTTTATTTTCACGAATCAAGTTTCAGAAAATTGATTATGATCTTCAAAAATCGTTTTTCTGGAAAAAAAAAGGTTTTGATATTCGGAAATCAATTTTCAGAAAATACGGTCTTCTTTTTCTAAAACCAACATTCAGAATTTTTTTTGTTGAAAATCAAATTTCAGAAATTTTGGTTTTAATTTGCAAAAATCTATTTTCAGAAAATTTCGTTTTGGAAAATCGACAAGGAAGAAAATTTGCTTTCCAAAATTTTTTATTTTGGAAAATTTATATGAAAGAATTTTATATTTTCCATAATTTTATATTTTCAAATTTTGATATGTGAATTATTGATTTTGAAAAATTGAGTCAATTCATATTATCACAAGAACAAACACATTAATTCAGCAATGGGTAAAATTCACAAGAACAAGCAAATTCCCTCACTCTCTCTTCCTTCATTTTCTCTGTTATCCAAATGAGGGATTTGGTTTTTTTTTTTCACCCCTCCCCTTCATCTTCCTTCCCCTCCCTTTCCTTCCAAAAATTCTATCCAAATACAGTGTTAGTTCTTCCTAGACAGTTTACATGCAAGTGTATCTCAGTAAACCCATGTGCAAATGTGCTAGTACTCTATCCCAAATAACATTCAATTTTCTTGCCAATATGTTGGATTAACTGCTTAAGTCAGACGACTGCCTTCTTCAATAGAAGCTTTCACATAAGGTACTAATGCTATTATGGAAATACCCTCCCTTATGTAGCCAAGTAATCAAAGCATGTGTAGTTATAGAGAGTTTTCTGGCAAGTTTTTCCTGCATTCTACCTAATTATCCTATTATGTGGATCAATTGGTACTCGCAGAATAGATCATGTACTAATATAGAAGCATTGAAAAGTTATGAACACAATCTAGCGCAAGCTTTATAATTATTTGCTTTTGGATCTTGTTTGTCAGAGATATTTTTGGCTCTGTTTTATTCGATTAATCTTGTCACTTATCTAATATGAACTTATATGATCATATTTTGTCTGAAAGAAGTTACTCTGTTTTTTATTGGTGTTTCTGGTTTGAAACATTGAAATTTGCACGTTTTCCAATGCACATTTTTGACTATTAATCTATTAAATTACTCATTAAGAGTTTAAGATGAATCAAACATGACCTCCACATAATTATGTTTTTTTCTTTTTTTCCCTTATATATTGGGAATGATTTAGAAGGTTTTGTCAAATTATGTATAGTTTAGATAGACTTATTTGTGTGTGAAATTATCTGAAAAATCTTATTTTGCCTCAATTTATTTAAATTTAATGAACTTACTTGAACTTAATTTGTCTAAAATAACTCAAAGTAAGTCCAACAGAACTAGGCCATAGTTGGGTAAAAGGAAAAATGAACTTTTCTCCTCCTAGTCCGATGAGCTAATCAAAGTCTCCAATTGAGCACCACCAGACTGAAGCCTTTCTTGTCATTATTTATTTACTTATTATTTTATTTTAAAATTCATTTCTGGTGCTCATCAGATATTTAGTTATTTTCAGGTAGAAACTTGATTCTATTTCTCAATTTGGAAGTTCTTGTAGTGTCAACCGCCTTTTCAACAAAGTCTGCATTTGTGCTCAAAATATCATCTAACCAAATGCTTATCTCATGAATTTAATGGGTAAGAAAGAGAAAACAAAACAATGTTGGAAAGACAACAGTCTTTTAAATTCTGCATTTGGTGAAAGTAACATGTTCGATTTGGCTATAATCTGTTGTTGGTTGGCATTAACCAGCTGATTCAAAGAAATTGCAAGCCTACACAATCATTATTAAAATCCTAAATATTCTAGAAGCTTTCCCTCTTAGTGAATGTGTATGGGCATTTTGCCTCGTTTTGGTTGACTAGATTTGTGCTATTTGTCTTTACCTGTTATCTTCATTGTCTTGTTGATGGAAGTTGTTTCTATTATTTGCCCTTGTGAAGATTCATTTACATTAACTTAAGAAAATTTGGTCAAACAAAGCTTTCCTTCTCTTGGGGTGCTTGTTGAACTTGATTTTGCCTAAGGTAAGGCCTTTAGGCCCTTCAAGGAATTTCAATACTATTTTATAGTCAGATTTGCCACCAATGTTCTGTACTTTAAACACAATTTTTTGAATAAACTTTTTGCCAATTGATTCAAATCTAGCGAGGGAAGGACTGATAGCCTGCTCAACACCTTTTCTCAATGAAGTGATGAACAACTTACCAATTGTATGCAGCCTTTTTCCTAATTAGTATTCATGGTGGTGAGGCTGTTTTCAATGGATATGCATCAAACAATCTGCATAGACAAAGGGGAAGATAGAGAAATATAAGGAAAAATGGAACAAGATTTTGGTTAAAATCTTAAAGGAAGTTTAGTGGTTAGAGCATTAGGATCTAATGGGTTTCAAATTTCATATTTTGAGATCATAAATGGATTTTAGAGGTTAGAATATCGGGATCTAATTGGTCTCAAATTTCATGTTTTGAGATCATACAGTTGCCTTGTGGACTATGGTTCTGCTTCCCTTCTTATTTGGTTTTAGAGCTGCAGGTGCAAAGATCTAGGTTATGGTCTTAACACCCGATTTTTTTTTTCTGATAAACTTATTGGCTGTTATTTGAGCTTATTTCTAGTAGTGAGATGACCGTGGTATTCGTTATTTGTACTTCAAGGTGAACAAGGCCCTAGCTACTGTTATTTTTTTTCCTTGGACGAAATGTTGTCTACTGTTTAGTAAGAGATTCAGTGAGTTATTGATTTCCTGCTTGTATAAGGTGCTCGTCTCCCCCCTCCTGCTGTATTTATGCATGGTATGATTTCTACTCAGTTTGTGATTGAGACCTGAGCAGTGTATCTGTTGAGTGCAGGAAATTTTGGAAACACGTGAGAAAGAAAAGCAGCACATTTGGTCTTTTAGGACACCAGAAGAATCAGCTGCTAAATGGCAACAGTGGTACGGACAGTTAGATGTACCAGAGTAACTACTTCCTACGAGTTGCACTTTTTCAGAGGACACCCTCAATTACTAGTTCATTTCAGTGATTTAACGAGAGATCCATATCAAAGTGGAGACTCTAACCTTTTACAAGCTATTTTTCTATTTTTTACCAATATATTACAGAATTTTCAATTCCAATTAGGATTGAATTCTACTATTAGCAAAGCTATTGAATCAGAGGGTATTATACATTGGAACCAGCATGTGCTACTTGGACATATGAGGTAACCAAACTTATTGACTTCAATAGGAACACAGGAACACCTTGTCATGTGTTGCTGATAATTTCATCGTCGGAGGTCGTAACTTTTGCTTGAACTCATCATAAGAAATCAATCATCTTTGTCTTCATTTATGAAATAAGATAACATACAATTGCTTAATTGATACTCGTAGTAAATTAATGTAAAAATTGTTCCTGTTGATTGTGTTGAAGAATACTCCTAATAACCCTAAAACTAATGTAAAAACTACTCTTGTGGTAGTGCTTGCCTTATTATACTCTCCTAATCATCTTGCATCTTAATTTTTTTCCCCAAAAAAACCAATTTTACCTAATGTCCTAATATCATTAGCACAACTAGTACAGACTATTTACTGACAACATGAAAATGAACATCGTCAAAAGTTACATTGTATAGGTTGTTCACCCTTACTATTGCGACTTGCAAGTATCATAATGCAGAAACATTTCTCTTCTTCAAATCCAAAATCACAAGTTGATGTGGGGACATCTAGATCCAACAAGAAAGTTGAATTTGTTGGGTTAGTGTGGCCCAAATTTCATAGCCCAACTTGTTACATCTTAAGGTGTTCAATTTTTTTTAGAAAATTCTCATATATTGAGAAATTGATGGAGAATTGTGGAATAATATAGAAATAGTGAATGATCACGATGACTCTAGATTTATGTAGAGAAGTTAAAGAGCATGTGTGTAGAATTTTCCACACACTTCTTCCACCTCCATACATCAATAAATAATCTGATACATAATATACACTTTATGAGTGTCCCTCCATACATTATTTATGCTTAGAGAGAATTTACCAATAAATGTCCGCTCTCTAAGATATCATGATCGGAGTTTCAATGAGTTCCTATAGTGAGAGTTCTGTTGTAATACTCACCCTTTCAAGAGTTATTGTACTCTCCTATTTTCATATAGTGGATTATTTTTCGGCGCTTGTCGTTCGTGAGTTTTTTTTATAATTTTTTCACGTTAAATATTGTGTGTCCATTTTTACTACTTGTCTTGCCTATATTTTTCTCTTAATTATTTATCAATCTCTACATTTTTAATTTACTTTTGTCATGCACTCACCAACAACCCTAACAGAATTTAGTATGTATTAGATAAATCTAAAACATTATTAACTCTTTGTTTACGCTGTAAAAGACTTGATGTCTACAGTGAGATGGAGAGTGTCATCTTTAAAGATAGCTCCCTCACGTATTTGTATGCCGTTGAATGCTATAATAACCAGTGGATTTAAGGTGACTTTACAGACGCATTCGAACAAAGTTAATGATTTCCAGGTTGTTGTCTAAGGGACATGATATGTCAATTTCACGCAAATTAGATAATTTCTCAACACCTTAATCAGAAATATCAAATTTTGAATTGAAGAGAACGATATTTATCAAATTTTGAATTGAAGAGAACGATATTTTTTGTTTTTGATTGAATTTCTTGCAATAAAATACACAAATCAATAAGACTTAAAGTTGAAAAAAATAGTTCAACATTAACCTCTTGTTCCCCTATTAAGTCAACTCTATTAAGTGAGAACTTGTTATATACACCCGGGTGGACCGTACACTCATGAGTATTTTGTTCTCAGATTGTTTTTTATTTAATCATCAAATGAAAAGCAAACACTAACCTTGAATTACTTGGGTGTACGTACACCCGAGTGTATATAACAAATTCTACTATTAAGTTCAACATTAACCTCTTGGCCTTTTATAAAATCTTTTTAGATATAAAATCTTCAATGAGTTGCCCTACTATAAAATCTTTTAGATATAGAATCTTCAATGAGTTGCCATTCTATAAAATCTTTAGATATAAAAGATTCAATGAGTTGCCCTTCTATAAAATCTTTTTTCATACTATGTAGGTTCAACAAGTGACAAAGATGATTGATTAATGACAATAATTTATAAGAATTTTATACAAAATGCTGATTTTTGTTTATCTATTTATTCATTTTTATGCAATCTCTTCAATCGGTTATCTTAATTCGATGAAAACATGTTTGATGGAATTCACCTTGTCCGATGACTTATCAGTTGTTAGGGCACAAGAATAGAACATTAAGGGAGACGTTTTTATCATACATCACATAAATGGTTTTTTCTAAAAATGAGTTTTCAATCTTTTTCCAAAAATTCATCAGGTTTTTTCCAAAAATAAATTTGTTAATCTTATTCTAAAAATTAATTTTCAATCTTATGTAATAGAGTACATAGGATACATACAATATACCTAATCATTTTTCCTGTTTAATCCCATTGTCTAGGCTATCAATGAAAGAATTTAGTAAATATACACTTTACAGTATACTATTATATTCTATGTTTATACTCTAGGACTATGATCATGGAATTGCCATCCATGCTTAGCTTCAATGAACTTATTGAAGAAATAGGATTATGTATTTTCAGCCAAGTAACTTGATAATGAATTCCAAGCACTGTTTGCCACTGAAGGCAGCCTCAAAGAATCAGAAAGACGATCCAAGGATTGCACGGCATTAGAATCAAGAACTATCTGCCTGGTTGCTGCAAAGACTCCGATTACCATAATTAACGAGAAAACACATGCAAGGATGAGATTCAACCAAAAAATGCAACTTCTTTTGGATGGTTTAAATGTCAAGTTGAAGAAGATGACAGGCAGGATAAAATCGAGGGGTACAAAGCCAAATGCTCCGATGAGTGCATTGACATCGCCAAAAAATGGCAGCAAGCCGGCTATGGTAGTGGCTATCATCACGGAGATGGACCTTGAGATTACTCTTGATGTCACATTGCGAAGGGAAAATGGTTTACACGTTGGATCAACAAACATTTTCTCTAGAAGTATGTTAGCTGGTTGCAAGTACACCTGTTTGAAGCAGGAAACTAATTAGTTTAAGATGTAACTTTGATATATAGGAAATCACTTCTAGGAAAAAAGTCTTTTCTCTTCACCTAAAAAAAAAACTCTTTCTAAGTTGAAACGAACGAATGCTAATAAGATCATGACTTTATAAGAGAGATGTTATGTAATTACCCCAGAAACAGCGGATACTTGTAGGATAATGAAGCTGATTGTCGTAATAAGAAACCATTTAGGCACCAAAACATTGCCATTGTTGTCGATGAAATTGTCAATTAAGAAACTTTTAGTACCATTACCAAAGGCCCAATACCCTGAGGCTGCAACACTGAAGAAAGTTAAGATCACCACTGTGTAACAAAGACTTAGCCCCTTGAACATCTTCCCCTTCACTGGTGCTGCTATAGTTGCCTGTAAGATGTAAAATATTTGGTTAGATACTTACAGACATTACAGTCATCGTGTCTTTGATTTCAAATATAGAAGAGGAACAAACCTGAATTTCGGGGATGATTCCATTCCCAAATGACGCAGCAATCATGGTAATTGCTGTGAAAGATCCAAATATCTTGTTTTCGGTACTCCCAACTATTGAGTAGTCTTTTGGTTCAGGCGACGAATTCCCTGCAAACACATCATAATTCATTAACCACTAATGCTAGGATTAAATCCTCAGATTTTTGAGCATATACTCATCTATAGTTGAACTGTAGGATGATTATTATTGTACCTATGTAAATGGCACCAGCTGCAGCAAATGCACTGTAGGAAAGGCATAAAACTAGAGAAACTAGGTTGATGTGTCTTAACGAGTGGAACGAAGGTACTTGAGCCACCAATAGTACTGCACCTCCATACATCATCACAAATTGATAGACTTCCACTTCGCCGTTTGGCCATATCAGAGAGTAAATTGTCTGCAGATAGGCAAAACTAACAGCATTAGTTCTCTGAACTCTGTAGTAGTAATACATCATTGTTTTTTCAAGCACATTAGAAATCAAGTGAAGAGAACAAAGCCGTAGTTATACGGAATAGCAATGACCTTCATGCATTGTCCACCAAGTATGATCAAGCTAACCACAGAGCCGTAGCAAACAGCAAGCTGGAGCGGCCCCACGAAATATCGACCCCATGCCTTTCCTGTTATAGTACTTGGTACATTAGATTCGATAACAAAACCTCAGCATATAAAGTCTCAGAAAATATTGATGCAGAGGTGATAAACAGAGGATTACACTAGCTAGTTGCTCTACTTTCTTCACATACTTTTAACTTTTGTCAAATTCATAGTATATGTTCAAAGACCATATTTACACATTAATTCTAAGTTTATTACTGCTATTATTTACGGAGTAGTATTTTTACTATTATGTGCTAGTAATATATATATGTTACTTGTTTGTGCTAAGAACAAGTCAAGACAGGAATGCTTTTATGAAAATAAAATTGGATTTCCTACTTCAAATATTTTTTAACGCGAAATTATATTTTTCTAGATCTGCCACTAGTCTATATCAAACTATCATCAATATAAAACAGATTAATTATTAATATCGAAATCCACCATAAATCAGGAAATTTCAGGTGTAGGGGTGTTAGTCTTACCAAGAATATGCTCAGCAATGTCTTGAAATCGAAGAAATCGGAGACCCTTAGATGCATAATGCTCCAGAACCAAAGATAACAAATTGTAAGTGTAAAAAGTAACAAGAGCTCCAACAATAAGATACATCATTCCTTTGTTCCATCCAAGTAAGCAAACAGCATAAGGCAAGTTTAGAAGAGGTGGAGCTACTATTGATGTTGTTAAATGGTATCCACAGTGTAGCCATGTTCCTGTTATATTTCACAAGATACAGCATGAAAAAATATATTCATCAGTATATCGATACATATCGACCTGTTAAAACTGACTCATATCTGATTACCAGAGAATAACAATGACTCGGCAACAAAAAAAGATGATAGAGTTGTAATTACCATGAGATTGCATATCATAAAGAGAAGAAGCATCAACATCATCAATTTCTTTGTTGGGAAGAAGAGGAACCACTAAAGATTCTACTTCTTTACAAGTTTTTGTTGTTGGAACACTTTCACTACCCATTTCTTTACTTTTTTTTTTTATATATTTTTTCTCTCAATTATTTTAGATGATCTTATTTTTGTGTTCTTTCACACTTTACTTGCAATGGGAACCCATCTTTTTTTGGCTTTCCTTTTATATGAGTTTGAAGTTATTTGGATTTTGGACGCAATGATAAGTAGTCATTAAGTCAACAACTAACCTATCTTCCACGAACTCACGCAGCAAACACGCGGGGAAATTAAAATTAGATATATATAAATACGAGTAATATTAAATGAAATAAATATAAATATCTGTAATAAATTAAAGGCCCCACTTTGAATTTATCTGGATTAAACAATGAAGAAAAGTCAGATTATGTATTCTTGACCAAAAAGAGTTTATATAACGAGCAAAACTAAAAATTGAAAAAAAATTAAGGGATTGTAAAAAAAAATTTCATTTAACTTTTTAAGAAGGCCAATTATAGACACCAAAATACCAAATGACCTAATTCTTAATATTTTAAGCAATGTAATCTTAATATTTTAAAGTTTTATTAAAAATAGGGTTGTAAATGAGCCAATATCTCCCGAATTACTTGGTTAAAGTTCAGTTTAAACTCGTTCCATTCTCTTACAGAGTATGATATTCGTCTTTATTATGGAAATTTGTTCATTACAACTTCTACATTGAATTGGTATATTATAATGTTCGATATATTTGATGTTAATAAACTTAAAGTCATTTAGTTAATCCAAAATTTAAACAACGGTTATAATATAGTTATGTTTTTTTTTGAGCTATAGTTATAGAAAATATATTGCCCGTGTTTATACTACCTGTGTTTCCTATTATGTTGGACATAATAAGAAATGGAGTGCCACAATGGCTTTTTTTTTCTTTTCCAGATACAAGATGTTAATGGTGATCTTGTACACAATATTATAATTAATACAAAACAATTATTATTGGTTCTACACAATATTATAATTAATACAAAACAATTATTATAAGGTTGACAATTATAGTTAGCTAAAAAGTTCATTTGCATGATATTAAGTTCGTTAATGGTTGTATATATACTTGCACGTTTCATAATAGTAGGTGTATATTTTCAAAAAAATTCCGCAATTATAATTTTCAATTTCCACATTGTTTTTACGAGCATAAAAAACCATTTAGCAACTCGCAAGCCGCCAATTGCTGGTCCCTAACCTTTAATTATAGTGTCACATTATCATTCCACTTGATCCACTTTAGTAATCCTTTTTTTTATTTTATTATTTTTAGCGTAACTTTGTTGAATAGTCCTTACTTTTGTGGGGTTGTTGGCGTTTTCGGAGTAGTTGCCAAGGTAGCCAATTTGACAATCAACTTGACCTTTAAAGCTACTACGTACTAGGTACATAATAATTAAAGCGGGTCCAATATTATAAGTAGCTGTCTAGTACGAAGTATTCATCATGTTTTCGAGTACACTTAGAGTTGGATATAGTCAAAGGATCGAACAAGGTCATTTATGAGCTTATGCTTATTCCTGTAAAACAAAAGAAAAAAAAAAAAAAAAAAAAAAAGAGCTTATGCTTATTTAGAGTTATCCAAAACTAATAATATCTAAGAACAGTTAAGATCAGATTTTGTAGGCCCGACGGGTGTTTAGATATATATGTGCAAAATAGTCTATTGTAGGCTTACCTACATAAACGAGACCAAGGATAAGGAGTTCTACTTTGTTATTGTAAAATGTATATGAGCTCGAGGTTTACGAATGTATATGTTTTTTTTATTTTTTTTTTATTTTTTATTTTGAACAAACAAATGTACATGGTAGTTTAAAGACAATTAAAGTATAATTGTAATATCATAAAATTATAATTGTATATAATTTCATATAGAGTAATCTCTCTACCTAATTCGATACTTGTATGTAATTTAAAATTTTGAAATCACATATTTTTTCCAATAAATGTTGGATGTATAATAACAAAATAATATCTAATTAAAGCCTGTAAAAGCAAATAAAAGTTAATGAATTATTACGCAATTATCACATGATGAACTTTTTTTTGTTTATCAACCACATAAACTAGAATTTCTCAATAACTATATTGTATAAACCTAGTTGTTTTCTAGACTATCAATTTCAACTCGTTTGATCACATGTCTCAAAGATATGTCATGTTCTCCAATAATGAGTTACATTTTTCTTTTTTAGCTTTTTGATTTGCAATGGTTACAATGAACAACTACATACATATAGGTTTACATACACACATTTTATGACCTAAACCTTATAAAAAAAAAAAACTCTTCGAAAAAGATTTATGTGATCAATTTAACAATATTTATGCTCTATCTAAGAAACAACATCCTCTTTCAAATCCAATGCAAAAGCTAGAAATATGAACTCAAGCTTCACCAATTTAGCGAAATTTTCATACATTAGCAAACAATTGATAAGATTTAGCATCGAGAATGATTTGCCATACGGCGGCCACTGATCCAACGAACGCTAATATGGAGAAAACAACGGCAATGCTGAGATTCAACCAAAATATGAAAGTACGCTTCGAAGGCTTGAATGTAAGGTTGAATACAATGGCAGGCAGAACGAAGTCTAGAGGAAAGAAACCAAAAGCTCCAATGAATCCGTTTATGTCTCCGAAAAATGGTAGCATTGCTGATGTTATTGTTATTATGGTGACTGAGAGAGACCGCGATATCACCCTTGGGATCACATTTCGTAGAGAGAATTGACCACTTTTCGGATCTGCCAATACTCCCTCTAGTACTTCATTTGTGGGTTGCAAATATATCTGCACAAAAAAAAAAAAAAAAAAAAATCACATAATAACTTGCAAAATATGGCAATAACCCTATTTTTCAAAGGTCAAATAATCTTGTATGTGGGGATCTCATGATTAATAAGTTATCGTGAGACGAGATTATTTAGTGGTAGATAAACTTGTTACTAAGAAGTATTTGCTTTAGGGCATAATTTTAGTGTAACAATCTATTGAGACGGGGAAGAGTGAAGTTGTTACGTACCACACCAACAGCGGCAATTTAAAAAATGACAAAGGCACTTGTCATAAAAACGAACCATTTAGGCAGCAAAGGGTTTCCATTAACAACAAAGTTGCTTAATATCTGGCCTTGGGCTTGGTTCCCAAATGCCCAGTAACCTGTTACTACGACGCTAAGGAATGTCGTTGAAACTATACTGTAACACATGGTTAGTCCCTTGAACATCTTCCCTTTCACTGGTGGTGCAATTGTTGCCTAACAAAGTTATTAGTAAAATGTATCATATGCAATTAGTGATATGTACTTTTTTGATTAAATTAAGGGTTAGCCAAAAACTTAAGTTGAGAAGATATATCAATTCAAAAAACCTGAATTTCTGGAATAATTCCATTTCCAAAAGTTGTTGCAATAATCGCTATTCCATTGAAAGCACCAATTAAGCGATCCCATGAGTTGCCGACTAGTGAATAGTCTTTCACTGGCCCTTTCGATGTATGCCCTACATGTCACAATACAACACATTATATATATGGTCCTTAACAACATTAGGATATCATGTCAAAAAAGAATAAATAAAACAACATTAGGATATATACTTTGCAAATGTAATAAATACCGTGAACGAATAGTAAAAATTACACTTCTTTTTAATGTAGACTATTCAATCACATATATTAGTAATTCGGTATCTAATTTGTCTGCACATAATGCGTGCTATAGATGCAGTCCTAAATTTATATAGTATATATATACATCATTCATTTTATGAGAACAAGTAAAGATCAAGGACACATTAGGTAATTTACGTGGACACCACACTATCTCACGGACCCCTGACTTGTACAATAGTGATGATATATGGAAAACATAATTTAATTATGTTACACTCAAGATGTAAGGTGAGATGTGTGAAATAATACTTTGTACCATGTCAGCATAAGCATAACAAACTTATGCCACATCAGCTGAAGGTTGTTAGAAGCTTTTAATTATGTTATCAATTGTAATAACAGGACATTTATAAGCCACTGTACACACGCTTTCCTCATTCATTCAATTCAATTACTTCTCTCTTATTTTCTCTCTCTAGAATCTTCCTTTGTATACTGAATATTCAAGCTCACCATTAATGGAAAACTTCCTTTCTTTCCTTTGATTCATTCATTTTGCTGGTTTTATATCTTCATTGAAGACTTGTAACATGGTATCAGAGCGAGCGATCGATTTTGGAGCTTCTAATGATTCTTGAAGCGTTTTTTTTAGCAGCTTTAATGGCGGATTGTTGGTAATTCATTTTTACCTTGCTTCGAAATATTTTGAGCAAATTCTTGTAAGTTTGTTGGTGTTTCTGGTTGTTGATTGTTCGAATTGAGCATTAATTGTTTCGAAATTGGTTGTTCGATCCTTGCTTTTGTGTTTGAATTGAGCAATTTGTGATAGTTGATTGTTTTGTTGATTCTGCATTTTCTTGACAATATGGGAAGTATGAACTCATAAAGAGTTTTAGATCTTAATCAAGATCTAACTAGTCCTTACTATTTGCACCCTTCTAATTTTACTGGAATGAAGCTTGTTTCTAGTGTGTGTGTGATGGAAATGGTTATGGTAATTGGAAAAGAGCAATGGTGATTGGATTAACTGCAAAGAACAAAATGGGTTTTGTTGATGGAACCTTGCCTAAACCAGTTGATGCTATGACTTTGAAGGCCTGGAATAGATGTAACAATATGATTATTGGGTGGATAATTGCTGTTCTTGACCCACAAAATAGCCACTAGTATTTTGTTTGTTGAAATTGCTAGAGAGATATGGTTGGATCTTGAAGAGAGGTTTGGTCATGCATCTTTTGCTCAGTTGTATGCATTGCAATAGGATATATCAGGTGCTGCACAAGATAAGATGTCTATTTCTGAGTACTATAATCATCTTAAGAAACTATGGGATGAGCTAGACAATCTTTGTCCTCTGCCTTCTTGCACTTGTAACAATTGTAGTTGTGCTTTAACTCAGAAGTACTTCAAGATACATCAGGATCAGAGGTTAATGGTGTTTTTAAGGAAGATTACAAATAACATTTTCATGATGCCAAGTCTACCAACCTTGGCTTAGGCATATAGTATGGTTTTGCAAGAAGAGAGGCATAAAGCTTTGAGCACAATGACAAGGTTACTGAACCAGTAGCTTTTGCAGCAGATAGAAGAAGATTTGATGATAGAGGTGGTCAGAATTATAGGAATTTTGGTTCTTATGGAAGAGGATACAATCAGAATGGCTCTAACAAGTTTGCTCCAGGAAAAAGAACAATCAATTATTATTGTGATCACTGCAAGATGACTGGTCACAATATGGAAAGATGTTTCAAGCTGCATGGGTTCCCTCTAGGATATAAGGGGAACCAATCATTTTCAGGTGCTAAGAAGTTTGCTAACTGTGTTGAAGGAAACACTGGTTTTGATGAAGCTGAATCTTCCGATCAAGCAAGTCTGAGAAACTTGGCTGCTAGTTTCACTTTGGAAGAATTGACTCAGATGAGGTCATTTTTGAACAAGCAAAAGACAGAAGACAATGGGGATATCAATGCTATGTTTGCAGGTAAATAACTATTGTTTCTTATCTTCTGCTTATAGTAGTGGCTGGATAGTATATAGTGGTGCTAGTGACCATATGTTTCATAGGCCGGAGATGTTTGATTCTTATGAAGTACACATGATCAAAACAATTATATAACAATCTCTGATGGCTCAAGGGTAAAAGTGACACACATAGGAACAATTACTTTAAGTTATAATCTCATGTTGAAGAATGTGTTGTATGTTCCAAGTTTTCAGTTCAATCTCATCTCTATGCACAAGTTATGTCAAGATGGAGGCTGTACAGTGGAGTTCACTACTGACCAGTGTATTGTCCAGGATCAACAATCTTTGATTCCACCACTACTTGTTCTTGGTAAGGTTGGAAATGGACTCTACTTTGTATAAGCTTGTCTGATCAATGGTGCTGCATTGCAGCTTCTCCAGTTTCAAGTTCTTTTTCTTCTTTTGTTTGTTCAAATTCTTTAGAACAGGAAAAATTGTTGCATCTTAGATTAGGTCATGTTCCTTTCAATCAATTGAACATGGTTCAGAATAAAGTAGATTGTAGAAGGTTGGGTAATGAGGTGATTTATAGTATATGTCCTGCAGCCAAGAAACATAGAAAATCTTATCCTAGTAGTGCAATTAAGACTACTTTCCCATTTGAAATGCTTCATGTGGATGTATGGGGCCCATACCAGTCTAAAACACACAATAATTGTAATCATTTTCTGACTATTGTTGATGATTACGCAAGAAGTGTTTAGGTACATTTGATGAAATGTAAGACTAAGTCTATTGATATTTTGATCAATTTTGTGGCTTTTGTTGAGAGACAGTTTGATGTTACTGTTAGATTAATCAAATCTGATAATGCCAAGGAGCTTTGTGAAGGAAATATTTTGTTGTTGTACACCAAAAAGGGTATATTTTCAATCCAAGCTTCCTGTTTCCTTTTGGGGAGAGTGTGTGCAGTGTGCTTCTTATTTGATCAACAGAATTCCTTCACAAGTATTGAACAACATGTCACCTTATGAGAAGTTGTATGGAAAGACACCAAACCCTGAGCATTTAAGGATTTTTAGGTATTTATGTTATGTCTGTACACCAAGACAACATAGAAGTAAAATAGAGCCTAGAGCTGATCCTTGTGTGTTTGTAGGATATTCACCTACACAAAAGGGATATAAAGTTCTGCATCTGTCAACTAGGAAAATCACAGTTTCCAGAGATGTTGATTTTCATGAAAAACACTTCCCATTCCACATTTCTGTTAAACCTCAATCTTCACCTACACCTTTCTTTTAACCATCCCATCCACCAAACCCTTCTCCTTTTCTTGATGATGAGGTTCCTGATGTTTTTCATACCATGACTAACATTCCAGACAGTCTTGCTACACCTCACTCCATTTCTTTTCCTTCTTCTCCTAACTCTTCTTCTGTCTCATCTTCTTCCCCTTTTATTCCTCCACTTTCTAATCCTCTCTCATCTCCTATTGTTGATATGCTCAAATTACTCCCATTCCAATACCTGCACCTTAACCAGTGAGACATAGAAAGCCACCTAAGTGGATAGATGACTATTTTTGCGGTAGTGTTGCAGTTGTTTCAGATCATTGGTGCAACATGGTTTCTTACTATCAATTTTCTTCTGATCACAAAGCATTCATTGCTAATTCTCTTCCTCTTAAGGAACCTTCTTCATACAAAGATGCAGCTGGTGATCCTAATTGGAAGTTAGCAATGAAGAAAGAAATTAAGGCACTTTTGGATAACAAGACATGGGATTTGGTAGATTTGCCACCTGGGAAGAAGGCTATTGGTCGTAAGTGGGTCTTCAAAATCAAGTTAAAGAAGGATGGAACAATTGAAAGATTTAAGGCTAGGCTAGTGGCTAAGGGTTTTAACCGAAAGTATGTGATAGATTTAAAAGAAACCTTCTCACCAGTTATTAAAATGGCTACTGTCAGAGGTATCATTGCCTTGGCTGTTCATAGAGATTGGACTATTTTTCAACTAGATGTGAACAATGCCTTCCTGAATGGGGACTTACATGAGGAAGTATATATGAAGATGCCAGATGGGGTTCGTAATCTAGGAAACAAGGTGTGTAGACTCAGAAAATCTTTGTATGGTCTCAAGTAAGCAAGCAGACAGTGGTTTGAGAAATTGACTTCTGAATTGGTGATTTTAGGTTATGTGCAATCCAAGAATGATTATTCACTCTTCATTAAGAGTAATAATCATCACTTCATCATTGCTGTAGTATATGTTGATGATATTGTCATCACAGGTTCAGATGTTCTTCAGATTACTTCTTTGAAGCAGCACCTACATGATGTCTTCAGCATAAAGGATTTGGGGGTTCTCAGTTATTTTCTAGGTATGGAAATTGGTTATAATAACCACTGCATTACTTTGTCTCAGGCAAAGTTCACTAGAGAAATTCTGGAAAGTGGTCTTAACCCTTTCAAGTCTTTTGCAACTCCTTTGCCACTGCATTTGAAGCTGAATTCTGATGATCGTGATGTCCTAGATGATCCTCTATCTTACAGGTGTCTTGTTAGGAAATTAAATTTCTTAACACACACTCGGCTAGACCTTGCATTCACAGTTCACTCCTTGAGTCAGTTTATGCAGATTCCTAGATCACCTCATATGCAAGCTTTAACACATGCTCTCAACTATGTGGCATCTACTGCTAATCAGGGCATCATTTTCAAAGGTGGTTTAGACCTGAAATTACAGGCCTTCCTAGACTTTGATTGGGCTGCTTGTGTTGACAGCAGAAGGTCAATTATAGGATACATCATGATGCTTGGTTCTTCACCCATTAGCTGGAAGTCTAAGAAGCAACCTACAGTATCTAAATCCTCCTCTGAAGCTGAGTACAGAGCTATGGAAGCTACTGCCTCCGAGGTCAACTTGGTTGGTCAGAATTTTTAGGTGATCTTGGAATCACTAATCTGAAACCTATAACCTTGCATTTTGATAACTAGTCTGCACTGCACATTGCTAGGAATCCGGTTTTCCATGAGAGGACCAAGCACATTGACATTGATTGTCATTTCACCAGAGAAAAGGTGCTTGAAGGTTTAATTCAGCTCACTTATCTTCCTACAACCTCTCAACTAGTTGACATTACGACCAAGATACTGCCTTCTCCTTAATTCAATGAACTGAAGTCCAAGCTTGGCATGTCTATTACACTCTAAGCTTGAAGGGGGATGTGAAATAATACTCTGTGCCACGTCAGCATAAGCATAACAAATTTATGCCACATCAGCTGAAGGTTGTTAAAAGCTTTTAATTATTATTCAATTGTAATAATAAGCCACTGTACACACGCTTTCCTCATTCATTCAATTCAATTACTTCTCTATCTTATTTCTTCAATTCTCTCTTATTTTCTCTTTCTAGAATCTTCCTTTGTATACTGAATTCGAGCTAACCATTAATGGAAAATTTCCTTTCTTTCCTTTGATTCATTCATTTTGCTAGTTTTATATCTTCAATGAAGACTTGTAACAAGATGTAATTAAACTTCTAATTAAGAAGAATTTTTTTGTTTGTTAACTTTGTTTATGGTTGAGAATGACTGTGTTGCTTGTGTCATGTGCAATGGTGTACTAGCAGGCTATATATCAATGACGTGTGTAGTGTTTTGCCTAGCTAGGGTTGAGAATGTTTTCCCTCATCACTATTGCTTTAATTTTCAATTCATTACATGGAATTTATAGGTTTTATCCAATAGAGATGTATATCGTATACTCGAGCACCTATGGATATGTTGTATTGTTGTTAACATGATAATTTCTCTGAATAGAATGTGTATGATAGCTAGGCCTATGGTGTGTGAGATTACATGGTACGAGCATGTGCATGCATGCTACTTTTGAAATTGTTAGGAGCAATGTACCTTCCTTTAGATACATCAAGGTGCAATATAGGTTTTGCGCATATAAGCGTAGCTTGAACATGTGGAAGACATGCATATACACTCTCATTCCCATAATACCTTACACACACTTTTAATTGGACATGTTTGTAAACACGTTAATTTGACTTGATATCTCTTTAAGTATATTTATCAACAAAAATTAGACAATTTTAAAAACACACAACAAAAATCAGCTATAGTCATCATATCAAAAAGTAAGCACATAAATAATGCAACAAAAAAGTAAAACCAGGTAAGGTATATGAGACAAGGAGGCACATAATCAATCACGTGTTTAGTTTCAATAAGATAAGAAAAAGCAATGAATGATTTACCTATATAGATGGAGCCAACAGTGACAGCGGTACAAAAACTAAGGCATAGTAGCAGAGAAATGAAGTTAATATGGCGGAGAGAGTGAAACGAGGGCATTTGAGCTAGGATTAGCATTAGTGCTCTAAATATGATTATGAATTCATAGAGCTTCATTGTACCATTTGGATTGAACAACAAGTATATAGCTTGAGGAATAAAGTTGCATTGTCACTAAGTTATTAGCACGTGTGACTATATCATATATTTAATCATAAAATTTGAATGGAAAACATTGTTTGAAATAAGTTAAAATAAGTTGAGAACAGAGCCTAACCTTAATACACTGGCCACCCAAAAGACAAGCGCCAACTACTGCGCCATAACAAACTACAAATTGAACTGGGGCCACTACATACTTTCCCCATCTTGGACCTGCCAATGTTAACAAATTTAGTTACTCCCTTTCTCCCAAAATAGTAGCCTCATCTCAATGCCCACAAATTCTTTTGCATAGTTTTAAAGACACAGTCAACTAGCATTTAAAATTGGAAAGTGTCACGAGTCATTGTGTAGATAACAATTATGCATAAATTCATGACTTGATTTTTGTAATTGTGAGGAGGGTGTGCCCGTCATTGGGGATCCTTCTCCTTTATGCCCATGGCCCTTTTAAAGGCTAGGACTTTACATCGTTTTAAGGCGTGTTAGGATTTGAATTCCTGACTGTTTGGGGGACCTTGAATTAGAGTTGATCCTATCATGATGCTTTTTTTGTAAGAAACTAGTAAGGAGTTGCCAATGAGTTTTAGTAAAAACCCATAAACCTCGTTCATGCATTTCTCCCAAGTAGAGTTCAAGGGATATTTAACATGAATCATAAGTTCACCCCTGCCCAAATTGGTCTACTTGTACCAGAAATGAGTTCGGGAGCGAGGGTACTACAATAACGTTCCTTTTAGGGAGGAATCACTATTCTAGCCCAAGTGCGGCCTTTACTAGCTCTTTCTTTTTCACAATTTCATTACCAAACAATATATGCAATGTGATACCTAAAACTAAATTAGTTGATTTTACTTACAAGCATTAGTCACGTAGGAATTACATCGCAAAAGTCATTATTCTTATTCATTCAAATTCGTGAAAGAACAAAAAGTAAACAAGATTCGCCTTGGCTTAGGTGATAAAACAATCAATTAATTTGTCCAATTCTAGTCTTGGTTAACGAAAGAATACTATGTCAAATTAATTGATTAAAGTTTATTAAAAGTGATCAAACATCACTAATTAATTGATTAAAAGTTATTTAAACAAGAAAAGAAAAGGTGTTTTATCTAAGTGCTCGAAATTTTACCACTTTTCCTTGCTAGATCTTTGCTTAGAACACTTATGGACTCCTTGTTCGGGAACCTCCACCGTAAGAGCAAATGATTAAAAGGGTGAGTGTTTAGGACAAGGGGAAATGATTAGTGCATAAGATCACAAGGTTTCTGCTGACTTTCAGGTTAATTTCTGTGTGTTCAAAGCTTCGTATTGCACCCCTATTTATAGGGAATGGATGAATTTAGGGTTTTGAACATTCTGCCACAACAGGTGGTGCATGCATCTCGAAAGGTCGCGCGCGGCTGTTGCGCGCAAGTGGTTGAGTTGTGCTGCTGAGGGCAGCGCAGCTAATTGTCTTGCGCGTGGCTTTATGGTAAGATTTGATTCAACATTTTTATAAAATTCTGAATCTTCCGCGAGCGCACCACTTGAGGTCGCGGTGGACATCACGCGCAACCTTGTGGGTTGCGCTCGCTTGGCTAGCGCGACTCCTTGAGTTGCGCGCGGTTTTTCTTGCGGTAGCCTCAGATTTTAACTCAAGCGCCTCTAAATCCGTCAAAATTAGGTTTAATCTTTGGGATTAGGCCTAATTACTGATTGGGCTTAGTTTTAGTTAGCTTTGGTTCATTTCGTATTGGGTGAAGCTAGTTGTTTTATGTGTTTAAGCCTTAATCAGCAGTCCATAAGTATTCTTTGCGTTGATCCAACACAAAGATGGTTTTATTTATCGTCATAGCACTTCAGGTCGGGACAGGGGACCAAAAGTAAATGTCTACAATAAGCCCCCACTTTGATAGAGTCTAGGATAGACGATGATCAAAGTAGCCAAGGAAATAATTCCGAGACTCATTCTGCGAAGTTCCTTAAAGATAAAGAATCTTTCAGTTGTGTTGAGAACGTAGAAATTAAAGATGGAAATATCTAGTGGACCACGCGCTCACCTGCTCCACCCGTCTTATTGGATGGGTGAAAACCCGTTTCAAACGGATAATAGGCGGGTGATGGATTAACAGATGCGGCTGACGGATCGGATTCGAGTGGAAAATTTTCACCCATCACCCGATCCGTTAACCTAACCCATCACCCGATTATTTTAAAAAACTATTTTTTTTTTAAATTTCTGAAATTTTTTATATTGGGCTAGGCCCAACTGAAGCTAATCTCCTAACTTCTAATTCAATATTGTAATTCCTAAACCCTAACATTCCAAAAATAAAACCACCACCGCTTTCTGCCTCTCTCTCTTGCCTCTCTCTGCGACTCTGCCTCACAATGGCACCACTGCAACGACGGTATGGTAGCAGCAACTCCAGCAAGGAAAACGACACCTTTTTTTTAACAAATTTTGTTAGTTCATTTGTTTAATTCAATTAATCCGTTCATATGATTTTTGTTTGTTCACTTGTTTAATTCTATTATATATGTTGTTGAATTGTTGTAATTGTTGCTGTTAATTTCTGCATTTTTTATTCGAAAGTAATTCGAATTTGCTGCTTGTTTTTAGGGTTAATTTCATGAATTTTCTGGTTTTTTTTTTATTTTTTTTTACAAATTTGCTGCCTTTTTATCACGAATTTGCTACCTTTTTTCACGAATTTGCTACCTTTTTCTTCACGAATTTGCTGCCTTATTTTTCACGAAATTAATTCGATTTTAATGCTTGTATTTAAGGTTATTTTCACGAATCTGTTGCTTGTGTTTAAGGTTCATATGTATATTTGAATTTGCTATTTTTTTAATTAATTATTGTGAATTTGCTGCTAATTTAGGTAAGGGAACTGATGTTTTGGATGATAATGAATCTGGGTATTTTTCTTTAATCCTGCTTGTAGAAATAAAATGAAAAATTGATTAAACTTTGTTTGATAGTTCAAATCAAAGTTTAATTTTTGTTTTCGAATATATGTAAGATTGAATACACCTTTATTTTATCGCTAGTGAAATCGTAATTAATTTTGTTCAAGCGAAAAATTTCAGGTTTATAGTTCGTCATTAGGTGGCACGTGCAACGTCAGTGGTTGCGCGTGCCTACCGTGCGCAACCAATTTGATTGCTCGTGGCTGGCGTAACTCATTGAGTTGCGTGCGGCATTTGTGCTACGAGTGATTTTTTTTTACCGAAGTTTGAAACGAGTGAATTTTTTTTTGATATTTTATTACCCCCCCAAGTGTGGGGAATTTTTCGTGAAGTTCGAAAAAATCCGAACACTTGAATGGCTCGTTTCGATTGATATATTTACCCCCCCAAGTGTTGTGAATTTTACCGTGGAGTTCGGTAAAATTTAGAACACTTAAGCGAGAATATGTATTTTTTTTAGGTCTACCCCCGTAAGTGTTATGAGTTTTACCGTGGAGTTCGGTAAAATGCATAACACTTAGAATCTTTATTTGAATGCTATGAAATTTGATTTAGAATTTTGAATGAACGAGTTTATCCGGAATTTATATGTAATATTTTTTAAGGCGATCAATGTTTATTAATTGATGTATTTCGTCGCCGTCAATATCCATTAATCTAACATCCCCTCCTGATAGAATTTCAATATTACACAGTATTGTCCTCTCCAATTGGGTTTGAATTTCCTTCTTGGATCAGTTGGAGGACCTCTAACCTCTTTTAATACAAAGTCACTTTCTTTAATATTACGGGGTCGTACCCGTTTGTTAAAGTGTCGTGCAATGCGTTGTTGGTAGACTTGTACATGATGCAAAACTTTTAATCGTCGTCCGTCGAGGAATAAAAGTTCTTCATACCTAGCTCGCACCCATTCAGCTTCCGGTAGCTTACTTTCGAGTACGATGCGTAGGGATGGTATTTCCAGCTCAACTGGTTGTATTGCGTCCATGCCGAAAACTAAGGAGTATGGAGTTACTACTATTGATGTTCATATGGACGTTCTATAACCCCAAAGAGCAAAGCGTAGTTTATTCGGCCAGTCTTTATAATGTTTTGCCATTTTCTTAATGATGACTGTTATGTTTTTATTTGCCGATTCTACTGCTCCATTTATTTGAGGTCGATATGGGGAAGAGTGATGTTGTTTTACTTTGTAACAAGCTAAGAGGGTCTCAACTTCCGCTTTGAATTGAGATCCCTGGTCACTAATTAGTTTGTGTGGAACTCCATATCTACAAGATATGTTTTGTTTGAGAAAATTTGCAACATGTTTAGAAGTGATATTAACATAAGAAGCGGCCTCGATCCACTTTGTGAAGTAATCGATGGCTACTAATACGTACTCGTGTCCTCCCATTCCTATTGGAGAAATTTTACCAATAATGTCCATTCCCCAAGTTGAGAATGGCCGAGGGGAAGTGATATTATATAGTTCAGATGGTGGAAGGTGTTGTAAGTTAGCAAACATTTGTCACTCTGGACATTTCTTGACATATTGGATGCAATTATGTTCCATTGTGGACCAAAAGTACCCTAGTCGTGAGATTATTTTAACAAGCATTTTTCCATTCATGTGAGGTCCACAAACACCTTTGTGAGTATCTTCCATAAGGCGTGTGTACTCGGGTTGGTCTATACACAATAGGCTTTGACCATTGGGTCCCTTTTTAAACAATCGACCATTTACCATCCAATATTGGGCTGCGAGCGTTCTTAAGGCGCGCTGGTCTTTTGATGAAGTATTTGTAAGATATGTGCCATGAGTAATATATTGGAGGATATGACCATACCAAGGATTTTTCCCTTAGATGTCATTTAATTCCTCTATTGCGTTGCAATGAGCTGGTTCATCTCTTCTTTTAACGCATAATGGCATCATATTTAATTGATCAGGAATGTTGATCATTGAGGCTAATTTTGCTAGTGCATCGGCAAATTGATTTTCATCCCTTGGGAGATACTTAAAATCAATATAATCAAATTGCTCGATGAGTTGCTCTAGGTGTGCTTGGTATAATATCATTATGGAGTTTTTGATTTTTCATTTTTTGAGTATATGATTTATTATTAAACTGGAATCTCCATATACCTCTAATTTTTGCACACCTATGCTAGCTGTTGCTTCTAATCCAATAATGCACGCTTCACATTATGCGACAGTATTAGTAGCCTCAAAGTCTAGTTTGGCAGAGATTGGAGTATGTGCCCTCTCTAAACTTATGAGTAACACTCCTACGCCACATCCTTTTTGGTTAGATGCGCCGTCAAAATACATTACCCATTTTTCGTCTTTTGTCATGAGAATTTCTTCATCCGGAAGATGAGTGGTTTCTACATGACTTGTTTGAATAGGATGTTGAGCCAGAAAATCGGATGTTACGTATCCTTTTATTGATTTTTTAGGAATATGTTTGAGTTCAAATTCGGCCAACATCACCAACCACTTAGATATTCTTCCTTGTATGGTTGGTTGTTCAAAAAAATACTTTATTAGATTGTGTTGAGAAATCACATGTGTGGTGTGGGGAAGCATATAATGTCGTAATTTTTTTGTCGCCCACACTAGTGCTAAACTCGTTTTTTCTGAAGTGCTATATTTTATCTCATATTGAATAAACTTTTTACTTATATAATATATTGCACGTTCTATTTTATCTACCTCTTGTGCGAGAATGACCCCTACCTGTAGCCGTGTCTGTGACAGTGATATAGAGTCTAAGAGGCAGTTTGGGTACTGGTGATGCTAAAATTGGAGGACTTTTGAGATAGTTTTTGACTTTATCAAAGGCCTTTTAGCATTGGTCGTCCCATTCATGTTTTTCCTCCTTTTTTTTTAATTTTTTGAATATTGGCTCACAAGTCATCGTCAGTTTACTAATGAATCAACTAATGTACTGTGATTTGCCAAGAAACCCCCTACTTTGTTTTTCCGTTTGTGGGGGAGGCATGTCCATAATTGCCTTTATTTTCGAGGGATCGATCTCAATGCCACGTGTGCTTACTACGTATCCGAGTAACTTGCTGGAAGTTACTCCGAAAGCGCATTTTTGTGGGTTTAATCTCATCTTGTACTTTTTTATTCGAGTAAAGAATTTGCGTAAAGCTTTTACATGACCCATTCTATCTTTGGATTTACCGATCATATCATCCACATATACCTCTATTTCTTTGTGCATCATATCATGCAAGAGAGTCATAACTGTTCTCTAGTATGTAGCTCCTGCATTTTTAAGACCAAATGGCATGACTATATAGCAATAAGTGCCCCAAAGGGTAATAAAGCATGTCTTTTCTTTGCTTCTTTTGCCATCAAAATTTGGTTGTAACCCGCGTATCGATCCATGAAGGATAACATCGCGTGTTCAGCCGTATTATCTACCAATATATCAATATAGGGTAGAGGGAAATCGTCTTTGGGACTAGCTTTGTTGAGGTCCCTAAAGTCGACACACATGCGAACTTGTCCATCATTTTTAGGGACTGGGACGATGTTTGCTACCTATTCCGGGTAATCACATACGCAAATGAAACCTGTGTCCAATTGCTTTTGCACTTCTTCTTTTATTTTTAAGGCAACGTCAGGTTTCATTCGTCAAAGTTTTTGTTTTATTGGTTTAAACATAGGGTTCAAGGGAATGGTATGTTCCACAATTTTTCCTATCTATTCCAAGCATGTCCTTGTATGACCAAGCAAACACATCTTCGAATTCATTAAGCGTCGATATGAGAGTCGATCGCTCTTCCAGATTTAAAGTTAAGCCAATTTTGACTTCTTTCTTGTTTTTGTTTGTTCCTATATTGATTGTTTCAGTTTCTTTGATCACATGATTCTTTTGTTCTCGTTCATTCATTAATTCAGTCAATTTATTAATGTCATCATTTTTGTTAGATTGATTATTATAGCGTTCAAAAGATTCGAGAGAAGGCATATACTCGGAAATAGAGCTCATATTATTGAAATCAAAAGAAAGTACATCAAGAGAGGAACCCTTTTTGGGATCCTCGTCCTTAGAACTAGGAAGTAAAGACTCAGTAATGGCCACAAGGCCTAAATTCTCAGCTTCCTTAAAATCTAAACTAGACTCATCGTCGAATTCTTCAAACATTTCCCCATCCATGCTCAAAAGTGTTATTGGAAGGGGTGATTAATGAGGTTGGGTCAAAAGCTTCATCTTGGATAGCGTTTTGATTAGTTATAACAGCAACATGGTTTTGCTCTAGTCCAGATAGCAAGTTAAAGGCTTGCCTATCATAGCACCCTGGGGTTGGGTGCTTTGATTGAACGATATTTAAGTCGTCATTTAAGAAGTAGCAATCGTGAAAGATCTCGAATCCAGGCTTCTTGATACCTTCAAGAACTAGTGGTTCTGGAAAGTCATAGCACGGGTAATTTTCCCCCTCCCTAATGAATTGTCCATTAAGGGTCTGATTGTAAGATGGGAGCAAGGAAATTATCCTTTTCTTGTTGTTATTTCTACGTGCCTTTATTTTAGCATCGTGAGCCTTAAGTTCTTCTTTGGTTGGTTCATATCCCAATCCAAAGGAGAAACTTTTCTTTGGGATAGGAAGTAAGATGAATTCCTTCATTCCTATTCCCAAAGGCATCCCAAGAAAGTAACTACTCTTAAATAAGATGTTTACTATTGGGGTGGAATATGGATCAAGTTTGAAAGGTTCTTCAAGATTTTCATACATTTCTAGTGTGCAGATAGCCTCCGCGGCAAATCTCCACATGTCTTCTTCATCATTGTCATGATTTATCTCTAGAAGAGATTGATGTTTATTGCGACTTTGAGGGGAGAAGCATGTATAGTCATAGGAAGACCTTGATAGTTCAACCTAATCATTTGATGGAGCGAGGATGGTATTTCCCCAAGTTCATGTATCCAAGGACGTCCAAGAAGAAGGTTAAATTTAGGTTTTATGTCCATGACATGAAATTCAACCATCTTTTGTATTGGGCCTGTGGTGACTGGTAGCTTAACAGTTCCACACACCGATCTCCTTGAATTGTTGTAGGCCCTAATGCTTTGTTTTGTCGTATGAAAATCTTTTTTTGGGTCTAGGCTTAAATATTTTGCGGTTCGTAATGGGCACACATTGATGGCAGACCCATGGTTAACCAAAGTAAGGGGGATAATGTATCCCTTGCACCCCACAGTTAGATATAGTGAATTATTGTGAGTGGTGTCTTTTGATGGCAAATCATCACTAGTAAAGATGATTGATTTGTCGGATTTCTCGCTAGTAAGCAAGCTACCAAGATCCCGGGGAGTTGTGTCCGTACTTACATACAAAGCAGTTAGAGAATTCATTAGAGAATTCCTATGTTCCTTAGAGGTACTTAGGAGTTCCCAAATGCTAACATTCGCCTTAGATTCACGAAGTTGTTTGACCAATGGATCTTCTACCTTAGGTGGAGGTGGTATTGTATTTTGAGTTTGACTTTGATCAGTCGAAGGTCCATTTGGCTGTGTTTGATAGACTCTCCTAGAACGAGTTAAGTGATCAATCTCGTTTGGACTAGTCTAGGTACTCGTGAACCAATTTTCTTCTAGAGGCATTGAATGTGCCTCTATTTCTAACTGTTCCATGAGTTGTGCTTGATGCATTTGTTCATCTAGGAAAATGTTAGACAAGTCTTGTGATTTTCCCAAAAAATGATCCCAATCAAGTGCTCCACTTGTTTTGACTTGGAGACAAGGTGGAGGTGGCACGGCGGCATAATTTGAGACATATAAGTCTTTGAAGTCGTTGTCCCATAGCCCACACACTTCATTAGTTACCCCTATGAGTGTTGTGGTTAGAGGTTTGCCTATGGGAGTGATGTGATCCAAGGGATTGAACACATCACTCCTCACATGCATGGTCCTCATCAATATAAAATATTCCCAATGGGGAAACATTATTATTGGGTTTAGGCGTGGGAATTTTCCCACCGTCTACTAGATCTTGAATCTTGTGTTTCAAAACAAAGCAACGTTCAGTATCATGCCCAACACCCCTATGGTAAGTGAAATAAGCATTCCCATCCAATTGAGGATATCTTCTTTCTGTAGGAGCAGGAGGTGTTGGCCCTATTGGTGACAACAATCCTTTTTCATTTAGGTTTTCTAATAATTCTTTATAACTTACAGGGAATTGCATGTATTTTCTTTCTTTTGTCCATATTTTTCGAGGATCATTATATTGTGTTGTATTATTATATTGTGTGGACGTTACAAAAACATTGATAGAGAATGAAGTGTTATCATTCCCCTTCTTGTAGTTATTTTTAGGTTGATGATGATGAGGCTTATTTGTTTTTTCTTTAGCAAGATCATCTTCAATCCTAGTGGCCACAAAATAGACCTTTTGAAAAGTGTCTAGACCAAGGTAGCGTAGATGTTTCTTGTACTTTTCATGACAATTGTCATTGAACTTTTGTACTAACTCGTGTTCGAGCGGTCTTTGGGCAAGGTGACCCGCCTTTTCACGCCATCTACCATAAAAGCAAGGAAACCTTCGTCGTCACCTTTCTTAAGCATTTCGAGTTCACGTAAAGTTGATTTGAACTCTACGTTACTCTCATATTGGGTGATGAAAGCCGAAACTATATCTTCCCATGTGCTTTTGAACTTGGCATCTAGCCCATGGTACCACTCTCTTGCGGCTGGGTCTAGAGATAAAGGAAATGTCAAAGCATAGAGCTTAGGATAAACTCCGTTTAAATCCATGGTGCCATTAAAACTCATTAAATGATTTTTTGGATTATTAGTCACCTTAAACATTGGTAAGTCCGTAGCTACGAACTTTTCAAGTAAAGTAAGTTATGTGAGAGGAGCAAACTTTTCTGCGTCAAAGTACTTGTTTCCCATTGTAGAGTGAAGAACAAGCTTCTCTAACGTCTTCTCTCGTTCGACCAAAGCATCCATTTTTTGTTTCAAAGCTAAAGCCTCGGCCTCTTTTTTTTCGACCTTTTCGAGTTTCTTGATTCTTCTAACCTCGGCTTTTTGAGCCTTTTCCTCTCTCATGCGGACAATCTCATCTTGGAGTTGCTCGATGGTTGACATTGTTTGACTAGGATGAGTTGACAAAGGGAGATGGTTTGAAAGGGGTGGATTGTTTGATGGTAAGCGTAGAATGCGAGTGCTTGGGTGTCTTCGTTCCCAAGCTTGGTAACTAGCCCTAAAGGAAGTACGAGAAGTTAAGAAAACTAACACGCTTGTTTTGAAAAGAAAAGAAAAGAAAAGAAAGAAGAAAGAAAAAGACGTAAATTACATTTGAAGGGATAACATCGCCTTTTAACAATTCATTAATAATGATATTGTTTAAACGATCCAATTGTTCATTCAAAATGGTCTCGTAGCAGAAGGCGCGCGCAAGAGGCTAAGTAGCGCGCAGTTGGCGCGCGCAGCTCTAGAACTTGCGCTGGGTATGGTCGAGTTGCGCGCGCCACCTGTTCGAGCAGGATTTTTTTTTGTCGAACGATTTTTTTTTATATATATATTTTTCGACGAATTTTTTTTTTTTTTGTATGATATCCTTTAAATGTGACTCAAAATTACGAAGGGACAACTTCGTAATTGGGAACCTAAGTTAAGACTAAAAGGAAAGGAAAAAAAAAGCTATCCTAAACACGTCGCAAATAGTCATGTAATCATATAAGCATACGAGAGAGCCTTTAAATCGCATAATGCCATTCTAAGGTCAAGGCTTGGGTGTCCAAAGGTACCATATCTTAAGAAACGATGCACGAATCAATCACTCAACGTGTTGACCTTTGACATAGCTCTCCCAACATTTTGTTGGCGATATGGGTGGGATGATTGTTATTGATTTCTGGATAGAAGCCTGGTGTTGGCAGCCCCTAGTAAATGAGCCAATCCCCATTGGTTAGAAGGTGCTTATGATTATGCATGATGCAATGTTACTTGTTTGGTTTTTACTTTTGTGAAAAAGGAAGATATTATGCGTTCAAGTCTCGCTCTCAAACTAGAGATTATCCAAGATAGCTCTCGTTACAACCCATATGTAACCTGGTGTTGGAAACCTTGGACCATAACTAAGAACTAACCTTGTAACCTCTAAGTCCCCAGTGGAGTCGCCACGGTGAGGAGGGTGTGCCCGTCGTTGGGGATCCTTCTCCTATATACCCATGGCCCTTTTAAAAGCCTAGGACTTTACATCGTTTTAAGGCGTGTTAGGATTTGAATTCCTGACCGTTTGGGGGACCTTGAATTAGAGTTGATCCTGTCATGACACTTTTTTGTAAGAAACTAGCAAGGAGTTGCCAATGAGTTTTAGGAAAAACCCATAAACCTCGTTCATGCATTTCTCCCAAGGAGAGTTCAAGGGATATTTAGCATGAATCATAAGTTTACCCATGCCAAAATTGGTCTACTTGTACCAGAAATGAGTTCGGGAGCGAGGGTACTAATATAACGTTCCTTTTAGAGAGGAATCGCTATTCTAGCTCAAGTGAGGCCTCTAATAGCTCTTCCTTTTTCACAATTTCATTACCAAACAATATATGCAACATGATACCTAAAACTAAATTAGTTGATTTTATTTACAAGAATTAGTCACATAGGAATTACATCGCAAAAGTCGTTATTCTTATTTATTCAAATTCGTGAAAGAACAAAAAGTAAACAAGATTCGCCTTGGCTTAGGTGATAAAACAATCAATTAATTTGTCCAATTCTAGTCTTGTTTAACGAAAGAATACTATGTAAAATTAATTAATTAAAGTTTATTTAAAGTGTTCAAACAACACTAATTAATCGATTAAAAGTTGTTTAAACAAGAAAAGAAAAGGTGGTTAATCTAAGTGCTCCGGATTTTACCACTTTTCCTTGCTAGATCTTCGCTTAGAACACTTATGGACTCCTTCTTGTTCGGGAACCTCCACCGTAAGAGTAAATGATTAAAAGGGTGAGTGTTTAGGACAAGGGGAAATGATTAGTGCATAAGATCACAAGGTTTCTGCTGACTTTCGGGTTAATTTATGTGTGTTCAAAGCTTCATATTGCACCCTTATCTATAGGGAATGGATGAATTTAGGGTTTTGAACATTCTGCCGCAGCAGGTGGCACGTGCATCTCGAAAGGTTGCGCGTGGCTGTTACGCACAAGTGGTTGAGTTGCGCTACTGAGGGCAGCGCAACCAATTGTCTTGCGCGTGGCTTTATGGTAAGATTTGGTTCAGCATTTTTATAAAATTTTGAATCTTCCGCGAGCGCACCACTGGAGGTCGCGCCGGACGTCACGTGCAACCTTGTGGGTTGCGCGCGCCAGGTCAACGCGACTCCTTGAGTTGCGTGCGGTTTTTCCTGCGGCAGCCTCGGATTTTAACTTAGGCGCCTCTAAATCCGTCAAAATTAGGTTTAATCTTTGGGATTAGGCCTAATTACTGATTGGGCTCAGTTTTAGTTAGCTTTGGTTCATTTGGTATTGGGTCAAGGTAGTTGTTTTATGTGTTTAAGCCTTAATCAACAATCCATAAGTATTCTTCGCGTTGATCCAACACAAAGACGGTTTTATTTATCGTCATAGCATTTTCGGTCGGAACAGGGGACCAAAAATAGATGTCTATAGTAATTAAATTTATTTATTGCATATTGTTTTCTAAAGAGAGCATGAAATATAACATAGCCTGACGGTAAGGCTTATAGTGTTAGATTTGAAATTGAAGTTCCATATTTATATCTTATTATATTACTTGAAACAAAATTCTTTATTAATGATCATACTACGTATAATGAGAGACAATGAATGATGGTGAATGCCACATGACATGTGGACTTTCTTAAGATCACTTTTAATATGCATATATCGTATACAAATGGCCTTAAATCTATCTTTAATTGTTCTTTGAAATGAATAAATCATAAGAAGTTGATAAATTAAAAAATCATATTGATTATTTAGATGAATCTAATAATCCACGCATGATAAATTTTTCTTATGTTTTGTTGAGAACTATTGTTTGGTCAAATTTATATAATTGGAACTTAAATTAATCAATGTCAAAGCCTTACCCAAGTTGCTATAATCACTAGATTTACTACTACTAATAAAAAATCTGAAGTATAACTACAATAACTTATCATGGCCGCAATTAATTATCATCCAAATTCTATTATTAATTTATTATTACAATAACATCAATAATAATAATGTTTATTGTTTATTTATATATTATAATAATTTGTTGCTTATGCACTTATTAAATTTTTTGGACGAATATAAGGGCAGGAGCAACTTATAATATAGTTTTATACTTATCTCCGTCAATCGAATGCCATGTCATCTCAATTGCTATTATTTTTGTTGTACTGAATTTGTTGCCTTGCGATCATTATAAAAAATAGTACGGAGTGTTCTATTTGATTATATCCCAAAAAATTTGGTTTCAATTCATTTTCAGCTAATTTTCGTATTATTCGAGTTTCCTGTTCAAGGTCCAATTCTATCGGGCCGGATCTCGAGCCAGGCCTTTTTTTTTTTTTTTTTTGACAATATCTTTGTTCGTAATATTTCATTAATATAATCTAATATACAAGGTAAATATTGATCTCATTAGATTTGCATGCAATAATGTGTATTTTCTTATAATCAAATATTTATAATCTACAAGTATATTAATGTGAATTTAAAAATACAATAATGTCTCCAATAATGTCACCAATAATGTCACCATCAGTATGCAAATTAGGGTACAATGACTAAAATATACTTGTAGCAGTATAGTATTAGCATGTGTAGTTCTATGATGAAAAGGCAATAATAGGTTCATGGTTATCGTATTCCTACAATCCAAATATGAAAGCAAATCGTTATAACATCATTTTAGTCATTGGAAGGTTTTTTCTTTTTCTTTTTCTTTTTTATTTATTTTTATTTTTTATATTTAAATTTAATGTCTTTCATCTTACATGCATGATACAGCATCATCATTAAGAAGTAAGATTTTTTGGGAAAGAAGTAGATTAAACGTCGCCAAGTCATTTAAAACCAACTCCTACAAGTACCTACGAGAGTTCGAGTACAATCAATCAACTTAGGAATAAATGACCAACACTTTTACCAGTTGACCAAAGTTATTACTTACAAATACATCATCAATCTATAATCTAATTAATTAACCAATGAGCACTTTGTCTAGTAACATAAATTATAGTCAAAGTTAATATAGTGAAAAAAGTTCAAGGTACTAGAAAGGGAGGTTTTTATTTTTTTTATTTTTTTATTTATTTATTTTTTTTATTTTAAATCACCTTTTGTTTTCATCCACTTTTGTTAAATTTACATTTTTACCTTTACTAAGTCCATTTAACTTTTCCTTCAAAAAAAAAAAAATGTCCATTTAACTTTAATTTTATAACTACCTTTATTATTTTTGTAAATTTTTAGGGCCCAACTGTATGCAATAAAATATATTTTGCTCTCTATCTCTCTCCTCTTTAAAGAAAAAATTTCTACATGGATGGTCTCCATTTTCATTTTTTGTTAATTTACGTAGTTACGTAACTTACGTTGACCGCAAAGAATTCAGGAAAATGAAGAGAGTAAAAGCTGTCTATTTTTTTTCCAGTGTTAATATATTAGTGTCAACTTTTAAATATGTGACCATTGATCTCCTCTAATTTTAAACTGGAGTAAGAGATTACATAGTCATGTGAGATTTTATTGGATTCATCTCATCATTTTTTTCTTTTTTGTTAATATCACTTTTTTTTTTTGTAAATTTACGTGTATAAAAATAAAAATGTATGTGTTTTAAGACACGCCTTAAATATCGTGTAAACTTTAATATTACGAAAAGAATAGAGATAGAGGGAGTAAATAGGTGTTCTACTACGATTTGAAAATCAAAACTACATTATTTTATCCCATCTTAGATATGTACAATGAGGTGTGTATAAGAAATAATAACTCATAAGTGACTGTGCTACAACTAATAATTGTAGTTATTAAATTAATTAAAAAAAGAAAATTCAAGATTAGCCAATGAATAGTGTTAATTGATAAGAGAAATCGAATTGAACATACCTTTAGATTGGAGAACAAATAGTGCACCAGCATCAAGCTCCTCATTTTTCGCTTGTATAGATTCTAGTACCGGAGGTTGGACAACATATGTCCTCATTCTCTCTTTCTTACTCTCACTCACTCCCTCTTCTTGAACAAATAAACTAGGATAGGCCAATGTACACTTATATAGAGCAAGCAGCAGTTTATCACGGAGATAAATAATTTATGCAAATTTAGTGTTATTATTATAACTATGACAACAAATTATAACAACAAATTCACTCAATCAATATGATATCTTTGTAATAAAATCAATAAGTGTGGGACCCATTATTAATAAATTATAGACTTATTATTGAAGCTGACACCTAAAATGCATTTTTTATTTATCTCTTTTATAAATTTGAATTTTCTCAAATTATATATAAGATATATTTTTATGTATATGAATATATACTTATCTAATACGTCAAATCAGCCTTCTTCTTGTGCCAAATAAAATAAAAATAAAAAAATAAATCAGCCTTCTAGTTTGGATTATGACTTTATAAAACAGAATCATATGTGCTAGTATAATAATCTTATTAAAGAAAGGTTACCAAAAATAATATTATAAAGGTGTCATCAATTATATTAGTGATATTCTCGTGCAAGCGTAAGTTGTTCGAGAAATATTACCAAAAATGAATTTAAAGGTGTCATCAATTATATAAGTAGTATTCTCGTGCAAGTTGTATGAAAAATAAGACTAACAATAAACGAAACAAACGAGGTTATCTGATTATTGCCGTGAAGTGACAAATATCATGAATATATGACAATTATTGTTTTTTTACAGGCCAGACAGGTGTACCATGTGCATGTACATCCGGAAGAACATTGCACTATAAATAAAAAAAATTACTTATAAATAAAAAAACATAACTTAAAAATAAAAGAACATTACATTTAAATAAAAGAACATACATAATCTATAAATAAAAGAATTGTAATTATAATAATTTATTATATAGTACAAACGAACATAGTGTCATTATGTTTTCTGAAAAAGAACATTACATATAAATTAAAGAACATTACATATAAATAAAAGAACATAACTTATAGTAAATAAAAGAACATTACATATAAATAAAAGAACATTATCTTTCTGAAAAAGAACATATTACATATAAAACAAAGAACATTACATATGAATAATGGAAAAATGCTACTACCTAAACCCATGGAAGAAGATGATGAACAAAAATGGTATTGCCAAAAATTCAAACAATCAAGTAATTTCATGATAATAAAGCTTCATATGAACAACAAACATCATCACAAAACACAAAATATAGGTAAAAACTACAAGTAAAGAGAGTTCACTATTGAAGCACAACTTAAGATTTCATATTCATAAAGTAGAACAAATATAAACAAAGAAAGAGATATCATACCTCAAATGAGTAAGAAACCCTTATAAACTTAATCAATAGTGGAAATCAAGCTAGTATTGTTTCGGTGTTTTCTGATGTCCTGCGAGAGAGTTACAATTCCGAGACTGGAACCGGACGCCTGTACCTGCAAAACAAACGGATGCTCCGGACGGTTGGAGATCCGCCTCCGACGGTCAAGTTAGTACTTGATTAAGGAGTAATTAATGCGGAAATTAAAGTAATTGGGTCTCTCTAGGTGAGAGAGTTTTATGTGTGTAATCTGCGTAATCTCCCTTAATGAGGATTAAGGGAGGTATTTATAACCTCGGGAAACGTGCCAATCTAGGTTTAGGTTAACCTTGGGCTGATTGGGCTTCCCTCGGAAGTTGGGCCTGGGTGGCCGACTTCTCCATTAGGCATGGAGTATGCCACGTGTCATGACATAATAGGTCCAAGGCGGACGAATAAGCGTGTGCCACGTGGCAAGCCCTGAGAGGTCCAACTGGGGAACATTTGGCAGGACCTGATTGGCCCACGTGGCGTATTCCGATTGGTGGGAGCAAAATCCCCTAATCATTTGCCCCTCACAGGTGGCACGTGACTGGTCACGTGTTACCTGTGACAGGTATCGCCCTGTAACAGGCGACGACCTGCTACAGGTGTCACTCGGCGAGAGGCCGAGAGATTCTCCCGCCAAAATTTTGAATTTTGGAAGTGACCCTTCGCCTTCTCACTTCGCCTATATAAAGGAGTGTTGACTTCGGTCATTTTCACACTTGAAAACTTTGTGAGAGAACATTCGGACCCCTGAACTTGCTCTGACATTTTGGACCCTTTCTGCCTACCGCCTGCTCTGACAAGCCGACTGCAAAGGATTTTCATAACTTCATCAATCGTCACTCGTTCAGGTAACCGTCGGTTCTCTTACTCTTAATTTTCTCTTTACTTTATTCTTTTATAAAATGGCACCACAGAAGCACACGACACGACCTAGGTTAGTGATCAGCCGGTCACCGGGGACGGCTGAATCTAGGACTAGGAGTGCCGCCTGCCCTTTTCTGGACCCATCTTTGCCCTTTATACAAAGTCCGACTGTATCTGTGTCTATGTAGAGCATGATGGCCAGAACAAAAAAGACTGCCAGGATCTCAAACTCAGACGGCTCCTCCCACAAGGTGCCGATTAGTGAAACATCTGACCAGGCGCCAGATGTGGAAGTGAAACAAAGCGGCTTGAAAGCCGGCAGTTCTGAGGGAGGAGTCAAAGTGACCCCTTCCCATTTTACAGTTGACAATTCTACATTCTCTCTTGCTCCTTTTAAAGGAGAGGAGGCGGGCCCCTCCGGGAGAGGGGAGGAGTCGTCCTCTTCGGACTCGTCAGAGGACGATTCCGAGTCTAGCTCTTCTGGCAATGCTTCTCTGGACACAGAAGAGAAAAACAGCCGCCTACAAGAGGCGAGGCTTTCTCACGCAGTTGAGAAGGGGGACGATTGGGCGGAGCCATCCGCCTCTCACCGAGAGCAAAATACCCCCTACTACTGCACGGTACCTCGGGGCCGGATCACAGCCATGCAAGAGAAAGTGGAGAGCTTTATCGCAAACCACACAATGGGCCCCGGCTTTTTAGTGTTCGTGCCGGATCCAGAAGACACAGTCGTCTGGCCGGCTGGTACCAGTTATGATGGTGCCTGCTTTGGCTGCTACGAGGCGGCCATCAAGGTTGGGCTGCGCTTCCCACTACATCCGGCTGTTCAGCGGATCTTGGATGGGTATGAGTTGGGGTTATGGCAGTTAGCCCCGAACTCCTGGGTCAACGTACTCGGCTATGTGGCCGGGTGCGAACTGCACGGGGTGGAGCCGAACTTCGAGGCTTTCGCCCACATGAACTACCTCAGCCGGACCCCTATGGCAGGCGGTACCGGCTGGTATCAATTGACGAGCCACAGGGGCTACCTCATGACGAGAGGTAAAGCAAACAAATGGAAGGACTGGCGGAGCACCTTCCTTATCATTGAGAGTTCAGACACAGAGCTGAACAAGCGCTTCAACAGGTGGAACAGGAATCCGCCCCTTCTTGCAGGCGGCCGCAGCATGCCGCCTGTTCCCCCCAAGGCTAAGAAAGAGATCCTAGATAAAGGACTCTTCAAAGTAGAGTCGAAGGTGAACTCTACTTCAGGGGTACGAGAGCAAGTACCGCTGCACTGCGTCCCGAGCTTCAAATGGCTCTACGACGAGTACTTTTTGGCCGCCTGTGGCCTCAACAGTCGGTGCTCAAGAGGTAGCCGGCCTGTCGAATACTCTGTTGTTCCGTGCATTTCTTGTTATGACTTTTATTAACTTTGCTATTTGTTTTTGCAGCGGACGCCATGAGCAAAATTACCGCCTCCAAGACTGCGGCGGCCATGTTGCGGGCCTCCATCATGCAACAGTCTTCAACCGACTCCCCCAACAAGGGGGCACCCTTGGTGGGCTTCGAACATTTCACCCTCTTTTTGGAGTTGTGTTTATGCATATACTGACTCTTTTCTTCTTTTTTAGACGGGCGCTCCAAGAGCTTCTTCTTCCCAACAGCCGGACCCCAAGGCCCGGAAGACGACTGTTGCGAGCTCTCCTGGTTCTGCCAGGAAACATGTGGCGGCTGAGAAACAGCCGGCCACTTCTTCTAAAACTCCAGCTGGGTCACCTAGAAGTATGAAATTATCCTTGTAAATTTTAGACTTGCTCCCTTCTTTACTAGGTCTAATCCGTTTGTTTATGCTTGATGCAGCCGGCCCTCAGGAGCCTGACTTGGTCGAAGTGGCCAAGTCTATGATCAAAGCCGTTCCTCCAGCTGAAAGGGAGGCGGTCAGGGGTGTCGGCACCCTTGACCTAGACGGGATTGCAGGGGTCCTTGCTGAGGTATACTTAGCATATTTTTGAGTATTTGAATTCCAGGACGCCTGTTTTCTTTTTTGTTTGGAAACTGACGCCTGTTCCCCTTTTTTCTTAGGCCCTGCTCCGAGTGAACGGCCTTCGCAAGCCGCTTGACCGGAAGAACAAAGAGGTAAAGGCTGCAAAAGCTATGGCCGCCTCTGACTGTGATAAGGCAATGTTTCAAATTGCCCAAAATGAAGTTCTGACCATTGATATTCTTTATTATCAGGCGCAGGCTACCGCCGCTATCCGGGCTCAGTTAGAGGCGGCCTAGCAGAGGAATAGCGAGCTGGAGGCGACCATCAACAACCTCAAGGCCGAGCTGAGACCTCTTCGCCAAAAGATGTCCTCATACGAAACCTTGGAGAAATCCTTGGCGAGCGTAAAGGTACGCCTGGTGACCCAGGAGAAGAGTCTTACTCAGGAGCTCTCGCAAAAGGCCGAGCAAGAAAAGAAAGAGCTGGTTCGGGAGATGATGGAAGACTCTGCTCAAATCCAGCGCATGACTTGGGGCCGCCTCTTCCCCAATGTCGACTTTGCCTCATGGGAAAAAACGTACCGCCAGTGTTCTGATAGATATAATCAAGAGATCCTGGCGGCTGCTGAGGAAGAGACGTTGGAGGAGGAGGAGCAGCCGGTAGAGGCGCTTGTGTCGCTTGGGGGTAATGCATCAAAGAAGGATGCAGCTGAAGCCGAGTCCAGCAAGAAGAGTTTTGACCAGGCGGCAGCTGCTAATATTGAAGATCTGCCCCCTTCTTAAGCTTTATGTCTTCTTTCCACGGCCTGCGTGCCGTTTGTTTGTATTTACCCGGCCAGGGGGGCGGGGCTCTGAATATTTTGCCGGTCTTTAATGACCGGCTTCTTTTTAATGAATATTTTTGTTTTGCTTCAAATTTGTTTAAGTATTGAATATTCTGATATCCAATTGTACACTATACCGACTGTTTTACATGGCCGATAGTTGCAGACAGGTACGGATAGTTAGTCACGCCGCCTATGCCTCTGGACGACTGGTTGTCTGTTTCCAGGCTAGACGGTCAGTCGACCATTTATCCAATCGGTATTCGAACCATTTTAAAGACTGGATCCCCTTTAGGCAGGCGGTCCTGTCATTTGTAAAATTAACTAAGTAGGAAAGTTGTTTCCTACTTGTCATGCTTTTAGGCTAGAGACTTTTGGCCGTCTAGGCCGACTGTTTCCCGCCGTATTTAATCTAGTGTGAACAGGTGCTGTATGAACATCTTTTTAGTTTCATACTAAATTTTTAAGGAGTGACCAAGTAAACATGATTGTTACCTAGTCGCCAAGTAACTGAGTAGTAGAGGTATCAAGCGGTGGGTACCGGTTGTTCCCCTTTATTCGCCAATGTTTGTTGGCTTTTAACTCATAGGTTGTTAACCTAGCAGGAGTAGTGGTTGAGAGCCCCTGTTTGCTAAAAACAGGCGGACGACTCATACCTTTTAGGCTCCATACTAAGTTTGAGAGAGTGACTATGAGTTAACTTTGGTGTTACTCAGTCGCCGTCACTCCTGCTTGAGTAGTAAAGGTATCAGGCGGCGGAGGCCGGCTGAACCTTTTGATTCGCCAATGTTTGTTGGCTATTAACTCAAGAGGTACCCCCTGCATTTATCCCAAGTAATACAGGCGGTCATCTGACTCAGATGCCAACTGCTACCACTGGTTTGGTTAGTGATAGAGTTATCCTTGTCTCAAAAACGGCTACGTGGTTGCCCTTGGGGACAGTCGTATAGGTGCCGTGTAATTAGTTTATAGAGCAATGTTCCACCCAAAAGGGAGCTGCTCTCTGCGACGAATTTCATCTGGAGGGATGCCGCCGGACGCCTGCTATGATGTTGGGACAGGTCGAATTAGTTTAAAGATTGGATCAGTTGGCTTGGCGCCTGGACTGATCATTCGGCTTGTGGAATTAGTTAGTTCTTGGTGAACGTCGGTGCTAAGTAAGAGGAGGGTAGCCGACTGTTTAGGCACAGGGTCGGCCAGGCCTTGATCATTTTTAGCTAAGTATAAGGGGGGTGGATGTGTGCTTTGGAACCAGTCGGCCCTCTTCTATGGAGAGTAGCCGACTATATATCCAGACGGCATGCCCCTATGGTGATAGAGTAAAATATTCAATGAAGAGTAGCCGACTGTAAAGGTACAGGCGGCATGCCCCTCTGAAGATAGAGTAAAATACTCAATGGAGAGTAGCCGACTGTAAAGGTACAGACAGCATGCCCCTCTGAAGATAGGGTAAAATACTCAATGGATAGTAGCCGACTGTAAAGGTACAGACGGCATGCCCCTCTGATGATAAAGTGAAATACTCAATGGAGAGTAGGCGACTGTAAGTGTATAGGCGGCCTGCCCCTCTTAAGTAAGAATAAAAATTAAACATGGAGAGTAGCCGACTGTTTGTCAGTAGGCATGCCCCTCTTAAGTAAAAATGAAAACTGAGTATGGAGAGTAGCCGACTGTTTGTTAGTAGGCGTGCCCCTCTTAGTACAAAATTGAATATTAAGTATGCAAACTTTTATTAAGTAGCCCTTGACTATTTATATCATTCAAAAGAAATATTTCTTAAGATTATCTGCATTCCAAGTTCGAGGCAACGGTTGGCCGTCTGGTGTTTCCAGATGGTAGGTACCGTCCCTGACCCCTTCACAGATTCGGTAGGGTCCTTCCCAGTTGGGAGTTAGTTTGCCATACTCATTAGCCCTTCCAACTGCTTCCATTTTTCTAAGTACAAAGTCCCCCACTTTGAGTGGACGCCTGTGTACTTTTTTGTTGTATGATCTAGTCATTCTCAGGCGGTAAATTTCATGGCGCAAGACAGCATTGCCCCTCCTTTCAGGAAGTGAGTCTAATGTCAGGCGCATGGCTTCCCAGTTTGCCTCTTCGTCATATAGCATTACTCGAAGAGTCGGCTCGTAGTGTTCTATTGGAAGAACAGCTTCCGCACCATAAGTTAGGAGGAATGGAGTTTCTCCAGTCGCTCCTTTTTCAGTCGTCCTAATGGCCAAGAGAACATGTGGTAATTCATCCGCCCATAGGCCGCCTGCTCGTTCAATATTTTTGTTGAGACCGTCTGAGATGATTTTATTAAAGGCTTCTACCTGGCCGTTTGCTTGTGGACGGCCGACAGATGCAAAGTAGTGTGCAATTCCTTGGTCACCCAACCAGCTTTTGAGAACAGGCGTCTCAAATTGGGGACCATTATCAAAAACCATAGACATGGGAACCCCGAACCGAGTGATGACATTTTTCCAAATGAATGAAATTACATCCTTCGTCTTGATTCCCTTTACAGCCTCCGCCTCTACCCATTTAGTGAAGTAGTCGACGGCAACAAGTATGTACCTCCTTCCGCCTGTAGCAGGCGTATATGGACCCAGAATATCCATGCCCCACTTAGAAAACGGTAGTGGGCTATGAATGGTAGTGAGGTCAGTAGCCGGACGGTGAATTAGCTTGCCAAACCTTTGGCACTTGTCACATTTTTTCACCATCTCCATTGCATCTGCTTCTAAAGTAGGCCAAAAGTAGCCCTGCCGCCTTGCCCGTTGAGCAAGCGTCCTACCGCCTATATGGGAAGCACAGTAACCAGAGTGAAGATCGTCTAGTATCTCTCGTTCCTTTTCTGGAGTAACACACTTTAAGAAGGGTTGAAGGTACCCTCTTTTGTGAAGTTATCCCTTTATTATTTCAAAACTGGTTGCTCGTTTTTTCAGTGCTGCCGCCTGTTGATAATCATCCGGCAGGGTACCGTTTGTCAGATATGCCCTGATTGGATCCATCCAGGTTGAGCTTTTGTCTAGGATTCCAATAGGGTCTTCCTCGATGCTTCTCTTCTCCATTACTTCCCAAAAAACAGTTCGAGGAGTATAACAGGAGGCGGATGATGCTAATTTTGAAAGTGCATCCGCCTGGTTGTTTTCTGATCTCGGTACTTGGGTCAGATGGAAATCCTCAAGGGAGCCGACTGCTTGTCGGACCGCCTGTAAATACTTGATCATGGCCGGATGGGTTGCTTCGTATTCGCCATTGTACTGACTCACTATCAATTGTGAATCGGAACAGGCGTCTATTTTTCTTGCCCCTGCCGCCTTGCACATGCGGATTCCGGCTAGTAAAGCTTCATATTTTGCCTCATTGTTTGAGGCCTGAAAACTGAAGCGTATAGCATACTCGTACCTGTCGCCCTCTAGAGACTGACATATGACGCCTGCTCCACAACCATTTGAAGTAGAGCTTCCGTCCACATATACCTTCCAGACTTGGTCTGGAACTTGAGAGTCAGGAGGACGAGTCATCTCAACAATAAAGTCAGCAAAGGCTTGCCCCTTCACTGCTTTTCTAGGCTCGAAGGTAACTTCGAGGCTCTGTATTTCTATGGCTCATTTGATCATTCGGCCTGACGACTCCATGATGGTCAGTGGCCGCTTGATAGGTTGGTCTGTATACACGACGACTGCATGTGCCAAAAAGTAGGGCTTCAATTTTTTAACAGCCATGAAGAGTGCAAGACCAAATTTATCCACTAAGGGATATCTCAACTCGGCATTTTTCAGTACATGACTGACAAAGTAGACCGGGAGCTGACAACCGTCTCTTTCAGCAAGGAGAACAGCGCTTAACGCATGATCAGAGACGGTCAGGTACATGTAGAGTACTTCTTTGGGCAAAGGGCTGACCAGCCTCGGCAAGGAATGCAAGTGAACTTTCAATTTCTGGAAGGCCGCCTCAGCATCCGGCCCCCATTCAAACCTTGCCTTTTTCTTAATTGCCTGGAAAAAGTATAGGCATTTGTCGCCTGATCGGCTTAGAAATCTTCCCAAGGCCGTCAGACAACCTGTTAACTTCTGAACCTCTCGGATGGTACGAGGCGACTGCATGTCGATGACCGCCTGCACCTTCTCAGGGTTCGCCTCTATTCCTATCTGATTGATAAGGAATCCGAGAAATTTCCCAGACTCAACTCCAAAGACACATTTCTTGGGATTGAGCATGACATGGTGCCGCCTGAGTGTGGCGAAAGTTTCTCGGAGGTCCGACAGATGATCTTTCTGAAGTTTATACTTGACAATCATATCATCAATATATGCCTCGACATTTCTCCCAATCTGATCAAAGAACACAGTGTTTATCATTCGCTGGAAAGTGGCCGGGGCATTCTTAAGACCAAACGGCATGACCGTGTAACAGTATAACCCCTAATCAGTGACGAAGGCCGTCTTCTCCTGATCTTTCTTCCATAAAGGAATTTGATGGAAACCAGAGTAGGCGTCCATAAAGCTCATCAAAGCATGGCCGGCTGTTGAGTCGACCAGGTTATCAATTTTAGGCAGAGGGTAACTGTCTTTGGGGCACGCCTTGTTTAAGTCTGTGTAGTCTACACACATTCGCCAGGTGCCATTCGGCTTTTTAACAAGCACCACATTTGCAACCCAGTTTGGGAAGTAACATTGCCGAATGAACCTTGCATCAAGTAATTTTTTAACTTCGGCGGCTGCCGCCTGACTTCTTTCTTCGCCATGGTTCCGCTTCTTCTGCCGTACCAGCTTCTTTTTCGGATCCACGACCAGTTTATGTACCGCCAGATCAGGACTAATGCCTGGCATTTCATGGACTTCGAATGCAAAGATGTCCTTGTATTCTTTCAATAGTTTGTGAAAGTTGTCACCCAGGTCCCTTAGAGCAGTCGTCCCAACCTTGATTGTTCTGTCAGGACGCGAGTCATCTAACATCAGGTCCGTATGCTCACCAGCTGGCTGAGGGCGGAATTCATCCGACCGCTTCTCTGCCAATGATTGCTATTTTCTGTCTTTTCTTGCGGCCCCTGTCTTGGATGCCTTTCTCTTCTTGCCGCCTGCTTCTTGAACAGGCGCACTCTCCTTGACATTGTCAAGGTCTATTTTTCCACCGCTCGACATAGTGGCCATAACAGTGGGCTTGACATCCGAGAGATAGCACTCTCAGACCATCCTCTGATCTCCCCTTAGGGACCCGACTGTTCCATTATCCCTCTCAAACTTGAGCAACATAAGAGATGGGATTATAACAACCTTGGAATTATTCAGGGTTGGTCGTCCCAGAATCATGTTGTAGGCCGAGAGTTCTTCTACTACCAAGAACCGGACTACCATGTGTCATCCTTCCCCTTTTTCACCCAGGCGGATGGGTAAATCCACTCGTCCCACTGGGTGGACGACTCCTCCTCCAAACCCTACTAAAGGGTGGGATGCCGGATGTATGCAATCAGTCTGATATTTTAGTTTCGACAGACATTTGCTACTGATGAGATCTGAGGAGCTTCCGGTATCTATGAGGATTCGGCCAACTCTCTGGTTGGCCACTTTACATTCAATAACGATAGGGTCGTCATGCGGCCCTCTTACCCCTCCTAGATCTTCTTCAGTGATGACAATCTCAGGAAATGAATATTTGGAGGGCCGATCTTGGTGAACGGAATTTACATCTAACCGTCTGATATTGTCTTTGTTGCCCCTAATAGTGGGGCCGCCTCCTGAGAAGCCGCCTGCAATGGTGTAGACGACTGCATCATCGGTATCGGAGCTGTCGGCCTGTTGATTCTTTTTGGCCGATTGCTTTTTCAAGGAAGTGTTCCCCGTAGATTTCTTGACATAAGTGTCAAGATCACCTTGCTCAGCCAGGCGGTCCAGATACCGCATGAGACTGATGCATTCATTGGTGTGATGACCAACATCTTCATGATAATCACAGAATTTTTCTTGGTTCCGGTTGTTTGCAGAACCCTTCATGGGGACCGGCTTCTCAATTGAGATCCGTCCCTTGATTTCCTTTAGGATAAATTGGCTATCCTTGTTAAACGCATACTTTGGGGAGTATGGTTTGAATTCTTTTTTCTTCTTCTGGGCCGGCTGTTTAGTGGAATCAGCCGCCCAGACCTCTTTTCTCTTCTCATCTTTGTTTGACGACTGTTTCTGTCGTCCTTCTCTTTTGTCGGACCTTTTCCCGTCTGACTGTTTTACCGTACTACAAAGATCAGTCGTCTGTATATAGGCTTCCGCTTCAATCAAGGCCTCTTGAAGAGTCGCCACCCTCTTTCGGACCAAATCAAATTTGAAGGTCGACCCGTCTTTGAGACCTCTGAAAAAGTCAGTATAGGCTACTTCATCCGGTAACCCTTGAATCTGTATTCTCATCAGGTTAAATCGCCTGATGTAAGAATGAAGCCCCTCCTTCTCGCCCTGCTGAATTGTTCCTAAATCAAGGGTCGTCTTCTTCGCAGGGATGTTCATGGCGAAGTTGGAGGTGAATAAGTAAGCAAGCGTCTTGAAGTTATTTACACAACCAGTCGGCAGGTTGCCGAACCATTATTGTGCGATTCCTTTGAGAGTCGCTGGGCAACACTTGCACCAAGTGGGATCATCCAACCCTTGAAGGTACATCAGGTTGGTGAATGCCATCAGATGGTCTTCTGGGTTAGTAGTGCCGTCATAGGCGCCTACTAATACATTTTTCACTTTGGCCGGCTAAGCGGCTTCAGTAATTTCCTTGGAGAAGGCCGACGGCTGTTCACCAAGTCTAAGCAACCGTAGCTGCCAGTCCATAGGTTGGACATTTTTTGCTGCATGTCCACCAAACGGAGGTGGCTGTAAAAAATATTGTTGTTGCGGTACAAACGGTAAGTTTGGTACCGCCTGGTCGCTATGAAAGCCGGACTGACGGGAGGTGCTGCCTGACTGACTCTCATGATACGACTGAGTATGCCTCATCGAGGTATTTCGCAGACTGTCTTGGAAGTTTGAAGTAGAGGCCGACTCTGACAATCGGTCACTCTTCTTCTGCTCTAGCAGTAGCCGAGCGTCTGTGTATGTTTTCCTCGACCCGTCCGCCTGAATATGACGAACAAGTTTCCTATTTCCTGGAGTAGGAAAACGGTATTTTGTGAAATCAAGGGCAGGTGGCTCCCACTTCCTAGATTTAGGATGAGGGGTCGCCTCTCGCCCTTGAACTGGCTTCCTCTTCCGTGAAGTGGAGGGTTTCTTAGCCAGCTGCTCCTTGTCCAGAGCAGGCGGCTTCTTGTTGATCAACTCTTGAATTTCTCCCTTGAAGTCCCTCATGAAGGTCATGAGTTCGTTCCTTGTGATGGGAGCAGACCCATCAGTCGGCTGCTGCCGAACAGGCGGTGCGCTTGCTGGCTCGCTTCCAGTTTGAAGATGTTCCCGTTCCCTCTTTCAGTATGACGGGTACGTCGGGCCCTTAGGGTCCCGTCTGAAGCTGTGTGAGCTTCAACTTCAAATTCATTCTCAGTATCGTGGTCCGACTGAACTACAGGGTCGTCCAGGGGACGTCTCTCTTCAGGAGCCGGTACAAACGTGGATGCCATCTCAGAAGTACTCTCCCCACAGACGGCGCCAAAATGTTTCGGGGTTTTCTGATGTCCTGCAGGAGAGTTACAATTCCGAGACTGGAACCGGACGCCTGTACCTGCAAAACAAACGGATGCTCCGGACGGTTGGAGATCCGCCTCCGACGGTCAAGTTAGTACTTGATTAAGGAGTAATTAATGCGGAAATTAAAGTAATTGGGTCTCTCTAGGTGAGAGAGTTTTATGTGTGTAATCTGCGTAATCTCCCTTAATGAGGATTAAGGGAGGTATTTATAACCTCGGGAAACGTGCCAATCTAGGTTTAGGTTAACCTTGGGCTGATTGGGCTTCCCTCGGAAGTTGGGCCTGGGTGGCCGACTTCTCCATTAGGCATGGAGTATGCCACGTGTCATGACATAATAGGTCCAAGGCGGACGAATAAGCGTGTGCCACGTGGCAAGCCCTTAGAGGTCCAACTGGGGAACACTTGGCAGGACCTGATTGGCCCACGTGGCGCATTCCGATTGGTGGGAGCAAAATCCCCTAATCAAGTATAACACTCAATTGCAAGTTTTTTAGCTAAAAATAAAAAATACCCAAAAATCTCAAATCATGAAAAATTTGAAAATTTGGTTGTGAAATTTGGATCTTGAAGTGTTAAATCTAGTAAAAAAGTGTTTGTGAGTGATGAATTAAACACATAAAAGCTATAAAAAAAATCAAGAAATAAAATGAAAGAAGTTAGAGGGAGAAGAGAAAGAAAGAATAAAGGGATGAAATGAACATTACATATAAATTTCTTTAAATAAATAAAAAAAGAACATTACATATAAATAAAAGAACATTACTTCCGGCTATACCATGCACATGGCTTAATCCCTTCTACTATACTATTTTCAATATATGATCACTAGTGTGACATGTAGAGGTGTTCGAGCCGACCAACCTTAAAAAAAATATCATTCATTTCAAAATGTACGTAATTGATTTGATAATCCAAATTAAACTGTAATCCTTCAAAAGATAGGGTTTTTTTTGTCTGTTTTTGAGGGAAGATTTGCTTTTCATCTAGATGGATTGCTGTGAAATTATTTTGGTGAAGAATTATGTGGGATCACAATAAATTTTATCAATTTTTCGAATATAGTCAAATGAATCCGATAAGAATCATCATCAAAGCTACAACAAATCAGTAGATTGCCTTTACAAAAAGTTGTATATTTCAACAATAATGTAAGCCAGAGATCGATGTTCCAAAGCGTAAGATATACCTGACGATCATAGTTTACAAGGAGTATATTTGATTCAATATGTTATGTATTTTTAAATTGGATTATCTTTTGTAGATGTTGTTGACTTTTTATAAATGGATTAATTTTACTATTAAACAAAAAATGTACTCCTTATAGAAAATATGGCATGTCTCTAGGAGAAGCGCAATTTTGTCAACAAATGAGATTTGCAATTTTGGTTTGCTTCTTGATTTGTATTGGTTACAACGATGCAACTACATATATTAACACTTTTTGTCACCTAAACTTTAATAATTAAAAGAACTCCCCAAAAAAATAATTATGTAAACAATTTACATTTTACATATTCTACATCTAAGGAACAACGACATACATCCTCTTACAAAATCAAAACAAGCCCGAAATATGAGCTTAAGCTTCACCAATTCAGTGAAAATTTCATACATTGGCGAACAATTTATAAGATTTGGCATCAAGAATGATTTGCCTTACAGCAGCCACTGATCCAATGACCCCTAATATAGAGAAAACAACAACAATGCTAAGATTCAACCAAAATATGAAGGTACGTTTTGAAGGCTTGAATGTAAGGTTGAATAAAATGACAGGTAGAACAAAGTCTAGAGGAAGGAAGCCAAATGCTCCAATAACTGCATTTATGTCTCCGAAAAATGGGAGCATTGCTGATATTGTTGTTGCTATGGCGACTGAGAGAGACCGTGATATCACCCTTGGGATCACATTGCGTAGAGAGAATTGACCACTTTTCGGATCTGCTAATACTCCCTCTAATACTTCATTTGTGGGTTGCAAGTATATCTGTACCAAAAAAGAATTGCATTATATATTACTACATAGAAAATATGGTAATTATAGCGACAATTCAAGGAAAATTTGATAATTACTGCCTACTATACTTAATGTGTTAGAAATTATCACCAACAATTTATTTATTTATTTATTTATTTTTTCTAAATTTTACCACTAACAATTGTTAAAAACCTTAAATTTTACCACCATTTTTCCCAAACGCCTTTACATGACGTCATTTCCTTCGATTTCCCTCCTTTTTTTTTTTCCCGAATTCTGTCGATTCCTCTTCAATGACAACCATAATATTGTTAATCATAACATGAATTTTACGATTTTGAGTTAATTTTTCCCGAATGTCTCCCTATAATCAAGTCCCCAATTTGATTCAAAACCCTAATTTCATTTCAAAAACCCCCAATCAAAGTTTCTGAAAGCATAAAACAACAATATATACCTTTTTCCTCAATTGCATTCGAGTATTGAAGCTAGGAGGAAATTTTTGAAACCCTAATTCTTGTTTTCTCAATTCGATTTTAGGTTTTAACTTAAATTTGAGATAAATTACGTAATGAATAAAAAAGGGAAAAGCATGAGAAGAAGGAAAAAGAATAGGAAGAAGTAAGGGTGGGCCCAAAGTGACGTCATGCAAAAGGATTTAGGCAAAGAGGTGGTAAATTCTGATGTTTTAGAAAACTGTTGGTGGTAAAATAAAAAAATTAAAAAAAATTTGTTGGTAGTAATTACTAAAACGTGAACTATAGTAGGTGGTAATTATCAAATTTTCACAATTCAACTTTGAGAAGTTAAATCTTGTGTTTGAGAGTCCATCTCACGATTGATAAGTTATTAACTCTGTATTGTGAGACCAGAGATCAAGACATTTTTAGTGTTAGTTAGCTTGTTATGAAGTGGTTTCTTAAGGACATAACTTTCAGTGTGACAATCGATCAATATGTTAGGTGAGGAAGAGTAAAGTTGTTACGTACCACACCAACAGCGGAAATTTGAAGGATGACAAAGGCATTGGTCATAAAAACGAACCATTTAGGTAGCAAAGGATTTCCATTTACGACAAAGTTGCTTAATATCTGGCCTTCAGCTTGGTTCCCAAATGCCCAGTAACCTGACACCGCGACACTAAAGAATGTCATTGAAACTACACTGTAACACACAGATAGTCCCTTGAACATCTTCCCTTTTACTGGTGGTGCTAATGTTGCCTAACAATATTGTTTCATAAATTTCATAAGTAGTAATATAATTATATAATTAAATAAAGGGCTTAAAATTTTGGACAAAATTCAAATATAAATTTAAGATATTAAGAAGATATGGCATCTAAATAACCTGAATTTCAGGAATGATTCCATTCCCAAAAGTTGTTGCAATAATCGCTATTGCATTGAAAACACCAAATAGCCGATCCTCAGAGGTTCCGACTAATGAGTAGTCTTTCTCTGGTCCTTTTGATGTATGTCCTGCATGACACAATGCAACACATTATTCATTTCCATTGACAACTTTAGGATACTTTTTAAATGCAATATGATTTAAAGGGTAGTAAATGATTCACTTGTTTCTTGTGTAATATCATATGCTTGAGCATATATATATCATGGTTGATCACATGCATGCTAAATTTTCTATCTAGAGTGTGTATGATAGATTGTGGTGTGTGAGGCAGGATCATGTTACTTTTACAACTATGATGCATTGATTTGTAGATTTTTTTTTTTTTTTTATGCATCCAAGTGTAAGATGAAATTTGCGCATTTATGTAGTTTGGTCATTAACATAAATTCTTGAACTTTTTTTTTTGTCATCGTGGACATGTGAAGTGAAAGACATATACCCTCTCAATGCCACTATAATACATTAATACCGTGTATAAAGTTTTAATAGGACAAGTTTTCTAAAATGTATATAAATTTGACCATTAATCTCTTTAATTATTAATCAACAAAAATTCGACATTATAAAAATATACATTAAGAACAATACGGATTCACCTTCTAATACAAGTACGAAATACATACAGCAAAAATTTGCGGTATAAGTATGCACATAAATAATGCAAAAGGTTAAAACAAGAAAGGTTTATATGAAATGCGGAAGTACAAAAAATCAATCATGAGTTAATTATTTTCATCAAGAAGAAAAGGCTTGGATTACCAATATAGATGGAGCCAACAGTAGCAGCAGCACTATAGCCAAGGCATAGGAGTAGAGAAATCAAGTTAATATGGCGTAGAGAGTGAAATGAGGGCATCTGAGCTAGGATTAGCATTAGTCCTCCGAATATGATTATGAATTCATAGAGCTTCATTGTACCATTCGGATTGAACAACAAGTAGATAGCCTGAGAAATAAGTTGCATCATCACTAAGTTAGTATGCATGACTATATCGTTGCATAATATACGTAGTAATTTGATTATATTTTGTCTGAAATAAATAAAAATAACCTTTATATTCTTTCAAAAAAAATAAAAATAACCAGACAAGCGCCAACAACTGCACTGTAGCAGACTGCAAATTGAACTGGACCCACTACATATCGCCCCCATCTTGGACCTGCCAATAATGTTAACAAATTTAATTAGTTACTCCCTTCATGCCAAATCAATCATACTTAAATAAGTTGAATTGAATATTTTATAAGTCATGATAAAGTCCAATAATGTCTCCATCATACGTTAACAATACAAGTACTAAAATATAATAATATGTGTTTTCTACGATAAAAAAAGGCAATAATGTGTTCCTACGGACCATACATTAAAGCAAATAATTATAACATCATTTAATCTCTTTTGAAGTTAAGAAAATGATTAATTTAAGTGTCTTTCATCTTTCAAGTTTGATACAATATTATTGAAAAGTAATTTAATAAGAGATTCAACGTGGTCAAGTCATTCACGCCATTAATTGTCTTCTTAATTATGATTAACAATTAAAAAAAACTTACTCCTGCAACAAGTCAACATTATGATATATTTGATCATTACTTTGATCCTTTTACACAAACGTTAATTTATATATATTAATAAAATAATGTTCTTTGTCTAGTACTCCGTAACAAATTAAATGTTAAGGGCTTGTACTTGTATATGATAAATAAAAACATACGGAGTACCTAATATATCATGTGCCATGTCTCGGAACCGAAGATGGCGGCGACCTAATTGAGCATGGTGCTCAAGTACCAGTGATAGCAAATTATAGGAATAAAAAGTGACCATTGCTCCTGCAATGAGGCATATAATTCCTCCAGCCCATCCCAAAAATTTAAAAGCGTATGGTACACTCAGTAGTGCTGGTGCTACTATCGATGTTGTTAGATGGTACCCACAGTGCACCCAGGACCCTGTCGTTACAATTTAATCATACAAGCGTCACGACGAATATATTTTATACAGTAAAAAATCAATAACTATATACTAAAAGACACACTAATAATGACACGTGTCATTTTCTGTTATGTCCTTAATTTAATTATTTTTAAAAAAAAAATTTTGAAAAGAGCTTCAATTCACATAATAACTATCTTCAATTCATTAATATAGTAATTACTTCCTGTCCAAAAAAAAAAATAGTAATTACTTAAAATAAAAGATTTAATATACTCCGTTTCTTTTAACATACAATAATGACAATTAAAAATAAAAAGGTACTTTGTGATCAGATTTTAGACATATTTTGTGACATGTTGTACACATTATTATTAAAATGATTTTTTTTCCCCTTACGAAGAAATATAGTAGATCTATATTAGAAAAAGATCACATAGATTGGGAAAATAGTACATCTTATATTAATAAAAATTTAGAAATTATAAATATTTTTTTTTATTAAGGTAATTTTAGATTAATATTGTTTTTACTGCAATATTAATCCTATCCATAGGTATGCTATTTGGATATAAATAAAATTTGTATTAAACAATTGTCGAAAGTAAGCAAACCTTTAGTCGGTTAGATCAATAATCAAACTTTGTTGTTATTCTTTAAATAATCCAACCTGAGCTACGGAGTACATTACAATAAAATTATTGTCGTCGATAATATAATATAGCTTATGTGTCAGGAATTCAGGATATTACTTTTTTTTTTTTTTGAGTCAACATCTTTTATTTACTGTGTAAAATAACCTTTGAAATATGAAGATTATACTCCCTCTATTTTTTACAAATGTTCGAAAACTATACATTGATATGATTATAACAAACGTTGGTCAATATGATGTACGTAAATTGTGCAAAAGTCAAATCAAGAAAAGTGACAGAGATTCTTATATTTATTTGGGTGTAATGTGTACTCAAGATTATCTTTTGCGTATTTTGATAAATATTGTTCATTTAATCATCAAATGAGCAAGAAATACTTTTGCACCTTAGTGTACAGTATATAATAATCTTCATAAAATTACAATTAGTGATTGATATAAGATGTTTTGTTAAGTCAAAATGATTAATGATATGATAGATTTAACTATAACCGTGCATGACACGGGATCTAAACTAGTATGATATAACAATAAACCCAAATAGTCATCTTTTTTTTTGAAGTATAAACCCAATAGTCATCTTATTTCAATTAAGTTTTTTTTTTTTTTTTTTTTTTTTTTTTTTTTTTTTTTATAATACCTCATTTTCTTATTATTTACAATAAAAGAATATTTTATACAAATAAAACCCAGGTATTATATATATAAATTTAGCAAGGTTTTTGTAATATATTAGCCGGATTTTAGAATAATTTCCTTTGCCGTAAGTAAAGGATGAAACTCCTTGCGTAGTTTTGCTACCTTATCTTTTAAAAGGCTTACTTTCAATTCAATGTGTTCAATATATAAGTCCTTGTTAACTTACTGCCTATATGGCTATATTCATGTATAATTATTACTCATTAATGATATTGAAAATACACTCGACCACATTTATAATTTGTATTGCTATATGGTTCATTCAGATAAATAATAATACGAGTGATAATAAAAACCAAAAATAAGAGGATAACCTTTTCCTTCCAACCAAACTGGTGGTTGGTGGTTTAACCAAAAATAAAAAGAGGATAACCTTTTCCTTCCAACCAAACTCACTATAGGAAAACAAAATTATGTACCAAATATAATGAAATTGGTAACATTTTCAAACTGCCACATATCATAATCTCTATTAGAATCCTAGCTACGTGATAATAATCATATTATTGTTATTATTATATACTTACGATTAGTATTTTGCAAACCTTAGCTTACACAAACAACAAAATTTGCCCAAGCTAGACAATTTGTTTAGGAAGAATGCACTACGTATACATACGATACATAATTTAGTATTTTACGACGATATAATACTCAAAACTACTCGTAAATTGTTGTTGCAACAACAAATTAAACATTGTTATGAGAAAAAGATCTTCAAGATCCGCCACTGGATGAAGTTGATCGATAAAGAAGACCGTATTACATACCTTTAGATTGGAGAACAAAAAGTGCACCATCATCAAGCTCCTCCTTTGTCTCATGATTAGATTCTTGGGTACCAATCGTGTTCTCTTCTGGAACTACTTGTGTTTCAACAATATATGTTCCCATTTCTCTCTCTCTCTCTCCCTCTCCCTCTCCCTCTCTCTCTTTCTCTCTACTTTTTCTTCTTGATCAAATAATACAAATATAAGATAGGCAAGGGTAGACTTGTCTATAGTATATATATACCATTCTTTATATAAAACAAAAGTAGTTCAGCCTACTAGTTTGGACTATTGACGTTATAAAACAAAACATATGCGTTAGTATAATTGTCTGTATGAGAAACCTTACCAAAAATACATTTAAAAAGGTGGTCAACAGTTGACATAAGCGCTACTCGTATTCTCGAACGAGTCTCAATTTTAACAATTTATCTCCTTGATAAACGAAGAAACATGTAATGAATGATACGGAGTAGTTTAATATTTTGGTAAGATCGATAACTTTAAAAGTCATTTTTTAAATCTATGAATAACGATACATTGAGTGATTTAATTTTAAATTTGTCACTAAATTTGCATTTTAAATTTATTAAGGTGATAAACTTTAATTTTTTTTTTATGATATACTCATGTTCATTTGATTTTCTTGCGAAAATACTTGTATATTTCTATAATTCTAATTTCTATGAATTTGTAACAACATGAGCACCTCGCCTACCATCTACCCACTTTCCAAGATGATTGATGGTATGAATTTGTAACAATATTTCACTTTTTTTCACACTTTTTTTTTTTTTTGTTTTTTTGTTTTCTATTTCAAAAAGAATCACAATCAAGTTGTTTTTTTATGTTAGCCACACGCACTTTTGATTGCAAATTGGCAATAATAATATCATGACTTTTGACTTGTTGAGGGCACTTTGGTATTGGATGGAGTTGTAAGAAATCAGAGGTGAGAAATAGACTGATAATCTACCATTAATAATAGAAGCATTTAAACCGAGAAAGATGGTCTCTCAAGCTACACCAACTTTTTTATATGTGGCTGTCCATCTTGGGTTACTTCGTTACTGTTATAAGGATTACTTGATTAGTATTATAGGACTATTTCGTCAGTATTATAAGGGTTACTCGGTTAGTATTACAGGGATTACATTGTTTTTTTTACAAATGGTCACATGGTGTGGCCAGCCGACAAGCAGCCACACACAAAACGAGCTGCTCAAGCGATATACTACGTGTGTATTATATATGTATGAAGACGTACCTAAACTCCTCCATGTATCTTCCTTCTTTTTTTAATTTTTTGTAAAAAAAAAAATAGAAAAAGAAAAAAAAAACCACACACTCATTACTAATTTAAACAAGTTCTACTCGTTTCCATCCGTTTTTCTAAATACTACTTAATTTTACTTTATTACTATTCTGACAACACTTCATTAAGTTTTTATCAGCTACGACAGCACTTAGTGAAACCTCATTATATTTGATTAGAAGATCATTTAAGGATTAATATATATATATATGTTTAAAATAAAGGGAAATTGTTCATGTATCCTTGAGGTTTTAAATAATGCATCTTATACCCTTAACAGTGATAACTATGTACTAAGCACCCTTATTATTAACACTGTTAAGTTTCCGTCTGTTGTAAAAGACAAAAATGCACGTAGTTATTGTAGTTGGTGCCATTAATACATAACACTAACACATACGAAGTACTCCCTCTGTCTCTAAAAGAACAACTCTTTTGGTCAAATGTTAGTCCCAAAATGTTTATCCCATTTACATTAAAATACCTTCTAATTTACAATAATATTTGTGCAAAATTAGCTTTTTCAGTAAATTTGGTTTTTCTATGTACTTTTATTACTTTCTCTCTCTACTATTTTGCAAATCCCATATAAATTTACCTTTTTAATACACTTTTATTAGCTTTCCCATACACTTGCATTTCCCATTTAAGTTTCTTAATACCCGTGAAAACTCCCCAGAAGGATCGTTCTTTTAGAGACGAAGGAGTACTACATAATGTTTATAATCTCATTATCACTCTTCGTCTATCTTTTTTTTCAATTCCTTTCAAAAGTAATGTTCTAGCAAACCAAAAATGGCAGCAAAACTCGATGACCGTCAACAGATGACACCCGACACATCAAACGAACCGAAGACACCAACAAACGACTGAACTCACCTATTTTGAAGCATAAAACTAACGGTTACTTAATGGTGTTAGTAATAAGGGTGTTTAGTACATAATTATCATTCGTCGGGGTACATGATTCATTCAAAATTTTGTAAGAAAACACGATGTATTTTTTATAACCTTAGGGTTACATGGAACAATTTTCCTAATATAAATTGTACCCACATGCATTTGATTTTAATTTTATTTTTGCTTTTCTTTGAATTTTGTACCTACGAAAATTGGATAAAACTTGAGAAATAGAGGGAGTACGTCAACAAATGTACTACTTTGTATCAACACTTTTACTAAACAACTACTTTCACATCTGCCTCTAATTCTTTCTAACATCTCTATTAAGTGTTAGTAATTGACTGCTACAGAGTAATATATATCCCCACAACTAACATCTACTTATATAGCTACAATCTATTGTAGCATCTTATTTTGCTGATTACAATTATAGCTAAACAGATTCAAATCTACATGATTCAGGTACTTAAAAAATAAAATAAAAATAAAAATAAAAAATAAAAAAACTTGAATCCAAAAGGTTGACCCTGATCCAAAAACCTTATTCAAATTAAAATGACCTCAACTATTTGTCTGTAGCTATATAATTCAATGATCATTCTATATAGACCCAATTACTTAGGATTGAATTAAACTGAAATATAGTGAAATAGCCTAAACTAAACTAGAAGTATTATTATTATTATTATTATTATTATTATTATTATTATTATTATTATTATTATTATTATTATTATTATTATTATTATTATTATTATTATTATTATCTCAAAAACAGACAAAGTCATACAACCTATAGAAAATTAGTGGGAAGTCGAGATACAATCTGGGCCCCCACTCCTTTAGGTATAGCAAAGTCTATCCTAGTGAAAATATGAGTAGCAAGCACGTGCCCCAATGTCTTGAGTTGCCGAGAACTTCTGAACCCTCTTCAGCAACGCAACAACCTCCTTCTCTAATTCTCCAAGTGAAGAAAAGGAGAAGGGGACGGAGGAAACCATATTCAATTGTCCGACAACTGGATTCGTACTTGACCTGCTTTTGATGAGCCGCATCAGCCACAATTTGTCCAGGAACAAAGTCAGATAGTCCAGTCTGTGTCAAAGGTGAAGACCCTATCAAATCAACACATACATCCTATCCTCGGTCCCTGGAATAAAGTAAAACATTTTCAGCTCTGAGGGCCTCGTCATTCCCTCCAGACAAACCAATGTCCATCTCCTTTCTAGCTGAAATCCTAGCTAGATCTATAGCAAATATCAACAAGGGTATCCCGAATAACATTATGTCGATGTTTAATACCCACAATACCAGCACACGACACTGCGTGATCATCGAAAATATCCCCAGGAAAAACCCTTGAAAAAGCTAAACACGGCGTCGTCGAGACAGAGAACAATGGAACACCCAACCGGTAGCACAACACACATCGGTATGTCTTAGCGTTCATCGTCTGATCCAACCCCGAAATAGGGTCCGCCCGAAGCCAATCAGAGGTGTGATCTCCCTACTGTGATTTCCACAATGTAGATTACCGAGTATATAAAGGATAAGTGGATTCTGCAGAAGCGGTAACCTTTGTGAAATCTGCCAATTTCTTCATGAGTTTAGGGGCAGTGACCTCACTAGGATTACTTAAATTGTCAGACTCCACTGTTCTATTAAACAGACTCAACGCATCTTTAAGAGTCGTCCAAAACCAACAATGCCAGCATGCCGTAAAAGCTTTGTTTGCAACCCAACAGACTGTAACTGAGAAGCAAGAAAAACATAATGACAAACATCATATGCTGAATAAACACCAGGCCCTCCAAACGCAAATGGTAAGGTGGCAAGCCACCACTACCAATTGCCAAACCCAAGCCCCGAAGTAGTAACAATACGCTCCAAGGAAGATCAAAGAGCCCCGTCGAATGTGCGCGAAGCCGCCTCAAAAGTACTAGGAGGACAAGTACGTAATGCAAAGTAGAGTTTAAAAACTCCGTTACATGCCCTTAGTAATAACAACTCACATTGAGGATCATCAAGCATAGCAACCTTATCCATAAGTGCAATGGTATTGGTCACCCTATGCATCACAAGCTCACCACTAAAACTGAAATCGAAACTAGCGAGACCACCAAGCAACTTAACAGTTAACACCACGCAATGGTCGAGCTATATTAGGTGGAAAGACACCCACAAGCCTGCTTCGAGGGTCTTCTGTAGGCCAGAAAATTTCATTTTTTTTCACGTTAAGATGTAAACCAAAACGAGGCCCTTCCTCCATAATCAGCTGCAGAACCTTCCCCACCACCAACGTGTCACCAATAACAGTGCTCTTATCCAAATACCAAGCCTGCAAACATACATCAAAGCATCTTTTATTTTACACACCAGGGGTTGTAAAACCAAAGCAAAATGCAGATGACCAAAGGGATCACCCTGCTGCACCCCCTAAGATGACCATAAGGTGTGGTCCCTGTTTAGGGTGAAAATACCCTAAGACACGTGGCCCAATAAAGGCTTGACACGTGTCAATCTTTCAGCGGTCTGCAAAGGCCCAATTCCTTTGCAGACACGTGTCCCTTATACCCTAATTGAGGTACAGTTCTCCCTTACTATAAATAGTAAGGGTAGACCTCATTTATGACATACATTAATTGCAACCACAAAAAAACCAAACAAAGCCCAAACCTACTGAAACGCTCTCGAACCGAGAATCTTTTACTGTTCTTATTCCACTTCGAAAAGATACTAACTTAATCTTCGGAGGCGGAACTCCCACCCCCCATCCGGAGTCTCCGTTACTTGTGCAGGTACAGGCGTAAGAAGGAAGTCTGCTAGGTGCAGGTACAGGCGTAAGAAGGAAGTCTGCTAGGAAATTGTAACTCTCCCGAAGGACACATAGAAAACCCCCAAACAGTCCCCATAATACAATTTGGCTGGATTAGAATAGCAAAATTCAACCCATCGTGAAATGCCCGGGAAAGGACGACGAACTTCACTTAACATGACCGCACGATCAACTAGATTGAAGGCATTTTAAAAATCCACCAACAACATAGAAAGACCAACATCAGAACCACGATCCTCAATCAACCGATTCACAGCATGAAGAATTGCCTCACCACCTGAATAAACCAAACACCAAATTGAAGACCATCAAAGTAACTTCCTAAAGACTGGACAACCATAACATCACCCACCTTCAAAACCAGACACCGCCAAACAGTACCCACAGCTATAGGACGAATACCACCACCGGGCTTGACAAGTGGTGTAAGAGGAGCACTAGAAATATACTCTCCTAGTTCCATAGGACATCTTCCAGCTAGAAAGAGATTAACCACCACGAAAATAGAGTCAAGTAACTCATCCGAGACAGCCACAGTTGCACCACTCAAGCAATCCATAAGGTGTTGAGCACGTAAACCGTCACTACCACATGATATGCCACGTGGAAAACTCTTAATCCGATCCAAAACAACAGCGAGTAGTAACGAGATGAAGGTGATTAACAAGTAATCAGGTAAGGATGGAGCTGGAGAAGTAGGGTGTTTAGAGTCTTTAGGCCGTATACCCGCGAGAGTGACCTCATTATAAGGAGAAACTCCTGAAGAATAAAGAACCCGGACTGTAGCGGTGTAATGGCCATCACAAATCTTCCTACGACACTGCTTGATATTACGCTCCTTCAAATCAAATATCCCTCACAAGCTGCAAACTACCACCTGGTGCACTCCAAGAACAAATAGCACTAGAAATACTCTCTTCTTGATGCCGACGTTTTACCGAAGACCTAGACTTAGAGCTGCTTCGCGGACGAAAGGTTTTAAGGGTGCAAAGTTGTAACACCAACAAAGAGACCTAACTAGAAATGTCATCAGGCTTAGAGTTGACCTTATCAAGAGCACCTTTTAGAACCCGAGAAAACCCCAAACGACACTTGGGAAGGATAGACTTCACAGTACGAAACCCCTTAGAGATCAAACAATCAAGAAGAGTCACATCAAAACCACAATGGTGATCTTGCACCAAAGATCACAAAGATGCTTGATAAGAGAACTTCTAGTAAGGCCATTTCCACCTCCATCTTGACAAGCACTAAGACCCACAATGGGACAATGAAATCTCACAATGGCAGACGACATGGTTACACCCCCGCCACCACCAAAACACTACTGTAGAAACCACCCCCACCTGCCACAACCTACACCCACAAAACCAAAATGCAACAAGAATAAAGGCAGTAGACAAAGAATAAAAAACTCATACTGCAATTTCTTAAACAAAGCCCTAAACCACCTACCTTTATGAGCCAAAACCTATCCCTGAACCGCCAGGAAAACAGAACCGTTGACGGAAATGTTGTCGCCTGAAAAACAAAGCCGTTGACGGAAAATGATGAAATCGTGTAGAAAACCCATGCGAAAAACCAAGAATATAGGAACCAAAAAGATAAGAATCCTAGAACCAAAAAGAGAAGACTGAACCCACCCCTTGCACTGCCTAGCCGAGCTGCTGCCGGAAAACGAAACCCCTATCGGAACTACGTAGAAAACAGGCGCCGGAGAACAACCCTTTTCGGAAAATGACATTGATACTGATGACCCCCCCAAACCTAATCGCCTAACGGGAGAGAATTTTAATTTATTGTTATTATTTTTACGGTTATTTCACCAAATGCCACTGAACACTTTAATAATTCACCAAATGCCATCGGGGTTTTCAAAATTCACCAAATGCCGCTGACAAACAGTATAATGTCATGTCATGCCATTAATGAGGTGTGGCCGTTAGTTCTCCACTAATGCAAATTGACGATTTTGCCCTTATTGTGTTTAATGGCGCCATAAAGTCTTTTGACTCCCTGAATTGACCTAATAACTTATTAATTTAAAAATTGAGGTCTCAAAGTATTCATCATCTCTACCTTCTCTTTTCTTCATGAAAAGTCTTCATCAGTCAACTCTGCTCTAAGTCTAAAATTTGATCAGCAATCGCAAGTATCACGAAGTAGTAATTGTGGTTGTATTTGAGGGAACTAAAATCGTTGTTCGCAAGGAGGGGAGCAGTGGTGGTGACTCAAAGCTTGAAAAGTGTTCTAACGGTTCCAAACTACCACGCAAGGTAACACTATGTCCATCGATCTTTAATTCGAGTACTGATTTTGCTATTTTTTTCGATAACCGAATTAGGGTTAGGGTTTTTTTTGAAATGATCAATATGGAATGGTTGGATGAGTTAAATGTAATGATTTAATATTTAAAATCATGTTATTTACTGAATTATGGGTTTGACTTTGGCAAATGTCTTTATTTGTATGTTAGGGTTACACTTTTCTCTGATTTTGATTCATTCAAATGAGATTTTTTGACTGTTAGAATGAAATGTGGTTTGGCATGTGTGTGTGTGGATGTAAATTGTGTGTGTGTTGACAGTTGAGTAACTTGTTAATTTTTGTTGATAGGATGAGTAAAGTGTGGCTGGATGTCCATTATAGAGATGGTGGTTTTGATGTGTTGATTGATGATACAGGTTAGACTAGTTTAATGGATTTGTATGAGTTTATGTTTAAGGACTCTGTGAAGTAAAATGTGTACCTCCCTAAATACTTTGCTTTGCTTGTTAACAAACCTAGATTTAATAGGAAATGGGAGTTATATGTTGATGCTGATATGTGGAAAATGTGGGAGTGGAATGTGGGTAAGGAAACAATAGAGGTATTATTAGAGGAAAGGGAAAGTTTTGGTTTAGTGTTTAAGTATGCTGAAGCTAGTTGACAAAGAAGGATACAACAGAAAGTTGAGAGGGATAAGTTAGAGCAGGAAAAAAAAAAAGAGGTTAGCTGAAGAAGAAGGAGCTGAGAGGGAGCTTGCTCAACAAGAAGCTTACACTGTTGCTGTAGAGGTTCCTGTGGTTGATGCTCAGGACTCAGGAATTGAGTTTGTAAGAGTGTTTAAACTCCAGTAGTTGATGAGGTTTTCCTAGGCCCATCCCAGCCTCATGCAGAACAAAGTTCTCAGCCAGAAAACAACTCTCAACCCTCAACTCCATCAAAACATTCTCAACCCACCTCTCCTCTTAACCAGGCTAGAACAAAAAACTGTTAGGAAGAAAATGACACCTAGGAAAAGAAAAAACCTCAGCAAAAACAAAACCAACAACTGTTGAACGAGAAAAGACACCACCACCTCCTAATGCATCTGTTAGAACACCACCACAACCTTCTCCAAACCCTGAAAAAGCCCCACCACAAATGCCATAACCTTCTCCACACCCTAAAACAGTCCCACCACAAACACCACAACCTTCTCCAAACCTTGAAATAGCCCCACCACAAATAGTACCACCTTCTTCAAGCCCATCTACTGCAGAATCTACAACTGCTTGTCCTGATAAACCTAAGAAGGGGGGTAGATCTAGACCCTTAGGATTTAGAACAAAAAGAGTGCTGGAAAAAAGGTTGCTGAGGGAAGTAAGGAGCAAGCTGTCAGTCTAAGGAGATTAGGAAGAAATAGGAGGTCAGCAGCTAGGGTTGAGACAAGTGATGACAGTTCTGAGGATGATAGATCTGGTTATGATGATAGTGAGGATGACGTTTACATAGAATTTGGCAGTGAACCAGATGATGATGATGCTAATCTTGTTGACTTCATAGAGGATGAGGAAGAAGTTGAATGCTTATGATGACGTTCCTGAGAAGCGGTTTGAGGATTACCTTGATTGGAGTTCAACTATGGATAAGACTTATAAGAATGGCAAAGTCTGGACTCATCAAGAATTTGGAGCCATTAAACTAGAGCCCTGGTTGATCCTTGCAGACAGAGAATCATTTATTGATGTATTTAAGGATTATTGTGTACAGGAAAGGTTTGGTGTCTTTGTTGAAAAGAGTGACATACTGAGGTATATAACAAGATGTGCTATAGATTCATGCAACTGGAGAATTCATGTTTCTACAATGACTGACAAAGTCAGCTGGGCAATCAAGACACTAATAGGGGAGTATACAACTTATGGTAGACTGGAGATTAACCCTATTGTGAGTTTTGATTAGCTTTGCAAACATCTACAATCAGATATTCAAGCTAACCATGACATTCCAGTAGAGTCTTTACAGAGAATCTGTATGGAAAGGTTTAGGATTCAAGTTAAAAAAAGGTTGTTTTACATGGTGAAAGCTATGGCAAAGGCGATTATACATGGTGGTTTTGGAGAGGCCTACTCCCTTCTTCCTAGGTATGCTGAGATGGTGAAACCAACCAACCTAGGGAGTTATGCTCAAGTGACATGGACACAAGGTTCTGCAAATGTGCAACCTAGATTCAAGGCTTGCTTTTTTTCTTTTGCTGCCAAAGTTAGGGGTTTTTTGACAGGTTGTAGACCAATTATTGGTATTGATGGGGCCCATCTCAGTGGATATTTTAAGGGCATTTTGTTAACAGCAATTGAAATTGATGGGAACAATGAGATTTTTGTGATTGCTTATGGCATAGTTAATATAGAGAGTATTGACACTTGGGGTTAAAATATGAGGAATTTGAAATGTCTTTTTGAGAAGAAGGGTTGCAACAGAGATGATAGGACCTTTATTTCTAACAGGATGAAGGTAAGCATTCATTCACTTAAAATCTGGTTAATTTTTAACAATTTCATGCACATTTTAGCTTCTAAACTTGTAATATGTTCATGCAGGGGGTTGATGTAGCAGTTCATGAAACATTTCCTAGAGCAACTAGAAGAATCTTCTGTCAGCACTTGTACATGAACTGCAAGAACAATGGATTTAGTGGAACAGCTTTTCACAAGCTCTTTTGGATTGCAGCTGATGAATACAATGCATATGTGTTTAATAAAGCTATGGAGAAGATTCATGACTACAATCCAAAAGTTGTTAAGTACTTGGAGAATCGCAATGAGGTTTGGTCAAGGCATCAGTTTGATACAGCACTTTGTTGTGCTCATAACACAACCAATTTTGTTGAATCATTCAACTCCTACACCAAGCCATATAGAGATCTACCAGTTCTAAAACTTCTTAAAGGTAATTAAATACAGTTATGATTTGTTATTGTATGGTGAAATGCATTTGTTGTCTTGCTGACCTATAAATGGTTTCCAATTTTCAGCTATTAGGCAATGGTGCATGAAGAGGATGGCTCCAATCTTTGATAAAGCAACAACCATAGGGGATAGGGAGCTAACTGAGTATGCAACCAAGATCCTGCAAACAAGATCAGATGAGTCCAGGTTCTGCTATGCAGCACCATGTGGTGGTGATGAGTTTAAGGTGAGGGACCAACATGTGCATTTTCCTATCAAGCTAGGGACTGGAACTTGTGGTTGTGGGAAGTGGAAACATTCAGGGATCCCATAAAAACATGTGCTGATGGTGATTTACCACCAGAGGCTACAACCTGAAGAATTTGTATCTCCTTATTTCAAAGGGAGGGCATACAAAAGCACTTATGCAGAGCATATGCACCCAATGCCTGACCCAAGTCAATGGCCATCATTCAGCCTCCCTGACATACTTCCACCACTGGTGAAAAGATCTGCAGGTAGACCAAAAAAGCAGAGAAGAAAAGGGCCAAATGAAGCAAGGAAAGGGAAGAGGCATAGCACAGTTAAGTGCATCTTATGCAATGAGTTGGGCCACAACATGTTGACATGTGCAACAAAGAAAAGGAATGCAACAAATGAAGCAAGCACTTCAAACACCAAGAAGATAGCAAAGAAAGCTGCATGAAGTCCAAACCCCTCCCCTTTTGAATGCACTACAAAATTGTATATGGAATCTAGTTTTTGAACATTAAAAGTCAACTGTGTGTTGTGTTGTGTGGTTTTTTTTTTTTTGACATATTCTCTGCAATTTTTTGGGCATCTGATGTAAACAGGAAAGCAATTTTTTGTGAACATGATTTAAACAGGAAGCAATTATGCTTAAATGAATGTTCAATTTCCCACTTTATTCAATTTCATTGTAATTATAATAGTTCACTTCATCAATTACAATCACAACTATTACACACATCAGTACACCTAATTTCATAACAGAATTGAGAACTTTTTGCTGCTGCTTCACTTTCTTCTTCAATTGCTCCAATTCATCATGCAAATTGCTATGTCCTGACCCATCCCTTTCATAACAGCTTCCCCTACTTTGACCTTCTTCCAGCTGATAAACTTTGCACCATTTGAAGCTATTACATGAATCACACTTGTAATAACGCCTTTGTGGATTAGATGTTGACTCCGAGCTTCTAATTGCATATTTTCTACCACAATTGCAAAATTTGTTTGGAACTCTTACATATGCATACTCATGTATTGAGGAGAATGTGTTTGAAATCAAACTCATGATTATGCAAATAGAGGGCTTCTATGTGTGTTCTCAGTGTCAAATTTATACAGGAAATTGGGTGTAACGGCTAGTTTAATTTAACCCGAAAAAAAAATTTAAAAATGGTGAAACTAACTAGCCGTTATAACTCATTAGTTTAGAGGTATATTGTGTAATAATTACAGAAGCAATGGCACTTCATGAAAATTTTAAATTAGTCAGTGGCATTTGGTGAATTAAGAATTGCAGTAACGAAGAACTAACGGCTAGACCTCATTAATGGCATGACATGACATTATACTGTTTGTTAGTGGCATTTGGTAATTTGAAAACTCTGATGACATTTGGTGAATTATTAAAGTGCTCAATGGCATTTGGTGAAATAGCCGTTATTATTATTATTATTATAAATAGAGTTCGAGGTATGTGACAGCGCGATAACCAAGTTTAGATAATAATAATAAGATAAAAGTTCATAATAGTTTTACGTGGAAATACTTTAATTTGGTTTATATATAATAAGTAAAAAGATAAAAGAAAATTGTTGCATCCCAATAGATGATGATAATGTAATTTTGTTGAATGTTAAGTCATTAATATGAAACTTGTTCTTTTCTACTAATTATGTCACTAAAACTCAATCTTGTGACATCTGAGATTCAAATGCTGAGGTATTATATATTTAGTCATGTAGTATTATCTCTAGGAGTATTTTTTTTTTTTTTAATTGCAAGTAGAAGCAAGTCAAAAGTACGTAACTACTACGCCATCTTTGGGTTGAAATTTCTTCGAATTAGTAGTATAATAGTCCATACTAGTTATGGTAGTTTTGTGTATACTACTCTTTTTGGTTCTCAATAAATGTACTAACATTCATCTTTCTAAAGTTGTTATAATGGACTTCAAAATCTACTCACTTTGTTGACATGTGTCAATGCGTGCAACGCAATTCTCATTGTATGTTAAAATATTTCTTGAATTAATTAGCTCCTTAGATGATTAATATAGAAGTCTTATTGTTCGGTCAACGAATTAGGGTAGGGCAACACGCATTGAGTAAAAGCTTATTGTGTACTTCGCTATTCGGGTAAGATTCAATGTGTCTTCATTATTATTTTATTATTTTAGTTCCTATTATTTGATTTGACCCTTTTTGTTTTTGGCAATTAAGAGATCAATCACTTATTTAAAAAAATATATATACATATTTTTATTATTTGATTTGAATGCAAGAAAAATTTTATACTTTTAGGAAAAATACATAAATCAAAACATCAAAACGTAAAATTGTATAGGATAAATCCTGCTAAAGTATCTTACTATTGTACTCATCAAGATACACACCCTCGCCCTCATCGTCAATAAGCTAAACATGGTTAATCTTAACCCAAAAGTTGATGAACAACTGCAAAGAATCGCTCTAGCTCAACCCAATCTAGGTTAGACCATACACTATAAATACTCCCAAGCACATATACCACATACAAGCTAGGGGTTGAACAATGCCTCTCTCAAGAAATTGAATCCTATAGCATTTCACTTTTGTTGTTAAAAATAAAAAAATAAATAAAACCCTACTTTCCACTTTTCTCCCTCTAAATCTCAATATCTCCTTAAGCATCCAGGGGTGGGTTCTTGAAGCTACCCCCGAGGGAAGTTCATGTTTGCTCCCTTAGCTTGCTCGTACCGTTAGTCCGTTAAGATCCAATCATCTCCATTAACGAATACTGAAAATAATAGTCATGTGAGGCCTTGATTGATTCATTGTGATTTGTTGTAATGCAACATCAGCTATAAGGCTATTGTTGCATTAGATAAGATTACCTTGTGTCAAGTTTTTTATTTATTTTTTATTTTTAATAATCACATTCGGGTTAATGCAAAGCTAGCTTAGTGAAGCAGTGGCCTAGAGCCATTACATTAGGTCTATTGTGACAGAAGTGCTCTATTGCAATGGATTTGGATATTGTTTTAATCCTAAAATGTAGTAGTGATGGGTATGGGGTAGGGATGGGATATTATAAAAAAGTATAAAAGTAAACAATTTTATTTTTTAAATATAAAGATGTGGGTATGGGGTAGGGATGGGGCGTGTATGAAGTGGGGCAGGTGGGGCGGGTACAACCTAATATCCACCCCTTTCCCATCACCCATGGCGGGTATGGTTTTTATCCCCATCCCCGCCCCACCATCCGCCAAACTGGGACCCATTGGGCCTCCTACTTGACTCGCCCCATTGACATCCCTAAACTCACTCAACTAATTATACATAATACTGATTAATTAGGATTGTTACCATCTTCATGTAATTTTCATGTATTCAAAATCTAGAAGCTTTCCTTTATAAATTTAAACCGACTTCTATATATATAATTTAAAATCAGGGAACTCAAAAGATTATCGTCCTTACATTCTAACAATGTATCACATGAGAAAAAGCCAATAGTTAAAGTCTTAATTATAAACATGTACTTTGTAATCTAATTGGTCATCTATTGCTGTTAAATAATAAGGCCAAATTCGGTCACAAATGTGGAAATAATCTAAAAAAATTTGCATCAAGAACGATTTCCCTAATAGCAGCCGCGTATCCAACCACAACCAACACGAAGAAAAGACCCATTACGACTAAGTTTGCCCAAAAGATGAAGGAACGCATTGAAGGCCTAAATGTGATGTTATAGAATATAACAGGCAAAGCAAAGTCGAGTGGAAGAAACCCGAAAGCTCCGATGATTCCCATTATATCTCCAAAAAATGGTAATACTGCTGCTAGAAAGGTTGCTGAGGCGACGAATATGAACCTTGATAAAACCCTAGGGATCACATTCCGTTGAGAAAACGGGTGGCTTTTTGGATCACTTAATAGGTTCTCTAGCACTTCATTTGTGGGTTGCATGTATACCTACAACAACATATTTGTATCTTATTTATAATCTTAGTAATATTGTTCAATTTGGTCATTCTGATTTACTACGGTTGTTTTAGATATTTTGTATATATAAATAATGGATTGGATTGGAGTTGAAAGGAGTTCTTACCACACCAAAAGCGGCTAGTTGAAAGGTTACAAAGGTAATAGTCATGATAACAAACCACCTAGGTAACAAAGGGTTACCATTCACGACAAAGTTGCTCAAAATTTGACCGTGAGATTTGTTCCCAAATGCCCAATAACCGGACACGGCTACACTGAATATGGTTGCTAATACTATGGTGTAACAAAGAATTAGTCCTTTGAACATCTTCTCCTTCACCGGCGGTACTATTGTTGCCTAAAATTATTTAAAACAACAATCAATTAGTGAGTTAAAAAAACATCAGTAGTTATGTTACACAAAGTAAGTAGAACTTATATGTGGCGCATACATAAGTACAAGCATTAAATTTGAAGAATCATACACAGATTAATAAAATATCCACTTTTTTCCTCTTTTATTTTTATTTAGTATTCGTTTATGAGTGATGAAATAATGTGTTATTTTATATTATTAACATTATTTTATCTATCTAGTTTTAGCTTTTTTAATTGCAGAGTCTTAAAAGCTACACAAATCAATTTCCAATAAAATTATATAATGAGTACTCATGAGGCATTACATCCTTTATTTCATATTGATTGTTGTTAGTTTAAAGTTATAAGTAACATACTAAGATTAAGTAATACATTGCTACTAAAATAAAGCAATATCATGTGTAGTGCTTTTGGATTTTTTTTTTTTTTTTAATATATATAAAAACAAACATTATGTCGTATACTCCCTCCGTTTCATAATGTTGGTCCCATATGGAATCAATTACATAAAATAAGAAAATAGGAATATTTGGAATCTAACATTAAAGTACAAAATAATTCATCATAATTAGTTTACCTTATTTAAGTTTTTGATTTTTTTTTTGGGAAAAGCATAAGTCATGATGCATAATCCAAAAAAATTAAGTTAAAAATGGAACATATTCAATATGGATAGATTTTTGTAAAGGAAAATTTAACAGGAATAATCCAACCTTTTGTCCGTTCTCACATATTAATCCCACCTTTTGATTATTCCTCATTAATCCAACCTTTGCCCCCCTTCTTCCCATATCACACCTTGCAGGTCACCTTACCCTTTCAACCGGTTACCCATCCACGTGGCACTTCCTAATTGGCCAATTTTTTATTTTTAATTTAAAAATAATATATTTAATTAAAAATAAAAATAAAAAAAATTCTCTGAACTCCTTCCCCTTTTTCCTTCCCTAACCTTTCTCACTCTTCTCCCTCTTCATTCGCCCTTCCTGATAACAACCACCATCACCCCGCCCCCACGCCGCCCTGCCATTAACCCTCCTATTACCTCGCGTCTACACCCAACCCACCCCTTCTCGGTATTGTCGCTGCTACGTCCTCTCTTTTTCTTCTCTTTTTGTTTCAATTCATCACCACCATTAAAGTTTTCAAGTGTGAGGTTTTGATGGTTAAATTTAACCATGATAACTCTAGATCTAGTGTTTTCAAGGTTAAATTTAACTAAATAAAACCATAATTGAAGTTTTGAAAGGTAAGTGTGGGGTTTTTCGGGGTGGTTTGGGGTTTTAAATTTGTGTGATTTGGAGTTTGCAGTGGTTGTGTTGTGGTTCGTGCCTTCATGGTTAGTGAGGTGGTGAGGTTCGTGGTGTTGATAGGTTTTGGTGGGTGTGGGTTATAGCTTGTGGTGGTTGTGGTTCGTGGCGGCAGGGAATGGTGAATCTTGTGATGGTGTGTTGAGGTTGGTGGGTAAGGAAGGGGAAGGGAGGTGAGGTGTTAAACTGGTAATGGAGAGGAGAGGAGAAAGAATGAAGCTAAAGAGAAGGGTTGGTGGTGGTGGGTTGGTAGTTTCGGCTAGGTCAGGTTAGTGGTTTTGAGTCTAGGTGGGAGTGCGGGAAGGGTTTTGGGTCTGGGTTTGGGTAAGTGGGTTAAGTGGTGGCGGAGGTGGTGGTGGTGGCTAAGGTGCGGGTGATTGCAAGAGGGTGGCACGTGGCTGGCTAGCTGGTTGACAGGAAAAGGAGGGAGTAGTGGAACGGCTTGTTTGACAAGGAAATAGGGTAGGTTGACGGTGAAGTGAGGTGGTGGCGGGAAGGTGTAGTTATGGCTGTTTTGGTGCTAGTGGTGGCCAAAGGTGTAGTGGTGGTTGTTTTTGGTGTAAGGTGGTCAAGGGTGGTGAACGGAGGTGGAGCTTTAGGTGGTGGTAATGGAGGAGGAGGATGGAAAATGGTAAGAGGAAGGATAGGGAAAGGGATGACCTGTTGTTTAGGTAACCGGTCATTTGGGTGTGATATGGGAAGAAGGGGGGCAAAGGTTAGATTAATGAGGAATAATCAAAAGGTGGGATTAATATGGGAGAACGGACAAAAGGTTGGATTATTCCCGTTAAATTTTCCTTTTGTAAAACGTCCAAAATAGTATATGGGATTAACATTATAAAATGGAGGGAGTATAATTCATGACACATCTTCCATAATTCTTATTATGAAAGAAATAGAGTGAGCTTGCGTGCAAACAAGAGTTAAAATAATACAAAACCTGAATTTCAGGAATCATTCCATTTCCAAAAGTTGTTGCGATGATTGCAATAGCACTAAAAACACCATATATGCGATCCTTCGTCTTTCCAACTACTGAGTAATCTGTTTTTGATTCTTCGGATGCATTATTATTTATCCCTACATGAAATACAAAAATTTAGCTTTAAAATTTTAGGGGAAAAAAAATAAAATTAGAAGCTATAAGAACTTCAATTATGGCCATAAATATGGGTGATTGATTAAATTCCAAATATTGGTCACATACATGTACGGAAAATGATATACCAGTATGCGACATTAGAGATTTAGTACAAATCAAATATCTTTGACATTGATCGACACATGAATTTGTCAAAAAATTCTAAATTAATTAATACAATAAGAAGATTGTATATAGTTTTTGTATACTACATAGTATACGAACATACAGTCGTAAGAAATTCTAAATTAATTAATACAAAAGTAAGATTGTATATAGTTTTTGTATACTACAAAGTATACGAAAATAAAGTCGTGAGAATTGCATATATTATTACCGCAAGTCATTTACCTACGTAGATGGAAGCAGCAGTAGTACAAGCACTATATGCAAGGCACAAGATGAGTGAAGTTAAATTGATATGCCTTAATGAGTGAAATGACGGCATTTGAGCTAAAATTAGCATTAGTCCGCCAAATACTATAACAAAATATCTGAGCTTCATCTCTCCATCTGGATTTGTTAATAGGTAGATAGCCTACATAATCAAATATGTTAAGTAAGATTATTAATATATAAGGTCTTTTTCCTAATGTAAATTTAAACGAAGTAGCAATGTAACAACTAAATTTACCTTTCATAAGTTGTTTATATCAAAATAGGCTAATCCTCTTGTAATTACCAATTATTTTAGGGTGGAACATCACTTGGGCTGTATTAGTGGGCTTTTCTTTCCTCCTCTAAATCATCATTCCTAACAAGTGATCCATAGTTTTAAATTTGGGTCATGTCTAATTCACTTGATATTTACTGAATTTAAATAATTTTATTGAAACGAAACTATTTTCATTAAAATTAGATTATTTTTGTTCAACCTAATTACTTTTGCTGATTAAAACTAGTTTTACTTATGTCCTTTTAAGTTCTTTCAACATAATTCAAATAAAGGAAATTTTCTCCTTAATAAAACAATAATTTAGTAAAAATAACTTAAGTTCAATAATATATGCGATCCCATTAATGTGCATACCGTACAACAACTCTTTTTCTTTCTTAGTAGTTTCCATTCCATTTCCTTTCTAATATTCATACCAAAAAAACCTTATAAATTTATAATTCTAAATGTACACTAGTATTTTATTAGGTGATTTAATTTGTCATAATCTTATAATTCTTTACCACTACGTTAAGGAAAAACAAACCTACCTTGATACATTGCCCACCCAGAAGACAAGCAGCAACAACTGAACCATAGCACACTGCGAGTTGGATTGGACCCACAAAATACTTTCCCCAGCTTGGGCCTACAAGATCGAGTTCACATTATGGGCTTGCTCATGTCTTGTAATTTTTGAAGACCTAAAATTAATGAATTGTTGATAGTGATATTTGAACTATTATTATTTTTGAATGGTAGTGATATTTGAACTAGTATTGTGATAACTAAATTTGAACAAAAATAATAATTTTATTATATTTCGGTGTTATACTAGCATTCACTACATTGTTACTAGGTCGTATTGGAGCAATCGAAATCTTGACTATCTAGTAATGTAGAAAGAAGTGGTAAACATACCTAGAATATCATGAGCCATAGCCCGAAAATGAAGTTGACGACGGCCTAATTGAGCATGGTGTTCGAGGACCAACGACAAGAGCGTGTATGAGTAAAAGGTGACCAATGCTCCTGCTGAAAGGCACAAGAGACCACCACCCCAGCCTAGAAAGGAAAATGCATATGGAATACTCAACAATGGAGGTGCAACTATTGATGTTGTTAGGTGGTAGCTACTATGCAACCATGATCCTGTCACAATTATAAATCAAACACCTCTATTATCATCATAATGAAGTCATCTTTGAAAGTATACATTTTAATTTCCTCTAAACATTTTTTATTGACACATTTTCCTTATCATGTTTGTCATTTTTTTTATCTACAATGCATAAGTTCAATGATCCTAAATATACATGTATAAAAATTTAAAAAAGTTGATATTGGAAGAAAATGATTTTTTTGTTTTTTTTTTTTTTTTTTTTTTTGAGTACATGTTCTTACTTTCACATCATATTCTTTCCAATACGGACCCTCCCCCCCCCCCTTTTTTTTTTTTTCTTTTTTTTGCATGTAGATCACATGTATTCTTTGACTTTTAACAGTATGTTCCTTTAATATTATTGGGTTTATATTCTTTCATTTCAACTCTTACAGTATGTTCTTTTAGGATTCATATTTGATTGTTTTAGCTCTTATCTTTGTGGTAATTTTATTCAAATTTTCCATATAATTTCTTTATGTTCATTCTTTGGATGCACAATGAACACTTTGCACCTAGGTGCACAAACCAATAATTGCTTAAAAAAGGTTGAGAGAGGGAACGAGTTCATAGAAATTTAGTATTTTTCTGTTTGCTCTTATTTATATTACAAAATTCCACCCGTATTATTATGCACTATTAATCTGGTGCGACACAATTCTTCAAAAAAATTATATTAATCATTATTATTCTTTATTCAGAAAATGTGTACTCATTTCATTAATTTTTAAAAGAAAAATATATTTAATTTCGAAACTTAAAAAGAAGAAAGAAGAATGTCATTATAAGTTTAACCAAGAAATTTTTCCATAGAAAGTTGGCACTTATCTATCAATAATGCCAACACGAATATGATTTCATGTTTTATTATATATATATAAATAATAATGGGCATGTAATCCATGTGTTAGCCTTTGAAGTTTGTGTTTTCAATTGTTTTATGAGCACTTTATCATTTTAAATTGTTCTTTTTTTAAGCTCAATGAGGGTTGTTCAGGTGTACATGTATCAAATGATAAATGTATGTATTATAGTATACTTACCCTTAGATTCAAGAACAATATTAGAATAAAAGACATCAAATTCTTTTTTAGGAGGAAGAGGAACTTCACGCCATTGTTTAGAATCCATTTCAAATCCTTCTAGTGGGACTACTGATGAACTTCGAAAGAACTTTAACATGCTTACACTTTTTTTGTTTTCTTCTCCCGCAAGTAATTTATATATGATGAGATAACAAATAGCAAGCAAGGAGAAATTTTAGTAATAAATTGCAAGCATGTAGAAATTTAAGCTTAAATGTAATGGAATAAATTTGTGTAATTTAAGGGTTTTCTAAAGATATAAATTCAAGATTCCTACAATAAAAAACAATAGGAAATCTTGGAGATTTGTTAGGAGCTTGGAGAGATCCCTTAGAAATAAGTTATTCTCCAAGCACCAAAATTTTGAAGGTTCTAAACGCCAAATGAAGGGGCGAGTCATTAATATAAATATTAATGGAATAATATCTAACTTTAGGATTTAGATTTGTACAAATATTTTGAGGTAGTTATTTAGAAGATAGAATCAAGGGAGGAGAGAGGTCAAGGGAAAACCTTATAATAATAAAGAGTTCTCAATTTACATTTTGATATATATAAAAGATGTATTTGTGGAAAAGCTACTTTTACAACTATTTAAATTTTTATAATTTATTCCTTCATAATGCTAAAAAATTTGTGGTGACTAGTTACTATTGTAAAATAAGGTGTTTTCAAGCAAGGCTACAAAAATAAGAGAACAATAAGATCGAAAAGTTGATCTTATAATCAATTGAACAAATATGGTGTGCCGTGATGCAAATCACTGACTTGAAAATGAAATTCTGGCGCAACCGTGGTGCTCAATTGTATTCGCCAGCACGTTCCCTAAGGTTAACACACCACTCTCATACAAATGCACTTTTGGATGAGAGGTTGGAGTCATATAAACTTATGTCCAGAAAGAGGAATGTGTTTAGCTTAATGTGTTTGGATGTAATCTTGTTTATGTACGTAGCATGTATATATCTCTGATTATTTTCACTACACGAAAAGAGCAAATTGGCAACGGTTCAAACCCCCCCAAAGGTAACGGTTTTGAACCGTTGAGTATTTGAGGGTTGCCAAATCCCAAAAAAATTGGCAACGGTTCAAAACCGTTGCCAACTCAAGAAATTGGCAACGGTTAACCGTTGGCATTGACCATGGTGCCCTTTTTTTTAAAAAAAAAAAAAGTAATTGGCAACGGTTAACCGTTGCCAAAGACAATGGCGCGCCTTTTTTTTTTTTTTTTTAAATATTGGCAACGGTTAACCGTTGCCATTGACCTGTATTCTTTTTTTTTTTTTTTTGGCTGCACTAATATTGACCTGTTTTTTGTTTTTTTTTTGCTGCAATATTATTAATATTATAATATTATTATTATTAATAATAATAATTATTATTATTATTAATTATTGTTATTATTATAATATTAATATTAATATTAATAATAATAATTATTAATATTATAATAGTAATAATAATAATAATTATTATTATGATAATAGTAACAATAATTAGTATTATTAATAACAAAACATAAATAATTAATAATAACAATCGCAAGAGATGATATAAATTAGAAAAATGTTTCATGTATAGTACATAATTAATAAGCTAAGGCTAGGATTGATGAAGAGATGATTTAGTACAAAAATGTATGACGATATTTACAAATTAAATGTGATGTAGGTCGCCAACATCTCCCGAATTACATGGAGTTCCTCGCTCATGTATGGATGTCCCGTTTGCCCCTTGCAAAACTTAGAATACACAAAACGTGAGTTAGTAGAAGTGAATTAATAATAATTGGGGTTAGTTAAATGTGACTAATGCTTGAGATTACAAGAAAAGAGCAAGTAAGAGGTTTTGGGACGCAATTTCAACCAAAATGGCTCAAGTAAGGCCATTTTGGCTACTAGGATGCCTATTTTCTATAATTCTTGTCTATTGAACTCATAACTAGTTAAAACATTTCATAATCACTTAGTTATAGGTGCCTAATGCTTGAGATTACAAGAAAAGAGCAAGTAAGAGGTTTTGGGACGCAATTTCAACCAAAATGGCTCAAGTAAGACCATTTTGGCTACTAGGATGCCTATTTTCTATAATTCTTGTCTATTGAAATCATAACCAGTTAAAACATGTCATTATCACTTAGTTATAGGTGACTAATGCTTGAGATTACAAGAAAAGAGCAAGTAAGAGGTTTTGGGACGCAATTTTAACCAAAATGGCTCAAGTAAGGCCATTTTGGCTACTAGGATGCCTATTTTCTATAATTCTTGTCTATTGAACTCATAACTAGTTAAAACATGTCATTATCACTTATTTAAATGTGACTAATGCTTGAGATTATAAGAAAAGAGCAAGTAAGTGGTTTTGAGACGCAATTTCAAGCAAAATGGCTCAAGTAAGGCCATTTTGGCTACTAGGATGCCTATTTTCTATATTTCTTGTCTATTGAACTCATAACTAGTTAAAAAATGTCATTATCACTTAGTTAAATGTGACTAATGCTTGAGATTACAAGAAAAGAGCAAGTAAGAGGTTTTGGGACGCAATTTCAACCAAAATGGCTCAAGTAAGGCCATTTTGGCTACTAGGATGCCTATTTTCTATAATTTTTGTCTATTGAACTCATAAATAGTTAAAACATGTCATTATCACTTAGTTAAATGTGACTAATGCTTGAGATTACAAGAAAAGAGCAAGTAAGAGGTTTTGGGACGCAATTTCAACCAAAATGGCTCAAGTAAGGCCATTTTGGCTACTATGATGCCTATTTTCTATAATTCTTGTCTATTGAACTCATAACTAGTTAAAACATTTCATAATCACTTAGTTATAGGTGCCTAATGCTTGAGATTACAAGAAAAGAGCAAGTAAGAGGTTTTGGGACGCAATTTCAACCAAAATGGCTCAAGTAAGACCATTTTGGCTACTAGGATGCCTATTTTCTATAATTCTTGTCTATTGAAATCATAACTAGTTAAAACATGTCATTATCACTTAGTTATAGGTGACTAATGCTTGAGATTACAAGAAAAGAGCAAGTAAGAGGTTTTGGGACGCAATTTTAACCAAAATGGCTCAAGTAAGGCCATTTTGGCTACTAGGATGCCTATTTTCTATAATTCTTGTCTATTGAACTCATAACTAGTTAAAACATGTCATTATCACTTAGTTAAATGTGACTAATGCTTGAGATTATAAGAAAAGAGCAAGTAAGTGGTTTTGAGACGCAATTTCAAGCAAAATGGCTCAAGTAAGGCCATTTTGGCTACTAGGATGCCTATTTTCTATATTTCTTGTCTATTGAACTCATAACTAGTTAAAAAATGTCATTATCACTTAGTTAAATGTGACTAATGCTTGAGATTACAAGAAAAGAGCAAGTAAGAGGTTTTGGGACGCAATTTCAACCAAAATGGCTCAAGTAAGGCCATTTTGGCTACTAGGATGCCTATTTTCTATATTTCTTGTCTATTTAACTCATAACTAGTTAAAACATGTCATTATCACTTAGTTATAGGTGCCTAATTCTTGAGATTACAATAAAAGAGCAAGTAAGTGGTTTTGGGACGTAATTTCAACCAAAATGGCATACCTCTTCAAGCTGACGTGTGTCTGTACAATGACTCATCACTATGTCATACATGAATCTCATCATGTATATGCCACAGTCAACTCCGTTTTCCTGTTTTGCGCACTAGCATGAGGAACAAAGCACATGAATCAAAATTCCTAGCAAATAAGCAACATCTTAAGCATTGTAAAGTAAGAAAATCACAACATCATGGGTGAATTACCTTGGGTGCTTTCCATGTAGGACCTCGAGGAGATCGAGGATTTATCTTCTTCATGGTACTACAAAAAATCAAAGTAATAAGTTCAAATTTGACTAGTATAATCAATACATATGAGTTAAGATATGAAAATGAATAACAAGAAGAGAAACAAACTAGATGCTTACTTTTGCAGTATGGACCTCACGAGGCGCTTTCTTACTTGAGGTAACCGAGCAGAATCAAAGTAGAAGATTGTGTTACTGGAAACACAAATCACAAGTAGGGTCCAATGATAACTACACACAAGACAAACAAATCAATAGTTAGCCTATTACAAAAAATAAAGTGGGAAAACAAATGAACTTGACTAGCATAATCAGACGTACTCCTCATAGTATGGGACGAATATAAACTTGTCTCCCGCACTCACTGATTGCCTGATACCCCGTTCAGCATAGTACAACACGTCAGCGGAGTTGCCTAAGATTCTAGCAGTGGACATCTGCTCAGGGCACAACCACCCAACTTGACAAGGAGATTCAAGCTCCCATATTTGCTCCTGGAGTGCTCTGCATGCATGATAACACAATGTTAATCGAAAACCAAACGACAAACACCACTAAACTGAATAATATAAATTGAGTACCAGTTGAATTACCTCATGGATATTTGAATGTGGGAAATGTTAAACATTGCACCACTTAGAAATTCCTTCACATCTTCTTTGAATAGCCATGCCGTTGCATTATCATCGTAGTGGAACATTTCCTTAGGAAGTTGGATTTGGATGGGGCTGTCATTAGGCAACACGCAAACACGGTTGTGCAAATAAGCTAACTCCTGAGATAGCAATTGAAGCACTGTGTCTTCAACTAATGGAGTAGCTTGCGTAGCTGAACCTCGTGAAGGGCTCTTCATCGACGCTTTTCCATTAACCGAGCCATGTTCACTCCTGTTCTTTGGCCCCTCCACCCTCTTCTTTGGAGTTTGGCTTTTCTTCGATGGCTAATAAGACAAATCATATAAATAGTTAGAAAATATTTCCATCCAACTCTTGGGAAGAAAAGATTAAATCGTGAAATCTAAATCTTAATTACCTGGTTCATCAACCGTATCCAAGCAGATGGCCATTTCACAAAACTACCTTTTGCTACCCAGAGTGTAGTGAACTCATCCTCCTCCACGGGCACAGGTATTAAGATGTCCTCGAACCCGGGAACCACAGAATGGATCCCGACAGAATAATGCTCAGGCAGAAAAGGTCGAAGATGGATCGTACCTTGTTCGGCCGATTGTGCACTACCATAGGCAACAACATTCAAAGGTCCATCATATGATTCGCCCGAGTGAAGAAGTTCACAACGGATCTCTTCCTGCACCAATTACAAAGATACTTCATTTACATATTCATAACTAAGTATCTTAGGTGTAATATAGGAGTTAATTCAAGCATTGAGTTAAAATCATGAAAAATGGGCAAGTCAGAACTCATTTTGCCCATTTTGAACCGTAAACACTTTAAATGTACCTCAAACTTGTGAAATTTCTTTTTTTTTTTATGTTGTTTCAAGCCATAAATATTCATAACTAAGTATCTTAGGTGCAAAAAAAAAAAAGAAAAAAAAAACCAAAACGAGTGCAAAAAAAAAACAAAAAAACCGGAAACCGGGCGGGAAGGGCAGCGTGTGCACAGCTAGGAGGCTGCACAGCTACTGCAGTGCTGCACGGCTGCTGCAGTGCAGCTGCAGCCTCCTTGCTGTGCACACCAATGAGAAGGAGAATGAGAAGGAGAAGGAAAAGGAAAAGGAGAAGGAGAAGGAGAAGAAAGAGAAGGAGGAGGAGGAGGAGGAGAAGGAGGAGGAGGAGAAGGAGAAGGAGAAAGAGAAGGAGAAGGAGAAGAAAGAGAAGGAGAAGGAGGAGGAGGAGAAGGAGGAGAAGGAGAAAGAGAAGGAGGAGAAGGAGAAGGAGAAAGAGAAAGAGAAGGAGGAGGAGAATGAGGAGAAGGAGAAGCAAACAACAACAACACATCACATTAACAAAGCAACACCAACAACACAACACAGCGAAGAAACACCATTTCACAGCCAACTTAACCATTTCACAACACAATCCAAAAACCAATATCATTATCCAAACAAGTAAGTAAAAAATCACTTGTAGAATAGGAAAGTCATGAGGTGTCAGAGTATCAAGCCCCCTTGAGTTCGCATGTGAAGGAGTACCAATCTGCAATAGTGTATTGATAGTGAAACATTAATTAGAACCGTACCCACGTAACTCAACATATCAAAACTTATAGAGTTGAATTCTAATCACGTACCTCCTCGCGTGCATTTATCTCCTGTTCTCCTTCTCTTCGTGGGTGGCTACTTGAGTCGGCCGGTGTTGTCGAGGAAAAGGGCAAGGTCGGCAAATTCATTTGCTTCGCCCATGCATTGAACTCTTTGTGCATCTCATTGCGCACTTGTTCTTTAATTGATGTCATTGTGGCATCGAAGTTCTGTGGCGAGTTCACACTTGCTCGGGATCTTCCAGATTTGGTATATTCGGGACCAATTACCTTCTCCCATCCTAGCAAGCTCCCCCCAGCACCTAATACTCGTCCCGGATGGTAGGGCTTTCCCATAGCCAAGGTGAAGGGATCCTTCTCTACCGTCGGGACGAGCTTGCCTTCAACAAGCTCTCCAGTGTACTCAAGCTGTAGCAAAAACAAAATGGCAACATGAAGTAAGTGTTTATATAAAGTGATATACATGCAAATGAATAAAGTAGTTCACTAGTTCATAGTTTCTTACTAGCTTATCTGTCATTTCTTTGGTTTCCGGAGCCTTGATGGACCATTTTCCGGTTTTCTTGTCCCGTGAATGCATAGAGCAAAAGAAATCCTCCGCACGACTCACCAAAGTACTGGTCGTGGAGTCAGATGGCGCTGTGGAGGACCCTAGAAGCGCAGTGGGGTATACTCCTTCACTCACCCACATATCCCTCCATTCATCATACGTCATTGCTCCCATATGATGATGGTATTGCTTTTGCAATGCATTCCTGGAATTCTGCTCCCTCATTTCCTACATAAAAAGATATATATGTTAGTTTCATTACTAATAAAAAAGACGATAAATTACAACACAATTTTCATCAGAGTTCTTTAAACTTACAATTTCTTCTTTTTTACATTTTTTATGAACGAAAGCTTCCCAATCATCCTTTGATATGCTAGGCCATATTTGTCAAGGGAGTTTCTCTTCATCGATGACATCATCATCACTGCCACCTCCTTTCTTGTTCTTTGGTTTCCTCACAAGTTTCTTTGTGATAAACCGACAAACTAAGTTACACTTGAAGCTTCTGAATCTTGCCGCAAGTAAGGATTCAAACACCCTTCGCAAGTAAGGATTCGAGAAGTAGGAATACCAATAGGTTCAACAACGGCTACATAGTCGGCCACAAAATTACCAATCTCCTCGGCCATTGTCCCTTGAATCATACTTCCTTTCGGGTGAGCCCGATTCCTAACTTTATCTTGCAATGTACCCATGTGTCTTTCAAAAGGATAGCACCACCTCAAGAACACTGGACCGCACAACTTAATCTCACGCACCAAATGAAGAATAAAATGCACCATTATGTCGAAAAAACGAGGGCGGGAAGTACATCTCAAATTTGCACAAAGTCACAACCACATCCGCCTGTAAAGCATCAAGGGTACAAGGATCAAGCACTTTGCTACATATTGTATTGAAAAACGAACAGAGGCTTGTAATAGCTTCCCTCACGTGCTTTGGCAAAATACCACGTATTGCAATTGGTAGAAAAACTTGCATCAGAACATGACAATCATGGGATTTCATACTTGTCAGCTTCAATTCTCCATTTAAGGATACAAATCTTTTCATGTTAGATGCGTACCCTGATGGAACCTTAATGCCATACAGACATTCACAAAACCTCCGTTTTTCTACCCTTGACAATGTGTAGCAATCCGGAGGTAAATAGGCCTTCCCCTCTTTGGCTTTTCCCTCACTTTTCTTCTTCGACGCATCCGCGGCCTTTCCCTTTCCCTTGCTCTTCCCCTTTCCCTTTTTCGAACCCATTTCTTTTTCCTTTTCCTGTTCCTTTCCCTTACTAACCCTTTGCTTAACCCACAATTCTAGACGCACCCCCATCTTTTCCAAATCTAAACGTGCACCCTTTCCGTCCTTTGTCTTGTTTTCAATATTCATCAGCGTTCCCACAAGAGTGTCACACACATTCTTCTCTATATGCATTACATCAAGACAGTGCCTAACGTCATGTTCTTTCCAGTACGGGAGCAACCAAAAGATTGATTCTTTTTTAAAGAGAGCAACTGTTTCCGCCGCTTTTCAGATTTCCCAAATACTGTTCGTACACCCTTGACCCGAGCGTAAACCTCCTCACCATTCAGTGGCCTAGGAGCAGTCCCCTCCTCAAATACACCTGTTTGAAAGAATGATCAAGGCGTCTGCTTGGCGTATCATCAATACAAATGGGACATGCCTTCTTCCCTTTATTCTTATACCCAGACAAGTTGCCATATGCAGGAAAATCATTAACGGTCCACATAAGAGCTGCACGCAATGTGAACATCTCATTCTTATGAATATCAAACACGGAAACCCCTTCGTCTCACATCTTTCTCAAATCATCAACCAATGGCGCAAGATACACATCTATGTCGTTTCCAGGTTGCCTTGGCCCCGATATCAAGAGTGAAAGCATTACGTATTTCCGTTTCATGCACAACCAAGGAGGCAAATTGTTGATCACTAAAAGTATCGGCCATGTGCTGTGTTGGGTACTAAGAGTGCCAAATGGATTCATCCCGTCCGTGCCCAAACCAAGCCTTAAACTTCTGACTTCATCACCAAATTCCCCAAACATCATATCAAGGTTCTTCCATTACGGGGAGTCGGCTGGGTGCTTCAGCATTCTGTTTTTCTTTCTTCCCTCTACATGCCACCTCAAGTTTTTAGCGTCTTTTGGTAAAGAGAACAGACGCTTAAACCTTGGAATTATGGGAAGATACCACAACACCTTAGCAGGAGGTCCCTTCGTACCAGCATTGCAACTCTTGTGCTTGTAGCGCGACTTTTTGCATCTTGGACACTCCTCCAATTGTTCATATTCATTTCGGTAAAGAATACAATCATTAGGACATGCATGTATCTTCTTATACTCCAAACCAAATGGACACATGAGCTTCTTAGCGTAATAGTAAGACTTAGGAATTTCATTCCCATCGGGCAACATCTCACTTAACACGCTCAACAAGGAAGTAAAACTACTGTCCGTCCATCCATGCTTCGACTTAATGTTAAAAAGAGTAAGCACGGCTGATAGTTTGAAGTATTTTTTGCACCCAGGATACAAAGGCTTTTTAGAAGCCTCCGATAATGACTCAAACACGTCACCTTCAAAACCACGCATCATCTCATCCACACCTTCATCCTCAACCTCATCCACATGATCATCCTCAAATCCCTCCTCAGCACCATCATCAACAATATGTTCATCATTCTTGTATTCCTCGTCCACACGGATATCATTACTTCTATCATCATGCACATCATACCTAATAACATCCCCACTGTACTCTCCTTCTTCACCATGCCAAATCCACACATGATATTTAACCCTAAACCCACGACAAACTACATGATCTCTAATGATATCAACACTATTGACCACCTTCACATTATTACAATCAACACAAGGACAATAGAGGCACTCGAAACCCATTCTGCGCTGATAAGATGAAGTCGTCTCGCAAAACTCTTGAACCCCATTAAAGAATTCCAATGTATCACGTCTACCATACATCCATCCACGATCCTTTTCCATTAAGTAAATTGTCTCTAAACATGGCAACATATTACGAATAATAATGTATAATTGCTACATCTACTATATATATAAATCAAATTCAAACACACACCATGCATATAACTTTCATATACATATACAAATGAATATATGCTTCCAAAGGGTCCTTATCACTCCAACCTAACCCATCCTTGAACGTTTACTCTCACTAGTGAATGTATGTCAACTTTCCAATTTTAAGGAAAATCCGGCAGCATTTCCCCCCAGTTCTCCAAGTACACGACGTAGGTAATTACTTACCCACATATGTTCCCAGAGAACATGGTGATCGAGGAAATGGTAAGCCAAGATGTTCCTTAAAATCGAAAAAAAGACATACATTCACCACCTAAGTGAGAGTAAACGTTCAAGAACAGTCCCAACCGGGGACTATTCAAGACTTTCTCCTAATGAGGAAGCCTTGAACGGGTATTTAGGCATATGATGATGCAATGCAAACATTTCATATATTTATTGTTGTATTTAGTTTGTCATGAAAAAACTTTTATTAAGACAATAAAGAGATATATATATATATATATATATATATATATAGCTTATTAGAGAAGTTTATAATTCATACCAATACAATGGATAATGTATTCTTTTTAACTTCGCACTTGAGGTATATATGTAGTCTTCAAGCTTAAACTTGAACTTCAAATCACATATGAATCTATAAAAACGCAAAAAGAAAAAACAAAACAAAAAACAAAAGTTAGTAAGTATGAGAAATGGATAATAAGAAAAGATAGGGCCATATATATAATTAAGGAACTAGGGAGAAAATGGGGCAACAAACCACACCAACCACAAAAGGTAAAACACAAAAAGGACAAATATAAGCTACTTCAAACAATTTCTATATTAATTAGGGCAACAAATAACCAAAACTTGGGACATATTCCCCATAGGAACATCATCAATGGAGAATTTCAATACTCCTAGCCTCAACATTGAGGGGCACTACCTAGCCTCAAACAAGAAGGGACCTTCTAGGAAGGGTACTTCTAGCAAGGACTAGGACATTAAAAACACCCAAAACAAAAATAAAACAAAACCAAACACCAGCCAAACAGCCCACAACCAAGACAGCAGCTGGACAAAAACAGCAGCTACAGAAAACAGCACGTTTAGCATAAAGGCAAAACCGAGCCATCAGAAAAACAACACAGCTCAAACCTAAGCAAACTTTTTCACAGGAAAAACCATAATTGCATTAGGTAAAATACAAGTAAGTGGTTAACATGGAAAAGGGAACTTGCATCGATGCATATCAAATACTCCAAAATCAAACTATACTTAAACATTGTCTGAGAGTTCTAATCCCCCTTGAACCTAGCAGAACAAGAAGACTAGCCCAAATTGCAGTCAGGGAATAAAACACGGTAGGCATGTTGGACTGTCGTACACATATTGAAACATAACTTGCAAATACGGCTTAACACAGCCTTATTCACTAAAATCACTTCGCCATGTTACGAGCCTTATTCTGCTGAATCTGCTCATAAATCCATCAAACCTTTTTACATTGAACAAAACATGCTATAAGCTTTTTACCTAAACTTCATTCACAAATACCACACACGCAAGCATTCTAAACTAATCATGCACTTTCGATTATTGTCTGCCCAGCATTTTCTACCAATCATGCACTTCTGAGTATTAGTAATCACTGGTCAAGCAAATTTAGGCAAGCTTTGAAGAACGAAATTCAAATTACTTGAATTAAGAACTTACATTTCCTATACCCAAGTATATATGTGGATGGAGGGTCGTTGTGGAGGGGGGCCGTACGTGCGCTTGTACTTGAGAAACCCTATATTTCAACATACTAATTACAATTACTAAAATGCAAAACAAATCCTCAAAAAAAGGCATGAATGTGAAGGAATTCAATGGAGTAATTGAAACCTAGGTATACTAGGTAGCTTACCTCAAAGATGCTTCAATGAAGGGCGGAAATTGCGTATGGAATTGATGATACTAGGTGGTGCGTATGGCGGCAGCTGCGTCGGGTGCTCCAATGGAATAGCAAGAAGAGGGAAGCAATGAAGAGGGACGAAGAGAAGAGGGATGAAACAGAGAAGAGAAGAGGGAACAAATTGAATGAAGAGACGTTGGAATTGAATGAAGCAGTATACCCGGGTTTTTTTAAAAAAAAAATTGGCAACGGTTAACCGTTGCCAACACTTAACATTTTTTTTTTTTTTTAATTGGCAACGGTTAACCGTTGCCAACTCTAACTATTTTTTTTTAAAAAAAAAAATACTCAATTGGCAACGGTTAACGATTGCCAACTCTGAAATTTAAAATGGCGCTCATTTAAGTTGGCAACGGTTTTCATAAACCGTTGCCATAGGGGGGTTGCCTATTTCTTTTTTTCTACTAGTGTTTCACCAAGAGATTATATAATAATCAAGAAGGTAAGTGAAGAGATAAGGAAGCTCAAAAGATGAAACATGAATCAGAAATTAAGGTCCTTAAACAACATTAAATGGGAGTTAAGAAGAGGTTACAAAATGAAGAATCCAAGGTAAGAAGAAGAAACAAAGAAGTATCAAATACGTAGCCACACAAGACTGGGCATCACACGTGCCCGATCAGGCGAGCTTCCAGCTCTCAATCCTTCTTGCTCTCGCGCCCGATCGGGCACAACTAGCCCGATAAGGCTTATGGCTACGGTCAACTTTGCATTTCCTTCCTTTATTCCAACAATCCTCACTATAGGAAGGAAAGGAAAAATCAACAACGAATGAGAGAAACAACATATTAGGCATAAGAGGAGATTAGTACATAACACATAGATATTACATATGTAATTTGAAATCTAGTGCTTAGTGAAATGAGGCAATGAACTATAAGTCTAAGGGTGGACGAACCTTGAAACCCTTAAACTCTTGATCATGGAGTGGACGAACCTTGAAACTCCAAGATTTAGCGCAAGACCCCCACAACACATATGTCACTCCAAGATTTTATGTGAACTCCGCCAAGAGATGCACTTATTTTATAGCCAAGTACATTCACCTTATGTCTAGTGATAACTATAGGAAATCCGCCTAAGTTTTCTATAGAAGATGGCTAGTCTTCACAACCACATAGGTGAATAACAATCACTTTTCAAAAGAACTTAATCAATGGGGTTAAAACATGTTCATATGAACTTAACAAATGCTACATTGTAGTCATTAACCCCCCACAAGACCATGGATTCATTAAGAGCTTAATGCTCAACCTCAAAACAATCATAAACAACGGTGATTCCAAAGTTTTTAGTGCGTCCACTCAAAAAGTTGGATTCATTAAGAGTCTAAGGACTCAACCTCAAACGGTGGATCAATCAACTGCATCTCAAATAGCACCAACCCAAATAGTTTATTGTTCCATTAAGAACTCAAAAGAGTTCAACCTCAATCAAGCATTACAACACGTGCCATAGGGAAGAAAAGTAATGCTTTTAATCTTTCCACATGGGCTTAAGGCCTATCCCCCTTGATATTTTCACAAGTTATCAAGAATTGTTACATGTCCCAAATTTCCTTACCATAGTGCACAATTATTTTTGCTAGAATATTTTTCCAATAAGAAAAACTAGCATGTTACCAACATTAACTTAATTTGCACAAATGGTTAGAAAAATATGTCACATTCACCATTAGATGAATAAAGTAACAAGACAACCCAAAACTTAAAATTTCAAAAACTTATTCAATCAAGTCCAATCCTTGAAAATAACATAGTCGCCTTAGTGAACTTACTTTATCAACCACTAATCATCAACACTTGCCTTCAAAATTTTTGAACAACTTTTCCCGAAACTTCGTGTATTTCACAACCTTTGTACCTAAAAAGATACTTAGTAAAAGATGAAGCAAGTTTAATTTAAACAACATTAGTCATTTACTATTAAATTTATAAAATATTGCACTTCAACTATTTCACATATATATGCTATGTTAAAATAAAATGCAATGCATGTCACTATCACATTGTTAAATGTATTAGCATACACCAATCAAGACATACTTTAAGACCTCTTTAAAGTATACACAATTCATGTCAATACAAAACATATCCCACTTGAAAGATGGCATAAACAACAAATACCATGTCATCACAAAAAATCTTCCCAATCACGAAACATGCATGACACTTTGGATGAACCAAAAACTCAGAATAATTATTATTCTCAAAATAATAAACACATGTCATATTCAAATTCGTGAAAAATGCTTAAGAAATTGGAAAGAAGATAAGAAGTTCAAAAATGTTATTAACTACAAATACACATTTGATTCTCAACACCACCACATTACTCACATTGTAGAAATAACACAAAAATTAAATTACCTTGAAACAAGTAGTGAGAAGCATACTTAGTCACAAATACTAGATTCTCACAAGGTACTACCCAAACTCTTGTACCATCTCATAGGTAAAAGTCTCAACACACACTTGAAATTCAACTCACATTTCTTATCTTAAACATGGAACTCCTTAACCAACTCACTTAAGTCATCACATAGAAGGCTTAACAAACTTCAACCACTAGAGGGAAACTTATCATCAAGGACAATGATAAAAATTAATTAAGTCATCTAAGTGAGACCTACATTGTTCCATTAAGACAAGAAAAACAAAGTAACCTTTACTCACAAGTTTAGCCTTGAATACTTCCAACAAAACTTGGTGAAATGACATCGAAAACCTTTATAAGAACTATTAAGAAGCACACTCCGTAGAAGGTTGTAAAAATCTAAGTTTGTTAGACAATTTCTAACTTATTCTCAATGGTTTCTTCCAAAGTATCCGTTCACTCGCAGAATTCACCAAGTCAAAAGATACTCTCTTAACATCAAGCCAAACGAATAATTATCGTCTTTAGCAAAGTTAGTCACTTTCATGCTATGCATCAAATAGAAAAGAAATTAAAATTGATGCCTTTTATTCTGATCCTCTTATAGTCAAATTTCTTACTCAATAAACAAAATAAATACATAACAAGATAGGAATATAACAATCAAGAGACATGATAATTACAATATACATAGCCAAATCACTTATCATGTAATCATGGCATAAGCATAAAATTGCTAAAAATAAATTATTATAGCAAAGGATGCCAGTTATTGTGTTGCATGGAGATAACCCAACATTCACACACAAGTCATGGAGCATACAATAAATTGCTTAAAAAGCAAAAATGAGATGTTTCACAATCACAACCAAGACTTAGAGTCCAACACTTATTCTCATATTACACTTTTCCCCCACATTGGACGATAAAAGTCTTCAACTAAGTATTGAAATTAGACATGGTAAACTCTACTCCTTTCAAATGGGGCACATAAGGACTAAATTCCTACTACAAAATTCTATACAATCATAGAATCATAACCCCCACATACCAAAGTTAAGTCTAAAAAACTAAACATAGTTAATTATGGAGAAAGGAATATGCGAACATACCTCCATGCATGGTGCCTCTAATAATTTACCTTAGCGATCAATGATGAACAACCCAATGGCCACCACTTGTAGTGATTGTGCATCCACTAAGTATTTTGAGCTCTTGAAGCACACTTGGATCCATGTTCTTTACTTGAATTATATTGACATCATGTGGAGATTTACAAGACATAGTACAAAAAGAAATAAAATTCTTAAGAATCACCTTCCACACATAAGGAAATCGATAATGATTCTTTAAACAAATGCCAATACTAAACTAAACTGAACCAAGTAAGAACAAAAATGAGCAAAACATACAATAATAATTAATAATTCTTGAAATCTCTCTCCCCTAAGGTGGACAATTAAAGGAGTAAAATAATTTAACTATTGAATTAAAAATAATTCAAAAATTATCATACTTCAAAAATTCATCATAAGGTTAACACAACTTAGTTAACACACTAAAATATCAAAAATAGTCACCAAAAGAATTTTAAGAGTAAAATTAATAGAAGTAGTCTTATATGTATTCCCCAATAAGAACTATATATAGATATAAGACACAACTAAGAGTCATAAAAACAACCATAATGATATTCTCCTATGGAGAAAAATACACATATGACTCTTCACAAAATAATCACATAGTTCTCATTCAAAAACTTATCATACTTAATAAATTGATAGAAGTAACACAAGTTCTTAAAAAGATGTATGCAAAGTAAGCATTATGAGCATGAACAAAGTTTCCACAAAGCAAGACATACACACACACACAGAGGCACACACACACACACATATCAACATATATGTACCAAAAGTAATAGACTTGGACATCATACTGATTGTAACAAAAATTCATGGTAATAATACATACAATTACATGCGTCCTAAAGATGAACAACCCACGAATTATCTAACTACACATAAGCATGTAAATATTAGGAATAAACAACTTGCTAATAAATTTTATTTCTTAAAGCAAGGGCATAACAAAGTCCTTCACAATGAATAGTTATATGTTACTTCAAAACTTCAATAAAATTGATATTTAAATCAATTAGGGGATATCTCTAAATACTAAGTCCAAACACAAGTATTGAACCAACAAAAGAGATAAACATACCATGTAATATCACACTTATATAACATGGATTATACTTTAGCGTATACACTAATAATCATATAACAAATAATACAGGACAAAATAATCATCCAACATTATAATGCAAAAAAATCACAACTCATATATTTGTCAAGATGATTATTAGAAATAATATCACATGCTAAGCATAATCAAAATTAAAATTAGTTTAGAAAGGACCTCCCTTGAATCAATTCAAGTGTCGAATATGAGCATTCTCCGTAGTACGCCCAAATATCCTCTCCAAAATATGCAGCTCAACCTTGAAGCCATAACTCCCAAACTTGAGCAGCTATCAACGATCCAACCACTGAAAATAAAGCCTCATATGTCCCGAACAACCTCTCAAAATTTCAGCCAATATCAACAACGATTGACCTTCGATCAGGGGCCATCTTCGGGACTGCTCCCCGAAAAACGTGAACAGCTAAGATTTTTCCCCAAAAAATTATTTTTCTTCACACCATCCAATCTTTCAATCATTACCCATTGAGTATCAATTGAAAATTAAAATTTTGTTTTCAAATTGTTGTAAAATAAGGTGTTTTCAAGGCTACAAAAATAAGAGAACAATAAAATCGAAAAGTTGATCTTATAATCAATGGAACAAATATGGTGTGTCATGATGCAAATCATTGACTTGAAAATGAAATTCCGGCGCAGCCGTGGTACCAAATTAAATCAAATAATCGATAACAAGGATAAATCATGAACATACATGGGTGATAGAATGGGAACTCAATATTTCCTTCTTTCAAAACCACAACACTAAGAATTTCCTAGACCAAACAACTAACATGATAAGAAATAAAGTCTCAATGATAGGAAGTGGGTTTCTAACTCGATTTTGTTTTTCGATTGATACGAGATAGCATGAAGCACAAATAATTGGGATTGCTCACCAAAAGTGTCGTTTAAAACTACAGGTTTTAATGGCCAATTTCCAGTGTATTAGTTATGGTGTCGAGTTGGTAGAGGTTAACCTCTTTTTCCACTTTGTCCAAAACCCCAAAAAAAAAAAAGTCAAAAGTATTTTATGAATTTCAGCAATTGCTTAAAAAACTGCTACTCGAACTAAATAATATGTACACCAAGGGATGTATCATAATGTAAAATCTATTCACCGATTGTAACTTTAATAATGAAGGAAACCTTTGTATTTGTTAAATATAAACTTCCTCCATATTTTTTTAGTTGACATGTTTCTTTAGTCACGTTTGCCAATGCACAAATTCAATCCTTAATATCTTTAATTATCGGTTACCAAAATTATAAAAAGTTGATATTTTGAAAATATACATCGTGACGAATCTAACAAGACCTACATGACTATATTTTTCATTACGTATAAATCACAAAACACGGTCAAAGGGAGTATGTGAATAGTGCTCAAAACGTGTCAACTAAAAAAAAGGAGGTAGTATTTCATTTGTAGATGTTATATGGCTTTTTATCAATGAATTGATTTATTTTACTACCTAGAATTTTTTATGTCTCTACAAATAATTTAATACTCATCATTTGCAAATAACTGGGGCTACAATCGATGGCAGCCGCAATGTTTAACTATGATGGTTATATTTTTTTTAGGAAAACTATGATGGTTAGGTTTGAAGAGAGAAAATAGATAATTGTTCAAGGTTAGGGTTTTTTTAGTCAAAAAAGTATTAACATATAGTGCTTAACAATTTAATTGCCTAATACAACCAATTATACTTCATTTTTTTTAATTAGATACACCATATAAATACTTTTTTTTTTGTACAACCAATCTTCTACACTACTTTATCTATCTTTAGTATATAAAAACATAAACCACTCATGCCACGTGCCACACCTTTTAAAAATAAATCACTCATGCCACATGTCACCTCCTTTATTATTTCATTTTATAAAGGCTACATGTAATGATAAAGTCTTTATGTATTCCGTAACTTGCAAAATTAAGTAAGAAATTGAATTGTTTCATTTTCACCATAAAATTTTTTTAAAAAATGTACTAATTAGTGCACATTACATATAAATATTACGAAGTACAATTTATAACTTAGAATATGAAAAGAAAAAAATATATAGTTTTTTCATCTACTAATAAACCTAAAATACTAAATTTAAACCAATATGTCATTTAATATCCCATAATCTCTATGTATATATAGTTGACTAACTTCCTTGATCTTCTTCCACAACACTTCACCATCCCTCTCTTTTCTTTCAAGTTTTAGCAATGAACTCTATCCACCATAAATGTCATTGAAATAATTCAACGATGTCAATATTATATCAAAAGGTTCAATGGTAAAGAGTACCTACATATATGGAGCATTATATTTTATCATCGAAACTGAAACAACTCATTTTTATTTGATATATTTGTTTAGTCACTAATATTATTTTTACCATTGATGAAACTTATTTTTAATCATATATTTCCTCCATTTCTTTTTAGTTGACACGTTTCTTTAGTTACGTTTACCAATGCACAACTTCAACCATTCATATCTTTAATTACCGATAAGCAAAAATTATGAAATTTTGATATTTTGAAAATATATGTCGTGATGAATCTAACAAGATCCCACATGACTATATTTTTCATTACATATAAAGCACAAAACACGGTCAAAGGGGAGTGTGTGAATAGTGTTAAATTCAAAACATGTCTATTAAAAAAACGAAGGTAGTATAATTTAAGTATATATTTGCTTTTTTTTTAATTATTCTTATTATTATTTCTCTTAAGAAATTACTTTTATAGGTTTTCCCCTTCTAATTCAAATTTAGATTGAGATTAAATCAAGTAGTCTTTATTTTTTTCGTTTTACAAGATCAAATGTGATTATCGCGATCTATACTTATTATTATTATATATTAAAAAGCGTTCCTAAAAATATCAATGTGCCACGTGTATCCATTCTCGCACTAGAATCACGCCACATCAGCAACTCTTCATATGATGAATGGATATACATGAAATATTATTTTTGTCTTGTCATTTTGGCATAGATCAGTTTTTTATCATCACAAATAAAAACACTGGTTTACATTTAATTGCTTTTATACTACACATAATTGCAGTTGTCTTCGTTGTATCTGCTAAGTAATTTCGTGATACCCGGGTAATAGGTTAGGGTCGAAATATTACGTTTGGGAAAGTGATATCGTTCGCGCATCAAAAGTTTTGATTGTTGTTCGTATTCTGATCATCTTCGTGACCCTCGTTCTAGTAAACTCCCCAACAATCTGGTTCATACCACCATTGAGTCTAGAAATGCATTGTTTGATGAAAATAAATATTCATCAATTCCTAGACCAAAGGATATAACTCCAAATACTGATGCTCAAAGTTTTGACCAAATTCAATTTGATCAAGAGATAGATGACCAAACTCATTTATAGGAAGCATCAACATCATAATCTCAACCTAGGAGAAGTAAAAGGGCAAGGAAAGAAATTTTTTTTGGCCCGGACTTTCATGTGTACTCGGTTGAGGGAGCAAGAATTCTGTTTTGATCGACACAATTTCCATACAGTTTTAATGTGGAATATGATCCTCTGACATTTGATGAGGCTATGAGGTCTCGTGACGCTCCATTTTGGAAAGAAGCTATTAATGATGAGATGGAATCCATCATGGGAAATAATACTTGGGTGTTAGCTAATTTACCACCAAAATGTAAACCAATAGGATGCAAATGGATCTTCAAAGAGATGTTGAGGATTGACGGAACTGTTGAAAAGTTCAAAGCCCGGTTAGTGGCACAAGGTTTTACACAAAAACCTGGTATCCATTATTTTTATATATATGCACCGGTAGCTAGAATCTCAACTACTACAAGGTTGTTGATATCACTTGCGGCTATCCATGGTCTTTTGATCCATCAAATGGATGTCAAGACCGCATTCTTGAATGGAGATTTAGAGGAAGAGGTTTACATGCGACAACCGGAAGGGTTTGTTGTGGAAGGACATGAGGGTAAAGTTTGCAAGTTGATTAAATCTTTTTATGGGATTAAGCAAGAACCTAAGCAATGGCATCAAAAGTTTGATGAGGTTGTGCTGTCTAATGGGTTTAAGTTGAACAATTCAGACAAGTGTATATATAGAAAATTTGATGACAACGATCAAGGTGTCATAATTTGTCTATATGTAGATGACATGTTTATCTTTGGAACGGATTTGTCACAAGTTGAGAAGACAAAACCTTTTTTACATAACAGAAATCTGGAACTTTACCTTGGATGAATAAACAAGTTCCCAATTAGCAAAATGAGAGAGTTAATCTTATTGAACTTAAGACCCAACGTCTTGTTAGGCATTAAGTTAAGACTCCCTCACTTGTATTTATTTAAGGCTCCAATCCTAAATCAATTGCCATCCTATTGTTAGCATCTCTTGCCAATGCCTTTGTGAAACAATCAGTCAGCGAGATTGAGATTTGTTCGAACATAATCAATAGTGATCACACTATCCTTGATAAGTCCTTGAATGTAACTATGCCGTAAATGTTTCTTGACTTACCATTATAAACCTGGCTATATGCCTTTGCCAAAGTAGCATTGATATCAAATTTATCAATTGGTGAAATCGATTTTGGCAACAAAGGTATCTCAAACATGAGATCCTTCAACCATTCAGCTTCTTTACCAGTCGAATGCAAAGCAACGATTTCCGATGTCATTGTGGAGTCCGCAATGCAAGGTTGCTTCTTAAAAGCCCATGAGATAGCACTCTCCCATATAGGAAAACCCATCCACTTGTGGAGGAATGATCTTTATTAAAGATCCAACTTGCATCCGAATATCCTTCTACAACCAAAGGATATCCACTATGATTACTTGTAATCCCCCATATTTTTGAGTAAATTATAATTATATTTATATTTCCTTATATGCATATATAAATATTTTATAATAATTTTATACTTATATTAATATTTTTGGAAGGATTTAATAAAATAATGATAGTAACTTATATTTTAATAGTAATGCTTCTTCACTATCAAATTTTAAAACCTTTTCCTGTAGCAAAAAGGATTTCAAGAGTATAGTTACCCACTTTGGGCCCATCACCATCATCCTAACTCTACTAAAACTAGGAAACAATAAACTCTTAATCCCATATCTCTATTATTATAAAAGCTCAAACTTACTCCTTATTTCCCCCACCAAAAACCCACGTATAATACTCCCTCCTCCCTTATAATTTGCTGCTACTACCTTCCTTATTGTTTCCCTAGTTCACGCATACAACAACAAAAATAAAATTCTGCCACTGCTACACTAGCCACCGACGCACCTCACATCGGTGACCGCCTGCTGCCGTGCAGCCCAGGACACCACCAACGACCAGTTAGCCCCTTTCTCTTCCCTCCTTTGTTCTTTCTTTTGCTAAAATGTTTTAAGTTTTAATCTTTATTAAGATTTTGTTTTTGAATTGTTATTATTATTGTTTAATAATGTTTAATCACCCTAAAAGACTACAAATTTCTAAATTTTATTATGTTTAATATAGTGACTAAAATTTCAGATTTGGTTTAATTAAGAATTAAGGGTTTAAATCTTGGTTTTCATGATTTTAGGGCTTAGAAACGTGTTAGTCAAGTTACTTATATATATAGTGATTATATTATGTTAAAATTATATTTTTGGTGATTAAAACTAATTTTCAAATTTTTGTTGATTATTTTGAAGCCTCTAATTACATTGAATTGGTGAATTTTTGGGTTTAAAGCCTACTAGCTTAATCTACAATGTAGATAATTTCAAATATTACTATAAATTTAAGATTTTGTGTATAAAGTAAATTTTCAGATTTTTATAAAGCTTTAAACTTGCTGTAATTTCATGTATAAGGATGTAGTTTAAGGTTTTTATATAGGAAACTTAAAGAACAATATATAAGCTTTTAATTTTAGTTAAAGGAAAGGTTTTAAAGTGTTGTTTAATTGGTTTTTGAAGGTTTTAAAGTAAGTTAGTATTGCTGTAAATTTAATTGCTTGGGTATTGATTGAATTATTGTTGTTTGGTCTAGGAGAGGACTTCGTAGAAGGCTATTTCTAGTTTCTATAGTGGCCAACCAATTCATTTACTCAAGGTACGTACAAGGATACGAAAAACCTTGACTTTAGGAGCATGTTTAAGGATTTGGAAAATTTAGAATCATGTTAGGAAACTTGTGGTTGGTTGAAATTGTATGGTAGCAAATTCGATTGGTGATTAATGTGATGAACAGTTTTGATTCATGTATGAGATGTAATCATGTGGATGTTTATATGCGTATTGATTTATCTTGTAAGTATTACTTATTGCATTAACTTGCAAGGTGAGCTTAGAGGCAAAGGTACGTGAATATGTGGAATGAATTATTTTTATTACTCGCTCATGATTATTGAAATGGAATGAGTAAAGGGAGAATTAAAGTCTTAAATAACGAGGTTGAGGATTTGAGGTGCCTTATGCACTTAAGGTGTATATACACCGAGGTAGTTTAAGGGATTCAACACTAAAAATTGTTTGTCACTAATAATTGAAGAATGGAATTGGAAATTTGAATTGCTTGAATGATCAATGTTGATTGGTTGCATTGTTTTTGTGAATGAGTCACCACCAAATGTAAACCTGTAAATCGCGTAAAGTGTAAGATGGATGAGCAATAAAACTCTGGATTTGTGCACATCTAGAGTATTGCCAAACAGGGGTTGGGGTACACGAGGTATTAGCCGTGCACTTTTCTAGAGGCCGCCTGATCTACGATTCTCTTGTTTTCAAATAATTTTTAAAAATATAAGGAGTTAGATGAGATCTCATACTAGCTATGGCCATGGAGTCACGCTCGTCTGCCATTGGTTGTTTATTGATGTTTTCGAAAAGAGGCATGAGGTTTTTCTTTTATTGATATTCCAAATTGGAGCATGGGGAGTGTAGACACCTAATTGTGTCTCCCCAAAAAACTAAACCTAGTGATGAATACCTTTCACGTCTTTGATTATCGAGTTAGGTGAAGAGTTGAAGAGTGTCGTGAATTTCCCTTTAGCCTTGACCACTTATAACCTTTCCTTAAATGTTTTAGTCGAAAATCATTCATTTCGTATCTTTGAAAATCATTCATTTCGTTTCCTCTTTATAAAAAAAATCCAAATCAGTCTATTTTGGCCCACAATACTGGTCCAGTTATTATGTAGTTGGATGGGGTTTGAAAAGAAATTTCCAACAATAAGTCCAAATCCGACTTATAACGAAAAAGTTATGGCCAAAATACTAAATCGAGCCCGAACCAAGCCTTACTTGCAACCCAATGATCATGTGGAGGGTCCATTTACCTTAACTTCATTCCCAAACCAATTAGGATTTATTACAAGTTTCTAGAATCATCTAGAAGGTTGTTTTTTATCCTAAATCCATTAGGATTTATTGTGATCTTCTAGAATCCTCTAGAAGGTTCTAATTTATCTTGTTTTCGAAAAGATAAGAATTTAAGAATTTTACATCGGATAAAACATTTGTTTTTCAATGATCTTAATCCCAATAAAAATAGAATACTTACGGAAATTTGGTTAACCCAATCTGATTGGAAATCGAATTCCGTACGAATTCTATCTTTCCAAAACCATCGCTGAGCGACAGCATCATCGCGCCGCGACAAATCTGTCACGCTGTGATAGACCTATAGTGCCACAACAAAGCTGTCGCACCACGATGAGAAGCGTTTTACTCTGAGTCAGATTCTGACTCTTTTCTGATCCTTCGACCCTCTTTTTTCCTTATAAACAAAGGTCGTTCACCCCGTTTTCAAGCACCAATAATCATCATATTATCCCCTCTCTAATACTCTCTCTTTCTCTCTTGATTCTTTTCTTAGCCTAGCCTAAACACGTCCTAATACACAACCTTGATACTTTTCCCTAATCAAACATCATACCTCCTTCACGAGCTTTGAATACTCCTTGCCCTCCTTGACGTTGCTTTCGACCTCGACGTGAAAGGTTGATAGTTCTGAGGATTTGGCCCCAAATCTATATTTTAATTCTTATTTGATTTATTTATTTGATTTAATCTTTCTTGTACTTTACTAACGTGTGTATTGTTTTGATAGAAAGAGATACGAGGCAACAAAGTAAGTAATTCGATTACTTAATTATTCTTTTGATTTAAAAATCATGTTAATTCCTAGTATCGTGTTAGGATGTTGATTTTGATCCTAGTATCATGTTAGGATATTGATTTTGGTTTCTAGTATCATGTTTAGGCCAAAGCTTTGATCTTTGTTATTAGTGACATGCTAGGATCTGTTATTAATCCGTTTAGTACCATGCTTAGGATCTTGCTATTAATCATGTTTTGATAATGTTGATGATGATTGGTGTGTCAATTATTACATTGCTTGATTATTCATGATTATTGTTATTACTTGATCACGCTTCGTTTTGCGGGTTTAAAGGGAATTTGTACTTGAAATCACGCCTAATAAGATAATTAATAATTTGATTTTAGGATATTTTGGATTTTAACACCTGACAAAAGGCTGAAAATGGTTTTTAACACCCCCCAAAAAAAAACTTTTATTTTAACACCTCCCAAAAATATAAAAGTTGGAAGTTAACACCAGTTAACGATTTCCGTCACGGAAATTTAACGTGGGTCCCATAAATTGGCTTCAACTCTCCTTCGTTTTCAATTTTTTACGAAACCCACCTTCGTGGCTGCCATCCCATTTTTTCTTCTTATTCCTCCCTTCATCTTTTCTTCGTCTTCTTCCTCCCTTCATCTTCATGGCTGCCATCCCAAACTCTTTCCTTCGTTCTTGCCCACCCTCCCCTCAACTGCCACCCCTTCCCTCCCCCCTCCCTTTCCCCCACCCCTACGCTGCCAACCGAACCCACCCCCCTTCCCTTTCCCCGTTCTCGCAACCAAATCAGCTCCTCTCCAAATACCAGCCCACAATCGCAACCCCTGCAGCCACCTCCTCACTCAAACCGCAAAAAATCAATTCCCAACATCAATTCCCGAAATCAGAGCAAATCGCAGATCCATCGAACCTCGTCTAGAAATCAATTTAAGTTTGCCGAAAAAAGTTACGGTGTGGTGGTTTAGGGGTTAGGGTGGCCGAAAAGGTTAAGGCGGGTCGATTCGTTAGGGTTTGGAGCAAAGTGTTGCAGAAGAGTGGTGGTAGTGGTGGTGGTTGCGGCGATTCAGATCTTTGATTGTGGTTTCGGTGTGGTGGCTTGGGTCGGGGCAGCAGGGGAAAAGGGAGAGGGTTGGGTTGCGTTTGTGGGGAAAAGGGGTGGGATGGGTTCGCCGGTCGTCGGTCGGGGGAGGGAGCTGGGTGGCTAACGGGATGGGGCAAGGTTGGTTTCTTGGGTGGTTGATTTAATTTTGGTGGCCGGTCCCCAGTTAACATGTTTGCTGGCTGCGAAGGCTTGGTCAGTAGCCGTACAGGGCCCTTTATGGGCGGCGGAATTGGTGGTAAAAAAAATGGAAGTTCTCAGTCGCTTTGTTCTCCAACGAAGGAGAAGATGAACCGGTGTTGAATTTTTATTTATTTTTTGTATGGTTTGATTTATGAGCACCAAAAATCTGTAAATCTGTAAATTATGAGCACCAAAAATCTGTAATGGATAAAATCAATGAAATGAAGGTTCAGAGAGGAAGTTTCGTGTTTTGCTGGGTGAAAATTGAAGTTGAAGCCAATTTGTGGGACCCACGTTAAATTTCCGTGACGGAAATCGTTAACTGGTGTTAACTTCCAACTTTTATATTTTTGGGAGGTGTTAAAATAAAAGTTTTTTTTTGGGGGGTGTTAAAAACCATTTTCAGCCTTTTGTCAGGTGTTAAAATCCAAAATATCCTTGATTTTATGCTAATATGATTTTAATTCAAGTGATCACCAATAATATTAGATTTATTTGTGCATTAATAATCAACAAACGTAGATTAAATATGCTTAGGATTAATTTAATGTATGTATGTTGATCGAAAAGCGCACATTAATATCATAAGAATTAAGTAGAGGCCAATTTAGGGCGGGTTCAATCATTTTTAGGTTGGATTCGTACCATCATCCCCGAATATCCAGTCATGGTTAACGTTCTGGACCACTATGGAGTTAGCGATCTCCGTGATCGTGAATGGGGTGTAACTTTCACACCCGTGAACGGTTTACAAGTTCCTAAAACTTGTTGGCGACTCTTTTATCTCTAGATGCTTTCCCTTTGGACGCCACCATTCCTAAAGGCATGATCACAGTAGGGCTCAAAGTTGAGTTTGAAAAATTCCCTACAGGGAGACAACCTTGTTTATTGCTTAATCCAATGAATAAAATGAAATAAAATAATCAATATTAATTAGCGAGGTCTTAGTAATGTTAATAGTTGAATTATGCGTTTGATTTGTAATTAAACTTCGTAGCTTGTTTGTACTTAGCGTTGCTGATTACGTGTTTTTGTGTGTCTTTTTCTTGGTCATGGCCTTCGCCTTTCAATGACCCTGTAATGATCCAATCTTTACACTTGTAATATTGGGGAGCAGACTTATCACAGGTGTTTGCATAGTTTGGACTTGCATCAAGGTGGTGGGAATTTGAGTGGATTGTTGGTTATTATTTGTAGTTTAACTCTTTTCATGAGTCTCGAATTTATTTAAAATTTGGTTGATTTATTTACTACTTTATTAGTTGGGTTTTGAATAAGGGCCTTAATGGTTCCAACTTGTAAGACTTAATTTGTTTTTGTTCATTGGTTTGAAAATGTTTATTAGTTAGTTTTTCAGCTACTAAATTCTGAATTAGACTTAACGTTTGAAAATGCGGCGGTAGCATAGCAGTAATTCTCTTACATTTTATTAAAGGTATTTACAGGTTTAAAGAGAGAATTATTGGGGTGTTACATTACTAGTGTACCTACTTAGTTGACCAACTGCATAAGCAATATCCGACCTAGTACATGTCATGGCATACATAAAAAAACCTATTACTTTAGCATATTCAAGTTGTGAAACTGCATTACCTTCATTAGGTATCAACTTTATGCTAGGATCCATAGGCGTTGAATAAAGAGAAGTAGAGTCATCACTGACATTAAATTTCTTGAGCATTTTCTCAATGTAATGAGATTGTGACACGATCAACTTTCCTTTTCCCGTCTTAATACTTATGCCTAAGATGACATCTGCTTCTCCCATGTCTTTTATGGAAAACAAAGAATTAAGGAAGGATTTTGTCTTCTCAACTTAATTGTGACTAATCTATTCCAAAGATCAACATGTCATCTACATATAGACAAATTATGACACCTTGATCGTTGTCTTCAAATTTTCTATATATACATTTGTCTGAATTGTTCAACTTGAAACCATTATACAACACAACCTCAACAAACTTTTGATGCCATTACTTAGGTGCTTGTTTTAGCCCATACAAAGACTTAATCAGCTTGCAAACTTTTCCTTCTTGACCTTCCACAACAACCCCTTTCGGTTGTCGCATGTAAACTTCTTCCTCTAGATCTCCATTCAAGAATGTGGTCTTGACATCCATTTGATAGATCACAAAATTATCGATAGCCGCAAGTGCTATCAACAACCTTATAGTTGAGATTCTAGCTACCGATGCATATGTATTACAATAATTGATATCAAGTTTTTGTGTAAAACCTTGTGCCACTAACCAGGCATTGAACTTTACAAAAGTTCTGTCAATCCTTAACTTTTTTTTGAAGATCCATTTGCATCCTATTAGATTACATTTTGGTGGTAAATTAGCTGACACCCAAGTATTATTTCTCATGATGGATTCCATCTCATCATTAATAGCTTCTTTCAAAAATGGAGCATCACGAGACCTCATAGCCTCGTCAAATGTTAAAGGATCATCTGTATGGAAATTGTGTCGAAACAAAATTCCTTGATCCCTCAACCAAGTACACATGAAAGTCCGGGCCAAAAGATTTTTCTTTCCTTGCCCTCATACTTCTCCTATGTTAATATTGTTTCTCCCTAAAATCCATCACCTAATCCCGAATAGGATAACATGGAATTAACCATTTCTTCTAGAGTCCTATTCTTTCTTTCCGCTACAATATTTTGTTGTGGTGAATATGCCACGATAGATATTTGCTATTCTTTTTTAATTATTCTTATTATTTTTTTCTCTTAAGTAATTAATTTTATAGGTTTTCCCCTTCTAATTCCAATTTAGATTGGGATTAAATCAAGTAGTCTTTATTTTTTTCATTTTACAAGATCAAATGTGATTATCGCGATCTATACTTATCTATACTTATATACCAAAGTAATCCCCATAATTATCCCTAAAATACACGTGTCATCACCATAGAAAAAAATTTCTCGCCAAAAAATTTTGTTACCTTTTTTTTTTTTGGTTGAAAGAAGTTTGTTACTATATTTCAGGAAGAAGTTTTGGCCTTATATTTAGGGAATGATGCACAACAAGAATAATTCAAATTATTTAATTAGATAAAAAAAATAGTGGTAAAGAATAAAAAAAATGTTACGTATATAATACTATATAAAAAATTTTACGTAGATATTATCAAAAGTATTATTACAATTTTTTTATCAACAAAAATAACATGAATAGTGAGTAGTTTTTAACACTTCATATTAGTACTAAAATATTACTATTCCTTCCATCCCACATTACTTGTATTACAAAATTAGACATTGACATACATCTTATGGTATATCACATAAATATATTTATTTTACTTGCAATGATTTTGTTTTTTATATTTTCTAATAAACGAATAATGAAATACTATTGGAAAATCGTGCATGGCGTGGGTTCCGAACTAGTTATTATTATTATTATTATTATTATTATTATTATTACTATTACTATTACTATTATTTTTACTATTGTTATTACTATTATTATTACTATTATTATTACTATTATTATTATTATTATTATTATTATTATTATCTATACTTAAGTATTTAAAAACACAAATCCCATTTGCCACATTTCCTCCTTTCTTTCTACATTTCGTTTTAATATCTTCCCACGTGTCATTTTCTTTTACATTTCTTTATAATCTTTTTCTTTTATTAGCCTTCTTTATATGTCATTAGTTATTGTAGAACTTTTCCATCTTCTGATCCATTTATATATCAATAACTCTAAAAATTTTGTAACCTCTTCTTTAATTCAACATATTGAATCTCTTAATCTTTTCCTCTTCTCTCTCCATCTTTCAAATTCAATTTAGTTGAATGTGTTAATTAATTCATTGATTCTTTATCATCTACCCATATTTTCTCTCCTAATATAAATTTCTAATTAAGCATTTTTTACATCATCTAAATTCCCCTAATAAAATTGACATAAAAATATCTCTAAAAAATATGTTGTGCAAAATTTGTGCAACGATGAAGATGGTGATTGAAAGGAGATAACTTAAAGCTCAAAGAAGGAAAAGTTGAATGGCAAGAAAAGGAAAAGGTGTAAGAATATTTGGAAAACCCATATGTATGGCATTGCTTGCATGTTGTAAGACCATGCATACTTTCAAGATACTAAATGTTCTCTATTAGAAATAGATTTTAATTTCATACTTGATATAATATGTAAATTTATAACAAGAATTTGGTCTTTAGTTATCTTATTTTCTATAATTACCATGCATGCGTAATGTTACAAGATTATAAAAGTTATTTTCGTAAATGATTTTTGTAGCATAAATAATAACTTATACACAGCCCGTGCGTAGAACAAACCTAAAAGCTACTCTATATCTATATCTATACTTATATATTAAAAAGTGTTCCTACAAATGTCTATGTGCCACGTCATCCCCCCCTCTTTATGCGCCACGTCATCCTTACTCAACTACCATAGGGCCACATCAACACTTAACAATGTGTCATCACCACTTAACAAAGCATTATTCCACTATTATTAAAAATAAAAAAAAATAAAAATAAATAAAAAAATTGCTAGGTTTCGAACACTGTATAAAACTCCTAACCATCTTAGCCAATACTGAATTTATGTCATATATTTAAATGAATACAACTATATCTACAAATAAAGTGGTAAAAACCCAATAAACTAAAGCAATGTAGGTCATGCAGTCAATGTACTTTAGAGTTTATTACACCTGTCGAAATATTAATTCATTGTATTATTACCAAGAAAAAAATAAATAAAATTGTGGATCATAGAATTGCATGTTCTCAGCTTCAAAAGGATGATGAAACGCACATGGTGCGGATGAAGCAACCAGCAATCAATCATCATACGTATATGATGATGAAAATTGCAGTTACAATAAGTTTTTGAAGAGGGTTTGATTTCTGATTAGTGGTTTAAAATCACCAGTTTAATTACTGCCACCATGACGGCACACCGTCATAAGTTTTCCGTTGAGGTAGGCGATTATAAAGACCCATTAATTCTCCCTAAATATAGTGTAATTGAGTATGCAATTATTGCTAACAAATTTATTACAATTCTTTCAAATTGCTTTTATTCATTTGGTGCTATCAATTCAAAATAATTAAAATCCAAGTAAATAAGATGTAGAGTTTGTAACTGAAATGTAAATTTATACAATGATTTTTGAACTGAAGTTCCGACTATATATATATATATATATGATCTGTTTTCTTGCAATTTCCATCAAGGCTTGCTTATTTCACTAAAAATAAAGGTTAATAGCTTATTACTGTTCATTTATGTTTTCCCGTATAAATTTTGATTCCTCAATTTAATCAGTTTTTTTTTTTTTTTTTTAATATCAAATTGGTTTATCTATAAATTCTGATTTTTTTTTTCTTTTGGTATTGGTGCAGAATTGACCCTTGGGGTTCTGATACTCATTGTGGAAGTCAGGAAAGCTTATTGGTTAGTTAATTTATTTGTGAATAGCAGTTTTGAGTCTTCACAACTTCTAATTTTTAGTGTATATATTTTTTAGCAATTTATTTGTTTAGTAATACTAAGATAGAAGAATACATTACTTTGTATGATGATTCATTTATTTTATCTTCTATTCCAAAGCTGCACTTCTTCCTTTGATGTGAATAAGCCTCCTTCAGTTATTATGATTAACCTTTGATGTAGTTGTCTTTGAGGATTGGGGTTGTATGTTAGTAGGGAGGTTGAGAAATTAAAATGTTGAGTATTGAGCTGTGTGTCATGAGATTTTTATTCTTTCTGGAAATTGTGAGTTTGATGTGAGATTTATTTTGCCTACTCTAGTGGTTAATAAAAATTACCTTAATGTAGGCCTATTGAATTTTCTGAATTAATGTAAAATATGCCAATTGTTCCATGAATGTCTTGGTCAATTGCAAGTTCTAATTTGATTTTGCTCTGAATTATAACATGAGAGGACAAGGTTTTGTAGACATATGTTAAAACTTTAATTTATTGTGAAAGCTCAACAATATCGACTCTCTTCTCTTTCTCTCTCCTCCTTAATTTATACTTCGTATTTATTTATTCTCTAAAATTGCTCATTTGTTTTCACGAAGATAATTCGAAACCCTTTTAATTGATTTCTTCACTATGATTTCGGGACAATTTTAATTTTTCTGAAAAAGGTTGTAATTTGGTTGTTTAATTCTTGATAATTGTTTATTTATTTGGTTTTTATTAGGTGTTTTGATGCAAAATATGTAAGTTTTCTTGCAGTTCATTTGTTGAATTTTCTTATTGAAGTATAGTTCCTTCTATGTGTTCGATTAAATACTAGGGTTTCTATTTAATTGGATTTTATACATTAGTTTTGTTGAGCAGCTTAATGTTTCCCTTTAATCTCATTATTAGGTGTATCAAAGAGGGTTCACCGAGTTTTTTTATTGAATGATAAATTTGTTTTTCAACATAATCAAGATCATGTTCCTCAACTAACATTTCTCATTTTATTTGATCTAACTTATTTATAATAGCATATATTTGATTTACATACTTATCATTTGAAGTTGGATGATGAACTTCTGATTGGTTAGAGGTTGATCTAAGTGTTATTTTTGTTAATGTGATTTCATGGGCAGAATATTTGTTGGTGTCTTGGTGAGATATCATATAAGTAGTGACAGATTACTCTATATTTTATACTCATTTGTAGCGTCATTTATCTTCTATTTTATTTTTTCCTAAAAAAATTATCTTTTATTTCATTGCATGTACTTGGATTGGTAAATGAATGATGAAATATTTTAATTTTGGTGTTGATAATTATGCTTAAGGAATATTTTTTTTATTTAGTGGTTTGGTTCTTATCGATCTATGAAAAGAAGATGACACATGTTTTGGTTGGGTTTTATATCGTTTTCCAACGCATAAATTTTGATTATAGTAGTTGTTGTGTCGTGTTGTATTGTTGCGTTGAACCACTGTTGTTAAATGATGTTTGTTTGCTACTTAGCTTGCTGTTTCCTAGTATGATTATTGTTGTTGCTCGACCTATTGCCTAGTATGATATGCATTACTTTTAGACTAATATCCTATTTGTTTGGTTCAGCAAATAATAATACCCTCTTAGGAGTCTTAGATGCATTGCCATCATTATAATAGTGAAAGTTTATTTGTTAAAAGCCTTTCATGATTCTTGGTATCTAAGATTAATATATATGTAAAATGCTTATATAATTTGCACACTATAATTAAAACTTGGGTGGAGCTTATAAGTAGTGTCCTGTTATTTAATGGTTAGCTAATATCCCAAGTACAATATTGTACTCAGGTTGAATGTTAAGCTTTAAGAATATAATCAAAAGTTGAAATCCATTTCACTTATAAAGATTCTCATGAATTGGTACCACTAATTGTCCTTAGCATTATTATGAGAAATAATCAGGCTAAGAGAAAAAACTTGATTAAAACTTGAGTGAAACTTATGAGTAGTGTCCTATAATTAGTTAATGCTACCATTGCACTTTATCAATTAGAAATAAAGCAAGCTAACTAAAAGAGATTGTACGATTGAATGTGTATAATCGCGATACTATAGTGGAAAATAAGGACAAGATACCAAACTTCATGATTTTGTTTATGTTTTTGGGTGATAATGTGAGACGACAGCATCTCAAGCTACTGCTCATGAAGTATATGTTAAAATTTAAACTATAATGTGACAGAATAAGAATATGCATTCTTTAATTAACTTAGACACTTGTTATTATTTTACTTTTGTAGAGTTTAAGAAATTGCAATGTCTAGCTTTTTTGTATGATGCTGCCTTAATTCTATTGTAGCTGTTGTTGAACTATTGCTTCTATTGACATATTTTTTTATGGCTAGTGTTTCTTTATTGCTTAATTATCCTATAAATTTATACCTGCAAATTAAAGAACCTTACATCTAAGAATTTTATCTTGGACATAAAACCTTAGCATCACCATTATCTTAACCCGACTTGGACTGTGTCCCTGCTGTTTATCAGTCACAATATCTTCCATATAATGAGGATAAAATAAAATGGTTAAGGGTGGAGCAGTTTCGACATACCATTTTTATGAAACACACAATTCTCAATAAGTAGTTCATTAGTCTCATCAATTTGCTCTGTTAGAGATGTTTTACTACAACTTGAGAGTTCCAGAAGTGGAGCTGTTATTACTATCTCCCTAGACATTATTTTGACTGAAATTATACAACGTTAATCTTTGTTGGAATTTGTGTTTAACTGAAATTAGTGTCGCTTTTACGAATATGTTGTTTTCTTTTGCCAAAGCAACAGTAGCTTTCAAAGGTTTTCAAGTTCTGTTTTATGGCCATAAGATGGTGGTATTAACAGGTATGCAGCGTGTTCACATTTTGATTAGGTCTTGTATTTTAGAACATTGCAAATTTCGTTGGTCTTTGGTGTGAAATTTCTACGAATATTGTCTTGGTGAATATTTTAGAATATTAATTTTGTAATGTAGTACTATATAAGTTGGGATCAATATGTGGTTACCATCATAGCAGTCGCTCTATTTGTTTTGTATATTTCACTCTCTGAATCTCGACATTCTTTTCTGCAGTACTTTATACAATGTCACCAGGCTGCCATGAATTATTTTAGCAGGTTTGTCTTCTCCTTTTAATGATTTTATGTGTCTCTTCTCCTTCTAATGATTTGAAGTTTGGTGACTTATTACAGATTCTTATATATAATTAGATTAATTTGTTTATATGGTAAACTAATTATATCACTTAGATTTGAGGTTTCTCGAGTAGTGTTACTAAGGATTATTTAAGTCTATAAAAAAAAGTATTCTAAAAAAGAGTTGGAGCAGGTTTATGATACAAATTTGCTCTGTTCTTGCACTACACGAAAAAAAGGAATTTGGCAACGGTTCAAACCCCCCAAAAAGCCAACGGTTTTGAACCGTTGAGTATTTGAGGGTTGCCAAATCCCAAATAAATTGGCAACGGTTCAAAACCGTTGCCAACTCAACCAATTGGCAACGGTTAACCGTTGCCATTAACCATGCCTCCTTTTTTTTTGTTTTTAAAAGTAATTGGCAACGGTTAACCGTTGCCAATTGCTTGAGTTGGCAACGGTTAACCGTTGCCAAAGCCAATGGCGCGCTTTTTTTTTTTTTTTTTTTTTTTTTTTTTTTAAACATTGGCAACGGTTAACTGTTGCCAATGACCTGTATTGGTTTTTTTTTTTTTGGCTGCACTAATATTGACCTGTTTTTTGTATTTTTTTTTTGGCTGCATTAATATTGACCTGTTTTTTTTATTTTTTTTTTGGCTGCAATATTATTATTAATAATAATAATAATTATTATTATTATTATTATATTAATAATAATAATAATTATTATTAATATTATAATAGTAATAATAATAATAATAATACTTATTATTATTATATATGATAATAGTAACAATAATTAGTAACATTAATAACAAAACATAAATAATTAATAATAACAATCGCAAGATATGATATAAATTAGAAAAATATTTCATGTATAGTACATAATTAATAAGCTAAGCCTAGGATTGATGAAGAGATGATATAGTACAAATATGTATGACGATATTTACAAATTAAATGTGATGTAGGTCGCCAACATCTCCCGAATTACATGGAGTTCCTCGCTCGTGTATGGAAGTCCCGTTTGCCCCTTGCAAAACTTAGAATACACAAAACGTGAGTTAGTAGAAGTGAAATAATAATAATTGGGGTTAGTTATAGGTGACTAATGCTTGAGATTACAAGAAAAGAGCAAGTAAGAGGTTTTGAGACGCAATTTCAACCAAAATGGCTCAAGTAAGGCCATTTTGGCTACTAGGATGCCTATTTTCTACAATTCTTGTCTATTGAACTCATAACTAGTTAAAACATGTCATTATCACTTAGTTATAGGTGACTAATGCTTGAGATTACAAGAAAAGAGCAAGTAAGTGGTTTTGGGACGCAATTTCAAGCAAAATCGCTCAAGTAAGGTCATTTTGGCTACTAGGATGCCTATTTTCTATATTTCTTGTCTATTGAACTCATAACTAGTTAAAACATGTCATTATCACTTAGTTATAGGTGACTAATGCTTGAGATTACAAGAAAAGAGCAAATAAGAGGTTATGGGACGCAATTTGAACCAAAATGGCTCAAGTAAGGCCATTTTGGCTACTAGGATGCCTATTTTCTACAATTCATGTCTATTGAACTCATAACTAGTTAAAATATGTCATTATCACTTAGTTATAGGTGACTAATGCTTGAGATTAAAAGAAAAGAGCAAGTAAGAGGTTATGGGACGCAATTTCAACCAAAATGGCTCAAGTAAGACCATTTTGGCTACTAGGATGCCTATTTTCTACAATTCATGTCTATTGAACTCATAATTAGTTAAAAAATGTCATTATCACTTAGTTATAGGTGAATAATTCTTGAGATTACAAGAAAAGAGCAAGTAAGAGGTTATAGGACGCAATTTCAACCAAAATGGCTCAAGTAAGGCTATTTTGGCTACTAGGATGCCTATTTTCTACAATTCATGTCTATTGAACTCATAACTAGTTAAAACATGTCATTATCACTTAGTTATAGGTGAAAAATGCTTGATATTACAAGAAAAGAGCAAGTAAGAGGTTATGGGACGCAATTTCAACCAAAATGGCTCAAGTAAGGCCATTTGGCTACTAGGATGCCTATTTTCTACAATTCATGTCTATTGAACTCATAACTAGTTAAAACATGTCATTATCACTTATTTATAGGTGAATAATTCTTGAGATTACATGAAAAGAGCAAGTAAATTGTTTTGGGACGCAATTTCAAGCAAAATGGCTCAAGTAAGGCCATTTTGGCTACTAGGATGCCTATTTTCTACAATTCTTGTCTATTGAACTCATAACTAGTTAACAAATGTCATTATCACTTAGTTATAGGTGACTAATTCTTGAGATTACAAGAAAAGAGCAAGTAAGAGGTTATGGGACGCAATTTCAACCAAAATGGCTCAAGTAAGGCCATTTTGGCTACTAGGATGCCTATTTTCTACAATTCATGTCTATTGAACTCATTACTAGTTAAAACATGCCATTATCACTTAGTTATAGGTGACTAATGCTTGAGATTACAAGAAAAGAGCAAGTAAGTGGTTTTGGGACGCAATTTCAAGCAAAATGGCTCAAGTAAGGTCATTTTGGCTACTAGGATGCCTATTTTCTATATTTCTTGTCTATTGAACTCATAAATAGTTAAAAAATGTCATTATCACTTAGTAATAGGTGAGTAATGCTTGAGATTACAAGAAAAGAGCAAGTAAGAGGTTATGGGACGCAATTTCAACCAAAATGACTCAAGTAAGGCCATTTTGGCTACTAGGATGCCTATTTTCTACAATTTATGTCTATTGAACTCATAACTAGTTAAAACATGTCATTAGAACTTAGTTATAGGTTACTAATGCTTGAGATTACAAGAAAAGAGCAAGTAAGTGGTTTTGGGACGCAATTTCAAGCAAAATGGCTCAAGTCAGGCCATTTTGGCTAATAGGATGCCTATTTTCTATATTTCTTGTCTATTGAACTCATAAATAGTTAAAACATGTCATTATCACTTAGTAATAGGTGAATAATGCTTGAGATTACAAGAAAAGAGCAAGTAAGAGGTTATGGGACGCAATTTCAACCAAAATGGCTCAAGTAAGGCCATTTTGGCTACTAGGATGCCTATTTTCTACAATTCATGTCTATTGAACTCATAACTAGTTAAAACATGTCATTAGAACTTAGTTATAGGTGACTAATGCTTGAGATTACAAGAAAAGAGCAAGTAAGTGGTTTTGGGACGCAATTTCAAGCAAAATGGCTCAAGTCAGGCCATTTTGGCTACTAGGATGCCTATTTTCTACAATTCTTGTTTATTGAACTCATAACTAGTTAAAACATGTCATTATCACTTAGTTATAGGTGACTAATGTTTGAGATTACAATAAAAGAGCAAGTAAGTTGTTTTGGGACGCAATTTCAAGCAAAATGGCTCAAGTAAGGCCATTTTGGCTACTAGGATGTCTATTTTCTACAATTCTTGTCTATTGAACTCATAACTAGTTAAAACATGTCATTATCACTTATTTATAGGTTAATAATTCTTGAGATTACATGAAAAGAGCAAGTAAGTTGTTTTGGGACGCAATTTCAAGCAAAATGGCTCAAGTAAGGCCATTTTGGCTACTAGGATGCCAATTTTCTACAATTCATGTCTATTGAACTCATAACTAGTTAAAACATGTCATTATCACTTAGTTATAGGTGACTAATGCTTGAGATTAAAAGAAAAGAGCAAGTAAGAGGTTATGGGACGCAATTTCAACCAAAATGGCTCAAGTAAGACCATTTTGGCTACTAGGATGCCTATTTTCTACAATTCATGTCTATTGAACTCATAATTAGTTAAAACATGTCATTATCACTTAGTTATAGGTGACTAATGCTTGAGATTACAAGAAAAGAGCAAGTAAGAGGTTATAGGACGCAATTTCAACCAAAATGGCTCAAGTAAGGCTATTTTGGCTACTAGGATGCCTATTTTCTACAATTCATGTCTATTGAACTCATACCTAGTTAAAACATGTCATTATCACTTAGTTATAGGTGACAAATTCTTGAGATTACAAGAAAAGAGCAAGTAAGTGGTTTTGGGACGCAATTTCAAGCAAAATGGCTCAAGTAAGGCCATTTTGGCTACTAGGATGCCTATTTTGTATATTTCTTGTCTATTGAACTCATAACTAGGTAAAACATGTCATTATAACTTAGTTATAGGTGAATAATGCTTGAGATTACAAGAAAAGAGCAAGTAAGTGGTTTTGGGACGCAATTTAAAGCAAAATGGCTCAAGTATGGCCATTTTGGCTAATAGGATGCCTATTTTCTATATTTCTTGTCTATTGAACTCATAACTAGTTAAAACATGTCATTATCACTTAGTTATAGGTGACTAATGCTTGAGATTAAAAGAAAAGAGCAAGTAAGAGGTTATGGGACGCAATTTCAACCAAAATGGCTAAAGTAAGGCCATTTTGGCTACTAGGATGCCTATTTTCTGCAATTCATGTCTATTGAACTCATAACTAGTTAAAACATGTCATTATCACTTAGTTATAGGTGACTAATGCTTGAGATTAAAAGAAAAGAGCAAGTAAGAGGTTATGGGACGCAATTTCAACCAAAATGGCTCAAGTAAGACCATTTTGGCTACTAGGATGCCTATTTTCTACAATTCATGTCTATTGAACTCATAATTAGTTAAAACATGTCATTATCACTTAGTTATAGGTGACTAATGCTTGAGATTACAAGAAAAGAGCAAGTAAGAGGTTATAGGACGCAATTTCAACCAAAATGGCTCAAGTAAGGCTATTTTGGCTACTAGGATACCTATTTTCTACAATTCATGTCTATTGAACTCATAACTAGTTAAAACATGTCATTATCACTTAGTTATAGGTGACAAATTCTTGAGATTACAAGAAAAGAGCAAGTAAGAGGTTATGGGACGCAATTTCAACCAAAATGGCTCAAGTAAGGCCATTTTGGCTACTAGGATGCCTATTTTCTACATTTCATGTCTATTGAACTCATAACTAGTTAAAATATGTCATTATCATTTATTTATAGGTGAATAATTCTTGAGATTACATGAAAAGAGCAAGTAAGTTGTTTTGGGACGCAATTTCAAGCAAAATGGCTCAAGTAAGGCCATTTTGGCTACTAGGATGCCTATTTTCTACAATTCATGTCTATTGAACTCATAACTAGTTAAAACATGTCATTATCACTTAGTTATAGGTGAATAATGCTTGAGATTACAAGAAAAGAGCAAGTAAGTGGTTTTGGGACGCAATTTCAAGCAAAATGGCTCAAGTAAGGCCATTTTGGCTACTAGGATGCCTATTTTCTATATTTCTTGTCTATTGAACTCATAACTAGTTAAAACATGTCATTATCACTTAGTTATAGGTGAATAATTCTTGAGATTACAAGAAAAGAGCAAGTAAGTGGGTTTGAGACGCAATTTCAAACAAAATGGCTCAAGTAAGGCCATTTTGGCTACTAGGATGCCTATTTTCTACAATTCTTGTCTATTGAACTCATAACTAGTGAAAACATATCATTATCACTTAGTTATAGATGACTAATGTTTGAGATTACAAGAAAAGAGCAAGTAAGTGGTTTTGGGACGCAATTTCAACCAAAATGGCTCAAGTAAGGCCATTTTGGCTACTAGGATGCCTATTTTCTATATTTCTTGTCTATTGAACTCATAAATAGTTAAAACATGTCATTATCACTTAGTAATAGGTGAATAATGCTTGAGATTACAAGAAAAGAGCAAGTAAGAGGTTATGGGACGCAATTTCAACCAAAATGGCTCAAGTAAGGCCATTTTGGCTACTAGGATGCCTATTTTCTACAATTCATATCTATTGAACTCGTAACTAGTTAAAAAATGTCATTAGAACTTAGTTATAGGTGACTAATGCTTGAGATTACAAGAAAAGAGCAAGTAAGTGGTTTTGGGACGCAATTTCAAGCAAAATGGTTCAAGTAAGGCCATTTTGGCTACTAGGATGCCTATTTTCTACAATTCTTGTTTATTGATCTCGTAACTAGTTAAAACATGTCATTATCACTTAGTTATAGGTGACTAATGTTTGAGATTACAAGAAAAGAGCAAGTAAGTAGTTTTGGGACGCAATTTCAAAAAAATGGCTCAAGTAAGGCTATTTTGGCTACTAGGATGCCTATTTTCTACAATTCTTGTCTATTACACTCATAACTAGTTAAAACATGTTATCATAACTTAGTTATAGGTGACTAATTTTTGAGATTACAAGAAAAGAGCAAGTAAGTGGTTTTAGGACGCAATTTCAAGCAAAATGGCTCAAGTAAGGCCATTTTGGCTACTAGGATGCCTATTTTCTATATTTTTGGTCTATTGAACTCATAACTAGTTAAAAAATGTCATTATCACTTAGTTATAGGTGAATAATGCTTGAGATTACAAGAAAAGAGCAAGTAAGAAGTTATGGGACGCAATTTCAACCAAAATGGCTCAAGTAAGGCCATTTTGGCTACTAGGATGCCTATTTTCTACAATTCATGACTATTGAACTCATAACTAGTTGAAACATGTCACTATCACTTAGTTATAGGTGACTAATGCTTGGGATTACAAGAAAAGAGCAAGTAAGTGGTTTTGGGACGCAATTTCAACCAAAATGGCATACCTCTTCAAGCTGACGTGTGTCTGTTCAATGACTCATCACTATGTCATACATGAATCTCATCACGTATAGGCCATAGTCAACTCCGTTTTCCTGTTGTGCGCACTAGAATGAGGAACAAAGCACATGAATCAAAATGCATAGCAAATAAGCAACATCTTAAGCATTGTAAAGTAAGAAAATCACAACATCATTGGTGAATTACCTTGGGTGCTTTTCATGTAGGACCTCGAGGAGATCGAGGATTTATCTTCTTCATGGTACTACAAAAAATCAAAGTAATAAGTTCAAATTTGACTAGTATAATCAATACATATGAGTTAAGATATGAAAAATGAATAATCAGAAGTGAAACAAACGAGATGCTTACTTTTGTAGTATGGACCTCACGAGGCGCTTTCTTACTTGAGGTAACCGAGCAGAATCAAAGTAGAAGATTGTGTTACTGGAAACACAAATCACAAGTAGGGTCCAATGATAACTACACACGAGACAAACAAATCAATAGTTAGCCTATTATAACAAATAAACTGGGAAAACAAACGAACTTGACTAGCATAATCAAACGTACTCCTCATAGTATGGGACGAATATGAACTTGTCTCCCGCACTCACTGATTACCTGATACCCCGTTCAGCATAGTACAACACGTCAGCGGAGTTGCCTAAGATTCTAGCAGTGGACATCTACTCAGAGCACAACCACCCAACTTGACAAGGAGATTCAAGCTCCCATATTTGCTCCTGGAGTGCTCTGCATGCATGATATCACAACGTTAATCGAAAACCAAACGACAAACACCACAAAACTGAATAATATAAATTGAGTATCAGTTGAATTACCTCATGGATATTTGAATGAGGGAAATGTTAAGCATTGCACCACTTAGAAATTCCTTCACATCTTCTTTGAATAGCCATGCCGTTGCATCATCATCGTAGTGGAACATTTCCTTAGGAAGTTGGATTTGGATGGGGCTGTCATTAGGCAACACGCAAACACGGTCGTGCAAATAAGCTAACTCCTGAGATAGCGATTGAAGCACCGTGTCTTCAACTAATGGAGTAGCTTGCGTAGCTGAACCTCGTGAAGGGCTCTTCATCGACGCCTTTCCACTCACCGAGCCATGTTCACTCCTGTTCTTTGGCCCCTCCACCCTCTTCTTTGGCGTTTGGTTTTTCCTCGATGGCTAATAAGACAGATCACACAAATGGTTAGAAAAGATTTCCATCCAACTCTTGGGAAGAAAATATTAAAGCGTGAAATCTAAATCTTAATTACCTGGTTCATCAACCGTATCCAAGCAGATGGCCATTGCACAAAACTACCTTTTGCTGCCCAGAGTGTAGTGAACTCATCCTCCTCCACGGGCACAGGTATTAAGATCTCCTCGAACCCAGGAACCACAGAATGGATCCCGACAGAATAATGCTCAGGCATAAGAGCTCGAAGATGGACCGTGCCTTGTTCGGCCGGTTGTGCACTACCATAGGCAACAACTTTCAAAGGTCCGTCATATGATTCCCCCGGGTGAAGAAGTTCACAACGGGTCTCTTCCTGCACCAATTAGGAAGATACTTCATTTAAATATTCATAACTAAGTATATTAGGTGTAATATAGGAGTTAAATCAAGACTTGAGCAAAAAACATGGAAAATGGGCAAGTTAGAACTCATTTAGGCCATTTCGAGCCGAAAACACTCTAAATGAACCTAAAACTTGTGAAATTGCTTTTTTTAGGTTGTTTCAAGCCACAAATATTCATAACTAAGTATATTAGGTGTAATATAGGAGTTAAATCAAGACTTGAGCAAAAAAACATGGAAAATGGGCAAGTTAGAACTCATTTAGGCCATTTCGAGCCGAAAACACTCTAAATGAACCTAAAACTTGTGAAATTGCTTTTTTTAGGTTGTTTCAAGCCACAAATATTCATATCTAAGCATATTAGGTGTAATATAGGAGTTAAATCAAGAATTGAGCAAAAAACATGGAAAATGGGCAAGTTAGAACTCATTTAGGCCATTTCGAGCCGAAAACACTCTAAATGAACCTAAAACTTGTGAAATTTCTTTTTTTAGGTTGTTTCAAGCCACAAATATTCATAGCTAAGCATATTAGGTGTAACATAGGAGTTAAATCAAGAATTGAGCAAAAAACATGGAAAATGGGCAAGTTAGAACTCATTTAGGCCATTTCGAGCCGTAAACACTCTAAATGAACCTAAAACTTGTGAAATTGCTTTTTTTAGGTTGTTTCAAGCCACAAATATTCATAACTTAGTATCTTAGGCGCAAAAAAAAAAAAAAAAAAAAAAAAAACAAAACAAGTGCAAAAAAAAAAAAAAAACCGAAAACCGGGCGGGAAGGGCAGCGTGTGCACAGCGAGGAGGTTGCACAGCTGCTGTAGTGCTGCTGCAGTGCTGCACAGCAGCCTCCTCGCTGTGCTGCAGCCTCCTCGAGAAGAAAGAGAAGGAGGAGGAGGAGGAGGAGGAGAAGGAGAAGGAGGAGAAGGAGAAGAAAGAGAAGGAGAAGGAGAAGAAAGAGAAGGAGAAGGAGAAGAAAGAGAAGGAGAAGGAGAAGGAGAAGAAGGAGAAGGAGAAGAAAGAGAAGGAGAAGGGAGAGAAGGAGAAGGAGAAGAAAGAGAAGGAGAAGGAGAAGAATGAGAAGGAGGAGGAGGAGGAGAAGGAGAAGAAGGAGGAGGAGGAGGAGGAGGAGGAGGAGGAGGAGGAGGAGGAGGAGGAGAAGGAGAAGAAAGAGAAGGAGGAGGAGGAGAAGGAGAAGGAGAAGAAAGAGAAGGAGAAGGAGGAGGAGAAGGAGAAGAAGACAACAACAACACATCACATCAACAAATTAAAGCAACACAAACTACTCAACACAGCGAAGAAACACCATTTCACAGCCAACTTAACCATTTCACAACACAATCCAAAAACAAATATCATTATCCAAACAAGTAAGCACAAAATCACCTGTAGAATAGGAAAGTGATGAGGTGTCGGAGTATCAAGCCCCCTTGAGTTCGCATGTGAAGGAGTATCAATCTGCAATAGTGTATTGATAGTGAAACATTAATTAGAACCGTACCCACGTAACTCAGCATATCAAAACTTATAGAGTTGAATTCTAATCATTTACCTCCTGTTCTCCTTCTCTTCGTGGGTGGCTACTTGCGTCGGCCGGTGTTGTCGAGGAAAAGGGCAAGGTCGGCAAATTCATTTGCTTTGCCCATGCATTGAACTCTTCGCGCATCTCATTGCGCACTTGTTCTTTAATTGATACCACTGTGGTATCGAAGTTCTGTGGCGAGTTCACACTTGCTCGGGATCTTCCAGATTTGGTATATTCGGGACCCATTACCTTCTCCCATCCTAGCAAGCTCCCCCCAGCACCTAATACCCGTCCCGGATGGTAGGGCTTTCCTATAGCCAAGGTGAAGGGGTCCTTCTCTACCGTCGGGACGAGCTTGCCTTCAACAAGCTCTCCAGTGTACTCAAGCTGTAGCAAAAACAAAATGGCAACATGAAGTCCGTGTTTATATAAAGTGATATACATGCAAATGAATAAGTTAGTTCACTAGTTCATAGTTGCTTACTAGCTTATCTATCATTTCTTTGGTTTCCGGAGCCTTGATGGACCATTTTCCGGTCTTCTTGTCCCGCGAATGCATAGAGCAAAAGAAATCCCCAGCACGACTCACCAAAGTACTGGTCGTGGAGTCTGACGGCGCTGTGGAGGACCCTAGAAGCGCAGTGGGGTATAATCCTTCACTCATCCACGTATCCCTCCATTCATCATACGTCATTGCTCCCATATGATGGTGGTATTGCTTTTGCAATGCATTCCTGGAATTCTGCTCCCTCATTTCCTACATAAAAAGATATATATGTTAGTTTCATTACTAATAAAAAAGACGATAAATTACAACACAATTTTCATCAGAGTTCTTTAAACTTACAATTTCTTCTTTTTTACATTTTTGATGAACGAAAGCCTCCCAATCATCCTTCGATATGCTAGGCCATATTTGCCAAGGGAGTTTCTCTTCATCGATGACATCATCATCACTGCCACCCCCTTTCTTGTTCTTTGGTTTCCTCACAAGTTTCTTTGTGATAAACCGACGAACTAAGTTACACTTGAAGCTTCTGAATCTTGCCGCAAGTAAGGATTCAAACACCCTTCGCTTGGCGTACTCATTTGGAATGTTAAATAGACTCTGCAAGCACAAATAAAAAACATTATTGGTTTGCCCATTACATAATAATAAATTGAAATTGTTTATAAATAATCACATTAAATCAAACTTACCCTGGTATCATTCCAAAACGTGTCAATCAAGCCTGTAGGTACGTCGCTCATACGAAGCGTAATGGGGATTTTGTGCGCACAAATCCCAACTTGACCAGCATACTGACGACGCCATTTACCTGAGGGTTGCCCTACCCTGTCATACTCCAAGACCATAGGACCAACAGGTTTCTTGAAAGTTGTCGTCGGACCCCTCTGCTTTTTCTTCGCTGGTGCCTGCACCCCCGCTCCACTTTGATCCTCACGAAATGGCTCCACAATGGCATTATCGATTGGAGGCGCTTGCTCAGCTGCAATTTCAAAGTCATCTATCATTCACTCCAATACATCTTGCGCCTGATCTTCTGGCTCACCCAAATCAGTTTCCTTGTTCACATCATACGACTGGTCCCCATCATTAGATAAATCATCTGAGTTAGATTCAACATCCTCAACTCGAACACGGAATCGATCGTCCGCCATTAGATGTTAAAACCTGTCATTACAAACATAACACGTTATTAGCTGCTGAATTGTAAGGTAAACTTATAATCATATATAAATTGCTGAATTATAATACAAATAAACTCTGAAAATGGTGATGCAAGTTACTTTATTCATTTAAAAGAATATAAGAAAAATGGGCAAGTAATTCAACAATTTCATTCATTATTACCTAAAATGTGATTTTTTTATTCTTTCTACGCCTGCAATTCAAACTAACAGAAAATATACAGTACCTCAATCTAATATTCCTTCATCGTGGTCGGATCTCATGTAATTGGCTTGGTCGTCTATCTCATTTGGCACAGCAGGTCTAGGAACGGTGAAAGGTGCCGAGTCATCAAAGGCATCATATTCTTCCTCATCCTCGACATCTCCAACGCCAAGGATTATTCTTTTGCTGGCTAGCACAATAGACCATTTTGAGTCGGCAGGGTCAGATACGTAAAACACCTGCTTAGGTTGAGATGCAAGGATGAACGATTCCACACTATCATTAAGGTTGCCAAGATCTACAAGAGTAAAGTCATCAAATTTGACGTTACGCTTGATATTATCAACCCACTTACACCGGAAAAGAGCAATCGTGAAGTCACAATAATCAAGCTCCCATATTTCTTGAATTCGACTGTAGTATGACAACTCTGCATCGACGGGTGATTTATCCTTAGCACTTGCAAACTCCCTTGACGATGCCACAACTGTTACACCACTGTTTTGGGTCGAGGACGATTTCAAATCTTGACGCTCAGTCCAAAATGTGTACCCATTTATGTCATATCCCTCAAATGAGCGAACATCATCCCTAGGACCATAAGCAAGCCACCTTACTGTAGCTGTGACACTCTCATCCATTCCACCCATCACTTGATCACGAAACCAACTCACAAACTTCTTATTGTGCAACTGCATCAGTGCCCTTTCACCTTTCGACGGAAACTCATCACGCAAACTAGCCATGTGCTCGTCTAAATATGGGTGAACATCTGCAACATGGTGCAACACATATAGGTGTGCTTGTAAGAACTTCTCTCGATCAGGTGACATTTATTTCGACCCGATTGTTCCATGACTATCAAGTCTACCTTCATGTCGAGAAGTAGGAATACCAATAGGTTCAGCAACGGCTATATAGTCGGCCACAAAATTACCAATCTCCTCGGCCACGGTCCCTTGAATCATACTTCCTTCCGGGTGAGCCCGATTCCTAACTTTATCTTGCAATGTACCCATGTGTCTTTCAAAAGGATAGCACCACCTCAAGAACACTGGACCGCACAACTTAATCTCACGCACCAAATGAAGAATAAAATGCACCATTATGTCAAAAAACGAGGGCGGGAAGTACATCTCAAATTTGCACAAAGTCACAACCACATCCGCCTGTAAAGCATCAAGGGTACAAGGATCAAGCACTTTGCTATATATTGTATTGAAAAACGAACAGAGGCTTGTAATAGCTTCCCTCACATGCTTTGGCAAAATACCACGTATTGCAATTGGTAGAAAAACTTGCATCAGAACATGACAATCATGGGATTTCATACTTGTCAGCTTCAATTCTCCATTTAAGGATACAAATCTTTTCATGTTAGATGCGTACCCTGATGGAACCTTAATGCCATACAGACATTCACAAAACCTCCGTTTTTCTACCCTTGACAATGTGTAGCAAGCCGGAGGTAAATAGGCCTTCCCCTCTTTGGCTTTTCCCTCACTTTTCTTCTTTGACGCATCCGCGGCCTTTCCCTTTCCCTTGCTCTTCCCCTTTCCCTTTTTCGAACCCATTTCTTTTTCCTTTTCCTGTTCATTTCCCTTACTAACCCTTTGCTTAACCCACAATTCTAGACGCACCCCCATCTTTTCCAAATCTAAACGTGCACCCTTTCCGTCCTTTGTCTTGTTTTGAATATTCATCAGCGTTCCCACAAGTGCGTCACACACATTCTTCTCTATATGCATTACATCAAGACAGTGCCTAACGTCATGTTCTTTCCAGTACGGGAGCAACCAAAAGATTGATTCTTTTTTAAAGAGAGCAACTGATTCCGCCGCTTTTTCAGATTTCCCAAATACTGTTCGTACACCCTTGACCCGATCGTAAACCTCCTCACCAGTCAGTGGCCTAGGAGCAGTCCCCTCCTCCACCGTCCCATCGAAAGCCTTTTTCTGCCGACGGTACGGGTGATCGCGCCTGAGCAACCTTCTTGTCCTTAAATACACCTGTTTGAAAGAATGATCAAGGCGTCTGCTTGGCGTATCATCAATACAAATGGGACATTCCTTCTTCCCTTTATTCTTATATCTAGACAAGTTGCCATATGCAGGAAAATCATTAACGGTCCATATAAGAGCTGCACGCAATGTGAACATCTCATTCTTATGAGCATCAAACACGGAAACCCCTTCGTCCCACATCTTTCTCAAATCATCAACCAATGGCGCAAGATACACATCAATGTCGTTTCCAGGTTGCCTTGGCCCCGATATCAAGAGTGAAAGCATTACATATTTCCGTTCCATGCACAGCCAAGGAGGCAAATTGTAGATCACTAAAAGTACCGGCCATGTGCTGTGCTGGGTACTAAGAATGCCAAATGGATTCATCCCGTCCGTGCACAAACCAAGCCTTAAATTTCTGACTTCATCACCAAATTCCCCAAACTTCATATCAAGGTTCTTCCATTGCGGGGAGTCGGCTGGGTGCTTTAGCATTCTGTTTTTCTTTCTTCCCTCTGCATGCCACCTCAAGTTTTTAGCGTCTTTTGGTAAAGAGAACAGACGCTTAAACCTTGGAATTATGGGAAGATACCACAACACCTTAGCAGGAGGTCCCTTCGTACCAGCATTGCTACTCTTGCGCTTGTAGCGCAACTTCTTGCATCTTGGACACTCCTCCAATTGTTCATATTCATTTCGGTAAAGAATACAATCATTAGGACATGCATGTATCTTCTTATACTCCAAACCAAATGGACACATGAGCTTCTTAGCGTAATAGTAAGACTTAGGAATTTCATTCCCATCGGGCAACATCTCACTTAACACGCTCAACAAGGAAGTAAAACTACTGTCCGTTCACCCATGCTTCGACTTAATGTTAAAAAGAGTAAGCACGGCTGATAGTTTGGAGTATTTTTTTCACCCAGGATACAAAGGCTTTTTAGAAGCCTCCGATAATGACTCAAACACGTCACCTTCAAAACCACGCATCATATCATCCACACCTTCATCCTCAACCTTATCCACATGATCATCCTCAAATCCCTCCTCAGCACCATCATCATCAATATGTTCATCATTCTTGTATTCCTCGTCCACACGGATATCATTGCTTCTATCATCTTGCACATCATACCCAATAACATCCCCACTGTACTCTCCTTCTTCACCAAGCCAAATCCACACATGATATTTAACCCTAAACCCACGACAAACTACATGATCTCTAATGATATCAACACTATTGACCACTTTCACATTATTACAATCAACACAAGGACAATAGAGGTACTCGAAACCCATTCTGCGCTGATAAGATGAAGCCGTCTCGCAGAACTCTTGAACCCCATTAAAGAATTCCAATGTATCACGTCTACCATACATCCATCCACGATCCTTCTCCATTAAGTAAATTGTCTCTAAACATGGCAATATATTACGAATGATAATGTATAATTGCTACATCTACTATATATATAAATCAAATTCAAACACACACCATGCATATAACTTTCATATACATACACAAATGAATATATGCTTCTAAAGGGTCCTTATCACTCCAACCTAACCTATCCTTGAACGTTTACTCTCACTAGTGAATGTATGTCAATTTTCCAATTTTAAGGAAAATCCGGCAGCATTTCCCCCCAGTTCTCCAAGTACACGACGTAGGTAATTACTTAGCCACATATGTACCCAGAGAACATGGTGATCGAGGAAATGGTAAGCCAAGATGTTCCTTAAAATCGAAAAAAAAAGACATACATTCACCACCTAAGTGAGAGTAAGCGTTCAAGAACAGTCCCAACCGGGGACTATTCAAGACTTTCTCCTAATGAGAAAGCCTTGAACGGGTATCTAGGCACATGATGATGCAATGCAAACATTTCATATATTTATTGTTGTATTTAGTTTGTCATTATATAATACACAAATCTAATATCTAGCATGAAAAAACTTTTATTAAAACAATAATAGAGAGAAAGTAATATTTATAGCTTAGAGAAGTTTATAATTCATACCAACACAATGGATGTATTCTTTCTAACTTCCCACTTGAGCTTAATTAATGTGTAGTCTTCAAACTTAACTAGCTTGAACTTCAATTCACATATGAACCTATAAAAACGCAAAGACAAAAAACACATTAAGAGTTAGTAAGTATGTATACATCCATTAATTGAACTAATAAGGGACTATAATTAATTGTAAATTAGCCTAAACTAAACTATAATTCTTCACTTATCTAAACTAACCTATAATTCTTCAGTTATCTAAACTAACCTTAACTTACTTGAACTTAATTAATTGTAAATTCAACCTTGGTGGTAACAATCTATGCAAAAGCCAACAAAGAATAACCCAAAACATTATTGAATATCACAATGCAAGCTCAAATCAGCATAGTAATTCAAAAAACAAGAAACCCAAATAAAATACACACAAAGACCTAATTTTCTAGCTACTTACCTTGAAGCTGCTTCAATGGAGGTGAGAAAGCTCACACAGCCCTTCAATGGAGGTGAGAAAGCTCGCATAGCCCTTCAATGGAGATGGAGGGAGAAGAGAAGAGGGATTGCGTGGGAATTGAAGACACCAAGAATTGAAGGAATGAGGAAGGAGCAGGGAAAACGCAGAAGGAGGGGAGCAAGTTCGCACAGCTAGCTCTTCAATGGAGGTTCGTACCTCACACCAGGCCACTTCAATGGAGAAAGAGGGGAGCAAGTTGAATGAGGAAGGAGGAGGGAAAACGCAGAACCTTTTTTTTTGCAATTGAATGAATTGAAGACGTTGATGAACAGTGACAAAACCCGCAATTTTTTTTTGAAAATTAGCAACGGTTAACCGTTGCCATTCATGAACCTTTTATTTTATTATTTTTTTTAAAAAAAAACGCAGTTGGCAACGGTTAATCGTTGCCAATGTTAATCAATATTTTTAAAAAAAAAAAAAAAAAAATTGGCAACGGTTAACCGTTGCCAATTCTGATATTTTAAATGGCGCTCACTTAAGTTGGCAACGGTTTTCATGAACCGTTGCCATAGGGGGGTTGCCTATTTCTTTTTTTCTACTAGTGTTGTCTGATTTAATTGGTTGGTTATATATAAAAGTCTTTGTTTTACTTTATTTGAAGTATGACCTTGTTACCATTCATGTTAATATTCAAACTATTACATTTCAGGGGGAAAAAACAAACATCAAGTTCCTTTTTTTTTTTTTTTAGTGCTCGATTCTTCTATAATCCTATTTTGAATTGTTTGTGTGTTTTGTTTATCAGGGGATTTAGATCAATTAGATATGAGTAAAAAGTGCTAGAAGTGGATACTGAAGCTGAAGAAGATGCTTCACGAAGTGTTCCCGAATTGCTTTACATGAGAAATTGGAGAAGCAGGAGAAAGAAATGATTATGCGGTCCAAAGAATTGATGTTCAGGGGAAAAAATGATTTAGTTTTAACTTTTAATTGTTTTTATCTTAGTTTAACTAGTGATAATTAAATCAAATAATCGATAACAAGGATAAATCATGAACATACATGGGTGATAGAATGGGAACTCAATGTTTCCTTTTTTCAAAGCCACAACACTAAGAATTTCCTAGACCAAACAACTAACATGATAAGAAATGAAGTCTCAATGATAGGAAGTGGGTTTCTAACTCGAGTTTGTCTTTCGATTGCTTCGAGATAGCATGAAGCACAAATAATTGGGATTGCTCACCAAAATTACTACACTAAAGCATCCTAATCATTGAAACAAGGCAACCACATTCATGAAAGGAGTATAATCTAACCACACAAGAGAAGACTCACAATCCAACTCCATTTCTCAATGCAAGTATAGGAAGTGAAGTACATGAGTATAAAGTTGGCCACCAAAATACACATGCAAACAATCTCATGAGCAAACAATCTTCAAACCTAATAGAAAACGAAAACATCTCAAAATTAATCAACCCATGGCTTAGTTGGGTTTTCACCTAATCCTTAGCTAAGTAACTACTCACAAATCATGGATAAGAGTAACATTCTAACATTGAGCATGCAAGAACAATCAACAAGGATTAAGAGAAAATTAAGATTCACATAACCATATAAAAAAAAACAGAAAATAAGAAGAGAAGAGAGTAAGAGATTACTACTTGAAGCTTCAAAGTTAAGGAGAAATGTTGAAGTTGAGAGAATGAAGCTTGAAATTATCTTCTACAATGCTTGAGTTTAAGAGATTCTAAGCTAAAATAACTAATCAATTGAAGATCTACATTGTTAATTAAGAGAAAGAGCCTAAGAAGACTAAGGGAGAAGAAGATCTCGCCTACAAATGAAGCTAAAGGGATATTATATAACCCCCAAGTAAAAGGACGGAGAAAACAAGAATTGGCCCGTCTACAGGTCGGCACGGACATGCCGAAGGTTGCACGGACGTGCATACCTGTTAAAATGAGAACAATAGCTACTTCCTGACCTTGCACGAACGTGCATCACTTGGCACGAATGTGCAGGTCTTTGCATGGACGTGCAACTTTTTGGCACGGGCGTGCAGCTTTTTCTAGCGAAACAACTTCGTTTTGGAAGGTCATAACTTCTTAATTACTCATCGGAATAAGACGTGGCCAGTCGTTGGAAAGCTCTTGAGATGAACTTTAATCTCTAATTTGAATCACTTCAAAAAGTTGAGTAGAAAAAAAAGTTATGGTCATTTGAAGTTGACCTTAGTGCAAAAATCCTTCCAAAACCCTTCCAAATGCTCTTATTTCACTCTTGGACACTTTTCCTTGCTTCTTTCATTCTTCCATAGCTCCCTTATTTCCTCTTCATGTCTCAAACTTCTTTTATTCTTTGTCCAAAAGCTTCAAAGTGCCATTTTTATTCCTAAATATGCACCAAAACACTAGCAACCCTGTGAAACATATGATACACAAAAAATGCATAAAAATAGAGTAATTAGTGAACTAAGGCATTGATTTCTCACAATTCTAAGGCTCAAAATCACTCTAAAATCATACAAAATTACAAGCTATCAGTAGACCAATCCGGGCATGGGTAAATTTATGATTCATTCTAAATATTCCTTGAACTCTACTTGAGAGAAAGGCATGAACGAGGTTTATGAGTTTTCATAAAACTCATTGGCGACTCCTTATTAGTTTCTTACAAAAAAGCGTAATGATAGAATCAATTCTAATTCAAGGTCCTCCAAACAGTCAGGGATTCAAATCTCAACACACCTTTAAAAAGTGTAAAGTCCTAGGCTTTAAAGGGCCTTGGGCATAAAGGAAGAGGATCCCCAACGACGGGCACACCCTCCTCACAGAAGAAAACCATTACCACTTATTTTCTTACTGCTTTATGCTAAAGCCACACATAATCCAAGTAACTTCTTGAAAACATGTTAAAAAAAAAAATCTTGCAAATATGTTAAAACATAATCCAAGTTTACTTCTTGCAAACATGTTAAAACATGATATTTTTAGCAGCATTGAAATTTTTGTTAACTTCATTGAAATTTATGTTGACTTTGCATGTAAATTTATTTTCATGACACGTAATCTTTAACGAATGTTAATATGTTTGGGCCACTAAAAAAACACACACACAAAAAAAAAAAAAAAAAGCTAGGGCACTTTAATAAAACTGAAAATACTGCCCAACTACTATGTTATTGTAGGAGATGTTTACTTACAGTGCAACAGTAACAAGCATTCACGTTGACAAAAAAATGGCATAACAACTCCTGTGCTGCATGTAAGAAAAAGATAGATGAGACTTTTTACTAAACAAACTGCGACGATATAGTCAAATACCCTAAGACAAGGTACATTAGAATATCAACTACTCACTCTTTTATAAAGAAAAAGAAAAAATATTCTTGCATTTTTCCAACCAACACAACTCGCAGATACCTCTTAACTATTGACATAGACGATGGAAGTGCATGTATTTCAATGGCTTTGTTCGACAAGGAGGCTGAAAAAAATGTGGGAAGTCCGGTCCACAAATTAATGGAACTTGAGAAAAAGGTACGACTCTTACAACTTACTAACAACAACTACAATATAATGCCTTTAAACTAGATGACCATATACAATATGTAGGAAAACGACAAAGAAAAGGTGATGCAACGATTGGAGCATTGTGTTGGCAAACAATTTGTTTTCAAGGTCAAGCTCAGCACAACAAGTAACAAAACTGAACTCATTTGCCAAAAAAAACGTACAACATCAAGTACAAATTAATTTTTTTTTTTTTTTTTAAAACGAAAAAAAAAAATGCTGTTTTTTCACTTGTGCTAAAAAAAATGTTGTAACTTGTAAGCATGAAATAAAGGGGTAAATTTTTTTAATAATATTAAAATAAAATATTTTAAAAAAAAAAACGAGAAACCCGTTTCGGATCCATTTAACTCCAAAGTCGTCGACTTTGATATTTTTCACAAATTGTTGATTGTTATCCGTCTTTTCAAAATTGAAGGGTTTCAGGTTTCGTTTTAATCTTAAACGAAACGTAAAGGTTTCGATCTTTCTTCAAATGTTTCGGCCCTTTTATCTCCCACTCTATCAGGTATTTTAATTTAAACCCCACTTAATCTTTTTTATTTCTTCCCCCTTTTTCGATCAATTATTTTGGGATTTACTCTATCTTATCTGTGATTGTTGTTTTGATGATCGCACAAATTATTAATAATATTAATACAATTATTTGTTGTTTGTTTTTATTATTATAATTTTACCATATGATCTTTGTTGAAGTCAAATGGATTTAAAAGTATATTTATTTTATTTGGGTTTTGATTATTTACGGTGTTGTTGAATTGGGTATTTAGGAAAAAAAAAAATTGTGGAACTGTTGGAACGTTGTAATTTGATTTATGATGTTTATGGTTTTGATTATTGTATTTGTTATATGGTTAGCTGCTCTATTGTTCATGTGTGTGAAATTGATCAATCTCGGATATCAATATCGATTTTCTCAAACGGGTGTAGTGGAGAGCTCTTATGATCTTTGATCATTTTATGTGACAACAAATATGGGTTAACATAGTGATATAAAGTTGTGTTTCCAAACTTGGAATGATGATATAGTTAGATTAATTTGATGTCTATAGGACTCTATATTTGGATTGCAGTGGATTTTGGATATTGACATGGACTTTTTCAAATGGTTGGAGTGGAGAGCTTTTATGTTCTTTGATCATCCTATAACAAATTTAGATTAACAAAGTGATTTATGTTGAGTTTTCACATGTTCAATGATAGTATAGTATGGTTTAGTTAAATTAATGTCTATAAGGCTTTATATTGGATTGGTAGTGGCTATTGACTTGTTTTGGCTATGTTGTGTTGTTGTAATGGGGTTAGATTAACTTCACTAACTTCTATTTTCTTAAAAATGAATAAAAAGTGGTCAAACATGTTTGAACTTTAAATCAAGCAATTGGTGAGGGATGACAAATAGATTATTTTGTTTCGAAGATGGTTTGTGGGTTAGCCTATCACTAGTTATAGGCATACCTGCATTAAGTTCTTACCTATATTAAAGCAGCTAATGGTGATAGGCTATTGTTGTGGCTTGAGTTGATGGTGAATTTTGCTGATTTGAGTTATTGTACTTTTTTCTGAATGAAGAGGAAGATTTTTATGGATGACTATACGGAATAATCACTTTTGGTTCATGTAGCCGACCCCACTTATGGGATTAAGGCTTTGATTGATGGACACTTTTTTTTGAATCATCAAAACTATAAAGACCAAATCAATGTGCTTGGGTGTGTGTGTGAAGTATTGCTGTTTTTACGAGTATGACTGGGGGTGTAAAAGAGCAACCTGAAACTGTGTTGTTAAAGCCTTTACTGTTTTAAGATCTGGCTTGCGAGAAAGTTGGGATGGGCAATTGTTGATCAGGATTCAGTTACTTGTCTAAGGCACTCTGATAATGCTTGGTACTCTTGGTATTTCACTGTGATTGTGGCTGCTTTTGATATATTGGTGAAAAGAAGCATGATTGCTTGTATTGTGTGTATCTTTTGTCAGTTTCAACAAACAACTTTTTCTTCTTATTTTCCCCCTTTTTTTTCTTTTCCTGCTAGCACATTGAATACATAGTATTACACTTCTTTGCCTTGGAATTTAAATAAGGACATGGAGAATTAGCTGCATCCAATAGTGGGTTTTATTATAAAAGTTGATGAATTTTTCATGATGTATCTCACAGATACTTCTTGGTTATCGTAAGAACATAAGATATTCCTCATGACATATTTTAGGATTTACCATTGAATTTTTTTAAACTTTTTTTAGATGCTCAATACATTTTTGACCTTGCAATTTGACTACTATTGCTGCTGTTGGGAGTAAATGATTCATGATTGTGTGTAGTAAATTACTTTACTTTGGCCTCTAAATTCTATACCTCATCACTGACTAATGATCTCCGTCTTTCTGAACTAAATGATTGAAACTCATTTTCGCTACCAACCTAAAACTTGTTGGTTGATTTCAAACGTGGACTTTCTTTAAACTGGTGTCATCTTAGTAATTCATTAAATTCAATTACATGCTTTTTCTTTTTACCAAGGAAGTTTAAAGTTTAGTTTTGGTGATTAAGATGAAATGGCAATACTAGATATCTTTCATGTCGTGACTATGGCTTTGATTTGGTAATGATAATAGATAGTTGCCCATACAAGCATTAATCAGAGTATGTCTCATTTATATTGTCACTTGATAATGAGAAAGCATATTGAATGGCATAGCCTCAATATGGTCAATGATTAATTTTGTTTTATTGTGCATTGCTTGATCAGAAGATTAGTTGCCTTCAATGTAGATTGATTACATAATAAAGGTTTTTAATTTAGTGCATCTGTTGTCAGTCATATGGCTGCGCAACTTTAAGAACTTTTTAGATTTTCCCCTGTGATTCAGTTGCATAAATATTTCACCATATATTTCTGTTTCATCTTTGTAGATCTGCATTTGTGTCCTTCGTTGTCCACTTGCCACAACTGTTTTTTCTATGAGTAAACATGCCTACTGAGACTGATAAATGGGGTTGGAAACATGTTAGTGTGTTTGGTGGATTTGATAAAGGTAGTGGTACAAAAAGATGGAAATGCAATCATTGTAATGTAAGATACAATGGTTCCTATTCACGTGTGAGGGCCCATCTTCTTGGATTCACTGGTGTTGGCGTGAAAAGTTGTCCAGCAATCGACAAATCTTTAAGAGAAGAATTCCGGATATTAGAAGAGGAACGCCTTCACAGGAAAAAGAAAAAAAATCCTCTTAGTGCAAAGATTGGTAAGCGCATGAAGAATTGCCAATTGAATTTCGCTAGCCCGATTAGAACTCTTGCTAAAGAGGATGTAGATGAGACTGTAGCCAGATTTTTTTATGCTGATGGATTGAACATGAATGTAGTGAACTCCCCATACTTTCGAGAAATGATCCGAGCAGTTGCAGCTTATGGTCCTGGATATGAACTCCCCTCTAAACATATGCTGTCGGATACCTGTCTAATTAAAGAAAAAGCAAAGCTGGAAAAAGCCATAACCTTAGTCAGGGAGTCCTGGCCTCACACAGGATGCACAATTATATGTGTCAATCGTGTTGATGGATCCCTTGGATGCTTTTGTATTAACTTCTTCATTGCGAGCCCAAGGGGTGTTATGTTTCTGAAATCAATTGATATAAATGAAGGGGATGAAGCTGACAATTTATTCATCAATGTACTCAGTGATGCAATAGTAGAAATTGGGCCCAGAAATGTAATTCAAATAATCACCCACCTTGGCCAGGCAAGTAGTGCTTTTGAATCTGTTATATTATTAAAGTTTCCTCATATATTTTGGTCCCATTGCACTTCACATTCTATCCATCTTCTTATGGAAGCGATTGCTGAATTGGACTGGATGAAAGCTGTTGTTTTGTGTGCTAGAGGAATTGAGCAAGTTATTTCATCTTACCAACGATATTCGTCTTGTCTTTTGTACAATTCAATGGAGATTTCTGATTCTCTGTCTTTGAAGTTTGCACCTTCATTCTGTTTGGTCCAAAGAATTTTTCAGATGAAGGAAGAATTGCAAGATTTAGTCATGAGCATTGAGTGGAAACAATGGAAGGTTACTGATTTATGTGATGTTGTCAATACAGAAGCCACTGTGTTAGGGGACGAATTCTGGGCTAGGGCTCAGCTGATGTTGCAGCTTAGTGAACCTTTTGTTAGACTACTTGCTACGTTCAATATCGACAAATCTGTCATGGGGGATGTGTACAACTGGCGGGTTCAGTCACTTGAAGCTGTGAGGAGCAGGGGCATTGATGACATTGCACTTAGTCAAATGGAGTTACTGATAGAGAGCAGATGGGATATGCTATTTTCCCCCCTCCATGCAGCCGGCTACATGCTGAACCCAAAATATTTTGGGAGAGGTCAGAGCAAGGATAAAACTGTTATGCGGGGATGGAAGGCCACTCTAGAACGATATGAGCACGAAAGTGCTACAAGGCGTTTACTAAGAGAACAACTTAGTGTTTATTGGAGATCCGAGGGATCATTCGGAGAGGAAGATGCTGTCGAATGTAGAGATAAGATGGACCCAGTTGCTTGGTGGGAGAATTTTGGTTTTGAGACACCCCACTTGCAGACTTTAGCCATAAAGGTGCTGAGCCAGGTTTCTAGTGTGTCGCTGTGTAGAGATAGTGGTCAATGTGACAGCCTTCCATGTCGAGAAACTGTGAAAAAGATGGGAGTGGAAAGAGTGGAGGATCTTGCGTTTGTGAGAAACAATCTTGGCCTTCTGAGCCTAAAACATGGAAGCATAAACTTTATATCTATGCCTAAAAGTGGGAATATGTGTTGTTTGACTGGATGTTGATAGCTATGCATTGTTCTGAGATGAAGTGTTAAAGTTCAAGGCTTGTACATGAATATAAATATCTGTTGCCAATATCTTCAGGTTGGTGGACTTCATTTATGCAGCCAACCTGAAGATATTACACTGCCCATTGATGGATCAGTATACAACTATAACTCGGGATGGACTTTTTCGGAGCCGGTATTTGTCTACTGAAGTTAATTTTACTCTGAAACATTTTACAAGTCGATATATTGTGCATTTTACTTCACTGCAAAGGGGTTTCTCAGAGAAAGGCCGTGTTTCCGAGATAATAGCATGTTGTGTGTGTATATTGCAGGCTGAGGCACATTTGATTAACTTACCATTAGCAGCGTCTTGCAAGATGTGATTGGATAAAAATGATGGCCTATGATACTGTTCTATATGTTATATACTTCCCCGTCCAATTAAGATTGTCCTATTTGACCTTAGAAGCTCCCACATATAATGGTCAAATGAAGCAATTTTAGTGGGACAGAGAGAGTGTGTGCAGTTATTAATGCTGATTAATTTCTTGTGATACCGCCCAACATTGTTTACATGCTTTTCTTTTTTATATCAGCACATATTTTTCTTGAGGAGCTTTCACCCTTGAGCACATCATATATTGACATGATTTCCATTGAACAAGGCCTTGGGTTAGAATGAACAAGCAAGCGAAGCAAAGCCTTCTTAGTTGTGGTGTCGACGATCCAACCCCCCGTTGTATAGGCAAGAGAATTCAGTTTGATTGTTTATTGATGTCCGAAATCCGAAGATGTTTGACAGATCTATGTTGGACATATCTAATTAGCCGTGGACTAACTTGTTCCATGCAACATCTCTCTTGCTGATTTCTTTTGGTGGTGTAGCTGGGCAAAGCCTGACTATCTCAGTTGGGCATTGATCATACGTAGGGTCCTAGTGATACCAGCATTTTACAGAAATAAATTATTTTGGTTCCAGTTTATTAAGACAGCAGGTCGGTGTTAAATTCTTCCTTTTTTAGAGTAATCACAAATCTTGACTTTTGTGTCATCAAACTCGTCACCATATAGTTTGGCCTTTGAAAAAAGAAGTTAGACATAGATGTAAATAGAAGTTATTTTGCAATGGCCCCAATAAATATTATGTGCACTCTGGGGTGAGCATAGGACGGGTACTGGTATGGTTAGTACTAACAATTCGAGTAATCGATAACCGATATCACTAAAAGTGATATTCATAAACCGAATCGATAAGTTGGGGTATACGGACTAAGTTATAGACTAGGCTTATAGGCTTATAATATAAAGTATTGTTAATAAGAGATAGAAATAATAAAATATTTATGAAAGTGGGGTTAGTGGGAGAGAGAAATTATAAAATAATGGTGGGTCCTTTCCAAATATAGTAGTGTTGCAATTAATATGAAACGGCCGAAAATGAAAAGTGTTGCAACTAATGCAAAACGGATGGAGTAGTTATTATGATATTATTTAACACTAATCAACAACAATACCACATGATCTTGACCAAATTATTAATAATATTACCAATCATTGATATTATAAAGTGATTATGAAGTAAAGTAAGAGTTTAGATTTTGGAAAAATAGATTTAAGTAGGAAAAAAAAAACAAAAAATTGCTTATCGGATCGGGTAATCGTTAATTTTTAACGATACCCAATAACCATACCCAATAAAAAATTATCGAAACGGGTAACCAAATCGTTATGGTTATCGAATCGGATACCCTAATTTTGGAACGGTTATGGATCGGGTTTTCGGGTTTTCGGTTTTTCGGGTAGTTTTGCTCAGCCCTAGCATGCTGTCACGGGACAAGCACAAATCGCCCTTGTGGCACTTGAATTCTCGAGGCTTGATCCAGGCCAACTTTCCCATACGTACAACAAGCTAATAATTAGAGGAAACAACATGCAATGACATTGACCAGCGCCACAAACATATGCATCAGTTTGGCACACAAGCATAAGGAGGTTGCTCGTATGGGACTTGTTGTGCCGGGACATTGGGAAAATTATCAGCACGTGACTGCGTGGCCAGTAACATGGTGGGGTTATAGCCTACATTTATTTATAAGAGTAACTTTCATTGTTTTATATGATTAATTTAATAAATTTATTAATGTAATCTTATTTTATCTATAAGAGTGATTTCAATTCATTATAAGGCCCTGTTCATTTCAACTTAAAAAAATTCAGTTCAGTAAAAATACATTCAATTCAGTAAAAATACATTCAATTTAGTAAAAATAATTTCACTTTAGTAAAAATCAGTAAATATAAAGAAGAAATATATCAGAGAATCAGTAAAAAATAACTTCAGTTCAGCAAAAATAATTTCAATTCAGTAAAATTAATTTCAGATTAGTAAAAATGATTTAAGTTCAGCAAAAAGATTTTACTTTACTAAAAATAATTTTATTTGTTCATTTGAGTAAAGTGTTTTCTTTTGTTTTGACAATTAAGAGAATAATTCCACATAATTGTAAGAGTATCACCATTTTTCCGTTAAAGAAACCCCTTATATGTCAATATAACCTCATTTGATCATAGTTGTAATTCTTGTAAACTTCACTACTCATTTAATTGTCTTTAAACTGGCCACATCATCGACTAATAATTTGGCAGCCACATACAAGTATATATAGAACTTGAGATGGAGGAAGTAACCTTTTTTTGGTGGTTAATTTTTCTCTTGGTTAATCAAGTAATTGCAATTGTCATAAGCTCACTGGTGGATTTAGTTAATAATCAGTTCCTCCAATTTAACATTTAAGGCATGATTAATAAAAAAGGAAAAATTGTCAAAAATAATACAAACTTTCACTCATCCGTTAAAAACAAGTCGAACTTTCAATTCTTTCTAAATAATATAAACTTTGGAGGGTATCCACTTTAAACGAGACATTTTAGTTACAACCTAAACGACCAGTAAACTTTTTTTTTTTTTAATAAATTAATTTAACAATTTAATTAGCTCATAATTAACACTTAAACCATAGTTAATTAACAAAAAAAAAAAAAAAAAACCACTCCTCCTTCCCACCGCCAACCACCACTCTCTGCCCATCTCCTTCACCGGCGACGCCCGGCCCTCCGACATTCCTCTGTCAGCGCCTCAACCCCCTCCCTCGCGCCGACGACCTCATTTCCACCATCCCCAACCCTCCCCTTCATTCCCTTCAATTCCCCGAATCTCTCTCCCTCTCCACGAAAACTCTCTCCCGCCCTATGAAAACCCCTAATTGCCCTTTCGCCCTGCCTCGAAAATTCTAACCGATAGGGTTTCAATTCGGCGGTTGGCGAAGGGGAAATTTGAGGTTTTCGTGGGTTTTCTTATGGGAGGGAGAGGAATTTCGTGGGTTTTTGTGGTGGGTGGGAGTTGGGAAGGGAGGGGGAGGGGTGGGGATGTCGAAAGTGGGGTCACTGGCGCGAGGGATCGGAGGGGGTTGAGGCGCCGACAGAGGTTCGCTGGAGGGTTGGGCGCCACCGGGGAAGGGGATAGACAGGGAGGGGAAGGGGTGGCTGGTGGGGAGGTTTTTTTTTATTAAATAATAATCATAAAATTTAAATTTTTTAAAAATAAAAACATTAAATAAATAACAAAATTTAAACTAAATTATGAAACTAATAAAACAATGACACGTGTCTCATTTACCTATTAGTCAAGTAATTAACCGGTCATAACTTGTTTAAAGCGGATACCTTCCAAAGTTTGTATTATTTAGAAAAAAATCGAAAGTTCGACTTATTTTTAGCGGATGGGTGAAAGTTTGTACTTCCTCCGTTCTTTTTTACTTGACCCGCTTTGACTTTTACGCTATTCACCACCCCTCTTTTGACCGTCTTTTGTGAATAATATGTAAGGAAAAACATATTCATGTGAGATTTTTTTGAATTCATCTCAATAAATACTATCATAATATATAACTTTTATAATTTTTACTTATAGAGAATTAAAGTTATTAGTCATTAAAATTTTGCATTGGCCAGCGTGGTAAAAGAAATAGGTAAAGTAAAAAAGAACAGAGGAATTATTATTTTTGACAATTTACCACATGTTTAGCATGTGACTTGAGATTGGAGATTTTTTTTTTTTTTTTTTCTGACTAATTATCATTAATAACTCTATCTCATATGAAGTGGAGTATCTATTTTTTATACTAAGATTGATGAAATGATTTATCTATTTTTAGCACTTTCTTCTTATACAGTTGTACCCATCTACTTTGAACAAATTCGATAATTTATTGATTCCTCTTTTATTTGGCCTTTGATAAATAAACTGATAGTGCCTCTTAATTCTTCTCTTTTATAAATGATGCTTACTGACTTGTCCCCTCTTTACTTAGTCAAATGTTTTTATTGTAATACTACCTTTTTTTTTTAATCAATTAGTACCAACTACCATCAATAAAACAGCAGGAAATAAATGGCTTTTGAATCAATAATTGTTATTATCCTTTAGAACAATAACAAATCAGCGTAAATTGGTACTTTTTCGTGTTGACAAAATATTGCACTAATATGAGGTCTACTCTTAATTCTTAAACTTTATGTTGGTAATAAACATTTTCAACCATGAGATCTAAAAATACCAATGAGGATTTGTTATATATTGACATATTGTATTAAAGGATAAGAATAGTTATTGACTAAAACTTTCTCCAGGAACATAAATTACATAATGGTTATACATACAATGATCATATTGATATCAATTACTTCAATAAGTTAAAGGCTCGAGGTGGTGTCTAAAATGTATGTTTGAATTTCCTCGAAATAAAGGAGTGATTTGCAAATTCGTTTATATTACTATCCTCGGGCCTCAGTGGCTTTCAAGGGGAAAAAAAGGTATTGTTTGGAACGTACGAAGAACACATTAATACCATTATTATGAATATTATCTATAATAATAATTAAATCTATAACAGCATTAGTAAATTAATAAAAATAATACTTGGTTCCGCTATATCATGGTTTATAATTTAAGCCCATCGTTTGTCTACCGACACACAGTAAATTAATGTGATAATTCCCATTTTGCAGCGACTTTGGTCAAGTTGCCTAATTAATCTAATTATCTTTGAGTTTTGCGAATTGGTTAATTGGTTACCATGTTGGATTACCGCTTTCTATGCTTCTTCTTTGACTTTGGAAATGTAATTAACTTTTCTTCTGAAAAAAAATGTAATTGACTTCAGATCGATAGGATTATTATGTGTTACTAATAATCAATTTTTTTTACTGTAGATGTGTTAATGTTTCTCCGTTACTCATTTAAAATTTCTAATAAATTAAATCAATATAAAACTACAATAAGCATGTAAAAAATAATAGTGCTAGACTTAACATATCTGTTAACTTTGCTTAGACAGCACTGAAATATTAGTTTATTTTTAAAGTTTAAGAGATGGAAATGAGGCTACATTTCAAGACATTGCATGGTGTGAATGTTCTAACTCGCTTTAGAAGTATCCATGGAAAGTCGAGCACATATAAATTTAATGGGGTTTAATTCTAAAATATGAATAAATTTGTAAATAATAACGGATAAAGCTAGATGCACTTTTTATTAAGCTACTTATCTACATTAAATACACTTCTTACAATGATATGGAGTATTAGTTTAATTTAAAGATTTGTGATAAAATCACGTGTAGATCAATATAATTGATGTTCAATTATTCTCAATGTTTCTAATATTAATAGGTTGAGTAATAAGTCTAACAACATCAAATACTTATATGTATACTATGTGAATAATAGTTGTACTATTTACATACATAATTAGTCATTCATTATCTAGATAGATTAGCTACGTGTGTAAGCTAAGTTTTTGAATGATAACTAAGAGAACCATCTTAACAAAATAATGATAGCATTTTAGATGAAGTAATAAAGCAAATTAAATTAACTTTGTTCAACCCATATATATTAATTTTAGTGGTGGTATTTTATTTATATAATATAGAATTTTTTTAAGCCATGAGGTTGATTGTTTATGTAGTTGGACAAAAATTCAATGGGATATATGGAGCATAATTTATGAAAGCATAGGTCATGGTTACGATCAAGTAGATTTTCTAAGGATTGGAAGGGTTGAGTGGGACATTAATTTAAGAAATTACTAAAAACATAATAGGAGTTAGAAAATCAGTGTCAACCGACACAAACGTGCATTTTTTACTTGAATCAAAATTTGGACCTCCTTGTGTGATTATTATGTCAAAAGGAGCTTAATTTGAGGGACCTTCACCATGCATGAGAAGGTCCCACCATAAAAGGTGGTAGCTTATATGAATATAATATTATGACCGTGCAGCTTATTATTGAGTTTTTTTTTTTTTTAATTAGAATAAGGTGTATTTTATACTTTTATTCATTTGATTCTTATTTATTTGAACTAATCTATTAGACCTTTTTAGTTGTAATTTAAACTTGAATAACCTTTAATAATTGAAACTTATTGACTGTATTTTTCGTGAACTTATTTATTTATTGAAGTTTCTTGAGCTTAACTCTAACCATAATTTAAACTTATTTATTCTTGAAATTTCTAATGAACAAATATCACCACGTACTATTACCATTCTTCTCATTGTATGGAAAAATTAATAAAATAAGGAAAAGAAGCAAAATAACGTTAAACACATATCCCAAATTAAAATAGATTACAAGTGTAATCATTTTTTTAAAAATATGATGAAAATAGAAAAAAGTATTTATTGTTGCAAAAAATCAGAGAGAATATTAGCAATGTTTTTATATCAAATCCTCATGTGATTTATGGGAAATTGGGAATTAATAGTAATAGTACATTAGTACGTGGTGTTAATAGTTAGTCTCGGTCGCTTATTCTCCAACTATGTTTTTCGTTTACGAATTTCAGAATTTGGGTTTGTGCTAGAAACGATATAAACCATTTTCAATATCACTTGTTAAGATATAAAAAGTAGATTCATAGTTCATGTTCAATGATCACCTTGTTTCATTCACTAATTCTTGTCAAGACTCAAGAAGAAAAGAGCATATGTTATTTCATACGGAGTAATTAGGCACGGTTATATTTTCATATACTTGCTACAAAATCATGCAGAGTATCTTTAAATTTAATAAAGTAAGAATTATGAAAATCATATTTTCGTAAATTACACTTTAATGAGATGAACCTAATAAGTTATCTTAAAATAAAGTTTTATGTTAAGATAATTCATTAGCAAAAAATATACTTCCAAAGTTTAATCAAGCTAAGAGACAATCAGATCAAACTAAGATGATTTAGACCATGCATATCAGATCATACTACACCACACCTTAGACTTCAGAGAAAAAAAAAATCTCTAAGTGAAGAGAGCAAAAACGAACGAAAGACTTCTCTTGCTTTGAGCGATCCTTACAAATTTACGTATTATATTACCAAATAGTTAATTACTGTTAACTACATGAATAAATGTATTACTCTCTCCGTATTTTATTACTTGCTCCATTTCTCCTGAACATGTATGCCAATGCAAATTTTTATTAGTAATATCTTTAATCATCAATAAATATAAATTATAAAAATTGAAAATTAATAATATATACATTGAGACGATTTCAACAAGCTAAGTACCCACAAAACTATATTTTTTCTTATGTACTATCTCCGTTTGTTATTAGTTGACACGTTTTGACTTTGTGTACTATTCACATAGCTTACTTTGACTTTGTTTTGTGATTTAGTGTTAGATAAAAACATATTCGTGTGGATCTTGTTAGCTTCGTCTCTACGTCTAATTTCGGAATATCAAAATTTTACGGATTTTTCATGAAATACCACTGAGTTTTTCGAAAATTCACCATATACCACACAAAATTTTTTAATACACCAAATACCATTGAGTTTTTGGTAAATGTCACAACATACCATTAATGACTAACGGACGTTAACACCGTTAGTCATTAAGGCTAATAATGCCACATGGCAGCTTGTGATTGGTTCCCTTGTAAATTATTTAATTAATTATCAAATAAAAAAAATAAAAAGCAAAAAATAACAAAAAATAATAGAAAGTAACAAAAATTATTATAAAAAAAAAACAAAACAAAACCTGCTTCTAGCTTGCCACCAGCCCACCACCACCACCAGCCAGCCCATTCCGGCCACCTTACCGCCAAACCCCTTGCCGTCGAGGCTAGAAACGACAGGCGCGCCGGAGGCTGGCGGCCCTCCACCCCTTCCCTCCCCTTTTCGATTCTGGCCACCCCACCCAAAACCCTCTTCCCCATCCTTTTCGAATTCCGGCCACCCCACCCAAAACCCCCTTCCCCTCCCCTTTTCGATTCCGGCCACCCACCCAAAACCCCCTTCCCCTCCCCTTTTCGATTCCGGCCATCCACCCAAAACCCCCTTGCCCTCCCCTTTTCGATTCCAGCCACTTCACCCAAAACCCCCTTCCCCATCCCTTTTCGACTATTTCCAGCCAACCCACCATCCCACGAAACCCTTCCCCTTCCTATTTTCGGCTGCCGAAACCCCTAAAATCCTCTCTAAAGTGCTACAGGTGGTTTCAGGGGTGGAGGGAGGCGAGGGGGACGATTTCAGTATATGGTTTCGGGGGTGGAGGGAGGCGAGGGAGGTTAGTGTTACATATGGTTTCGAGGGTGGAGAGAGCCGGTTTTGTGGAGGTGGAGCGGTTTTAGGGGAGGTTTCGGGAGCTGGGGTTAGGGAGGGGGTGGTTCAAAGAGGGCCAGGGAGGGGAGTGCCACCACCAGTGGTTGTGGGCTGGTGTTGGCTTGGTTTTTTTCCCCCCTTTTTTTCTATTAATTTTACTTTAATTTTTTTTAAAGTTAGTTAATTAAATAAATAACATTAATAATCACCAATTACAAGCTGTCACGTGGCATAATTAACGTTAATGACTAACACCGTTAACGGAAATGGTATGTTGTGACATTTACCAAAAACTCAGTGGTATTTGGTGTATTAAAAAATTTTGTGTGGTATATGGTGAATTTTCGAAAAAACCTCAGTGGTATTTCATGAAAAATCCGAAAATTTTATAATTTTTGCTCATACGCAATTAATGATATTTACATTTAAAAGTATGTGTTGGCAAACGTGCCTAAATAAAATGTGTCAACTAATACAAAACAGAAGAAGTATAATTTATAAACATTAGTCAAAGTAAGTCAAATGAATAATGTAAAAAGTGCAAATGGAGCAAGTAATAAATTAAAATACAAAGGGAGTATAATATTGTGCATGTAGTCGTCAATGTGGATTATGTTAGTGTATTGTCGGTGATGATGATTCATTGCATGATTTGAATTTTGGAACTTCATTAATCAATTTATACTAACAGTGGATATAGGTTTCTATTATACAGCAGTCAATGTTTAATGTATCATCATTTTCACGAAATATCTTTCCAAATTATGTTGTGTATAATGACCACAATGAGAAGCACAGGTTTACTTTATGCATTCACAAATTGAAGCATTGTTCGCACCAAAAGTAAACATTGTCTTGCTCGACTGGCTTGGTTGGTCGACCAAACTAGCACATCTCATTATCATTATTCCGGTATATTATTACTAGAATGTTATTACAAATATAATTGTAATTTAAACCGTCTTATGCTACAATATACTTATTGTATACTACTCCATACTCCTTAAGATATAATGTTGAACTATGTGCATATACTTTTTCTGTATCTAAATACATGTAACAATTTGACTTTTGCATTTGTAAGTGTCCCACATTAAGAAAAGAAGAGAGAGTTAAATACTTTATAAGGCTAAGGGGTTACTCCTCTATATTACCATATGATTTTGGGATGGAACCTCCTTTAATTTGCTCTTGTGAAGTGGACTCTCTCTTGATTTGCGGGTGCGGCCCAGACGACCCGTATTTAACAAGTATTAGAGAATAAAAATATTTGGATAATATATTTTGTAACTAATCTAACAATATTTATTTTAATACTACCTCCGTTTTTTTTTTTTTTTGACACGTTTTGACTTTAGCACTATTCACACACTTTCCTTTGACCGTGTTTTGTGATTTTTACGTAATGAAAAATATAGTCACGTGGGGTCTTGTTAGATTCGTCACGATGTATATTTTCAAAATACCAACGAGCATTTTATAATTTTTGGTAATCGATAATTAAAGATATTAAAGGTTGAATTTGTGCATTGACAAACGTGACTAAAGAATTGAGTCAACTAATTAAAAAAAAACAGAGGAAGTATTAAATATCTATATACAAGTATTAGTTTAGATTTAAAGTCAAACTTAATATGTGACTAATGCAAAAGTCAAAAACTTACATGTCTCAAGAAATGAATGAAGTACATATTATAAATTTTATAATAGAAATGTCATCTACTACAAATCATATTAACTATAATTCACGAATTGAAATATAACAAAAGGATATTTTTGGCACGCATATTAAGTTTATTTGATCTTTGATAAAATTCAATGCGATTAATAGCTATTAATAAACACTAATTAAAATCGGAGGAGAATAAGACGACTATTAGTGCAAATTTGATCAAAACTCTATTAAATATTGAAAAATTTGATTCTAATAATCCACCTTTGGCCGGTTTGCTGCTAATAATCCCACCTTTTGATTATTATCTAATAATCCCATCTTTAGGGGGCATTCTCTTCTAATGGTCCCTAACCTGTTGGTGACCGGTGTAATGGGTTAATATGCCACGTGTCACTTTGTGATTCGTCGAAATATATTTTTATATTTCTTTTAAGAAAAAATTTAAAAAGTAATTTTTTTTCCCTTTCCTTCTTCCTTATCATTTTGAAAACAAATTTTTTTTTTTCTTACCTCCTGGTGGCCAAGGATTTTTTTTTTTAAAAAATTATATTCTTTTATATTTCTTTTAAAAAATATATATTTTTGTTTATATTTCTTTTTAAAAAAAAAATTTTAAAAGTAATTTTTTTTCCCTTTCCTTCTTCCTTACCAGTTTGAAAACAAAATAAAAAAAATTAATTTTTTTCCTTACCACCTCGTGGCCAGGATTTTTTTATTTTTTATTTTTTTTTTAAAAAAAATATTTTTTTATATTTCTTTTAAAAAAAAATTAAAAAAGTAATTTTTTTTCTCCCTTTCCTTCTTCCTTATCGTTTTGAAAACAAAAATAAAAAAAAATTAATATTTTTTCTTACCTCCTGGTGGCCAAGAATTTTTTTTTTCTTACCTCCTAGTGGCCAAGGAATTTTTTTTTTTAAAAAAAAAAAAAAAAAAAAACTTACCCAAACAACAAGTTACTGGTCATAAGGGACCATTAGAAGAGAATACCCCCCCAAATGTGGGATTATTAGATAATAATCAAAAGATGGGATTATTAGTAGCGAACCGGTTAAAGGTGGGACTATTAGAATCAAATTTTCCTTAAATATTTATAAGACCCTAAATTACAAATAAGTTTTATTGACTTATCATCATTAATTATTTCTATCCAAATAATAATGGTAATATATTGCTAAACATATTAATTATTTTAATTATATTATTGAGTAGCCAATTTGATATGAATTGGTTCCTTTGTACTGGTTCTGAAACATTCAAGCTTCTGATTATCTATATTATCCGTGAGATTAAGTATGTTAATTCGAAAGTTACACACGGTTAATTCGAAAGTTACACACGGTTAATAGAATTAGTGTTATTTCCAAACTAAGAAAGTTAGGCCTATTAAATTAAGCGTGTGTTTATAGTACAGTTAGGCAGTTAGCTAGGGTCAAGATATTCATGAGCATTGTTTAAAAAATAAAAAATAAAAAAGATATTCATGAGCATTGCCGAAAAATAAGAAACAAAATCAGGATGAAAAATCGAAATTTGAAAACTTCCGGCACTCCTAAATGTTCGCCCAAACATTTGGGCTGAAAACTTTCAACTGCGTGCAATTCCTCATAAAATTGTCATCATATATTTCTTGTTTCTTATATGGCTTATGACTTGGAAAATTATTAGGGAAATTCTATATGGTAGCCCTCAAAATTCAAGTATTCTACATGGTGGCAAGGCAAAGTGTTTGTTCCATTGACACCCAACTTCTTAACAATACACTTAGTGACCTAATTAAATTATATTGTGGCTAACCCACTATTGAATACCTAAATACTAATCTGCCACTTGGTTAAATAATTAATTAAAAATCTTCTACCCCTCTTTCATTAACTTCAGTACTTCACAATAACGTTTCTTCTACTTCCTCTGTATGCCAAGCATCTTTATTCCTCTTTCTCAATTCTGCGTTCATCTCCATCTTTCTCTTTGAATTTTCGAATTTGTGGGCAAAATTTTAGGGTTTGTTCCTTGAGGCATGCAATTGGGTTAGTTTGGTTTTTTTTTTTTTTTTTTTTTTTTTTTTTTTTTTTTTTTGCGCAAAATTCTGAAGTATTCATCCATTAAGAGTGCAATTCAGGTTAGTACACTTTTATTATATATGCAAAATTCAATTTTATTACATTGCTATGAAGTTATTTTTTCTTTTATGTTTGTGCTCCATTGATGTTTTCATGGCAATTATGTGTAATTGTTGATTAGAGAAAATTAGGGCAATTATTTATACTCTGTTTTTGCTTAAATGGTTGTTATGCTCTCAAAGTATGCTTAAATGTGATTTCAATTCATGTTGATGCGTGATAAATTGTAGAAATTTGGGTTTTTTTAATTGTTATTGATTTAGAAAATGCATGATCTATATGTTTTGAATGTAAACTTAAAGTAGTGTAATTATAGTCTAAATTTGTAATGTTGTTCAATCAATTGCAGAATGGATGAAATTGTGTTAAGATTCCAATTTATGGGTAAAGAGGTTGATTTGATGATTGACGATGTTGACAAAGTCATGTGGATTGATTTGATAAATGAATATGAGGATGCATTTAGGAAGAAGAAGTTGAAATGCCTAAAATTCCTATTTTCCATTACTCTTATAAGCAGAACATTGTTAAAATTCATACTGATAAAGACTTGATGACTATGTTGGAAAGAATGAGTACATATAAGGTTATATACATTTATGTTGGTGCGACAGAGTAACTTAGTGAATGTGTAAAATCAGCCAGACAATTGAAAGGTTCATTGATGGATGGGAAGACTCCACCTGGGCCTATAGCTTGGGGAGAGTAGCATTACACCAAATGAGAATTGTGATGGTAATGGTGCTCAATTACTGCTATACGATAATGACAGAGTTTGCCTTGACATTGAGGAGACATGGTTAGATGTCCAAAATTATTACAATGAGAACCCTAGGGGAAAAGACGAGAAGAAGCCTAAGAAACTAACACCTAGGAGGGAAAAGACAAACGATACAATTGCAACCCCTTTTGATATTCCTATTATTTCTCAAATCACATCTTTCTCAAATGCACCAGTTGTTCAACACATGCAATGTCAGTGCTTCACAATCAAAGAACTTAAACACTTCAACCCTTTTTCTCAAAAAAAAATACCCAAAACCACAACTGTCATTCAGAAAATAGTTCCACAAACAATTGATGTTGGTCTTGATGATTTGGATGCAAGGGATGGAACTGTTGATGTAGGGGTTAAAATTGCTGAAGGTAGTGCAATTTCTGTCAAAAAGTTAAAGAAAAATGTTGTTGATCCCGTAGAAAGTGAAGATGAAGTGGGTGATCCTTTGCATTCAGATAAAGGTGAAGATAGTGAGTTAGATGTAAATTTGGGATGTATTGATGACAATTATGACCCATATGAAAATGAGTTTTGGCAAAATGATGTTGACAATGATGAATCATATTTGAAGAAAATGAATAAGAATGGTGTGTTTTACCAAGGAGGGGAATAGGGTAACATTGTGTTGAAGCCTTGGATGATATTTAGTGACAAATAACATTTCAAGGGTGTTTTGAGAGAATATTGTATACAGTGTGGGTTTGGAATTGTTGTTGAGAGATCAACACCTAAAAGATTGACAGTAACTTGCTAAGATTTCCATTGCCGTTGGAGATTACATAGTAGCAGACTTCCCGATGACAAAATATGGGCCATCAAAAGCATTACTAACCCAGAGCACACATGTAGGGGCTTGGATGATAAAAATCCCTTAGTGAATGTAGCTTAGGCAACTGACAAATTGATGGATGATATAAGGGCTAGTAATGATATATCTGGAAAAGCTTTGAATGTAATTCTATGGCAAAGGTATGGAGTTACAATGGCAACAAGCACATTGTACAAGATGAGGGCAATTGCATTGAGGCAAATAAATGGTGGTCATGATGAATCTTATGGTTATATGCCAAAGTATGCTGAGATGGTCAAGATGACAAACCCTGAATCAGCAGCATTCTGCAGTTGGAAGGTGGGACTAAATCCCGAGAGGCCTCTTCACTTCTCAACCATTTTCATTTCCTTCAAAGGAACAATTGAAGGAGTGTGTGCAGGTTGTAGAAGTCTTATTGGAGTTGATGGAGCTAATCTTAAAGGCAACTATGGTGGAGTTTTATTATCTACAGTGGCAAAAGGCAACTATGGTGAAGTTTTATTATCTACAGTGGCAATTGTTGCCAACAATGATCTCTTCCCTTTTGCTTGGGCTATAGTAAGTGGAGAAAATGAGGAAACATGGAAAAAAAAATATTTTGGCACCTGAAGAACATTTTGAAAAAATCCAACAAGGGTGATGATTGGTGTATTATCTCTAATAGACAAAAGGTGCATTCCCTACTCTCATTTACGTTAAAATATTTCTTACATTTATGTTTATTAGTTATTTATTGTATTGTGGCTTTCTTACAGGGTATTGATGCTACCCTCACTGGTTTATGGCCAGAAGCAGGGAGAAGGTATTGTTGTAAACACTTGTCAAAGAACTGAAAAAGTGTATTCCCTTGGACCTTGATGTATTCATTGTTCTAGAGAGTATGTAGTACAACTAGCCCTTTCACATTCAAGAAAGCAATGGAAAAGTTACAAAAGACAAATCATTTGGCTTTAGTGTGGTTATCCAAGCTTGGTGATCAATCAAGGTGGTCTAGATACAAGTTTGATCCAAAGATATGCTCTGAAGAAAATAAGACAAACTTTTTGGAAAGTTTTAATGCCACCTTAGGAGTTCACAGATGCAGGCCAGTGTTAACTTTGTTAGAAGGTCCGTTTATTGAATCTTTGTTCATATACTTACATTCTTTTGTATCAATTGTAATGGTTTGTTTTCAAAGGAATTAGGAGGGTGTGTGTGGTAAGAATGTCAAGAAGGAGACAAAACTGTGCAAACTGGAGTGACAATGAACCTTGCCCAAATATTGTCAGAAGCATTCAAAAGCTTGTGTTGGATTCTAGAATGTGTAAGGCTTATGAGAGTAGTCCAGGGAAGTATGAAATAAGGATGGGAAGTCAATGCTACCTGTTAGCCTGAACAAAAAAACTTGCATTTGTGGAGCATGGAAAATTTCAGGATTGCCTTGCAAACATGCGCTAAGGGCAATTTTGTATGCTAACGAAGACCTTTACAAGTATAATAGCACTTGGTACTATGGTGCAGTGTACAAGCAAACCTATTCTCAAAAAATCAACTTAATACCTGACCACGAGAATTGGCCTGATATTGACATGCCCATCATATTTCCACCACCACTAAGGAGGGGAGTTGGAAGGCCATCAAGAAATAGGAAGAAGGAAGATGGTGAGAAAGAAAAGGGCAAAAGATCAACAACAATCAAATGCAGTAATTGCAAGGAATTTGGCCACAACATAAAAACGTGTAAGGGTGGATTGACTGCGAAGGAAAAAGCAGCTCAAAAGAAAAATGTGGAAGCGAATAATGAAGTTGGAACTAGTACAGAATGTGACAACAGGAAAAGGAACGAACATGAAGCTGCATCACAACCTACTCCAACAAATAAGCAGTCACAAGAATCATTTGGTACGGGTAGCAAAAAGAGGAAAGAACATTCATCTTCTTCACAACCAGTTTGAAGATCAATGCAAGAAGACTAATATTTAGCTTTGAAGTACAATTAGTTTAAGTAGTCTTATTTGAAGTAGAATATCACAACATAATTTGACATTGTTCCTTTATATATGATTGTTGGTTACATTTTTGTTGCAAAGTTTAATTCAATTGAATTCAATAGTTGAGACTTTAGAGTGTATTGAGTTGGTTTGGGGAAAGAAACTTGTTGCAAGAGTTTTGTCAAAGGACTAGCAAGAGATCGTAGCTAAGACGCGAGCTATAGCTCGCATACTCGCTCACAAACACCGCAAGAGCAGCAGCGAGTGAGCGAGAGCTCGCAAGCTAGCTCGCATACTCGCTCACAGTCCGCAAGCTCAGCAACCTCGAGCGATAGCTTACTGACGAACGAGCGATAGCTCGCTCGACTTGAAGCCCACAGCAGCCAAAACCCACATCACCACCTCAAAAACCCTCTTTTTCAGAATAATAAGAACTTTAATTTTTCGAATAAAACACAATTATTAGAAATTAGGAAGATGATATGAAAGGCGACTTCAATTAAAAGAAATTAAACTCACCATCAGAATTCCAAAAACGAATTGAGAAAAGGAGAAAGGTTCGTGTTGCCAAATGTAATCAGAGGTGAGAGAAGAAAGAGTGGTGAGGATTTGGAGGTGCAAATCTTGGAAGTTGTCGGTAATGACGATGGAGAGGTTGAGGAGAGAGAAGAGTCGGGTTAGCTGACTTAGGTGGTGGGGCTGTGGTGTGGTGTTAGTTAAGGAGTGGGTTAATAATTTAACTAAGGGGTAAGTTAGTAATTAGGTTTTTAATGATGGGTTAGCCGTAAAATAAGCCTATGAGGTCACTTTATGTAATAATCCAAACTAGGGAAATACTTTGTGGAAGAAAAAATTTGCCCTTCCACCATGTAGAATTTTTGGATCTTGAGGGCTACCATATAGAATTCCCTTTTATTATGATAAAATTTTAACTCCAACTTCAATTAATTCATAATCATTTGTAAATTGAGGGACATGCATTGTGCATTTGAAGCCAACATTCACCATTCTTCATTGATTTCATGGAATAATCAACAATAATGATAGTATGTAGTATTTTCTCCTTTTTTTTTAGTTGACACTGTTTGACCTTTACACTATTTACACACTACACTTTGACTCGCTTTTGTGATTTATAAATACGATAAAACATAGACACGTGGGATCTTGTTTGAATCATGTCAATGTATATTTTATTAATATCTACTTTTTATAATTTTATAATGTTGAGAATTAGAGATATTAATTATTAAAAAAATGTGTTGGCAAGCGTGATAATAAAATGGTGTCAACTAAAAAACAGAGGAAGTATAATTTTTACTAATATAATAATTTATTTAAATTGGAATAGTAATTTTATTTTATTTTATTCTTTTGTTTTGGTTTTTGGAGAGGAAATTGCCTAGTATTTGGATCTTTTTTTTGTAGGGCAACATTACAGATTAGAGTAGACGAGTGTATACAAACATCTAACCTCAGAAAGTTGTGAAGTTCAATCATGTCTTTCATGGAAAATTCGACAAAACGCCAATAGGTTGGGTCCGCAACTCTGGATTACTACTGTTTTGGGGTTTTCTGATGTCCTGCGGGAGAGTTACAATTCCGAGACTGGAACCGGACGCCTGTACCTGCAAAACAAACGGATGCTCTGGATGATTGGAGATCCGCCTCCGACGGTCAAGTTAGTACTTGATTAAGGAGTAATTAATGCGGAAATTAAAGTGATTGGGTCTCTCTAGGTGAGAGAGTTTAATGTGTGTAATCTGCGTAATCTCCCTTAATGAGGATTAAGGGAGGTATTTATAACCTCGGGAAACGTGCCAATCTAGGTTTAGGTTAACCTTGGGCTGATTGGGCTTCCCACGGAAGTTGGCCCTAGGTGACCGGTTATCCCAGGTGTCATGGGAAGGACACGTGTCGTGTCGTAATTGGTCCAGAGTGGACGGATCATTGCTTGACACGTGGCAGGCTCCTATTGGCCCATGTGACGGACACATGGCGGAACCTGATTGGTCCACTTGTTAGATGGTGATTGGTGGGGAAAAATCCCCTAATCATTTGCCCCTCACAGGTGGCACGTGACTGGTCACGTGTTACCTGTGACAGGTATCGCCCTGTAACAGGCGACGGCCTGCTATAGGTGTCACTCGGCGAGAGGCCGAGAGATTCTCCCGCCAAAATTTTGAATTCTGGAAGTGACCCTTCGCCTTCTCACTTCGCCTATATAAAGGAGTGTTGACTTCGGTCATTTTCACACTTGAAAACTTTGTGAGAGAACATTCGGACCCCTGAACTTGCTCTGACATTTTGGACCCTTTCTGCCTACCGCCTGCTCTGACAAGCCGACTGCAAAGGATTTTCAGAACTTCATCAATCGTCACTCGTTCAGGTAACCGTCGGTTCTCTTACTCTTAATTTCCTCTTTACTTTATTCTTTTTTGAAATGGCACCACGGAAGCACACGACACGACCTAGGTTAGTGATCAGCCGGTCACCGGGGACGGCTGAATCTAGGACTAGGAGTGTCGCCTGCCCTTTTCTAGACCCATCTTTTCCCTTTATACCAAGTTCGACTGTATCTGTGTCTAAGCAGAGCATGATGGCCAGAACAAAAAAGACTGCCAGGATCTCAAACTCAGACGGCTCCTCCCACAGGGTGCCGATTAGTGAAACATCTGACCAGGCGCCAGATGTGGAAGTGAAACAAAGCGGCTTGAAAGCCGGCAGTTCTGAGGGAGGAGTCAAAGTGACCCCTTCCCATTTTACAGTTGACAATTCTACATTCTCTCCTGCTCCTTTTAAAGGAGAGGAGGCGGGCCCCTCCGGGAGAGGGGAGGAGTCGTCCTCTTTGGACTCGTCAGAGGACGATTCCGAGTCTAGCTCTTCTGGCCATGCTTCTCTGGACACAGAAGAGAAAAACAGTCGCCTGCAAGATGCAAGGCTTTCTCACGCAGTTGAGAAGGGGGACGATTGGGCGGAGCCATCCGCCTCTCACCGAGAGCAAAATACCCCCTACTACTGCACGGTACCTCGGGGCCGGATCACAGCCATGCAAGAGAAAGTGGAGATCTTTATCGCAAACCACACAATGGGCCCTGGCTTTTTAGTGTTCGTGCCGGATCCAGAAGACACAGTCGTCTGGCCGGCTGGTACCAGTTATGATGGCGCCTGCTTTGGCTGCTACGAGGCGGCCATCAAGGCTGGGCTGCGCTTCCCACTACATCCGGCTGTTCAGCGGATCTTGGATGGGTATGAGTTGGGGTTATGGCAGTTAGCCCCGAACTCCTGGGTCAACGTACTCGGCTATGTGGCAGGGTGCGAACTGCACGGGGTGGAGCCGAACTTCGAGGCTTTCGCCCACATGAACTACCTCAGCCGGACCCCTAAGGCAGGCGGTACCGGCTGGTATCAATTAACGAGCCACAGCCGGCCACTTCTTCTAAAACTCCAACTGGGCCACCTAGAAGTATGAAATTATCCTTGTAAATTTTAGACTTGCTCCCTTCTTTACTAGGTCTAATCCGTTTGTTTATGCTTGATGCAGTCGGCCCTCAGGAGCCTGACTTGGTCAAGGTGGCCAAGTCTATGATCAAGGCCGTTCCTCCAGCTGAAAGGGAGGCGGTCAGGGGTGTCGGCACCCTTGACCTAGACGGGATTGCAGGGGTCCTTGCTGAGGTATACTTAGCATATTTTTGAGTATTTGAATTCCAAGACGCCTGTTTTCTTTTTTGTTTGGAAACTGACGCCTGTTCCCCTTTTTACTTAGGCCCTGCTCCGGGTGAACGGCCTTCGCAAGCCGCTTGACCGGAAGAACAAAGAGGTAAAGGCTGCAAAAGCTATGGCCGCCTCTGACTGTGATAAGGCAATGTTTCAAATTGCCCAAAATGAAGTTCTGACCATTGATATTCTTTATTATCAGGCGCAGGCTACCGCCGCTATCCGGGCTCAGTTAGAGGCGGCCCAGAAGAGGAATAGCGAGCTGGAGGCGACCATCAACAACCTCAAGGCCGAGCTGAGACCTCTTCGCCAAAAGATGTCCTCATACGAAACCTTGGAGAAATCCTTGGCGAGCGTAAAGGTACCCCTGGTGACCCAGGAGAAGAGTTTTACTCAGGAGCTCTCGGAAATGGCCGAGCAAGAAAAGAAAGAGCTGGTCCGGGAGATGATGGAAGACTCTGCTCAAATCCAGCGCATGACTTGGGGCCGCCTCTTCCCCAATGCCGACTTTGCCTCATGGGAAAAAACGTACCACCAGTGTTCTGATAGATATAATCAAGAGATCCTGGCGGCTGCTGAGGAAGAGGCGTTGGAGGAGGAGGAGCAGCCGGTAGTGGCGCTTGTGCCGCTTGGGGGTAATGCATCAAAGAAGGATGCAGCTGAAGCCGAGTCCAGCAAGAAGAGTGCTGACCAGGCGGCAGCTGCTAATATTGAAGATCTGCCCCCTTCTTAAGCTTTATGTCTTCTTTCCACGGCCTGCGTGTCGTTTGTTTGTATTTACCCGGCCAGGGGGCCGGGGCTCTGAATATTTTGCCGGTCTTTAATGACCGGCTTCCTTTTAAGTATTGAATATTCTAATATCCAATTGTACACTATACCGACTGTTTTACATGGCCGATAGTTGCAAACAGGTACGGATAGTTAGTCACGCCGCCTATGCCCCTGGACGACTGGTTGTCTGTTTCCAGGCTAGACGATCAGTCGGCCATTTATCCAATCGGTATTCGAACCATTTTATAGACTGGATCCCCTTTAGGCAGGCGGTCATGTCATTTGTAAAATTTAACCAAGTAGGAAAGTTGTTTCCTACTTGTCATGCTTTTAGGCTAGAGACTTTAGGCCGTCTAGGCCGACTGTTTCCCGCCATATTTAATCTAGTGTGAACAGGTGCTGTTTGAACACCTTTTTAGTTTCATACTAAATTTTTAAGGAGTGACCAAGTAAACATGATTGTTACCTAGTCGCCAAGTAACTGAGTAGTAGAGGTATCAAGCGGTGGGTACCGGTTGTTCCCCTTTATTCGCCAATGTTTGTTGGCTTTTAACTCATAGGTTGTTAACCTAGCAGGAGTAGTGGTTGAGAGCCCCTGTTTGCTAAAAACAGGCGGACGACTCATACCTTTTAGGCTCCATACTAAGTTTGAGAGAGTGACTATGAGTTAACTTTGGTGTTACTCAGTCGTCGTCACTCCTGCTTGAGTAGTAAAGGTACCAGGCGGCGGAGGCCGGCTGAACCTTTTTATTCGCCAATGTTTGTTGGCTATTAACTCAAGAGGTACCCCCTGCATTTATCCCAAGTAATACAGGCGGTCATCTAACTCAGATGCCAATTGCTACCACTGGTTTGGTTAGTGATAGAGTTATCCTTGTCTCAAAAACGGCTACGTGGTTGCCCTTGGGGACAGTCGTATAGGTGCCGTGTAATTAGTTTATAGAGCAATGTTCCACCCAAAAGGGAGCTGCTCTCTGCGACGAATTTCATCCGGAGGGATGCCGCCGGACGCCTGCTATGATGTTGGGACAGGTCGAATTAGTTTAAAGATTGGATCAGTTGGCTTGGCGCCTGGACTGATCATTTGGCTTGTGGAATTGGTTAGTTCTTAGTGAACGTAGGTGCTAAGTAAGAGGAGGGTAGCCGCCTGTTTAGGCACAAGGTCGGCCAGGCCCTGATCATTTTTATCTAAGTATAAGGGGGGTGGTTGTGTGCTTTGGAACCAGTCGACCCTCTTCTATGGAGAGTAGCCGACTATATATCCAGACAGCATGCCCCTATGGTGATAGAGTAAAATATTCAATGGAGAGTAGCCGACTGTAAAGGTACATGCGGCATGCCCCTCTGAAGATAGAGTAAAATACTCAATGGAGAGTAGCCGACTGTAAATGTATAGGTGGCCTGCCCCTCTTAAGTAAGAATAAAAATTAAACATGGAGAGTAGCCGACTGTTTGTCAGTAGGCATGTCCCTCTTAAGTAAAAATGAAAACTGAGTATGGAGAGTAGCCGACTGTTTGTTAGTAGGCGTGCCCCTCTTAGTACAAAATTGAATATTAAGTATGCAAACTTTTATTAAGTAGCCCTTGACTATTTATATCATTCAAAAGAAATATTTCTTAAGATTATCTGCATTCCAAGTTCGAGGCAACGGTTGGCCGTCTGGTGTTTCCAGACGGTAGGTACCGTCCCTGACCTCTTCACAGATTCGGTAGGGTCCTTCCCAGTTGGGAGTTAGTTTGCCAGACTCATTAGCCCTTCCAACTGCTTCCATTTTTCTAAGTACAAAGTCCCCCACTTTGAGTGGACACCTGTGTACTTTTTTGTTGTATGATCTAGTCATTCTCAGACGGTAAATTTCATGGCGCAAGACAGCATTGCCCCTCCTTTCAGGAAGTGAGTCTAATGCCAGGCGTATGGCTTCCCAGATTGCCTCTTCGTCATATAGCATTACTCGAAGAGTCGGCTCGTAGTGTTCTATTGGAAGAACAGCTTCTGCACCATAAGTTAGGAGGAATGGAGTTTCTCCAGTTGCCCCTTTTTCAGTCGTCCTAATGGCCCAGAGAACATGTGGTAATTCATCCGCCCATAGGCCGCCTGCTCGTTCAATCTTTTTCTTGAGACCGTCTGAGATGATTTTATTGAAAGCTTCTACCTGACCGTTTGCTTGTGGATGGCCGACTGATGCAAAGTAGTGTACAATTCCTTGGTCACCCAACCAACTTTTGAGAACAGGCGTCTCAAATTGGGGACCAGGCGTCTCAAATTGGGGACCATTATCAAAAACCATAGACATGGGAACCCCGAACCGAGTGATGACATTTTTCCAAATGAATGAAATTACATCCTTCGTCTTGATTCCCTTTACAGCCTCCGCCTCTACCCATTTAGTGAAGTAGTCGACGGCAACAAGTATGTACCTCCTTCCGCCTGTAGAAGGCGTATATGGACCCAGAATATCCATGCCCCACTTAGCAAACGGTAGTGGGCTATGAATGGTAGTGAGGTCAGTAGCCGGACGGTGAATTAGCTTGCCAAACCTTTAGCACTTGTCACATTTTTTCACCATCTCCATTGCATCTGCTTCTAAAGTAGGCCAAAAGTAGCCCTGCCGCCTTGCCCGTTGAGCAAGCGTCCTACCGCCTATATGGGAAGCACAGTAACCAGAGTGAAGATCGTCTAGTATCTCTCGTCCCTTTTCTGGAGAAACACACTTTAAGAAGGGTTGAAGGTACCCCCTTTTGTGAAGTTCTCCCTTTATTATTTCAAAACTGGTTGCTCGTTTTTTCAGTGCTGCCGCCTGTTGATGATCATCCGGCAGGGTACCCTTTTTCAGATATGCCCTGATTGGATCCATCCAGGTTGAGCTTCTGTCTAAGATTCCAATAGGTTCTTCCTCAATGCTTCTCCTCTCCATTACTTCCCAAAAAACAGTTCGAGGAGTATCACAGGAGGCGGATGATGCTAATTTTGAAAGTGCATCCGCCTGGTTGTTTTTTGATCTCGGCACTTGGGTCAGACGAAAATCTTCAAGGGATCCGACCGCCTGTCGTACCGCCTGTAAATACTTGATCATGGCCGGATGGGTTGCTTCGTATTCGCCATTGTACTGACTCACTATCAATTGTGAATCGGAACAAGCGTCTATTTTTCTTGCCCCTGCCGCCTTGCACATGCGGATTCCGGCTAGTAAAGCTTCATATTCTGCCTCATTGTTTGAGGCTTGAAAACTGAAGCGTAGAGCATACTCGTACCTGTCGCCCTCTGGCGACTGACATATGACGCCTGCTCCACAACCATTTGAAGTAGAGCTTCCATCCACATATACCTTCCAGACTTGGTCTGGAACTTGAGAGTCAGGAGGACGAGTCATCTCAACAATAAAGTCAGCAAAGGCTTGCCCCTTCACTGCTTTTCTAGGCTCGAAGGTAACTTCGAGGCTCTGTATTTCTATGGCCCATTTGATCATTCGGCCTGACGACTCCATGATGGTCAGTGGTCGCTTGATAGGTTGGTCTGTATACACGACGACTACATGTGCCAAAAAGTAGGGCTTCAATTTTTTAACAGCCATGAAGAGTGCAAGACCAAATTTCTCCACTAAGGGATACCTCAACTCGGCATTTTTCAGTACGTGACTGACAAAATAGACCGGGAGCTGACAACCGTCTCTTTCAGCAAGGAGAACAGCGCTTAACGCATGATCAGAGACGGTCAAGTACATGTAGAGTACTTCTTTGGGCAAAGGGCTGACCAGCCTCGGCAAGGAATGCAAGTGAACTTTCAATTTCTGGAAGGCCGCCTCAGCATTCGGCCCCCATTCAAACCTTGCCTTTTTCTTAATTGCCTGGAAAAAGTATAGGCATTTGTCGCCTAATCGGCTTAGAAATCTTCCCAAGGCCGCCAGACAACCTGTTAACTTCTGAACCTCTCGGATGGTACGAGGCGACTGCATGTCGATGACCGCCTGCACCTTCTCAGGGTTTGCCTCTATTCCTCTCTGATTGATAAGGAATCCGAGAAATTTCCCAGACTCAACTCCAAAGACACATTTCTTGGGATTGAGCATGACATGGTGCCGCCTGAGTGTGGCGAAAGTTTCTCGGAGGTCCGACAGATGATCTTTCTGAAGTTTAGACTTGACAATCATATCATCAATATATGCCTCGACATTTCTCCCAATCTGATCAAAGAACACAGTGTTTATCATTCGCTGGAAAGTGGCCGGGACATTCTTAAGACCAAACGACATGACCGTGTAACAGTATAACCCCTGATCAGTGACGAATGCCGTCTTCTCCTGATCTTTCTCCCATAAAGGAATTTGATGGAAACCAGAGTAGGCGTCCATAAAGCTCATCAAAGCATGGCCGGCTGTTGAGTCGACCAGGTTATCAATTTTAGGCAGAGGGTAACTGTCTTTGGGGCACGCCTTGTTTAAGTCTGTGTAGTCTACACACATTCGCCAGGTGCCATTCGGCTTTTTAACAAGCACCACATTTGCAACCCAGTCTGGGAAGTAACATTGCCGAATGAACCCTGCATCAAGTAATTTTTTAACTTCGGCGGCTGCCGCCTGACTTCTTTCTTCGCCATGATTCCGCTTCTTCTGCCGTACCGGCTTCTTTTTCGGATCCACGACCAGTTTATGTACTGCCAGATCAGGACTAATGCCTGGCATTTCATGGACTTCGAATGCAAAAATGTCCTTGTATTCTTTCAATAGTTTGTGAAAGTCGTCACCCAGGTCCCTTAGAGCAGTCGTCCCAACCTTGATTGTTCTGTCAGGACGCGAGTCATCTAAGATCAGGTCCGTATGCTCACCAGCTGGCTGAGGGCGGAATTCATCCGACCGCTCCTCTGCCAATGATTGCTATTTTCTGTCTTTTCTTGCGGCCCCTGTCTGGGATGCCTTTCTCTTCTTTCCGCCTGCTTCTTGAACAGGCGCACTCTCCTTGACATTGTCAAGGTCTATTTTTCCAACGCTCGACCCAGTGGCCATAACAGTGGGCTTGACATCCGAGAGATAGCACTCACGGGCCATCCTCTGATCTCCCCTTGGGGACCCGACTGTTCCATTATCCCTCTCAAACTTGAGCAACATAAGAGATGGGATTATAACAGCCTTGGAATTATTCATGGTTGGTCGTCCCAGAATCATGTTGTAGGCCGAGAGTTCTTCTACTACCAAGAACCGGACTACCATGTGTCGTCCTTCCCCTTTTTCGCCCAGGCGGATGGGTAAATCCACTCGTCCCACTGGGTGGACGACTCCTCCTCCAAACCCTACTAAAGGGTGGGATGCCGGATGTATGCAATCAGTCTGATATTTTAGTTTCAACAGACATTTGCTACTGATGAGATCTGAGGAGCTTCCGGTATCTATGAGGATTCGGCCAACTCTCTGGTTGGCCACTTTACATTCAATAACGATAGGGTCGTCATGCGGCTCTCTTACCCCTCCTAGATCTTCTTCAGTGATGACAATCTCAGGAAATGAATATTTGGAGGGCTGTTCTTGGTGAACGGAATTTACATCTAACCGTCTGATATTGTCTTTGTTGCCCCTAATAGTGGGGCCGCCTCCTGAGAAGCCGCCTGCAATGGTGTAGACGACTGCATCATCTGTATCGGAACTGTTGGCCTGTTGATTCTTTTTGGCCGACTGCTTTTTCGAGGAAGTGTTCCCCGTAGATTTCTTGACATAAGTGTCAAGATCACCTTGCTCAGCCAGGCGGTCCAGATACCGCATGAGACTGATGTATTCATTGGTGTGATGACCAACATCTTCATGATAATCACAGAATTTTTCTTGGTTCCGGTTGTTTGCAGAACCCTTCATGGGGACCGGCTTCTTAATTGAGATCCGTCCCTTGATTTCCTTTAGGATAAATTGGCTATCCTTGTTAAACGCATACTTTGGGGAGTATGGTTTGAATTCTTTTTTCTTTTTCTGGGCCGGCTGTTTAGAGGAATCAGCCGCCCAGACCTCTTTTCTCTTCTCGTCTTTGTTTGACGACTGTGTCTGTCGTCCTTCTCTTTTGTCGGACCTTCTCCCGTCTGACTGCTTTACCGTACTACAAAGATCAGTCGCCTGTATATAAGCTTCCGCTTCAATCAAGGCCTCTTGAAGAGTCGCCACCCTCTTTCGGACCAAATCAAATTTGAAGGTCGACCCGTCTTTGAGACCTCTGAAAAAGTCAGTATAGGCTACTTCATCCGGTAACCCTTGAATCTGTATTCTCATCAGGTTAAACCGCCTGATGTAAGAACGAAGCCCCTCCTTCTCGCCCTGCTGAATTGTTCCTAAATCAAGGGTCGTCTTCTTCGTAGGGATGTTCATGGCGAAGTTGGAGGTGAATAAGTAAGCAAGCGTCTTGAAGTTATTTACACAACCAGTCGGCAGGTTGCCGAACCATTGTTGTGCGATTCCTTTGAGAGTCGCTGGGAAACACTTGCACCAAGTGGGATCATCCAACCCTTGAAGGTACATCAGGTTGGTGAATGCCATCAGATGGTCTTCTGGGTTAGTAGTGCCGTCATAGGCGCCTACTAATACATTTTTCACTTTGACCGGCTGAGCGGCTTCAGTAATTTCCTTGGAGAAGGCCGACGGCTGTTCACCAAGTCTAAGCAACCGTAGCTGCCAGTCCATAGGTTGGACATTTTTTGCTGCATGTCCACCAAACAGAGGTGGCTGTAAAAAATACTGTTGTTGCGGTACAAACGGTAAGTTTGGTACCGCCTGGTCGCTATGAAAGCCGGACTGACGGGAGGTGCCGCCTGACTGACTCTCATGATACGACTGAGTATGCCTCATCGAGGTATTTCGCAAACTGTCTTGGAAGTTTGAAGTAGAGGCCGACTCTGACAATCGGTCACTTTTCTTCTGCTCTAGCAGTAGCCGAGCGTCTGTGTATGTTTTCCTCGACCCGTCCGCCTGAATATGACGAACAGGTTTCCTATTTCCTGGAGTAGGAAAACGGTATTTCGTGAAATCAAGGGCAAGTGGCTCCCACTTCCTAGATTTAGGATGAGGGGTCGCCTCTCGCCCTTGAACTGGCTTCCTCTTCAGTGAAGTGGAGGGTTTCTTAGCCGACTGCTCCTTGTCCAGAGCAGGCGGCTTCTTGTTGATCAACTCTTGAATTTCTCCCTTGAAGTCCCTCATGAAGGTCATGAGTTCGTTCCTTGTGATGGGAGCAGACCCATCAGTCGGCTGCTGCCGAACAGGCGGTGCGCCTGCTGGCTCTCTTCCAGTTTGAAGATTTTCCCGTTCCCTCCTTTCGGTATGACGGGTACGTCGGGCCCTTAGGGTCCCGTCTGAAGCTGTGTGAGCTTCAACTTCAAATTCATTCTCAGTATCGTGGTCTGACTGAACTAGAGGGTCGTCCAGGGGACGTCTCTCTTCAGGAGCCGGTACAAACGTGGATGCCATCTCAGAAGTACTCTCCCCACAGACGGCGCCAAGATGTTTCGGGGTTTTCTGATGTCCTGCGGGAGAGTTACAATTCCGAGACTGGAACCGGACGCCTGTACCTGCAAAACAAACGGATGCTCCGGATGATTGGAGATCCGCCTCCGACGGTCAAGTTAGTACTTGATTAAGGAGTAATTAATGCGGAAATTAAAGTGATTGGGTCTCTCTAGGTGAGAGAGTTTAATGTGTGTAATCTGCGTAATCTACCTTAATGAGGATTAAGGGAGGTATTTATAACCTCGGGAAACGTGCCAATCTAGGTTTAGGTTAACCTTGGGCTGATTGGGCTTCCCACGGAAGTTGGCCCTAGGTGACCGGTTATCCCAGGTGTCATGGGAAGGACACGTGTCGTGTCGTAATTGGTCCAGAGTGGACGGATCATTGCTTGACACGTGGCAGGCTCCTATTGGCCCATGTGACGGACATATGGCGGAACCTGATTGGTCCACTTGTCAGATGGTGATTGGTGGGGAAAAATCCCCTAATCAACTACCAATAGGACTTCGCCATCAACATTGATTGATAAGATCTAGGAGTCTAGCATATACATGTTGCATAAATATGCAATAATTGATTTTCTAATAATTAGGCCTTATTAGAAAACATTTCAGCAGAACAAATTTTGATTGAGCATATTTTAGTAGAACAAACCATAGCAGAGAAGAACAGGTGTCAGTAGAGTAGATTGAGGTAGCAGAGCAGAGCATAGTAGAACTGCTCTAAAGAACAGGACCTTTATAAAAAAAAAATTATATTTAATTTGGATAAGTAGAATGATTTTGACTAGACTTAAACGCTTTTGAATTTTTTATTAGTTCAATTCAATATATGCAAGTCAGGTACTTAGGAGTTGGAGAAGTTAAGAAATCACCACCTTCAGATACCATAATTTGACAAGATTCAAACTCCAGACCTTGACAATCTAAGCAGAAAGAGCTTTACCAAATAAGCTAATGTTTGCTTTTTAAATAATGAGATTTAATTGGAAAACCAAATTCAAGAAAATAAGTAAAAGAACTAAATTAAAAGCCCCGATTTATTTGAGATGCACCTATTATTTTTCATAGTACTGTATTAAAAAGTGACAAATTATTGTGTATAATGTATTTATTTTTGAAAAATATATTTTGTCTAATTTTGTAATTTTTCCACTTTAATTTTTGACGCTATTCATTCACTTTTTTATTAGATCAAATTAAATCATATGGGTACAAATTTGTTAAACGAAACAGATCAGAATTTACTTTCACTAGACTTAACCCTTAATATGTTTAATTCTATAATAGTGAAAAAAAAAATCATACTATATATAAAGTACACATAATACAAGTCTAAAAACGTCTCAATTCATTATTTATTTAAAATAACAATATTAAAAAACAGATCATATCAAATTAAAATTGCATAGCCGACGTTATGCTAGATCTCATTCGGTTTGTTCGATTTATTGATTTTTATATTTTTAACAATTACATATAAAGATATAAAAGACCAAAAGTATAGATTACAACAAATTAAAATGAAACAACTAAAAATAAACGAAGGAAATACAGGCGTAAAACTATCGAAGCATAAGTAGGCTCCACATGAGCCAGCAGTATAGGAAAGAAGAACCTTTTTAATTTCATGAGTGAGGGCACGCTGTTTCTCATGTGATCACACTCTAATTCTTCTACAATTGATTGAAATTGTGGATCACCAGATTTAGGCCGCAACGATTCTGCCTATATATGTCACTTGCTCACTCATGATCTACTACATACTCTATTATTATACGGAGTACATATATATATAATTATAAATATACATGCTAATAATAATAATAATAATAATAATAATAATAATAATAATAATAATAATAATTGAGTCATATTTATTATAATATGTGCTTTTGTTTTTAAGTAGTGCACATTACTCTTTCTACCATCTTATCATGTGATACATTAAGAGAGAGAAAATATAAAACAAATAATTAACACACTTGCAACTGTGACTTAATATTATTATCAATTTATCATATCATGCACTTAATTAAGACTTGCCATGTTATGGGTAGATTCCATTAGTATCTTATGGTAGCTGGTTATGTGCTGTTTTTAATTACATTACTTATTGATTCTTTTTATTAGTAATTAGTGATAGATTTGGATGCATCTGTTAAAAAAATTGTTAAAAATTATTGATGATAGTTAATTAAATAAGTAAATTATTATTTAACAAGTAGCAAAAGGCCATATGATGGAAGTTTAATTTAGCAGGGAAACTTACACTTACACTGTACATTGTACGAAATTCTAGTTCCGATCGATGAATTAAAAATTGATTGAGTATTACAAATACTAGGGTTGATTATTACAATGTGGGATTATTATCATAAACTAGGAATTGATACAATTTAAAAAAAAAATTAATGCACAAGTATCAGAAGAACAAAAATTAGATACATCTTAGCTAGAATTAGCTTATAGCTTACTAATACAAATTTTACTACTTGTGAAAGTGTTCAATTATTGAGTCCTCTTTATCATACCATACTAGAATTCTTTTTAGAAGTAAGATTAATTCACCAAAAAAGCCCTCTATGTTAATATTCTTTTGAATCGCATTTAGTCACATATCAAAAATGTTAAACCCTAATCCAAGTTTTGGATTCAATTAGTTAAGGTGATTTTTTATTTTTCTTTTGATTCAATAACTCCTAGTAAATTAATTAATTAATTATGGACGGAGTAAGATTGGCTATATTTTGGGCCAAAAAAATAAATAAAAAGTGGGACGTATAGGCGCGGGATTAGATGTGGCACTATTTTTGCAAGATAGTCTAATCTACAATTCTACATGCCTCGCCGCCAAAAATTGTGATTGATCGTGTGCCATGCAAGGACCACATTTTTTGCGCATAATTCAGCCTGTAAAGGCACAATAAAAAAATGATCAAAGCAAGGCTTAGGCATGTAAAAACCATGCTCAAATCATAGTTTTGAGAGTGGTTTATCGGTCCGACTTGATAGATTTACATTGTTTTTTTTTTTTTTTTTTGCCAAGTCCTAATTGTGGCTATCCTTAACACGGGCATTGACCTTAAATTTATTGGAACCAAACAAATCACACACACACAAATGGATACAACAATATGATTAGACAAAGTTTAGGCAAGATACAAGATATCAATACTCAACATATTTCTACCTGGTTCAAGCCATACTTGATAAGCTCAATACTCTAGCAATACAAGAATTGTAATATCCTAATATCCTAAAAGTCCAGTAACTTACGTGATTGGTGAGTAACTAAAAGTTGAAAGAAATCTAAAGAGTGACTTACTTTTTACAGCTAGATGTGTTTTTACATTGTTTACATAGTTACTCGGTATATAATTGAACCAACTTCTGAAATCATTTTTCTTTGACTTAATAGGATGAACTTTATCCGACCTATTTTTAGTTTTTAACCCACTATACAAGTAGTTAAACCGAGTTTTAGTTAAACTGGGTAGGTATATGAAATTGATGTACATAAGTACATGTACCATGTCAAGCATTTCCGACCAAAGAAACGTCACAAAGAAAAGCAGGGAAAAGGAAAGCTGACCAAAATGTCGTCTTTTTTTAATTTGGTCAATTTTGAGAGGTAGAAGTCGTCGATAATTTGTCAGAATTTCTTACTTTTGTTTAATTTCCGGCTAATTTTTCCATATTTTGGGTGACAAAAAGACAAAATTAGTGAGCACTAGTTGCAAATATTGAGCACAATAATCTCTAAGCTTGAATTACGCCATAAATTAAGTAAAAAATAAAGAAAAAGGCTTATTTTGATAATATTATAAATTATGAGCCAAAAGGAAGATATAGTGGAGATGTTAAATAGACGTATCACTTCTGAGTTCTGCCCACATTGATATGGCTTGATTGGAATTTGGGAAGTGTTGCCTCAATTTTATGCTATGATCTAGGAGTACGGATTATTGTCAAGGTTGAGCACAAACTAACTTGAGTACTTTGACTGTTTGACAGTTGATTTGGTAGTTATTTGACTTGAGATCGACTTTAATAGAAGAAGGTCAAGGAACCAGTGTATGGCTTAAAACGATATAATGAATTAATGCATTGTTGTTTTGAATTATATTACTCTGTATTGTATATTATATACTCTTGAATCTAAGTTAGATATAATACAAAACAGAGTATACACTCTCGAGTCTAAATTAGACAATCTGAGTTGAATGTATAAATATAATCATAAGATAGTTAAAGATATGCAGTAAGAATTTGATCTAATTCATTTTTTGATGGTCTCAAATTGAGTATAAAACACATCGAATCAAATCGAAAACCTATATTTTAAAATTGAGTATACTGAGAGACCGAAACAATTTTTCTTGGACCGAACTTGAACTGGACTAATAAAACCAGTCCAAAATCCAATCAGAACAGTTTGTACCGATTTTAGAATTTTTTTTCTATATTTTTATTAGGGTAATGATATATGTAACCCTTAGGATTATATATAAACATTAACTATACTTCCTAAAGTGGAATTAAGTTGGAAATGCACAACAAAATCACGCATTGATCAATGCCTATTTTAGCTTCTTATACAAAGCACTTAGGGCTATATTTATCATATTCCTATTTTTTTTAAATAATTTTTATTACAATATAAAAATAGAAAAATTAAATATAAGAAAAATAATTTTCAAATGCCTATTTTAAACGTCTAACATAAAATAGCTCATAATTAAAATTATTTATAACATATTAAAGGTAAATACTACATTAAACATGTATAGAAGTTTTATTCACAATTTTAAACCAAAAAATTAAACCAGTCTGGTCCAAAATTGATTTTTAGGGGTTCCGCCCGGACCAAAGATCGTTAAATTTCTTAACCAAGAAATCGGACCAGTTTATTTTATTTTATTATGTGGATCAGATGATGTAACGCCGTACTGGTTTGTTGCCACCTTCTGATTGAAACCAAGGCCATGCAGAAAATTACGGGTTTTATAGAAAAAGAACAAAGGCTGTTGCTGACTAGTTAGGAGTAATTCTATGTCATCTCAATAACTCATTATGAAGTGCAAGTACTACAGAATTTGATTTCTAATTATTGGATATCTGATCACTTAATAAGAATTTACCAAATAAGTTTACTCACATCCACAAAGAATATTAACATGCCAACATTGTGTTAAAAAATCGGATTGTTCTTCCTCTAACTAGGTGCGGCTATAAAAGCACGCTAGCCATAAATCGGGTCGTGTACAATCATGTGTTGGATCGTCGGACGTCTTCCCTTAATCGACCATGTCTTAAATGAGATAATAGCGGTCAAGTGCATGGCATTTGTGTCATGTCGCTCTCGTGTCAATCTTTTAAGAGTGACGTGGGTTTGTCCACGATTCCCAAGATTCAATATATGTATTAGGTAAATGTGCTATTCCATCAAGCCCCGACCCATTAATTATTAGGTCTTATTAATTAATTTAAAATATACAAGTCGACACAACCTGCTCACGAAAGTAGAGAAAAAAAGTGTTCTTACACGATCATTTGATGAGCCTTCCGTCAGGTTTACAATGGTAACCCATTAGCCACCCTATCTTATTCACAAATAATATAGCCTGGTTAGAGAGAGCAGTGGGTGGTGGTGGCCTCTCTAATAAGCGCAATTTCGAAGATTATCATGTGTTCAAGATCAATCACTATTTCATTCGTGATTCTGACATATATTGACGACGTAAATCCCTCTGATTTATTGTAAGTGTCCCACTTTTGCTGGTATAAATGTCGATGCAAAAATTTAGCCAATAATATCTTTAATTATCAATAAATGTAAATCAAGAAAAGTTGTTATTTGCAAACTATATATACATTGTGATGATTCCAGCGAGTGTCCATATGACTTATTTTTCATATATATAAATCACTACCGTTATTAATCAAAATGGATTATATGAATAGTGTAAAAAGTCAAATAAAGACACTTAAATAATAAGGGAGCTTTGTATGTGTCATATTACTTTCTCTCTAACTAGGTTGATACCTTCTTTTTTTTTTTTTTTTTTTTTTTTTTTTTTTTTTTTTTTTTAAGCTAAACACGCAATAAGCAAAAATCTCAAACACAAACAACGTGGTTACTCTTCACCGTATGTCCATATACTTTACCAAGCTATAATCTCTCCTTTTTTATACAACTGTTAAGATGAAGGCAGGTTGAGCTGTCCTTTTTTACCATCATGTATAATTCTTTTAAATAACCAAAAGTTGTACATGGAAATACTTTAGTGACTTAAATGCTTAAAGAGACAAGTAAGGAATTTTATGTTACATCACTCATGTATGAGAGTACTACATTTTGTTCTCTTACAAATACATTGTTTCATTCCTTAAGACACATTATATTTAAACGCAATAAATTTTTTTTTCAAAATTTAGGTACAGAGTACATTATTTGTCTCCATGACACACAAAAATGACAAAATCTTATTCTCATGACTTGATTTTTACCAATAAACTAAAACAACTTTAACCTGTAACTTTTATTTTTAATGACAAAAATGAATTTCTCTACTTACGCTTATTGATAAAAACTATTTTTTCGCAACTGAAACTAAATTCTAAACATGGAATATGATATTTACTAATTACAACTGATTTCGCTGTTTTACTATTTTCCCCACTTAATACAGCTAATTAAGTAATTTTCATTGGTTAAAACTAATTTTTATTGATTAAAACGGATTTATACCTGAAAAAAAATAAATCTATATTTAACTAATGCCACCAAATAATACAGAGTAGTCATCAAGCAAGCAAAATGCACCCTTAGTCCCTTACCCCCCTCCCTAAATAAATATATAAAAAAATTAAAAAAAGAAAAAAAAAGAAAAAAGAGAAAAGAAAAAGAAAAAGGCAAATTAAAAGAAAATAGAGATTGGAAAGTAAGCAATTAACCAAAAACCCAAACAAAAATTGACTATAAAACATCTATACAAACTCTCTCTCATCATCACTTGCTCTACTCTCACTTCCCACCACCCACCTCTCTCCTACTTCTCTCTTTCTCTCTCTTCTTTCTCTCTCTAGTCTAGTGCCACAATACTTTCTGTTCTCTTATACCTTGCTAGAAAGAAAACAGCAAGTATTGTTTGGCACAAAACTCAGAAGAAAGAAGAGATTTATACATAAATAAAATTCCCCAAAACATATAAATAATAAAAAAAAAACCCCAAAGTCATCCTCTCAAAAACCCCATTTCACCCACATTGTCAATTTCTCAAGAAATTACTCTGTTTTTTGTAAACTCCCCTGTTTTTTTAGCCCCAAATCCCCTGTTTTGAACCCAAAAAACCCTTTTTTATTTACCCCAAAATCCCCTGTTTTTGGGGTAAAAATGGCGGATTTAATCCAAGATCAGCTGTTACAAGCAAGGGGAGATTTATCATTTCAATTAGGATTAATGTGGGAAACAATAAAAGCACCATTAATTGTACCAATGCTTAAACTTGGTGTTATTATTTGTTTAGCAATGTCTTTAATGTTGTTTATGGAAAGGCTTTATATGGGTGTTGTAATTGTATTGGTTAAGTTGTTTTGGAAGAAGCCTGATAAACGTTATAAATGGGAAGCTTTACCTGATTCTATTGATGATATTGAAACTGGCGGCTCAAATAAGTTCCCTCATGTTCTTATTCAAATCCCTATGTTCAATGAAAGAGAGGTATAAATCTTTCATTCCCTTTCTTTTTCTAATGTTTTTACAATAGTTCAGTTGGTAATGTCTGAAATTCGGGATCCAATTCCGTCTATATCGATGCCATTGTGGGAGGCACAATAAAAGTTAGCAATAGCTCAGTTGGTGACGTCCTAGAGGTGATTTTTATATCAACATTATTGTAAAAAAAAAAAAAAAAAAAAAAAAAAAAAAAAAAAAATCTAAGGGGAGATTTTATGCATCATGGTAGACTTTTTCTTTTAGGTTCACACAAATCATGGTAGATGTTGCCTTGACTTGGTGCGCTGTTAGTGCCACTTGGTTGATTTGGTTTTGATAGTTGTGTAATTAAAGAAAAGCTGCCACTTTTTCTTAATTTTAGTTAATTAATTAATTAATTATGTTTAGTTAATACATAAATTAATTTAATGTATGGACTTGGTAATTTTGTGTAGGTGTACAAAGTGTCAATTGGTGCAGCTTGTAACCTTTCATGGCCGGCTGATCGAATGGTGATCCAAGTACTTGATGACTCAACTGACCCGGTTATCAAGGTAAAAATGATTTGGGCAATTTGGTAATTTAATGCCTAGTCTAGTACAATAGTCACTTTATTAGTGTACTAGGAGTACAACTGAATTCTGTTTTTTCCTTTAATAGGTGATGTCTATTACATCATTTTCCCTTTTTCATTTAATGTTATCGGTGATTTATTAGTCATTGTTACATTTTTAATTAAAATAAAATGTTTGGTAGATGAGTAAGATAATGTGTTAATGCCAAATATTTAATTTAATTGTCATAAACCATGATTGATACAGGTTTGTACTTAATTATTAATAGCAACTAAAGTGTTACTTTCTCTTTCGCATTAATTTTATCATTCCTAATTTAGTAAGATTATAGATTCGTGTTTTCAACTTGAATTACCCTCTTTAATCATAACTTAATTTTCTTAGATATTAAGACGATTTTTTTTTTAAATCCGGTAATTACCGTACCCATAATTCTTTAGTTGAAAGGTATGCAATTTGTCAATTTCATTAGAAATTTAGAATGTACTAATAAACTAACTTTTAGAGGTTAACTAAATTAGGCCTAATCTCTGTGCCTAGATGCCGTTTCTATGACATGACATTTTTTCCTTTTGTTGTACGGGAAAAGTAAAATGTGATTTAATCAATAAAATTCGATATAATTTGCTGCTTTTTTTAGTTGTAATCATTTCACTATAATAATCCACAAATTTTTATTGAAGTTATTGAATTACATTTTTGCACTCCACTAAAGTTGTTGCATTATGTTGCTAAATTTGAGACATTATGAATTTTTTATTTACAGGATATGGTGGAATTAGAATGCCAAAGATGGGCTAGCAAAGGGCTTAATATAGTGTACCAAATTAGAGAAAATCGTGTCGGTTACAAAGCTGGTGCTCTTAAGGAAGGGTTAAAGAGGGACTATGTCAAGCATTGCGAGTACGTTGCAATTTTCGATGCTGATTTTCGGCCAGAGCCCGATTATCTCCGACGAGCAATTCCATTCCTGATGTACAACCCTGAATTAGCTCTTGTTCAAGGACGGTGGAGATTTGGTAAGTACATAGATTCTAACTTACTTGTACATTACCTAATAGTGTCTGGTATTGATACGTGACTTGTATTCTTGTCCAAGTGTTAAACTCGATTATTTAAAAAATTTCGTAATGTCAATATGTTCATATCTATAAATGTGCGTTGAGGATGTGACATATTGACACACACGAATAAAATAGTGAATATTATTACTATATTATACGTCTAGACTAGTATAGTCTTATACCCCCGCACAAATAATTACGATTAGTGACCATCTACCTTATTTTTTCTCTATAACGAGAAACTGTCGGTGGACTGTTAACTTCTTTGCTAAAAAAAATGCATATTTTTATTATTTTTCTGTCTTTTATTAACTTTTATATGCTTTTGGAAAATTCCACCAATCTTTTCAATTTTTGTGTAATTTTACATTGTTTGAGAACATAGGGATGTGGTGGGGGTAAAGTTTACACTTTGGGAAAGAATAGCATACAAAAAGAAAAAAATAAAAGGGAAAAAAGAACAAAAATGTAAAATGAAATTGTTTGGTTTATTACACGAGAAAATACTAGGAGTTTCCTTCTCAATGGAGGTGCCCACCAATCACGGGAAATTTCTTCTCTAACGGGTTTGATGTTGGTCCTCAATTTGTTTTATTGCCATACATTGTTATCAACCATAGACTTATGACTTATTGTTTAATTAGCACTCGTACGGAGGAGCACCTAATGTAATTTTCTTTGCAAACAAGTACGAATAATAGTTAATCGTGTGGACTTGAATAAAATTAATACGAGAATGATTGTGATAGGAGTAGAACAAAAATACAAAGAAAAAGATGTTAATTGAACCAAGTTTTGAGCTAGTCTGTTTAGCCACCGACAAAACAACAATCAACTTAAGCAACAAGAGTACTATTTGTTGATCTAATAAGTCAAGTGAATATAGTATTATCTGTGAGACAACGTTGAATATTGAAGAATCGAGTTAGAACTAGTGAATCGTGGAGAACGTAGTAGTTAAATAAGAAAATGACAGTAATACTATGAAATTACAACTAATAAGAGCACAATAATTGAAAAAAAAAGAGGTCGAGGACTAATAAGAATCTAAATGTTCCCAAGGGGCCAAGCTGTAATATGCTCAAATCTTTTTGTTGCTTCTCTATCTCCAATGTATAGATTTTATAAACAATCTCTTGAACATAATGGTCATTATTTCACAACTTTTAATGCATGTAGTGCTACTAATTGATTCTGATTAAAGGTATAATTTAAGTGCCCTCTTTCTTTTTCTTCACTCTAAAGCTTGATTAATTTAAGATTTAAATGCCACCACTCTCCATTACCTTGCTCTTCTCTTCTTATCTTCTCATTTCTGTTATTTTTGTTGTAAATTGTGATCAAACCTAAATTTCTGGGGCAAGGTTTGTCTTTTAGCATAACAATCCATGTTACTATGTTATGCCTACATAACCTTTCTCCCACCTTTGCTATTTTTTTTTGTCGGCTCGTATGAGATGGAATGAAACTAAAATAAGTTATACGAGTATAATGTGCTGTATAAGTTATTATAACTCCGTTTCATACTAAATTTTAATAATTTTTTCTCAAAATAACTTTGAAAAAATAATCATAAGTGATAATATCTCTCATATTAAGAATTTATTCACTACTAGTGTGAGTCACTCTACTAATGTGTCACTCTGACATTGCTTTTCGCTCGCACAAGGGTTGTTTAATCCTTTTGTAAAAAAGCAAGTTCTTGGCCAATGGCCAACCCAATTCTCCGCATAAATCAAACTTTAATAACACCAATTGTTACGAGTATGTAATTTTCTCATATAGTATTTTTTTAAAACCAATTTTCTCAATTAATACATTTATAAAAATTAATTTTTTGGGCAACAAATTTACCTTTAAGAATTACACCTATACAGTACGGATAAAAGAAGAGGGGTAGTTGGTCAACGAAGGGATAAAAAAAAATGAGGTAATGAAATCTAGAGTGGTAGAGCAGTTGGGCAACCCCACAAGCACGTGGTAAAATAGCATCTATTTGCTGAGCTATTACTTGCTTACTGACACTTTCTCACTCACTCTGATTAATAACAGCCAAATTTGGTAGACCCCACTCTGTCTCCGCCGACACTACCTATCCTAAAGTAATGGTGTTCCACCATTTTAATAAATCACAATTAGGTTTCAATAATTGCAGTGGATTTGGTGTTTTTTCCTTAGAATCTTATGCCATGTAATTCGAATTTTTATCATCATGTGTTAGGCTTAACTATGTAAATATAAATGTCACTATATATGTTAACTTTATAATATGTACACTTTTGAGTGTGGTAGTTATTATAGAGTAGTGGATTTGCTGAAACTTTATCAGCGATTTATTAATTTTACAAGTAATAATTCATTGATATTTAAATATAATAATAAGAAAAAAGTGGATAATATAAAATGAACGAACTCTATTACCATTTTAGAGTAGTGGATGCTCACGTCTTCATGTGTGAGTTGCGTTAACAAACAATTACTAGACTAATGCATACATGTGTGGGTGTGATGGCATTTCACTTCTTGTTAATTGTCTAACTACTGTTAATTTTTTTAATGCAAGTAACTTGTGGACTTCGTAATGGTTATACTAACCCAATTGAACATGGTTGATTTACAGTGAACGCGAACGAATGCCTAATGACGAGGATGCAAGAGATGTCACTAGACTACCATTTTAAGGTGGAACAGGAAGTGGGGTCTTCAACTCATGCCTTCTTTGGATTCAATGGTAATTTCCAACTTTCTTGTTTATCCCATTACTTAGCCATTTTTTACACCTGACACAATTCAGGAACTGCTATATACTGCCTCATTTATGATACGTCACGTGACACGTTTCACCCAGAATATCAAATTCTCGCAATCATAGGCTAACTTATCATACTTGTAGTAAAATATAGAAAAATAATAATAAAATTAAATATTTACAGGTATTGTTAATATCGAATTTGAGTATTCAAGAGGAAGTGGACAATTAGTTTAAAGTAATGTAGCAGCATAATTAACAGCCTTTGATTGTTTGTTTTAGTACTCAACAAGGACATAATTTTAATTGGATTAGAGTATGTAGTAGTGTTTGATACTCAGTCGTATAATAGAGGCAGGAAAAAACAATATGTTATATTAAAAGAATGACCAAGGCCTCCTATGTATCATATGGACTGCGGAGTATGAAGTATCTACCTTTAATTTCGGATATTTTGAAATTGGATTATTGGATATTTTTTCCAGTAGCATTATTAACGAACCAATCAGATAGTATGAAAATTTAAAATTTCCATTTGCTCAGGACTAATAGCAATGCCCCATATGATTGATCTTGTTGCTTATGAGTCCGGAGGCTAATTGCCTAAGTGCCTTGGCAGTCTAAAAGGGGTGAAATGTTAAAAATGTTCTTACCTAAGTCTAATTATAATTGCTTATTAAAAATATATTTTTTGAGAAAAGCTTATTGAAAATTTTGATGACACTTGAGTATGATGTTTTTGCATAATACAAGTGTTCAAGCCAGCAAGGATGGGCATTCTGACAAGAATGAATCATTTTTAAAAAAGTTTGATGACAATTATAAACCTTGACAGAAATATTGATTGGGTTAAATTTAAAATATGAATATCATACATATACTCTGTATTAATAGAAGGATTTTAATGCAGGAAATGAAATCAATTCTGTAAATGAGGAGTTAATAGGCGCAACATATTTATGCACAAAATTGACATCTATTAACCCTGCTTCTTTCCAAAAATGCAGGGACTGCTGGTGTATGGAGGATAGCTGCCATTGATGAGGCAGGAGGGTGGAAGGACCGAACAACAGTTGAGGACATGGATCTTGCTGTTCGAGCTAGTCTTCGTGGATGGAAATTTGTTTATCTCGGTGATCTTCAGGTATAGTTTACTGAATTATATTATGAACCAAACAAGCCCTATATGTGCATTTATAAATTATAAACTTGAAACTAATATGGAATCAAAACAAGGGTGAAAATTCGATGAACATGAATTAGATGGCCAATACAATAGTGTAACATTATAAAAATGATGTGAATGTGGTCATTTATGTGGTGTTATTTTACTTGTTGAACATCATGTTAAAAAGAATTTTCTTATTTTAGTTGTTTAGGTAAGTCGAGGTTCAATCTTGAAAGAACATTATCCTAAATCTTGCCTAATTTTCCTCCCTATAATTAAAATCAGGTTAAAAGTGAATTGCCAAGTACCTTCAAGGCTTTCCGCTTTCAACAACATCGATGGTCTTGTGGCCCTGCTAATCTCTTCAGAAAAATGGTCATGGAGATTGTCAGAAATAAGGTCAGTATTCAATCAGTTGTGCATTCATTATATATAAATTGTTTCGCGTAAAACAATATTTGAACTGCCAGTATGAAGTAACTAAAAGAAAAATTGAAGCGGGGCTTATAAAAAGAAAAAATTTTACCTTGTGATTTTTTCAACCTTGATCATAGTTTTAATTCTTTGATAATTTGGTTTATTTATGGAAAATTTGGTTTTGCAGAATGTGAGATTCTGGAAGAAAGTGTACACAATCTACAGCTTTTTCTTAGTGAGAAAGATCACAGCTCATATGGTCACCTTTTTCTTCTACTGTATTATTCTTCCTTTGACAATACTCATTCCTGAAGTCGAAGTCCCGATTTGGGGATCAGTTTATATCCCTTCAGTTATCACCATCCTCAACTCTGTTGGAACTCCAAGGTCTAGTACTAGCTCAACATTAATTTCTGTCAACGACTTCCGTTATCTTTGATCTTTCACTTACAATCCGCTGTGCAACATAAATTGCAGGTCAATTCACCTACTGTTTTACTGGATCTTGTTTGAGAATGTGATGTCCTTGCATCGGACTAAGGCCACACTCATTGGCCTCTTTGAAGCAGGCAGGGCAAACGAATGGGTTGTCACTGAGAAGCTCGGAGATTCTCAGAAAAACAAGGGGAATGCCAAAGAGAAATCAGCCGGGGTAAAAGCTGCAGTAAGGAAAGCGCGATCCAAGATCCTAGACAGGTAAAAGGACATTCTTTGTTTTTTTTTTGCAAGCCAATTGATTAGCTAAAAACTATTCCTTTCGTCCCTTAGTAACACGGTTCACACATGTTCATTAGGTAACCTCAAAACATAGACATCTAATAAATTTAGTACATTAAACTTTGAGCCTTTTCATACTACCCTGGCCCTTATTTACACTCTTCTCTAAAAATTCCATGAAAAACTTATAATGATATAGAGAGCGGAAAATGTAAAATACTACCTACTAACTCATGATTATGGTAAATCAATTCGATTCCTTAAATATGTCTATAAACCACATGTCTATATTTCATTGCTTCTGTCAGTTTCCTAATCAAGAATCAATGCTAACATGCTCTTGATGGATGTAAACAATTTTGACAGAATGAACTTCTTGGAGTTGATAGTTGGAGTATTCCTCTTCTCCATCGGATGGTATGATTTTCTATATGGCAAGTGGAGCTACTACGTCTACTTCTTCCTCCAAAGTATCACCTTCTTCATTGTTGGCTTTGGCTATGTCGGCACCTTCGTATAGTCTTGTTCAATCCTTTAAGAAGTGTCACTCCATGATCTAATCAAATACCACATTTGCACAAATTTCATGTCGCTTTCCTGTAAACCTTGGATGTTCGTTTTGATTGTGCATAAACAGTCGTGTTTATTGCATTCGACAAATTGTTATTGCAAGTGTCTATCTTATTGCACGACTTGAATGGGTTGCTGTAATAATCCAGAAATATATATATAGGATCATTTTTCTTTGAATCGGGACATAGCATTCAGAAAGCAGAAGCACAACGAGCAGGAAGAAGAGCATAGAAGGAATAGAGAAACAGATGAATGATTGTTTTTTTTTTTTTTTGGCTGGAAGATGTTTGGAATTTCTTTGGGATCACAAGTATTTTAGTTATTGTATGTTTGTTTATCTTAATTGTTAGTTTTGTTAAGGAGTTGTATGGTCAAAAACAATAAGACTAGTATAGTATTGTCTAAGTTATAGGGTACTACAAAAAGTTCTACAAGATTTGGAGCAATATATTGATAAATGTCAGTATAGTTCATTCAGTTATTAATTCACTCAAAATGGTTGTAATCTAGCACTTTTTTTAGGCAATATATCCCCTTTATCTGTCAATTTTGCAGATTTTTGGAAATCAACCTTTGTTAAATTTGGTTCATTGAAAAACATATCGTATCTAAGATTGCTTCATTTGTTGTTTATGTGTGTGAATTTATTGCATGGCCATTCTAATTCTCTACCACAGTAACTACGAAATATGAACTAACTAAAGTACTAATGTATGGCAACTTTCTTCTTGTTCATTGGTACACCTAAGAGTATTAAAAGCTATATTTGCGAATAGATTAAAGTTATTTTAAGCCATGGGTACACTTACAAGTAGGGGTGGGCAAAAAAGGACCGAGACCGGAAATCGGACAAGGACCGGAATTGGACCGAACCGTTGGATTTCGGGTCGGTCTCTGGTCCTCACAAATTGGTGACTTCGGATTTTTGGTCCGGTTCGGGTAAAAATAGGAATATTCCAGTTTGGACCGGAAAATGTATTTTTTAATATTTTGGGTGAAAATTTTACATTTAATGTTCAAATTTCAATAAAATTTAAGTACAAAACTTGTAATTTATAAATTTTAGGTGCAAAATAGGAAAGCACGCAAACAAAAACAAAACGTTAAAAAATGATGTATATATAAAGATATTAAAATGCAAAAAAAAAGAAAAGAAAAGAATATAACCTGTCTAAAACCGGATCGGACTGACCGGAATAAACAGGTCTAGACCGGAACCTGGACCGGTTGATTACGGTCCTTTCCTCGGTTTGCTAAAACAAGCGATTTCGGGTTCCGGTTCATTCCGATCTGGTTTTGGACCGGTGCACAGCCCTACTTATAAGAGTTAATAGCACTACAAGGTACTAAACTTTGATAAAAGTAGCAATTAAGGTACTGAAGTTTCATTTGTTGCAAATAAGGTACTAAGCTGTTGATCGGAGATTCACAAAACACAAAATATAGGTAAAAAAGGACAAGCAAAAAGAGTTTACCATTGGAGCACAACCTAGGGTTTCATATTCATTAATTAGAATAAAGATGAACAAAGAAAGAGAAATCATACCTCAAATGAATAGTATACCCTTGTAAAGTGAATTAATAGTGGAAATCAAGTAAGTAGAACACTCAATTGCATGTTATTTAGCCAAATTTAAAATAAAAAAATTAAAAAAAAAACCCCAAAATTCTCTTCAAGTCATGAAAAATCCAAAAATTTGGTTGTGAAATTCGGATTTTAGGGTGTTAAATTTAGTAAAAATGTGTTTGTGAGTGATGAATTAAGCACATAAAAGCTATAAAAGTCAAGAAATAAAATAAAAGAAGAAGCTAGAGGGAGATGATAGAAAGAGAGTATTAAAGAGAGAGAGAATGAAGGGGTGAAATGAACGTTGTATATATATAAAATAAAGGACATTACATATAAATTTCTTCAAAAAAATTAAAAATAAAGGAAAATTAGGGTCTGTTCTATTCCCCTTATTTTCACTTATTTTAGGTTTAATAAATTTAGTTAAGTTCAAATAAGTTCAGTTCAGGTTTAATAAGTTTTGATAAGGGTTACCCAAGTACAAATTACAACTAAAATAAGTTCTAATAAGTTCAGATCAGTGAAAATCAGGTGAATAGAACACACCCTAAATTTGTCTCAGTGTTCTTTTATTTATATGTAATGTACTTCCGGGCACATGGAACACCCCCCTCTACTATACTATTTTCAATTGAAAGTTCAAAGGAAAAAGGGAAGTAGCAAGGATAACAAATATAAATGAACGGGTAAATGTACAATAAGACAAGTGGGCTTCCCAATTCCTAACCTTCAAACTCCCTTGTTATTTTAAGTGTTACACTTTGACCGGCACATAAAGTTTTTTTACTTAAATTAAATAAAAGGTAAATGGGATAGTTGGAGTATTAATAAATTGTAAAAGAAAGAAACTGGTCGGTTAATAGTTTATTTAAAGGAATGAATGTGAGAAGAAAGAAATAATAAAACAAAAAAGTAATGGCAGGGATCATGAGAGGAGAAAAATAAAACAATAAGGCTCTATTCACTTCGCCATAAAAATATAACGTTTAGTAAAAATAATTTCAGTTATATAAAAATAATTTCAATTCAGTAAAAATAAGTTCAATTCAGCAGAAATAATTTCAGTTCAATAAAGAATAAGTAAAATTACACTACTAGAAAACAGGCCATTTCCGACGGAGAAATTCTGTCTGAAACACCCTGAAATCCGTCGGAAAACCCGTTTCGACGGAAATTCCGTCGGAATAGGTTGTCGTAAAAAAATTTGTAGGAAAAACAACCTTTTCCGTTGGAAATTCCGTCGGAACAGTGTTTTCCGACGGAATTTTTTCGTCGGAATAGGAGCTCCGGCCACCGGAAAAGTTCGTCGGAAATTTCCGACGGGGTAAAAATCCGTTGGAAACTTCCGACGGAAATCCAGCATAAAAAAAATTAAAAAATCCAATGGAAACTTTCGTCGGAAACAACATAAAAAAAATTAAAAAAAAAAATCCAGCACCACCACCTTCAGCCACCCAAAAACCCTTTTCAACACCACCAACCCAAACCACCCTAAACTGCCACCACCACGTCCAACCCCTTTTCTCACCAAACCCGTTTTCCAACCATACCCCCTGCCCCCACCCACCACCCTCACCCTAACCCGAAAAACCCGCCCACCACCCTAATTATAATCCGAAAAACCCACCCACCACCCTAACCCTAACCAAATTCGTAGAAAAAATCAAACAAAAAAATCAACAAAAAAAAGGGGTAAGGAAGGAGAATTCGTACAAAAAATCAACAAAAAAATCAAACCAAATTCGTACAAAAAATCAACAAAAAAATCAAACCAAATTCGTACAAAAAATCAAACAAAAAAAAAATTAATAACAAAAAAACATACCTTAAAACCCGAATTGAAATCGAATTTGGTTTATTAAGGCCAAATTTGACCATGAAAAAGTCTAGATCTAGACTTTTTTATGGTCAAATTTGACCAAAAATCCCATTCATACTGTCACACCACTCGCCGTCACACCATCCGCCGAAAAACGCCGTCATCACAAAATACTTTATAGAGGAAGGTGAAGGGGCGTATAGAGGAAGGAGAAAGGAGAAGGGGCGAGGAAGGAGAAAGAGAAGGAAGGAGAAGAGATAGAAAGGGGCGAGGAAGGAGAAAGAGAAAGAAGGAGAAGAGAGAGAAAGGGGCGAGGAAGGAGAAAGAGAAGGAAAGAGGAAAGAGAAAGAGAAGAGAGGTGGAGAGGAGAGGAGAGAGAAATTAGAAATGTTAGTGGAGGGGGAACCGGGTTTTCTAGGGTTTTTAGGTTTGTTTTTTTTTATTATTATTTAATTATATTCCGACGGAAAATTCCATCGGAAAAGTAATTTTCTGACGGAATATTCCGTCAGAAATTTCTGATGGATTTTATTTCCGTCGGAAACATAATGTTTCGACGGAATAATCCGTCGGAAATTTCCGACGGTTTTGATTTCCGTCGAAATATTAAGTTTCCGACGGAATATTCCGTCGGAAAGCCCATAAATTCCAACGGATTTGTATTCCATAGGAAATCCGTCGTAAATTTCCGACGGAATTAAAATCCGTCGGAATTTACGACGGAAAAACATGTTCGTCGGAACTAGTCCGTCGTAAATCGGCCTATTTCTAGTAGTGTTAATTTCAATTCAGTAAAAATAATATCAGTTCAATAAATTAATTTCATTCGATAAAAATAATATAAGTTTGGCAAAAATAGTTTCATTTCTGTTAAAATAAATAAATAAATAAAATTCAATTCAGTAAAATTAAGGTGAAGTGAATGTGGCCTAAAATGCAGTTTTATTTCCAAAAAAAAGTGTAACACTTTTGAAAATAAATACGCCTTATTTGATAAGTGTAAATGTATAATACTTAATTAAAAAAAAAAGGAGAGAGAGAGTAAGTTTATTATCTATTAGATTAGTCTCGTACGATGGACGATTGTGACTAATAATAATTGTTATATTGTCTCAATTGCGAAATTATTGGACTAAATTTACATATTAATAAATACTAAATTTTCTAATTACAAAGGGAAAAAAAAAGTTACACATGCATTTTTTTAAAAAAAAAAATTAAAATTAAAAATTGGAGTATTAGTGAAATAGCTTAATTTTATCAATTAAAAAAATTGATGACATCACATATATTTTAGGAGGGAAAAGTTTCTACCATAACTTGACATGTGTGCACTTAGTGGAAAACATGATATCAACGATTGTTATTATAGTAATAGTTATATATATAGAAGGGAAAATTGTTTTTGTATACTAACTATCCAATTGTCCCTTAAGGGTGTTATCAAATGGCATTCAATTGACGATAATGGTTTGACGTTACTTTCATTTTGAAACCCAAAACCCAAAATTACAATTCACAATTTCTCTCCTCTTTCTTCTTGTGATTTCATGCCCTCTTACAAAGCTTCTCCTCTTTGATCTGAAGCCCTCATCTAAATTTACTCTTCTTTTTCAGTTGAATTTTATATCTTACAAAAACAAATACTCTATTGTTGCACATAATGTGAAAAAGAGGTTTTTTTTTTATTTATTTTTTCTACAAGGCCATTTTATTTTGTAAACATATGTTTACAAAAAATATCAAGGTTAGTTATTCATTTTTTTCTATAAGACAATGGCTTAGTGGTTAAAACATTACTTTTATATTTGAAGACTCAATTAATTAAGAATAGTGTCACGTGGCACTTAAGCTTTTATTTCATTATTAAAAATGCTTTTTTGTTTTATTTAAATACGTAGTAAAATTGAATAGTTTTGTATCAAAAGATTATAGTGGCTACACTCAATGTAAATTTGTCTCGAGTTATTTATTCAATTATTTGTTTGTTCGTACTCTTGTCTAATAATTCGTATTCTTTCTTTTTAAATTACTCGCAACTACTAAAACCTCGAGGGAACAACTTTAATGGCTCAATTTTCTCCTCCTAATTCTAGTTGCCAGTTCATGAAGTATATAGAAGTTGAGACGTGGAAATTACTATAAACGTGATCATTAAATTGCATGGCAGCAGCCAAACTAGCAAGTAAAGATTTAGTGGTGTGCTAAGCTTCAATCTAGACACAATTCATCAAACTCATTTTTACGTCAACTACTATATGTCTATATATCCACCACCCACCATAATTAATGCAAAGTAATACTTAAACTTTTGATTTTCTTAAACATGAAACTAATTTTTTTTTTCTTTAATTATGAATAAAACTTGACATGGAATATTTCCTATGCATGTCTTTCCATACCAACCAAACGAAGACATACATACTCGGTTTTCGGACAATAATATCTAATAAAATCCAAACTATACTCTAAATCACTGGAGTTAATTTAACCTGATCCTATTTGATTGTTTAAATTGGAGAAATTTTGATCATAATAAATTTTATTTTTTTTACAAGATCGAAGTTCATTAAATTAAACGAAAAAACAAAATTACAACCAAAAACACACAAGACAAGGACAACTACATTAAGTGACAAAGACCCAAGAAGGACAAATGCGAGCAAGCTTCATACGGGCCAACTTGTTGTACTCCAAATCAAGAGACAAAGCCGGATGACGCTTTGAGCCTACACAATCCATCTTGCAACCTATAGAAAACCTATCATAACATACTTTACCTAGCGTCTAAGGAAGAAATTGGGAAATAGTCCTTTGTTGGTAATTCAAGCAAGTCGAAACCCCTCTTAGCTTGATGGCAAAGCTAAAAATTGGAATTTCGGTTCCTATAGACTTCCTACAAATCCCTCAGAAGCGGCCTCTTCCATCAGACTAACGAGAAATGTTGGAGTCATGAGAAACGTGATTTAATTTGAAGCATCAATTATGGTTGATTGAGAAGCACACAAGACCTTTTGAGAGGGAACTGCTTGGTGCTTTGAGCCACCAAAAGGAGTGACCTCCATATCACATTGGGCAACAAATCTGCAGTGACCTCCATATCACAAACTCCTTAACATAAACAAATATAAATTTTGGCTTAACCTTTGAACTCCCCAATGTTTCATAGATTTGAAAACGGAGGCACAATCTAAAATCCTTTCAACCTCATGTAATTCATTTAACCTTCCATATTTCTCGGATAACTATTAATTGCGCATGCCTTGCAAAGGTTGGATTTGGTAGATAAAAGATCACTCAATCCCTTAAATGCCAAGGTTCTCGTAAACAAGCCTTTGATATGACAGGAATCAAATCCCAGATCAAGCGAACATATAACTTAATTACTCATTTAAATACCTGTAATTTCAAGGCACATGCAACCGGATGGAGATCTAAGGCAAAGGGTGAACACCGAAGCATAGAAAAAAAATTATTTTAAAAAAGAAATTTCTACCATAGTTATCCATAAGTAAATTATATGAAGTATATACTAACACAAATCTTGTTTTAATCATCTCAATATTTAATTATAAAATATTAAAATTTATAATTGCTGACAAAGATATGCATTGAAATTATTGAAATTAATTAGTCGTCTAATGAATAAACATTAATTAGCAATGTCATTTAATTTGGAACCAAGTTTAATTTAACATAAGGTACCATTCATGAGTATAAGTGATCACAAGATCAGAATTTCTTAGTTTTACAATGTTCTCATTCTAAAAAAAGGTTTACGTTGGTGACATTATAGAGAGTTTGTGGGGAAACTTCATAATGTTCTAGAGGTTAAAGTGAGGTACTTGCTATATCATGTTTGCCATACAAGTTTAATGACTAATATCTTAAATTATCAATAAGTAAATAAATTTTAAATAGTAAATATTAATATATATCAGGTAATTCAAATTAAATAAGACTCCACATGACAATGTTTTGTCAAAACTAATATCACAAAATCTAATCTAATATAATTTGTAAATATCATCAATAGGCAAAATGTATCATGTATATCAACTTAAACAGAACGAAGGAAATAGTTTGGGGGTTCGGTGATACTTGATGTTGAAAGTAGGGGTGAGCAAAAATTCCGGGTATCGGAATAAGAACTGGAACCGGTTAGTAACCAACGGGTCCGGAACCGGAATTGGACCCGGTGGTTCCAATTCCGGGTAATTAATTAAGCAACCGGTTCCAATTCCAATTCTCGATTTTTTGGACTCAGGACCGGTTGGGTACCCGGTTACCCAACATATGTTACACTAAATAAGTTTTAAAAATAAAATTATGTTAAATGTATCTAGTTAGTAAATTAAAAAATATATTGTTAATACTTAACATAAATAAAATAACTTAATGCATATATAAATAAAAGTGTTAAACGCTAAAAATGAAAATAGACTAAAATAAGTATTATAATTTATATTATATTTTAACGATTATATGTATAAGTGGGTACCTGGAACCGAAACCGATACCTGGTGGTTCCAATTCCAAGTCCTAAATTTTAAGACCTGATTGAACCAATTTCAATTCCGGTTCTAAAATTGGAAGAACATAAGAAATCTTTTATTCTATGATGGAGAGGTTCTTAGAAATCATTGTCAAGTACGACCCGTAAATGATGGCATCTATATGGTGATCGTTAATCGGATTTGAGACTTGTTACATTGATTAATCAACTAGTAACGTAGGTCATGACGCATTCTTGTCATGGATCATCCGGCATAGGAAAATTCCTAACACAAAGACGATCAAATAATTAATTTCATTCAATTAACCATGAATTCTCATTTAATAATAAAGGACCGTACCATTCCAAAAACGTTTATTAAAACTTACATTCATTTTGTTTTTTACAGGATAGTCTATATCATATCATATCGTACGTACTTGTCAACAATCCAAGGTTTGCTACTTATTACGTACTTTAGCATTTTAAATATCTATAAATAGAGATCATTTGTTAAACCTTTCTAAAAAATATAAAATTAGGAAAAATTGATTCTAATAATCTCACCTTTAGCTGGTTCACTGTTAATAATTCCACCTTTGGAATATTATTTAATAATCCCACCTTTATAGGGGATCTTCTTCTATTGGTCCCTAACTTGTTGGTAACCGGTTTTGATAGGTAAAAATGCCACACTTCGTTTTGTAATTGGTTTTTTTAAAAAACTTTTAAAAATTAAAAACTAAAAAAATAAGTAAAAAAAAAAAAAGCCACCCCTCCACCCACCGGGAAACCTTATCCCTTACCCTAGCCCCACAGAATACCGGCTGACCTCCACCATAAACCCCCGAAAACGGCCGGTCGGAATAAAAAACCACCCCACCGATCAAATCCACCACCGAAATCAACCCCTGACCCAAACCCACACTTGAAACCACCACAGCCAAATACCCCCAAATCTCCGCCGAAAACCGCCATAAACCCCAATACTCCGCCAAAAACCGCCATAAACCCCCGAAACTCCACCGAAAACCCCCATACACCCCCGAAACTCCATCGAAAACCCCCTCTAACTGCTCTTGAAGGTTTATTTATTTATTTACTTTTTTATTGAAAATTGGGGTGATTTTAGGGGGAGCTGGGTCGGTTTTTGCTGGGAGGGGGTGAAAATGGGTGTTCCGGCGGTAGAAACGGGAGTTCCGGCAATGGGGATGGGGAAAAGCCGAGGAGGGGCTACTGGAGGTTGGGGGGGTTAGGTGGTCGTTGGGGATAAAAAAATATTAGGGTTTTTTTTTTTTAGTTTTCTTTTTATTAATAATATTTTGACCAATTATTTACTGCCACATGTCACTTAAATTAAAAAAAAAAAAGTTTATCCAATGTACAAGTTACCGGTCATAAGGGATCAATGGATGAAAATCCCCTATAAAAGTGGGATTATTAAATAATAATTTAAAGGTAGGATTATTAACAGCGAACTGACTAAAAGTGGGATTATTAGAATCAATTTTTCCATAAAATTAAATAAGTGTTGTAGTTTATTGCATACTTAAAAAAAAAAGTTATACGAAAAATGGATTATTCAAAATTGAGGGTTAATACCAAAGTTAAGAACGAGAACTTAGAGTTGGATGAGCCAGTAAGTCCAACTACTGAATACTTTTTGAGTGAGGTGGTAACACTCTACGTTCTTGGTTTTATGGAGCTGGAAATTCCTGTTGATTTTTTAACCTTCTTTGCTTTCATCAACGATGTCTTCGCTAACGCTCATCCCCGTTTCTCTTTATTATGTTATGGTAGTTTTTTTTTTTATCTCTATCACTCTATCATTCTATTATATTTTTTGTTTATAACGTGTGATAGATAAATAATGTCCGTATATATTCAATCACTGATATCTTTAATTATTGATATATATTTTGAAAATATATATTCAGATGAATGTAACAAGGGTTAAATAATTATTTTTCATTCTATATATAAAAAAAAAAGGTCAAAGAGATTGTGTATATGAATAGTTTTAAATTTAAATGTGACAACCAGAGGCGGGGCTACAAATGCTAAAAATGAAAATGGTCCGATGCATTTTTGTTAAATTGGGCCCTAAAATTATTTTTGTACGAATATAAAAACTCCTTATGATTTTTATCAACAATTTTTTTTTGACTAAATTATAAATTTTTTGATAAAATGGAAGATTAAATGATTGATCAACAAGTTTTCTCTTTATTTTGTATAAGTAAATTTTAAAATTGGGGTTCCTTTTATCGTAATTTCACTTAGGAGCTCTGAACGATCGACCACCCTTCACATGCTCAGAACTATCCCTCATGACAACAAATGAAAAAAAAAATGTAGTACAATTTAATTTATAATGTGGGAGTGTGGGACACAGTTTTCAAATAAATTACATAGAAATTATAAAACATTGCAAAAAAAAAAAGTAATAATTTAAAGGCCAAATTAGAAAATAACACCTGTTAAAGACCCAGATTTTGATAATAACACCTGTTGAAAAAAAAGTTTTATTATAACACCAACAAAAATCCCAAAATTTTGGTTTCACCACCCACTAACGGACATTTGGATGGAAACCGTTAGTGGGGCCCGCTATGTACACGTGTCAGCTGTGTATTGGTATAAAAAAAATTAAAAAAAAAAAACAAAAAAAAACCTAACCCCCTAACCTAATCCGCCCCACCACCGGCACCACCTGCCCCAGCCAAGCCAGCCGCCGGAACCCTCCTAACACCCAGCCAGCCCCAGAAACCTCCTCCCCTAACACCGACAACCCCTTCCCTAACGCCGGCACCGCCCGATATCCCCTCCCCTAACACCAGCACCGCCCTAAACCCCCTCCCTAGCACCGACAACCCCCAAACCTCCTCCCCTAATACCGGCATTCCCCTAAACAACCAATTTCGTTCGCCTCCACCGCAAAATTGAAAGATCTGGGGCTTCTAAGGTCGATTTCGGCCGGTTTGAAGGTGAGGGGTAATTCCAGGGGTGGTTTTCGGCGAGGGGGCGAAGGGGCTAGGTGGTTTTCGCGGGGGGGCTGTGGTGGGTGGGGGTGATTTTGTCGGGGAGAGGGAAGGGGGAAGGGGATTTGTGGGGGGACTAATGTCGGTGGGGGTGATGGCCGGTGATTCCGCCGGTGAAGGAAGGGTTTCTGGCGGTAGTGGGGGTCTCCGGCGGTGGAGTGACGGCCGCCGGTGGTGGCTCTGGTGGCTGGGTTAGGGTTTAGGGGTTTTTCTTTTAAATTTACTTTTTATTTTTATTTATCATTTTTTAAAACCAATACCTTATTGACACGTGTACATGGCGGGCCCCACTAACGGTTTCCATCCAAAAGTCCGTTAGTGGGTGGTGAAACCAAAATTTTGGGATTTTTGTAGGTGTTATAATAAAACTTTTTTTTCAACAGGTGTTATTATCAAAATCGGGGTCTTTAGCAGGTGTTATTTTCTAATTTGGCCTAATTTAAAAGTATATGTACAAAATAATTTAACAGTTACATAATAATAATAATAATAATAATGTTTGTCTTTGGTATAAACTATAATTTAATGTCAAATTTATAGTGTGTAAAAATTAAATTGTTACAAGTACAAATAAGCAATGGATGTAAAGATTTTGTAACTACTACATCAAATAAAATAGCTTTTTAGATAACATTAAAAAAAAAAGGCTTTTTAAATACTCCTTCTGTCCCATAATACATGAGATATTGGACTTTTTTTCACTATTTAAGTGTTAGGTTTGACTATAGTTTTCTTATTAACATAATAAAAATATACTTTATCATAAAATATGTTATTAAATAGGTTTTAAAAGGGTCCCTAAGTTAAATTACGATAAAAGAAACCCCAATTTGAAAAAAAACCAAGGACAACTAAAGAAAAAACAATCGACGGCTACAATATTTGTCAACGTTACGAGTATGAAGGGAAAATTTAGTGCTGTAGAGATGCGCAAAGGAAAGATATTTGGAAATAGAATTACAAATATTGAAGTACCATTCCCAAATTTGGAGGATGTTGATCTTATAAAGCCATTCCAGTTTTGGAGGGAAAAAATAAAATTCGCCCACCCTTGTCGGATTTTGTTGCCGGAAAACTAAAATGAATAGTGCTACTCAAACATTTTAAATTTAGAGGAAAGTTTTTTTGATAAAAATTTTAAGCGAGTAGTTGTTGACAAAATGACCTATTAGGTGGGTAGTTTCTAACAATTTTTTCTAAAAATAATTTCAATTCAGTAAATTTTAGTACGTAAAAAATAAGGTAAAGTAAACAAAGCCTTATATGAATAGAGGAGTGTCAAGTTTTGACGGATGGCCTCTCTACGTGCATTGTCTCCCTTTTGGGCGCTTTCCCTCAACGCCCTTGTAATTGTTCATCTTTTCTTTGTTTCATCAACCCTAATAGTGTGTTTGGATAAAGAAAGAGGAAGGAAAAGAAGGGGAGGGAGGAGAAGAGGAGAGGAGGGAAGAATTGTGAGTTTTCCTTGCAAATCTCTCCATTGTTGGAGGGATCATTTTCCTACAATTTAATCCCTCCATTTCTCCCCTCCAATTCCCTTTTTTCCCCCAGTTGTTATCCAAATGAAAGATATCACATCTCTCCATTTCCCTTTCCTTCCTTTCCCTCCATTTCCTTCAATCCAAACACACCTCTCTCTTCCTCTAATTCTCTATTATATTTTGGTGAATTCGAATATAATCTTATGATTTGTTCATATATATACAATCATGTAAATTCGATTTTACTTGATCATAGGGGTGGTGATTTCTAATTTTTTTTTTTTACTTTAAGGGGTGGTTATTTAAAATAAACAAAAAAAGGGTGGTAAAATCTAATTAGGGGATTTTGCTCCCACCAATCGGAATGCGCCACGTGGGCCAATAAGGTCCTGCCAAGTGTCCCCCAGTTGGAACTGTCAGGGCTTGCCACGTGGCACACGCTTATTCGTCCACCTTGGACCTATTATGTCATGACACGTGACATACTCCATGCCTAATGGAGAAACCGGCCACCCAGGCCCAACTTCCGAGGGAAGCCCAATCAGCCCTAGGTTAACCTAAACCTAGGATTGGCACGTTTCCCAAGGTTATAAATACCTCTCTTAATCCTCATTAAGGGGGATTACACATTAATTACATTGATTACACATTGATTAAAGAGTTACAGGCTGATTACGCTAAAAACTCACATTAAACACTCTCACCTAGAGAGACCCAATCACTTTAATTTCCGCATTAATTACTCCTTAATCAAGTACTAACTTGACCGTTGGAGGCGGAGCTCCCACCACCAGGAGTCTCCGTTGTTTTGCAGGTACAGGCGTCCGGTTCCAGTCTCGGAATTGTAACTCTCCCGCAGGACATCAGAAAACCCCGAAACATTTGGCGCCATCTGTGGGGAGAGTACTTCTGAGATGGCATCCAAGTCTGTACCAACTCCTGAAGAGAGGCGTCCCCTAGACGACCCTCAAGTTCAGTCGGACCACGATACTGAGAGTGAATTTGAAGTTGAGGCTCACACAGCTTCAGACGGGACCCTAAGGGCCCGACGTACCCGTCATACCGAAAGGAGGGAACGGGAACATCTTCAAACTGGAAGTGAGCCAGCAGGCGCACCGCCTGTTCGGCAGCAGCCGACTGATGGATCTGCTCCCATTACAAGGAACGAACTCATGACCTTCATGAGGGACTTCAAGGGAGAAATTCAAGAGTTGATCAAACAGAAGCCGCCTGCTCTGGACAAGGAGCAGTCGGCTAAGAAACCCTCCACTTCACTGAAGAGGAAGCCAGTTCAAGGGCGAGAGGCGACTCCTCATCCTAAATCTAGAAAGCGGGAGCCGACTGCCTTTGATTTCACAAAATACCGTTTTCTTACTCCAGGAAATAGGAAACCTGTTCGTCATATTCAGGCGGACGGGTCGAGGAAATCATACACAGACGCTTGGCTACTGCTAGAGCAGAAGAAGAGTGACCGATTGTCAGAGTCGGCCTCTACTTCAAACTTCCAAGACAGTCTGCGAAATACCTCAATGAGGCATACGCAGTCTTATCATGAGAGTCAGTCAGGCGGCACCTCCCGTCAGTCCGGCTTTCATAGCGACCAGGCGGTACCAAACTTACCGTTTGTGCCGCAACAACAGTATTTTTTACAGCCACCTCCGTTTGGTGGACCTGCAGCAAAAAATGTCCAACCTATGGACTGGCAGTTACGGTTGCTTAGACTTGGTGAACAGCCGTCGGCTTTCTCCAAGGAAATTACTGAAGCCGCTCAGCCGGCCAAAGTGAAAAATGTATTAGTAGGCGCCTATGACGGCACTACTAACCCAGAAGACCATCTGATGGCATTCACCAACCTGATGTACCTTCAAGGGTTGGATGATCCCACTTGGTGCAAGTGTTTCCCAGCGACTCTCAAAGGAATCACACAACAATGGTTCGGCAACCTGCCGACTGGTTGTGTAAATAGCTTCAGGACGCTTGCTTACTTATTCACTTCCAACTTCGCCATGAACATCCCTGCAAAGAAGACGACCCTTGATTTAGGAACAATTCAGCAGGGCGAGAAGGAGGGGCTTCGTTCTTACATCAGGCGTTTTAACCTGATGAGAATACAGATTCAAGGGTTACCGGATGAGGTAGCCTATACTGACTTTTTTTCAGAGGTCTCAAGGACGGGTCGACCTTCAAATTTGACTTGGTCCGAAAGAGGGTGGCGACTCTTCAAGAGGCCTTGATTGAAGCGGAAGCCTATATACAGGCGACTGATCTTTGTGGTACGGGAAGACAGTCGGACGGTAAAAGGTCCGACAAAAAAGAAAGCCGACAGAAGCAGTCGTCCAACAAAGACGAGAAAAGAAAAGAGGTCTGGGCGGCTGATTCCTCTAAACAGCCGGCCCAGAAAAAGAAAAAAGAATTCAAACCATACTCCCCAAAGTATGCGTTTAACAAGGATAACCAGTTTGTCCTAAAAGAAATCAAGGGACGGATCTCAATTGAGAAGCCGGTCCCCATGAAGGGTTCTGCAAACAACCGGAACCAAGATAAATTTTGTGCTTATCATGAAGATTTTGGTCATCACACCAATGATTGCATCAGTCTCCTGCGGTATCTGGACCGCCTGGCTGAGCAAGGTGATCTTGATATTTATGTCAAGAAATCTACGGGGAACACTTCCTCAAAAAAGCAGTCGGCCAAAAAGAATCAACAGGCCGACAGCTCTGATACAGATGATGCAGTCGTCTACACCGTTGCAGGCGGCTTCTCAGGAGGCGGCCCCACTATTAGGGGCAACAAAGCCAATATCAGGCGTTTAGATGTAAATTCCGTTCACCAAGAACGACCGTCCAAATATTCATTCTCTGAGATTGTCATCACTGAAGAAGATCTAGGAGGGGTAAGAGGGCCGCATGACGACCCTATCGTTATTGAATGTAAAGTGGCCAACCAGAGTGTTGGCCGAATCCTCATAGATACCGGAAGCTCCTCAGATCTCATCAGTAGCAAATGTCTGTCGAAACTAAAATATCAGAATGATTGCATACATCCGCCTCCCACCCTTTAGTAGGGTTTGGAGGAGGAGTCGTCCACCCACTGGGACGAGTGGATTTACCCATCCGCCTGGGCGAAAAAGGGGAAGGACGACACATGGTAGTCCGGTTCCTGGTAGTAGAAGAACTCTCGGCCTACAACATGATTCTGGGACGACCAACCCTGAATAATTCCAAGGTTGTTATAATCTCATCTCTTATGTTGCTCAAGTTTGAGAGGGATAATGGAACAGTCGGCTCCCTAAGGGGAGATTAGAGGATGGCCCGAGAGTGCTATCTCTCGGATGTCAAGCCCACTGTTATGGCCACTGGGTCGACTGGTGGGAAAACAGACCTTGACAAAGTCAAGGAGAGTGCGCCTGTTCAAGAAGCAGGCGGCAAGAAGAGAAAGGCATCCCAGACAGGTGCCGCAAGAAAAGACAAAAAATAGCAATCATTGGCAGAGGAGCGGTCGGATGAATTCCTCCCTCAGCCGGCTGGTGAGCATACGGACTTGATCTTAGACGACTCACGTCCTGAGCGAACAGTCAAAGTTGGGACGACTGCTCTGAGAGACCTTGGTGACGACTTTCACAAACTATTGAAAGAATACAAGGACATCTTTGCATTCGAAGTCCATGAAATTCCAGGAATTAGTCCTGATCTGGCGGTACATAAACTGGTCGTGGATCCAGAAAAGAAGCCGGTACGGCAGAAGAAACGGAACCATGGCGAAGAAAGAAGTCAGGCGGCAGCCGCCGAAGTAAAAAAATTACTTGATGCAGGGTTCATTCGGCAATGTTACTTCCCAGACTGGGTTGCAAATGTGGTGCTTGTTAAAAAGCCGAATGGCACCTGGCGAATGTGTGTAGACTACACAGACTTAAACAAGGCGTGCCCCAAAGACAGTTACCCTCTGCCTAAAATTGATAACCTGGTCGACTCAACAGCCGGCCATGCTTTGATGAGCTTTATGGACGCCTACTCTGGTTTCCATCAAATTCCTTTATGGAAGAAAGATCAGGAGAAGACGGCCTTCGTCACTGATCAGGGATTATACTGTTACACGGTCATGCCGTTTGGTCTTAAGAATGCCCCGGCTACCTTCCAGCGAATGATAAACACTGTGTTCTTTGATTAGATTGGGAGAAACGTCGAGGAATACATTGATGATATGATTGTCAAGACTAAGCTTCAGAAAGATCATCTATCGGACCTCCGAGAAACTTTCGCCACACTCAGGCGGCACCATGTCATGCTCAATCCCAAGAAATGTGTCTTTGGAGTTGAGTCTGGGAAATTTCTCGGATTCCTTATCAATTAGAGAGGAATAGAGGCGAACCCTGAGAAGGTGCAGGCGGTCATCGACATGCAGTCGCCTCGTACCATCCGAGAGGTTCAGAAGTTAACTGGTTGTCTGGCGGCCTTGGGAAGATTTCTAAGCCGATCAGGCGACAAATGCCTATACTTTTTCCAGGCAATTAAGAAAAAGGAAAGGTTTGAATGGGGGCCGGATGCTGAGGCCGCCTTCCAGAAATTGAAAGTTCACTTGCATTCCTTGCCGAGGCTGGTCAGCCCTTTGCCCAAAGAAGTACTCTACATGTACCTGGCCGTCTCTGATCATGCGTTAAGCGCTGTTCTCCTTGCTGAAAGAGACGACTGTCAGCTCCCGGTCTACTTTGTCAGTCACGTACTGAAAAATGCCGAGTTGAGGTATCCCCTAGTGGAGAAATTTGGTCTTGCACTCTTCATGGCTGTTTAAAAAATTGAAGCCCTACTTTTTGGCACATGCAGTCGTCGTGTATACAGACCAACCTATCAAGCGGCCACTGACCATCATGGAGTCGTCAGGCCGAATGATCAAATGGGCCATAGAAATACAGAGCCTCGAAGTTACTTTCGAGCCTAGAAAAGCAGTGAAGGGGCAAGCCTTTGCTGACTTTATTGTTGAGATGACTCGTCCTCCTGACTCTTAAGTTCCAGACCAAGTCTGGAAGGTATATGTGGACGGAAGCTCTACTTCAAATGGTTGTGGAGCAGGCGTCATATGTCAGTCGCCAGAGGGCGACAGGTACGAGTATGCTTTACGCTTCAGTTTTCAGGTCTCAAACAATGAAGCAGAATATGAAGCTTTACTAGCCGGAATCCGCATGTGCAAGGCGGAAGGGGCAAGAAAGATAGACGCCTGTTCCGATTCACAATTGATAGTGAGTCAGTACAATGGCGAATACGAAGCAACCCATCCGGCCATGATCAAGTATTTACAGGCGGTCCGACAAGCAGTCGGCTCCCTTGAGGATTTCCATCTGATCCAAGTGTCGAGATCAGAAAACAACCAGGCGGATGCACTGTCAAAATTAGCATCATCCGCCTCCTCTGATACTCCTCGAACTGTTTTTTGGGAAGTAATGGAGAAGAGAAGCATCGAGGAAGACCCTATTGGAATCCTAGACAGAAGCTCAACCTGGATGGATCCAATCAGGGCATATCTGACAAACGGTACACTGCCGGATGATAATCAACAGGCGGCAGCACTGAAAAAACGAGCCACCAGTTTTGAAATAATAAAGGGAGAACTTCACAAAAAGGGGTACCTTCAACCCTTATTAAAGTGTGTTACTCCAGAAAAGGGACGAGAGATACTAGACGATCTTCACTCTGGTTACTGTGCTTCTCATATAGGCGGTAGGACGCTTGCTCAACGGGCAAGGCGGCAGGGCTACTTTTGGCCTACTTTAGAAGCAAATGCAATGGAGATGGTGAAAAAATGTGACAAGTGCCAAAGGTTTGGCAAACTAATTCACCGTCCGGCTACTGACCTCACTACCATTCATAGCCCACTACCGTTTGCTAAGTGGGGCATGGACATTCTGGGTCCATATACGCCTGCTACAGGCGGAAGGAGGTACGTACTTGTTGCCGTCGACTACTTCACTAAATGGGTAGAGGCGGAAGCTGTAAAGGGAATCAAGACGAAGGATGTAATTTCATTCATTTGGAAAAATGTCATCACTCGGTTCGGGGTTCCCATGTCTATGGTTTTTGATAATGGTCCCCAATTTGAGACGCCTGTTCTCATAAGCTGGTTGGGTGACCAAGGAATTGCAAACTACTTTGCATCTGTCGGCCGTCCACAAGCAAACGGCCAGGTAGAAGCCTTTAATAAACTCATCTCAGACGGTCTCAAGAAAAAGATTGAACGAGCAGGCGGCCTATGGGCGAATGAATTACCACATGTTCTCTGGGCCATTAGGACGACTGAAAAAGGGGCGACTGGAGAAACTCCATTCCTCCTAACTTATGGTGCGGAAGCTGTTCTTCCAATAGAACACTACGAGCCGACTCTTCGAGTAATGCTATATGACGAAGAGGCAAACTGGGAAGCCATGCGCCTGGCATTAGACTCACTTCCTGAAAGGAGGGGCAATGCTGTCTTGCGCCATGAAATCTACCGCCTGAGAATGACTAGATCATACAACAAAAAGTACACAGGCGTCCACTCAAAGTAGGGGACTTTGTACTTAGAAAAATGGAAACAGTTGGTAGGGCTAATGAGTTTGGCAAACTAACTCCCAACTGGGAAGGACCCTACCGAATCTGTGAGGAAGTCAGGGACGGTACCTACCGTCTGGAAACACCAGACGGACAACCGTTGCCTCGAACTTGGAATGTAGATAATCTTAAGAAATATTTCTTTTGAATGATGTAAATAGTCAAGAGCTACTTAATAAAAGTTTGCATACTTACTATTCAATTTGGTACTAAGAGGGGCACGCCTACTGACAAACAGTCGGCTACTCTCAAAGTTTAAATTTTTATTCTTATTTAAGAGGGGCATACCGTCTGTACCTTTACAGTCGGCTACTCTCCATTGAGTATTCTACTCTTTTCCGAGGGGCATGCCGTCTGTACCTTTACAGTCGGCTACTCTCCATTGAGTATTTCACTCTATCTTCAGAGGGGCATGCCGCCTGTACCTTTACAGTCGGCTACTCTACATTGTATTATTTCACCATAGGGGCATGCCGTCTGGACATATAGTCGGCTACTCTCCATAGAAGAGGGCCGACTGGTTCCAAACACACAGCCACCCCCTTATACTTAGCTAAAACAGATTAGGGCCTGGCCGACCCTGTGCCTAAACAGGCGGCTACCCTCCTCTTACTTAGTACTTACGTTCACCAAGAACTAACCAAGGCCACAGGCTGAATGATCAGACTAGGCGCCAAGCCAACTGATCCAATCTTCAAAACTAATACGACCTGTCCCAACATCATAGCAGGCGTCCGGCGGCATCCCTCCGGATGAAATTCGTCGCAGAGAGCAACTCCCTTTTGGGTGGAACATTTCTCTATAAACTAATTACACGGCACCTATACGACTGTCCCCAAGGGCAACCACGTAGCCGTTTTTGAGACAAGGATAACTCTATCACTAACCAAACCAGTGGTAGCAGTTGACATCTGAGTCAGATGACCGCCTGTATTACTTGGGATAAATGCAGGGGGTACCTCTTGAGTTAATAGCCAACAAACATTGGCGAATCAAGGGGTCTAGCCGGCCTCCGCCGCCTGGTACCTCTACTTCTCAAGCAAGAGTGACGGCGACTGAGTAACTCCAACGTTAACTCATAGTCACTCCCTCAAACTTGGTATGGAACCTAAAAGGTTTGAGTGGACCGCCTATTTTTTGGCAAACAGGGGCACTCAAACCCCTATTCCTACTAGGTAACCTCTTGAGTTAATAGCCAACAAACATTGGCGAATCAAGGGGATCAGCCGGCCTCCGCCGCCTGGTACCTCTACTACTCAATCTAGAGTGTGACGGAGACTAAGTAACTCCTATGTTAACTTATGGTCACTCCCTCAAACTTAGTATGGAGCCTAAAAGGTATGAGTCGTCCGCCTGTTTTTAGCAAACAGGGGCTCTCAACCACTATTCCTGCTAGGTTAACAAATTATGAGTTAAAAGCCAACAAACATTGGCGAATAAAGGGAAACAACCGGTACCCGCCGCTTGATACCTCTACTACTCAGTTCCTTGGCGACTAGGTAACAATCATGTTTACTTGGTCAAACCACTTTCCTACTTGGTTAATTTTACAAATGACAGGACCGCCTGCCTAAAGGGGATCCAGTCTTTAAAATGGTTCGAATACCGATTGGATAAATGGCCGACTGATCGTCTATCCTGGAAACAGACAACCAGTCGTCCAGGGGCATAGGCGGCGTGACTAACTATCCGTACCTGTCTGCAACTATCAGCCATGTAAAACAGTCGGTATAGTGTACAATTGGATCAGAATATTCAATACTTAGACAAATTTGAAGCAAAACAAAAATTCATTAAAAAGAAGCCGGTCATAAAAGACCGGAAAAATATTCAGAGCCCCACCCCCCTGGCCAGGTAAATACAAAACAAACGGCACGCAGGCCGTGGAAAGAATACATAAAGCTAAAGAAGGGGGCAGATCTTCAATATTAGCAGCTGCCGCCTGGTCAGCACTCTTCTTGCTGGACTCGGCTTCAGCTGCATTCTTCTTTTATGCATTACCCCCAAGCGGCACAAGCGCCACTACCGGCTCCTCCTCCTCCAACGCTTTCTCCAACGCCTCTTCCTCAGCAGCCGCCAGGATCTCTTGATTATATGTATCAGAACACTGGCGGTACGTTTTTTCCCATGAGGCAAAGTCGGCATTGGGGAAGAGGCGGCCCCAAGTCATGCGCTGGATTTGAGCAGTCTTCCATCATCTCTCGGACCAGCTCTTTCTTTTCTTGCTCGGCCTTTTCCGAGAGATCCTGAGTAAGACTTTTCTCCTGGGTCACCAGGCGTTCCTTTACGTTGGCCAAGGATTTCTCCAAGGCTTCGTATGAGTACATCTTTAGGCGAAGAGGTTTCAGCTCGGCCTTGAGATTGGTGATGGTCGCCTCCAGCTCGCCATTCCTCTTCTAGGCCGCCTCTAACTGAGCCCGAATAGCGGCGGTAGCCTGCGCCTGATAATAAAGAATATCAATGGTCAGAACTTCATTTTGGGCAATTTGAAACATTGCCTTATCACAGTCAGAGGCGGCCATAGCTTTTGCAGCCTTTACCTCTTTGTTCTTCCGGTCAAGCGGCTTGCGAAGGCCGTTCACTCGGAGCAGGGCCTAAGTAAAAAGGAACAGGCGTCAGTTTCCAAACAAAAAGAAAACAGGCGACCTGGAATTCAAATACTCAAAAATATGCTAAGTATACCTCAGCAAGGACCCCTGCAATCCCGTCTAGGTCAAGGGTGCCGACACCCCTGACCGCCTCCCTTTCAGCTGGAGGAACGACCCTGATCATAGACTTGGCCACCTCTACCAAGTCAGGCTCTTGAGGGCCGGCTGCATCAAGCATAAACAAACGGATTAGACCTAGTAAAAAAGAGAGCAAGTCTAAAATTTACAAGGACAATTTCATACTTCTAGGCGGCCCAGCTGGAGTTTTAGAAGAAGTGGCCGGCTGTTTCTCAGCCGCCGCATGTTTCCTGGCAGAACCAGGAGAGCTCGCAACAGTCGTCCTCCGGGCCTTGGGGTCCGACTGTTGTGAAGAAGAAGCTCTTGGAGCGCCCGTCTAAAAAAGAAGAAAAAAGTCAGTATATGCATAAACACAACTCCAAAAAAAGGGTGAAAGGTTCCAAGCCCACCAAGGGTGCCCCCTTCTTGGGGGAGTCGGTTGAAGCTTGTTGCATGATGGAGGCCCGCAACATGGCCGCCGCAGTCTTGGAGGCGGTAATTTTGTTCATGGCGTCCGCTGCAAAAACAAATAGCAAAGTTAATAAAAGTCATAACAAGAAATATATGGAACAACAAAGTATTCGACAGGCCGGCTACCTCTTGAGCACCGACTGCTGAGGCCACAGGCGGCCAAAAAGTACTCGTCGTAGAGCCATTTGAAGCTCGGGACGCAGTGCAGGGGTACTTGCTCTCGTACCCCTGAAGTAGAGTTCACCTTCGAATCTACTTTAAAGAGTCCTTTATCAAGGATCTCTTTCTTAGCCTTGGGGGGAACAGGCGGCATGCTGCGGCCGCCTGCAAGAAGGGGCGGATTCCTGTTCCACCTGTTGAGGCGCTTGTTCAGCTCTGTGTCTGAACTCTCAATGATGAAGAAGGTGCACCGCCAGTCCTTCCATTTGTTTGCTTTACCTCTCGCCATGAGGTAGCCCCTGTGGCTCGTCAATTGATACCAACCGGTACCGCCTGCCTTAGGGGTCCGGCTGAGGTAGTTCATGTGGGCGAAAGCCTCGAAGCTCGGCTCCACCCCGTGCAGTTCGCACCCGGCCACATAGCCGAGTACGTTGACCCAGGAGTTCGGGGCTAACTGCCATAACCCCAACTCATACCCATCCAAGATCCGCTGAACAGCCGGATGTAATGGGAAGCGCAGCCCAGCCTTGATGGCCGCCTCGTAGCAGCCAAAGCAGGCGCTATCATAACTGGTACCAGCCGGCCAGACGACTGTGTCTTCTGGATCCGGCACAAACACTAAAAAGCCGGGGCCCATTGTATGGTTTGCGATAAAGCTCTCCACTTTCTCTTGCATGGCTGTGATCCGGCCCCGAGGTACCGTGCAGTAGTAGGGGGTATTTTGCTCTCGGTAAGAGGCGGATGGCTCCGCCCAATTGTCCCCCTTCTCAACTGCGTGAGAAAGCCTCGCCTCTTGCAGGCGACTGTTTTTCTCTTCTGTGTCCAGAGAAGCATGGCCAGAAGAGTTAGACTCGGAATCGCCCTCTGACGAGTCCGAAGAGGACGACTCCTCCCCTCTCCCGGAGGGGCCCGCCTCCTCTCCTTGAAAAGGAGCAGAATTGTTAACTGTAAAATGGGAAGGGGTCACTATGACTCCTCCCTCAGAATTTCCGGCTTTCAGGCCGCCTTGTTTCACTTCCACATCTGGCGCCTGGTCAGATGTTTCACTAATCGGCACCCTGTGGGAGGAGCCGTCTGAATTTGAGATCCTAGCAGTCTTTTTTGTTCTGGCCATCCTGCTCTGCATAGACACAGATACAGTCGGACTTTGTATAAAGGGCAAAGATGGGTCCGGAAAAGGGCAGGCGGCACTCCTAGTCCTAGATTCAGCCGTTCCCGGTGACCGGCTGATCACTAACCTAGGTCGTGTCGTGTGCTTCCGTGGTGCCATTTCAAAAAAAAAGAATAAAAAGAAAATTAAGAATAAGAGAACCGACAGTTACCTGAACGAGTGACGGTTGATGAAGTTCTGAAAATCCTTTGCAGTCGGCTTGTCAGAACAGGCGGTAGGCAGAAAGGGTCCAAAATGTCAGAGCAAGTTCAGGGGTCCGAATGTTCTCAAAAAGTTCTCAAGTGTGAAAATGACTGAAGTCAACACTCCCTTATATAGGCGAAGTGAGAAGGCGAAGGGTCACTTTCAGAATTCAAAATTTGGGCGGGAAAATCTCTCGGCCTTTCGCCGACTGACACCTGTAGCAGGTCGTCGCCTGTTACAGTGCGACACCTGTCACAGGTAACACGTGACCAGTCATGTGCCACCTGTGAGGGGCAAATGATTAGGGGATTTTGCTCCCACCAATCGGAATGCGCCACGTGGGCCAATCAGGTCCTGCCAAGTGTCCCCCAGTTGGAACTGTCAGGGCTTGCCACGTGGCACACGCTTATTCGTCCACCTTGGACCTATTATGTCATGACACGTGACATACTCCATGCCTAATGGAGAAACCGGCCACCCAGGCCCAACTTCCGAGGGAAGACAATCAGCCCTAGGTTAACCTAAACCTAGGATTGACACGTTTCCCAAGGTTATAAATACCTCCCTTAATCCTCATTAAGGGGGCTTACACATTAATTACATTGATGACACATTGATTACAGAGTTACAGGCTGATTACGCTAAAAACTCACATTAAACACTCTCACCTAGAGAGACCCAATCACTTTAATTTTCGCATTACTTACTCCTTAATCAAGTACTAACTTGACCGTTGGAGGCGGAGCTCCCACCACCAGGAGTCTCCGTTGTTTTGCAGGTACAGGCATCCGGTTCCAGTCTCGGAATTGTAACTCTCTCGCAGGACATCAGAAAACCCCGAAACAAAATCAATTTTAGATGATGATTTGAGGGGTGATTATTTACAATTTTTCCTTTTTTATTTTTTATTTTTTTATTTTATCTATCTAATATTTTTAATCGATTTATTCTCGTATACGATATTTTGTGTTTTTTCAAAGACTGCAAAAGAAAATCAGTTCCTACCACTTCCTTCTAGTGTTAAGATAGTTTTTTTATAATTTTTAATTTTGATTTTTTTTTGTTAATTTTAATAATAATGCATGAATGATTGAATGTTGATGATTTTTTAATTTTTAATTTGACTACTTACAAAAAAAAAAAAAAAAACATCACTAATTTTATTAATGCAGTGAAATTTGCAAGTACCAAGAGAGCACTGAGCTTTTGATTCGTAAACCCCCATTCCAGCGTCTTGTTCGCGAAATGTTGGTTCATGGCTGTGTTTGTGCTAATCTTGTTTTGTAAATTTGTTGGCAAATCAAACAATGTTTAACTTAAAGCTATTCAAATAGCTGTTGTAATAAACACGGACTACTTTTATTCTGAAATAACATGCAAATATCAGTATAATTTATGAATTTAATGAAGTAAAGGGTCTAAGTTTTTCATCAATGGTCTGAGTAGTTTTTTCCTTGGGTTAACGGGACCTTAGTGAAGGGATTTTTGCCAGAAAATTCCACTTAGACCCCAAACACAAAGTTTAAAAAAAAACATAAAACCTTAGTCCCCAATCCCAAATGTGTGCTTTGCTCATAGATTAGACTTGATATCAAGCTCTACCTATCTTTGGGACCTCTAGGCCTTAATTAATTTGTATAATAAATATTTATAATATAATAAACATTTAAACTTTTTTGTCTTTTAGGAATAATAAACATTTAACTTAACTTCAATTATATTGAGTGAGTCTAATTACTTGGAAGCTGGTAACATGTTGGTAAGTGGTTTGGTTTATATGGTTTGTAATTTGTCAACGGTTGGCTTAAACAGTTTCAGTTTTGTAAACGGTTCGGTTTAAATAATTTGCGGTGGTTCAAACAGGTTATGATTTGATGCAGTTTTATTTAAATAGTTTTTACTAGGTTCATACGATTTCAGGTAAAAAACGGTTCGCGTCAAAAATGGTTTAAACCATATTTGGTTTGATTTGGTTTTGTATCACATTCGAACGGCTCGTTTCGTCATTGGGTTTCGGTTTCTTATCTGGTTTAACATTATATGGATTGGTTTAGTTTCTGGTTAACTAAAAAGTGTTTAGCTCATTTTTTTTAATTTCAAATAATCAGTTTTTAATCGATTTGGTTCTCGTTAGTTCATGTTAGATTTCGGAAAAAATCCTCAAATTGGAGTGTGTACCATTGATCAATATATTTAGAGTTTACAATACTAAGCTAGTTCTAATCACGTTAGGAAATCTAGTACAATAAGGATACAAAATATACACAAAATCTATCCTAATCTGTGACAAATATTATCATAAATATAATATCTATTACACCCCCGCAGTTATAGCAGGAGAAGATCGTAAGCTAAGACTGGATCTAAAGTCTAAAAATAAGTCTCATGGAAGACATTTTATGAAAATGTCCGCAAACTTATATCTAGTAGGAACATGTAGAACCCGAACGTGACCCAATGCAACCTTTTCTCGAACAAAATGAATATCCATCTCCACATGTTTGATGCGTTGGTGTTGAACCGGTTGCTAGAAAGGTAGATAGCACTGACATTATTACGATAAACAATAGTAGCCTGAACAAGAGGACAATGTAGCTCATGTAAGAGATTATGAAGCCAACAAGCCTCAAAGACAACGTTTGCGACGCCTCGATATTCTGCTTCTACACTCGAACAGGATACAGTAGGTTGACGCTTAGATGTCCAGGAAACGAAGTTGTCCCCAAGAAAGCAATAGTAACCTGAGGTAGAGCGATGGGTGTAATACACTGGAAATTTCCTTCCTTTAAAATACTCCTTTTACTCTAAATAAAACCCTTCTTAGGAAATAATCAAAATATTACCACCAACGTGATAACGGCTAAGGCTAGTTTTCAAAGTCTCACAGCGGAAGTCTAAAAACAAAAACCAACTTTAAAAAAAATAAAACAGAACTTAAAACTTGAGTTCACAACCTCAAAACCAAAAGTAAAATAAAACATTCAAGAGTTGGAACCAATTCAAGCATCACCTTTCATAAAACCAATTAAAAACAAACATAATATTGTTAGTTCATAAACAATAACCAGTAATTAAAAACCATCAAAACTAAGAAACATAACAAGTAACTCTTTGCACTCTATCCCATCATGCTCTTTATGCTTTAAGTACCTGTTACTTCCTCTTTATTCAACCCTCTACTCACCATATAAATGACTCATAGTAGGGACAATCCAAAGGAAAGCCAAACACAAACACAAAAGTACAAATTAGCAAAACCGAGTACATATGCATCACACTAACATGAATATCCTAGCATCAAAATAAAATAATTAAAACATGCTCGCTACACAATTCACAAGTCAACTTACTTTTGACTCACGACTAGTAATATTAATTATTAATAATAATTTTGGATTACGCATCGAACGGGTTTCCTTCCTTGAAATTAGCCCATTAAAATATTGAGCTTCCAATCAGGGAGCTACCCCAATTGGCACCTACTATGTCACACTTGGTGACGGAATTCCAGCGCATTAATAAATAGTACAACGTCCTGTACCCCTGTAGAAGCTATGGTTAAATATAAAACCCCATAACTCCCCCGACATGTTCATACTCAAGGTATATACATTCCAAGAGTTTTGGTGCGTATCCTCTTACACTTTACGTGATTTACCAATTTAACTCGTGATGACTTAAACCAATCATTCAAGAACAAACACAATATCAATACAAACTTCCAATTCATTCTTGAATTAATAAGTGAGCACATACTATTTATTTTAATTAAGATTCCTTGCCTAATTTTGTGCACAAAATTGCACGATTACTACCTTGGTGCATAAAACGCAGTACTAAAGTTCCTTGACTCAAACTTAACTTGCTTGAGTGAGTAAATAAATAAACTAACTTCTTGACTCAACACCAATTATAAGTGGGTGAGAAATAATTAAATTCATGAATCATGCTCATTATTTCTAACTTAGCTCTTAATTTCATATATAAGTCTTACTTATTAAATACATGCTTTCTCAATATTTGAAAATAAAACATACTACCATGATTCATACATACTCAACTTGTATCATGCCTCAAATAACATATTCACATGCTTGCATAAAGATTCATGCTCAACCAACATCAATTCCAAGCATATAATCAACCAAATATGCTACTAATTCATCACTTAAATCATACTTTACAAATCCTAGCATGATACTACGCATACACAAATATTCTTGTGCACATATGTACCTTGAAAAATGCCTAAACTCGGCCACAAACGCTAGAAATTACATAGCTCGAAGCTTCCGACAAATAAGAATACATAACTATAACTAATCCCCTATTCTCACAAATTTCCAGCAACTATAATACTCTTTAAACCTTACTAATTAACCCAATTTAATGACATAAAAGCCATAAAACCTTTTCTTTAAGTGGTTACTTCAAATCCTTTTAAAAAGACTTAATTTTTATGACTTAAAAAAATTCCAACATACTTATTTAATATAAAACATCAATAATAGACTAAGAAATCATATTTAAATCATTAAAACCTTTTCCCCTTTTATGGGTAATCAAGCCTTAATTCAATAATTAAAAAGTAGTGTGCTTAGATAAATTTCAGCATTCATTTGAGGCTTTAAACACATTAAAAACATGTTTAAATCATTAATCAAACAACAATAACAACAACCTATGATTAAACCCTAACCATAAACATTAAATTTCCAAATTCTAGGGTTTGTAAATTAGGGTTTTTGATTGAATAAAAATTTGAAAATTATATAAATAATTTAACAACATCAAATACCCAAAATCAATACCAAAACATAATCAAAATCATGCTTTAAATTATTAAAAACAATAGAATAAAATTAGGAAGAGAAAAGAGTTTTTTTTTTTTTTTAATAATACCAAGATCGAAAAAGAGGAGAGAGAAGGAGGGGCGACCGGCGGGGCTGCCGGCTGCTGCTGTTGCCGCCAGTGGTGGTGGTGGCGCCGGTGGCTGCCGGCGTGAGGGAAGAAGAAGAGGGAGAAAGGCGTGGGGAAGGAGAGGAAAAAGAAGAAGAAAAAGAGAGGAAAAATAAGGGGAAAGAGGAGAGAGAAAATAAAGAGAAAACCTTGGAATTTTTTGTGAAATCTCACAATTATGATTTTAGAGTAAAAAATCTTGAGGCTTTGAAGTATTTATACTCGCCTTTTAAAACAAAAACTCATAATTACAAAACTACCATTACTAAATCCTATTCCCCCTTGACTTCTTCCTTTGGGGCCAACTTGTTGGCTTTTAAGTGTCCTCAATTCCCCAACAAGTTGATCCAACTATTAAAACAAAGATGACCCAATTCAAAACACTTTCATTGCCTCAATTAATGACCCATATCATTTTATGCACGCTTACATAATATTTAAATAATTAATTTCTTTTAAAAATGAAATGAATCATTTTAACTTATAAAATAAATAATTTATATAAATAAAAATATTATAAAAATACGGAGTATTACAACGGGTATCGGGACAACCCCCTCAATCAGTGTTAGTATAAGTAATCAATCGAGTAGACGAATATAAATGTAAACCATGATTAATGGTACTCTGAACATAGCGTAAAATGCGCTTCAAGACATCATAGTGAGATTCCTAGGGATCGTGCATAAAAAGACACACCTGTTGCATCGCATAAGCAATATCATGCCTAGTTAAATTAAGGTACTGAAGATCTCCTGCTAAACTACGGTACAAATTGGGATCCCGAAAAGGTGGTCCTGAATCTGCATGAAGTTTGGACTTAGTGTCAACTGGAGTAGCTGTAGGTTTACAAGAGCCCATACCTACACGCTCTAAAATCTCTTGTGCATACTTTTGCTGAGAAAGTAGCAAATAAGAAAGTGTATGGTTCACCGTAATCCCTAAAAAATAACTCTGAGGGCCAAAATCAGACATTGGAAATTAAACTTAGTTTTCAACTGAGATACGATTCCCTTACGCAACCTGTCAGAAGAGGTAGCTAATATAATGTTATCAACATAAAGAAGAAAATATGCCATATCATCACCTTGTTGAAAAGTAAAAAGAGAGTTGTCACTTTTAGCAATGACAAAACTCAATTTGACAAAAAATTTCGCAAAGCGCTGGTACCAAGATTGAGGAGCTTGCCTCAACCCATATAGAGCCTTACGAAGTTGACATACATAGGAGGGTTCTCTCCGATCAACAAAACTTGGAGGTTGATGCATATATACAGTTTCCTGTAAATCACCATGAAGAAAGGCATTATTGATATCTATTTGATAAATCGACCATTTTTTAGCCAAATCTAAACTGAGAACAGTACGAATAGTGGTCGGTTTAACTACCAAACTGAAAGCCTCATCACAATCCACACCAACTTCTTGCGACCTGCCATTACAAACAAGATGAGCTTTGTGCCTTTCAAGGTCACCATTAGACTTATATTTGTATTTAAACAACCACATGCAATTAACAATTTTCACCCCCGTAGGCCTAGGTATAATATCCCTAGTCCCTATTTTAATAAGAGCATCATGTTCATCTTGCATCGCCGAATTCCAATCAGGGTCATTAAGAGAACTTTTATATGTCTTAGAGAGCGGTGATTTGTGAGAATTAATGGTCATATTAGCTTGATGGTGTTTTGGGTTTGGTTTAAAAATGCCATGTTTACCGCGAGTGACTCAAGGTAAAGGAAGGGGTAGGAGAGTTGGTTTGGTTGGGGTTGAGCCTCACAAGTGAAGTGGGGTGTATAGTCCGTGGGTGTTGTTTGAAGGGCTGAACAGAAGGGTCCGCAGCTAGGCCGCGGGTAGTGAAGGTGTGTCGCAGCCAAGCTGCGGTGTGGGCAAGGGGAAGCAGGTGAGTGGGGCACTGGGCCTTAGATGGCAAGATGCAGGTGGGGTCGTTAGGCCTGGGCTGGTAGGGGGCGAGCGGGTCGTTCAGCCTGGGCTAGTGCTTTACTGCTCACAAGTTGGTTGGGCCGTATTGTTATGAGGTAAGTGAGTGGTGTGCTGCTTCCATAAAGGAGAAAGACGAGGACTAGGGGGTGTGTCCTCTAAGAAGAGTAAGCAGAGACTCGACACATGCTAGGTGTTCGAAATGTGCCGGTAAAGAATGATCTTATTTGTAGAGAGGTCTAGGCACTTATATTATCGATGATTGGTTGGGAAATTCAAAAAGACACAAGGAGTGGACCTAGGAGCTAGTTTGTGAAGAGTCGTAGCCAATAGATTAGGAAAACATAAGCAATCAAATACTCGTAAATGATCATAAGAAGGTGCTTTGCGAAATAAAGCAAAAGCAGGTATGTCATTGACAAGAGTTTTGGTAGGCATGATGTTAAGTAGGTATGTTGCCGTTTCTAAGGAGTCTACCCAATAGGAAGGAGGGATTGAAGCATGAATTAGAAGAGTACGAGAAATATTGTTCAGTGTTCGAATCATGCGTTCGACCTTCCCATTTTGTGATGATGTGTGTGGGCATGAAAATCGAAAAACCAAGCCATTTGTGGCCCAAAAAAGTTTGAAAGGGTCATTGTCAAATTCGCGACTGTGGTCACTTTGACAAGATTTAATAGGGCATTCAAATTGTGTCAATACGTATACTCTAAAGTTTAGGAAAGACTGAAAAGCTTGAGACTTGAATTTTAAAGGAATAGTCCACACAAAATGGGTAAAATCATCCAAATAAGGAACAAAATAATATTTGAGACCATATTTACTACGAATGGGAGATGCCCACAAATCAACAGAATAATCTCAAAAGCAGTAGAAGTAGTACTATTAGAAGAACGAAACGGCAAATGAACATGTTTTCCTAATTAATAAGAAACACAAAAGATGGAGTTATGCTCCTTATTACAAGAAATTAAGTTCCTGGACCTAAGAACATTTAAATTTGGATATTTTGGGTGACCTAGACGTTCATGCCAAGGGTGCGATAAAGAAGCAGTGAGAGTAGTAGCAAGACAAGTGGATGGAGTGGAAGTGGTGGTGATAGGATAGAGATCCCTCAAACTATTGCATCTCATTATTACTCTCCCCGTATGTAGATCCTTCACAGAAAAGCCAAAAGGGTCAAACTATATTGACACAGAATAATCAGAAGTGAATTTACGAACATAGATAAGATTTTTAAACATTTGTGGAGCTAATAGAACACCATGAAGAGCTAATGGGGGTTTAGGGTAGGGTAAGATGGTGTAATCGTAACCCGTAATCGGAATCCGATGACCATTACCAACTAAAATGTGATTATTTGTGCTCAAATTAAACAAAGGCATGAGAGTACCTAGATTGTTGGTCATGTGAGACGTCGCTCCGGAGTCAACATACCATGAGTTGTCTTGCAGAAGAGACATCATTGTAAAAGAGTTCCCCAACATAGTTGGAGTCAGAGGGGCCCGTAAATAGGGGCTTAATAAGCCGAATATTGGACCCGAAATTGTTGAGGATATTGCACAACGTATGAAGCTCGCTGAGACTGATTTAGAGGCCTAGGTTAGAATTGGGCTTGCTGGGGGTAAGAAAAAGGTGCAGCAGCCCATTGCTATGGCTGATCTGGGGCCCAATTCGGTGTGGTAGTCCACTAAAATCCTTGGGGAGCCGCATTTTGTGGCTGCTCAATAGGAACTTGTTGTTGCTGGTTCTTATCTCTCCCTGTAACACCCTAGAAATTCCTTTCCTTTAAAATAGCTGATTTGTCCTTTTTAAATTATGAAATAGGCAATTCTAAGACATTACCGCCACCGTGAAAACGTCTAAGGAAAATCAAAGACACACACCGTGAAAACCAACACTTAAAAGTCAACCAAACGAAAGTAAAGTCAAACCAAAGTCAAACGTAGTCAATCTACAACTTGGAACCATTGTAGACCCTTTTCAAAACCCAAACAAATAGTAAAATCATTGCGTTAGTCTCACAAGCAAATATAAAATAATTAAAGCAAATTAAACACATAATATTCTTATGGAAACTAAACAAGATTCGCTCTTCACTCATGCCCATCATGAAATTGCCCCATCACCTAAAATACTACTCTTTACTTTGTCCCCACTACTTGCCATTAGAAATGGGTCATCGTATAAAGATAAGGCCAACAAACATACAATACACATAATCAGCAATGTTGAGTACGTAATCTTAAACGATTCACACTAACATGCATACATCCTAGCATCACACGACTTCCCTTGTTACACCTGTTTACAAGCATACAACACACATTTCATTCAATAGACATTTCCATTGCTTATTTAATTTGATTACGTATCGAACGGGTTTCCCCCTAACCTGCCCCAATAAAGGGGTACTGACACGGTAGCTAACCGTGCCAGTATAAAAGAACCACTCGTAAGTGGCAGAAATCCTGCGCATAATAATAAAAAGGAAAGTACAACGTCCTGTACTCCCAGTAGAAGCTATGGTTTAATATAAAACCCCAAAACTCCCTGCATTCATTCATACTCGAAGTATCTACGTTCCAAGAGTTTTGGAGCGTAATCTCTTTTACTTTATGTTGTTTACATATATTAAACTTGGTGGTGACTCTCAATCCACAACACAATCAATCATCATAAATCATTCAAGCAACCAAACATACCAATTTAATTCTTGAATAATTAGTGACCACATTTAATTTAATGTTGAACCCTTTTTAAACTAACTCGGTGTTAAATAACACCTTAAGCGCATAATGCACCACAAATCCTATCCCTCGATGTTTAGAACACCTTAGGTGCACTTAGGAACCAAAATATAATTTAATCCTCGTGTACATAGACACTAAATAGCTTCTTTCCTATGCTTATAGCATCAATAAAAATATATGAACCATAATAAAATTCCCTTTTCATAATCCAAAACCAAATTAAACATTTAGTTTAATCAAACATACTCTTTATCATGCCACAATAAAAGTGTGGTCCATATTCAACATGCTATCATAATTAATTCCTATCAATAATTCACCTCAAATAATTCATGCTTTGCCAATCAATCACCAAAATCAATCCAACCAATAATTCAAACCAATTCCTATCATAGTACTGACTTGGAATTAATGAAATAAGTCCTAGCATGCTTCTACACACTTAAATAATTACCGAGTACGCGAACATACCTCGAATATGATCTCAAAATCGCCAGACTACACGAAATCACTCACTTGGAAGTCTCCTATAACCCAAAATTACAAAGAGACATTAATACCTATTCATAATAAATTTCCAGCAATATATACGCTCTTTAAAACACTTTTAAATCTTCTAAAACATGCTAAAAATTAATTAAACAATCTATATTTATTCCCAATTAATGGGTAACTAAAATACTTTCAAGAAAACTTAATTCTTGCCTCTACATAAAAATTCCAGCATCATCAAAACTCTTAAACTTGCAGTAATTTAGTTTAAAAATATTAATTTCAATAGTTTTAATCAGCCACCATTAGATTCCATCGATAAAAATCAATTTAGAAACATAGGGTTTACCAATTTTGGGCTCTTTAATTCAAAAACTAAATCTGAAAATTATATACACATTAATCATTATTAAAACATCATAAAATCATCACACACACCCAAAAACAATAATTAATCAAAGTTAGATTGATTTGAAACAAAAGAAGAACTTTTTTTTTTTTAAAGTCTTAAATCCGTCGGAAGGGCTTTAAATTCCGTCGGAAAAATTCCGACGGAATTAAAATCCCTCGGAATTTTCCTACGGATTTAAAATTCGTAGGAAATTACTATGTTCCGACGGATTTTTTTCCCTCGGAATATATAGCTTCCGATGGAAATTCCCGTAGGAAGAAATTTTTCGATGGAATATTCTGTCGGAATCAATAAATTCCGAGGGAAAAAAAATCCGTCAGAACTTATCTTTTCCGACGGACTTTTCTGACAGAACGAAATTCCATAGGAACATTCGAATTTTCCAACGGAATTTAAGTCCGTCAGAACGATTCTGTCGGAAAACGGCCTATTTCTAGTAGTGATACACTCTCAAACTTCCTAGCCTTCGCCTTTTCTTTAGCAACAGATTCCTTGGCAAACCTTGGCAGCTCAATAAACTTGGTATAATACTCAGTTACGGACATATCTACCATTGCTAGATTGGAAAATTCTTCAGCTTTCTATTTCTGTAGGAAACTGGGGTAAAACTTATCCCTAAACTTTTCCTGAAACATAGTCTAGTTGAAACCAGATAGTGCCTTAATGGTAGCCTCATTGTGTTGCCACCAAAGGTCAGCTTCTCCCCTGAGGCAATAGGTAGCATGGCCCACTTTTGAATTTTCTGGGCATCCTACTGCCCTAAACAACTTCTCAAACTCCCTTAACCAGTTTTCTAACACAGTTGGGTCTGGCTCGCCTTGATAGGTTGGTGGCTTGCTTTATGCCACCTTTTTGAACAACTCTCCCTGAGCATCCCCATTGTTGGTCGAGTTCCTTACTAAATGTTGGGCGACCACTGACAACTGCCTTACAACTTCACTGAGCTCACCTCCTCCATCATTATTGTTCCCACTTCCTTCTCCTTAATTAAACGAGAGGTATTTATTAATTATGGTCATGGTCAGCTCTCAACTTAGACACCCATCCTACTAACTTGAACCAAAGGTACATACACATTTATTTCAAGCTACCAAATTTTTGCAGCTTGATCAACACATTATTGATTGCTAACCAACCATTCATTTAATAAAGCATCACAATAATAAATACAAAAATATTCCCATGGTTTCCCGAAGTTTGGAAATGGATTATTGGAATATTTGAGTAAGAATGGGTCATTGGAGTAGTGATATGAAATGAATGATTTGTTTGCGAAATGAGTTATTTGGTAGTAAAATGAATCATTTGACAAGGAAATGAATATAAATTTTATTGCTAAATAAGGAAATGACTGGAAAATAAATATGAAATGAGTTCGAATAACCTATGCAAATCAACAGGTTAATTGACTCACTGTAGCCATGCCACTAATTACTTTGTTGGAATTAAAATAGCTATAATTGCGGAAATGAAACTAGAAATTCTATAAAGAAGTGGAAATACAAAAATCTAGTCCTTTCGAACATCATCCTTCGTGTCCTTTGATTGTTTGTAGCTTCCAGGATCGAATTCAGAGTCATCCTCCTCCTCCATTAGTTCAGGTGACTTTGGATTTTGTTCTATTAGAATAAACTCTTCGTCTTCCTCATCGTGAGATGAAATGTCAATGATGATTGGGGTTGGGGGTGGATTTGGATTCGAGATTTCCATATTGGAACTATCAAGAGTATGGTTACTCTCCTCAATTAGTTCTCCTCCCTCTTGCCCTCCATTTGCTCCTGCTTGATAGCCTTGTGATGGGGAAGTGTTTCCTGATTGGTTGCTATGGAAGGGGAATTATTCTCTGCTAGGTTATCATAATATAATTTGGATATGGAATATGTAAGCGTTCGCAGTGATATTTCTCAACTCGAATGAGGTAAGAAATCAAGTATTTGTAGTCAGGGTACCACTGTCTATAATAGTCTTTATATTAGGAGTAATTGGGAATGTCCCCAGGCAAGTAGAAATGAGAAAACTTTGTTTTGACAACAAGGTATCGGGGTTCATCAGGAAGACAGTGAGTTATCATGGCTAAAACATGATCAGGAAGATCATACTACTTGTCTCCTAGGACATCACTCAACTGTGAACAATAAAAGCGGATTTTCTTGACATAGTCAAAGGGATGTTCATAGTCTTTCTTAATTAGTGTTCCAATTTGAGAGTTTTTGTTAGGAAAGTCGGCATCCTGTAAAGCAAAAGGTTTAGAAAAGAATTCCCTTCCCAAAGTAACACAGTTCTTGCATGAATTTAGGTTAAATGTTCAATCAAACAATCTTACTTATTTCTAATCACATGCTTCCACATCAATCAATTCACATGATCAAATATCAAAACCTAAATATTAATGCATACAAGAATATGAATAATTCTAACTTATGTCCCCCAAATTCTTTCCTACTCAAGCTCACAATCATGCTATTAAAAACTTTTAACACATAATTTATACCTTAATCTTTCACTTCCCTGCAAAACGAACAACTAAAATATTTTGAATATTTTCAAAAATTAGCCTAAATAAGGCAAAATATTTTCTGCCAAACAGAAAAAATTCAGACACCCCACATATAAAAAATTTCAAATTTCACAAATGAAAAAAAAAAAATTCCGACCTTTTCACTTAAAAAAAAAATTCGGTTCTCTACAAAAAATAAAGTAAAGTAAAATAAAACAACTAACTTTTTAAAATTACTCATTTAAATAATCACTTGGCCAAGTTTAAAACAAAATACTTTAAAACATGTTTTTGACTTTAGAAGTAATAAAAATCTTAACCAAAGCTTCCAAATACCACTTTGTAACACCCTAGAAATTTCTTTCCTTTAAAATACCTGTTTTTCCCTTTTTAAAATACGAAATAGGAAATTCTAAGACATTACCGCCACCGTGAAAACGACTAAGACAATTATTAAAGGCACACAACGGAAGACTTGTTTTAAAACCCATTTTAATATAAAACCAACACTTAAAAGACAACCAAATGAGGGTAAAGTCAAACCAAAGTCAAACATAGTCAACCTAAAACTTGGAATCATTATAGTCCCTTTTCAAAACCCAAACGAATATTAAAATATTGCGTTAATCTCACAATCAATATATAATAATTAAAGCAAATTAAACACATCATATTCTTATGGAAACTAAACAAGATTCACTCTTCACTCATGCCTATCATGAAAATGCTCCATCACCTGAAAAGCTTCTCTTTACTTTGTCCCCACTACACGCCATTAGAAATGGGTCGTCGTAGGGCCAAGATAAAGACAAGGCCAACAAACATACAATACACACCAATAATCAGCAATGCTGAGTACGTAAGCGTAAACAATTCACACTAACATGCATGCATCCTAGCATCACACGACTTACCTTGTTGCACTCGTTTAAAAGCATAAAAAACACATTTCATTCAATAGACATTTCCATTTTTTATTTAATTTGATTACGCATCGAACGGGTTTCCCCCTAACCTGCCCCAATAAAGGGGTACTAACATGGGAGCTAACCTTGCTAGTATAAAAGAACCACTCGTAAGTGGCGGAATTCTTGCGCATAATAATAAAAAGGAAAATACAGCATCCTGTACTCCAAGTAGAAGCTATGGTTAAATATAAAACTCCATAACTCCCCTCATATGTTCATACTTGAGCTATATACGATCCAAGAGTTTTGGTGCGTAATCTCTTTCACTTTATGTTGTTTACATATTTTAAAATTGGTGATGACTCTCAATTCACAACACAATCAATAATCATAAATCATTCATGCAATTAAACATACCAACTTAATTCTTGAATAATTTGTGACCACATTTAATTTAATGTTGAACCCTTTTTAAACTACCTCGGCATTAAATAACACCTTAAGTGCATAATGCACCACAAATCCTATTCTTCGGTGTTTAGAACACCTTAAGTGCACTTAAGCACCAATATATAATTGGTCCTCGTGTACATAGACACTTAAATAGCTCATTTCCCATGTTTAGAGCATCAATAAAAATTAAATGAACTATAATAAAATTCCCTTTTTATAATCCAATTCAAATTAAACATTTAGTTTAATCAAACATGCTCTTGATCATGCCAATAATAAAAGTGTGGTCAATATTCAACATGCCATCATAATTAATTCCAATCAATAATTCACCTCAAATAATTAATGCTTTGCAAATCAATCACCAAAATCAATCCAACCAATAATTTCAACCAATACCTATCATGATACTAACTTGGAATTGATTAAACAAGTCCTAGCATGCTTCTACACACTCAAATAATTACCGAGTACGCGAACGTTCATCAAATATGATCTCAAAATCGCCACGACTACACAAAATCACTCACTTGGAAGTCTCCTACAACCCAAAATTACAAAGTGACAATAATACCTATTCATAATAAATTTCCAGCAATATACACACTCTTTAAAACACTTTTAAATCTTTGAAAACATGCTGAAAATGAATTAAAACCATCTACTTTTATTCCCAATTAATGGGTAATTAAAATACCTTCAAGAATACTTAATTCTAACCTCTACATAAAAATTCCAGCATTATAAAAACTCTTAAACTTGCTGTAATTTAGTCTAAAAACATTAATTTTAATAGTTTTAGTCAATCACCATTAAATTCCATCAATAAACATCAATTTTGAAACCTAGGGTTAATTAATTTGGGGCTTTTTAATTCAAAAACCAAATATGAAAATTATATACATATTAATCATTATTAAAACTTCATAAAATCATCAAACACACCCAAAAAAAATAATTAATCAAAGCAAGATTGATTTAAAACAAAATAAGAATTTATTTTTTTTTTCACACAATCGCATGCACGCAAGCACAGGGGAGGAGGTTGATGGATAATTACTATTGGTTTAAATAGAATGGTTTCCTTCGAACCTATTGAGATGAGCAATATGAGAATCTTTTTTTAAAAAAAAAAAAAACCACGATAATCAAGGTCTCTATTGTAATGTAAATGATCAAGTACCATATTCTAGTATATTGATCAATTTAAGGAGTGTATTTAGGTTGATTGATATTTCTAAAAACTTGATGAACATTTTTAATCCAACTTTCCCTTCTTATTCTCTTCTACCTTTTTCGAAAACAGTTCACCTAAAGTGAAATCCTTAGATAATTACCTTGTTGAAGTCAACATAAATCATGACATTCCATTAATAATTGTTCGTGAATTTATTGACATTTTCCATCAATAAACTTGCTTAAAGTGAATTCGTATTAGAAGGATAAAAAAATTAAACACTTTTGACTTTTATTCATTGTTTGAATGCTTGGCAAAAAAGGTTTTAAGTGAACGCGCTCAATTTCTTGTGATACACATTACTAGATCATATTCCACATTCTCATCCTAGTCCAATCATGGGTGACAAAGCGAGCATTGGAGAAACTTAGAGAGGAACTCCAAAACCTAAAGGTCCTACGAGAAGAAGAAGCCCAAATGAAGGCTCATAAAAAAGCTAAAAAGGCTAAAATAAAACAAGAAAAAGAAAAAGAAAAAATTCTACAAGAAAAAGCAAGAGCCGAAAGACTAGAGGCCTTGGAGAAACTTGTCCTTCGAGCTAGTTCAGGGACTAAGTTCTTCAATTATGAGCATGCACCACAACCTAGTGGCAAGACTCTCCTAGAAAAGTTCTTGACTATGGATTTACCAACCTTTAAGGTTACGGACAATCCTAGGACTCACTTAATGAGCTTTCTCGGAATGATGGCATTGAAAGGGGTCGAGCATAGCTTATATGCATGTACTTTAATTTCCCTCTTTCATTGGACCTAGCTGCTAGATCAAGGTTTTATAACCTCGATGAAAAACAAACTTCCACTTGGGAGGACTTTGTAAAAGCGTTTCTAGCCCAATATGGAGATAACATCGAGCTCACAACTATCTTGCGCGATCTTGAATTACTCGAGCAAGGGGAAGAAGAAGGCTTCATTGAATTCTTTTCCATGTGGCGATCAAAGGTTGCTCTTATTTCACAAAGACCTCCGGATCATGAACTTGTCCCAAAGTTCATAGACAATATTTCTCCACCATACAAGTGCCATTTACAATACCTTGGTTTAGACACGTTCCGTAAAGTCTATACTGTGGGAACATTAATTAAAAGGGACTTGATAAATGAAACCATGAGTCATATAGATGGACTAGATTTTTAGAGAAGATCTCACCTACGTTGGAAACGGACAAAGCTCGAAGACGCAATCTCAAGAAGTTGTTAACAATTCAAGATGTAGCACCCTAGGTCTTGTTTTGTTTCTTTCCTTTTTATTTTATTTATGATAGACTAAGAGATTCACGCTGTCGAATCTAACTACTATGTACTCTCATTAATTAATGAACAAAATTCTATTTTCAAGTATGTCTATCTTGTTCTATTTTTAATCACTTTGTTGTTATTAGCTCGAATTTAATAAAATACACATACAAACAGGCAATATCAAAAAAGGCATACATACTCAATGCTTTAAAGAATCTTGATGAGCTTTAGCTTACAAGATTTATCGAATGAAAAGAGGCCCATCTTTTGGCTCTCTAATAAAGGATATGATGAATACACCAACACATGAGGCAACTTGAAACTCCACGAAGATGATTCCATGTCTTTAACCTTAGAATAAATCCATCTTTTTAGCAGCCCTTTTGAGCCTCATCAATTGAGCCTTACTTATTCAACCTACATTACTCCAAACCTTGGGATGGCCTAGGAATGGTGCAAAGAGATACAAATGAAAAATTGGGGGAGCGAAACATAAGAGTGGGACATAAAGTTGGTCCAACCCCAAAAAGAAAAGATCCAATGTAAAAGCAAAAAAATTGTTCTAAACCCAAAACCAAACTTGTCAAAAAAAAATAAAAGAAAGAAGAGGAAAAAAAAAAAAAAGAGAACAAGGAAGAAGGCATCTAATGTAGGAATTGTTGTACAAAATAGGAAAGTTTAATTTGAGAAGCACCAAAAGAAGGGATTAAGGGAGTATACTTGAGCATGTCCATTTTTTCATAACCCCAAGCATAGCTACGTTACAACCTTGGAAAGGCCCTCCTTGAGGTAGACCAAAACCATGTACCATGAGAATCATCATTCTGCAAAAATATGGCCCACATTAGGCCTTCGCACATATGGACCTACTATTGAGTAGTTATGCCCATACATAAAGTGCATGAAGTGTTGAGCAATGATTACAAAATCGAAAAAAATAAAAAAAAAAATCAAATAATTTCAATGATTTGATAGCCATTGGCTTGATTAAATCATTTTAGTAGAGCAATCGAATCAAATTTACTCGATGTTTTCCATATCTTTTGCCAAGAAAATTAAGATGACTATCATTTCCAAAATAATCATCTTATTTTTTTTATTAATAATAGGGCTATTTATTACCAAGGTGATTCAAGTCCTATATACATTGCCTAGAAAGAAAACAAGTGAATCTTGTTATTTGATTCGATATATTGATAGCCTCGATGTCGACTTTAGATGTCTCTTACAACTCTTGAGAATTATCCAGCTCACTTATCATGGTCGGCTGCATGGGATATATTCATCCTTTCTAAGTGAGGAACATTGATTGAACATGATCGCTACATGAACAAAATGATATCGCAATTACACGTGTACCTCACTGCCATGCCATCACGATGATTCAACTATTCATTCAATAATCCTTGCTTTTCGAAATCATGTCTAATTCTCTTTCTTTATTCTTCTATGGGAAAGCTGGATTCCCCTTCCTTTTTTATGCAAATCCGTCTTTTTTGTTCATTTCTTTTTTAAGGGGTAAGTCGGGATGATCCCTCCCATCGGGAACAAAAAAAACTCCAAAAGCTGTATATTTTTTTTGCTTTTTGCCTCAAACTGGGGGCTAAGAAAACTACGATATCCTTACTTCCCTCTATTTACAGATTTGAATACGCTAATTGATTGCTAACTTGTGTGTGGCAAAACCAATGTCAAACAAATTAAAGCTTACTATGATCCAGCTTAGTAACTTTAAATGACAACGGGAAGAATACTACTTCCTGTTATTTGACCAAGATAATTATGTTACTTGATTAAACAATTCATGATGAACATACACTACTATAAAAAAACCCATAAGAAACCCCCTAAAACCTCCCTTTGAGACCACATGAGAGGGGGTCTTAAGGTCAGCGACCTCTTAGGTAAAGAAACCCCTTTTTGGAGGTGGTTTCTTAAAGACAATAAGAAACCCCTTTTCTTTCTTAGGTGGTTATTTATCCAACCCTTTAAATTATACATGAAAGGTGTATATGGAACCACATAAGAGCGAGAAGGGGTCTCTTATATCATATTTTAAAAAACCCCCCTAACTGGAAAAAGGGGTCTCTTATCTAGGCTCAAAATTTTAAAATATAATAATAATAATAATAATAATAATAATAATAATAATAATATGAATGAATGAATCGCCGGCAAGATTTGTTAGACAACCGGTTTCTTATTTATTTATTTTTTTTTAATTTTTTTTAAAGCAACATAATGTAACGAGCTACCTAACAGGTGACAAACCTGTATATATATATAACTATAAACAAAAATATGAAAATAAGCTACTGTACAAGATAAAATATTGCATACTTTCATTGAAAATAAAATTTTACTACGAGTACAAATTTAGAGTGTTTATGTTGTACGTAGTACCAAAAGAAAAAAGACAATATAAAATACTAAAATTGTAATGGTAGCGCGATGCATATAAATTTACTCATCATAATCCACACCATCGTCATATTCTTCACCGACTTGCTTATAAATTTACTCATCATAATCCACATCGTCATATTCTTCACCGACTTGCTTATGCTCGTTCACATAATTAACCCATAAGTCTCTTAGCTCGTCAATCTTTGCTTGAGAATAAGAAAAAGGTAACTCCAGTAAAGTACTACATATAAAGCATACATTGAGTTAAAGTACACTATAAAGAACATGAAAAAGACAATGTGAAGTAACTTTACATGACCTATTTCTGTTTAAAATCAAGCATGTATTATTTCATCTAAATGGAAAATTTTCTATAGTGTAAAAAAGAATTGAAACCCACCACAAAGAAAACACACCATAGTAACGCATTACTTGATCCTAGCTGATACTTGATTGACAAATTGACCTTAACTGAACCAGTTTAATTAGTTCATGTGACTAAAGTTGTAATAACTGAATTTTCAAAACCACAATATTTATGTGCCTGCATCTTTTACTTATTCATGTCGTCATATGCCGGATACCCATTTTAGTACAATCAGAACATAGCCAACACAAACAAAGTTGAGCAATTAAAAGCTTCTGGGTTCTTAACTATTATTATAGAATGTATGACCAACTTCTTAATGAACAATCATAAAGGCCTTAAGATAACTGATGTTAGTTACATGTACAACTTCCGGAAGTTAGTTTGACCAAAATTATTGATATGATCATTCTCACATCCATATAATGCAGTGGTTCAGACTCAATCAAACTTACAGCCCATTTCCAGGGCAAATAAATAATGCACTTCTAACAGGCTGATAATCCTAAAGTAGCCTTCAAAGTTGGCTACAGAATCTGTAAACTTGCCCCAGAAACATGGAGTATGTTTCCCCTAGAAACATAATACAGAATACAAAAACAGAATAATATAGATAAAAACAAGTAATATAAATGAAAACAGAATAAAATGAAAACAGAATAAAAAAAATGAAAACAGAATTTTTTTTTCTTTAGAATAAATATACATTATGCATGCATGAATAATACCTGATCAGGAATCACTTGTCGTCTTTTGTCTATAGTCTCAAGCATGTAGCGGCACACATAGTATCCATTATCGCAAGAATTTAGTGATTGACGAGGACACTTGAAAAAATTAAAAATTAGTTATGTCACATGATAATTCTTTTTTATAATTATTAAAAAGCTTTGTATAAATTAACTAAAACTTACCTGTGGTTTCTTCCACCTAATTCCTGGATTTTTTTTTATCTTGATAATGTCTTTTCGATGTTTGTAGCTAAACTTTTTTATCCCACTAAAAAAATGTAATATAAAAAAATTAGATTAGTAATTATCGATATTGCAATATACGTCCTCATAAATTAAACAATCACAACACAAAGAAAGCAAACTGATTTTAAGCACATTATATGTAGATATAATGAATATGTGATGTACTACATACTCATTGATGGTCTTTTGAGCAAATTCACTAATTTCATTTTCTGCTCCATCTGGATCTAGCCAAAACACCACTGCATTCCAAGGACTAATGATCGCAACCATCCAATGTCAACTATATGTAACATTAGTAAGAGAAGAAACATTGACAGTATTATCATTGAACATCCCAAAAAATAGTTTTATATATAATTCACACTTACTTTTCTTTATACGGAGCAAAGAAAAGTTGATTAAGATTCTTCCCTTCATTTTGACCAAACACACATGCTAAATAGTCTGACCATCCTTCTTCAGTCATTGGTGTCAGCGGAGATAAACAACCAATATCGCAAAATCCATACATTCCAGCAACACTATCTTGTTTACACATTTCGCTCAAGTACCTTCCACATCAATTAACATATTATTACAAATAATATAAAACTGATAGTTAGAAAGCAATAGAAAAAAAAGGTCAGTCATTAGGCATTTACTTCATAAAGATAGACAAATGTGAAGCTCCAATCTCTCTTTGAAAGCACCAGTAAAAAATGTATGCATAATCAATTTTAAGTTTCTGCTCATGTCCATACACACTTGTTGGGATTGTTATTGATATACAAATGTGAAGCTCCAATCTCTCTTTGAAACAACCTTTTGGAAGAACATTATTTTCTAGAAGCATGTCTTTTAATAATTCAAGCAACGCATTAAAACCAATATCTGACCAACTATGACCTGCCTTTAAATTGTATAATTTAAGTAAACCCGACAATCTGGTATACTTGGTGCAACCAGGGTACTACGGCATTTCAAAATCATTTAATAAGGTCTGGACAGCAGCAGGATCCTCAATGATTGTGTCCTCAACTACAGGTATCATGTCCTCTAAACGATCACTTTCATAATTAGCATGACCCTCCCTTACACCATCCATAGAAGTGGCCTTAGAAATTCTTTCCCTAGACTCTCCATGAAAAGTCCAATGGGTATATGTTCTATCAAAGGCCCATTTACTGAGATGATTAAGTATTTCATCAACTCTCTTGTACAAGAGATTGTGGCACATAAAACAAGGACATGGTAACTTCTCTCTGCCTCTACTATTTTTCACCGCGAAAGTGATAAATTCCTTTACACATCAATATATTTTGGGTCACCTGGCTTTGATGTAGTTATCCAACTTCGGTCCATTTCTACACTTAATATGACATTTAAATTAACTAACACAGTTTTGATCAAATTAAATAACATGTAAATAACATAATAATTGTGTCCTCAACTACATGTATTATGTCCATTTCTACACTAAATATGACATTTAAAGAAACTCATACCCAAAACTTGATGGCCAAAACCAAAATTGACCCCACTTAAAAGAGAATTGGGTTAACAATTATAAATTTCTCAAAATAAACAAATTGGTATAAAATCAAAAGGCATGTCATATAATCTGACCCATGTAATAATTGATAGCAACACAATGTGGTTATTTATTCTTTTCTTCCATGCATATAAAATAACTATAACTAGAAATATAACTATCATATTAAATTAACAAAAGATAGCCAAAAGGATTTAAAGAAATGTTACTTACCTTATCAAAATATGTAGCACCTCAGTATAAAAGTCGAAATAATTGATATGTCCAATGCAAATCCACACAAAATGGGTTGCATATACCATAAAAAAATGAATACAAAAGCTAAAAAGTGAATAATATTAATTCACAATAAGTAAAGGTGACTAAGCACAACACATGAAAATATTAATTGATTACATGGTATATTGAGAGTTAGAGACTAAAGCATGCACGTTTATGAAAGCACTGGAAAGTTGGGACCTTTTAATACTCACTTAATCTCGACCACTCAACCCGGCCAAAATACAAAAACAAATGACTCTCTAACTTAAAAATATGGTCAACTATCTAATAATTTAAGCTTATCCTATATACTTTAAGTGACATCAGTATATAGCCATGAATGCATATAATACAAAAACATTCACACATGATATACAATCAGACAAACATATGGAGGGAACTTCTAATATAAATAAGCCCTTGATTTTAACAATTTACCGACAACAATTAATTAAACAAGACTAATGGAGGGAGGCTTTAAAGGAGAAATTAGTTTTGTATTGGATAGGTATAAATTCACACATGTTTAATACAAGTAATAATGTGGAAAACAAGCATAGATAGCAGACAAGTGGTAGAGGCAACATAGAGATAAGCTTATTTGCATCTTCAAGCGCGAATAAGGTTAAATGAAGCACTCACAATAGAAAACTACAGCAAATAGCCAAGTAGAGTAATTTACATGTAGGCTGTTCTGATAGCAAGCAGGAGTTAGCAACATAGCTAACAGTGCAGATAATACAAACACAATAACAATCTGATATGCACTTTGCATATCAGTCCAAGACAAGGAATGATCAGCAAAGCCAAGGAAAGCTAGCGCCTGTTCCTGCATTTCTCCAATGCTCTAGGAGCTGTACAAAAGTTGTTATGGTATATCTATAAGCGAAGATCCTATCAAAATCACGAGATTTCAAATGCATATATGTTTTATTAGAGGAAAGATCACAAAGAAGCATTTTGTATTCAATTTGTGCTGACATGACATATTTTTAAAGTCATGATCAGACAACTCTTTTCTCACACTGTTAAGCTGAAATCTGATCTTTCTGAGTACAAACCAACCTTAATAATCTGTCTAATATTATGCCCAAATGTATTATCTCCATCTTCATACATTAGTAATTCGTCATTCTTTCACTCAGGAATCACTAGAATATAAAAAAATCTTTTTGCTATATTCATTTCATTCTTCCTTACTTTTTTTTTTTAGCTTTTTTAGTGAATCAGTCAGACACACAGGTCATTGCTTGTATTCCAACCAGGCCATTTCTAAAGCAGTTGTCAATACTTGAATTATGTGAAAATACATGTGGTTCTCAATGTGCAGTTCCTTTCCATTCATCGAATCTTTCTTCATACAAAAATCTCACTCATTAAGAGGAACGAGTCCAAATAAGAGCTAATCCAATAGTAGCACTGTTTAAAATAACACTCAAATGCTAGTCTACACTCATCATTGATATCAATCATCCCGTCCATATTCCAGTAATCCACATGATCTAAATTGCCCCAGAAAAAAAAAAACACATTCACAGAATTTTTAATTTAGCCATACATGCATACCCAATTTATGTACTCTCTCTGATTCACATATATACAGCACTCGTCACTTTAATTTAGAAGAGACAAACTTAATCTCAATTTATTTTAGCCATACATGCATACCCAATTGTCAACAATTGGTTCTCTTAAACCCATCGCCAAACAGTATATAACAAGTCATATAATTTAAACCTACAATTTCAATGGTCCTATAATCTCAATGTTAATTTAGCCATACATGCATACCCAACCATACGAAATCGAAAAAAAAGTACCAAATTAACAACAGAACAAAAATTAGGGTATTTTTATCATCAAATTAATTAAATTAAAAAGTCAAAAAATTAGAATTACCAAGAAGGAAACAACACGCAAATTCTGCAGAGAGGATGAGCGGTGGCTTCAGTGGCGGTGGTGGTTTCGGTGGCTTCTGTGGCGGTGCCGGCAGTAGTTCAAACGACACAAAAACCAGAACAAATTAAAGTGGCGATGGTGGCAGATAAGCGAAATTGCAATGGCTTTTATGATGGGCAAGCTAAGGGCTTATGCGGTTGCGATGGCGGTGGAGGGAAGCTTGATCGTATGTAATTGGAGGTAATGGAGGAAGATGGGAGGGTGAGTGTTGTAGTGGCGGTAAATTAGCGTGAGTATCAATGAAGTGAATGAAAGAGGGAAATACAGAGTTTTGCACTTAATTAAATTATCAATTCTAATTTTTCATTTTTTTAATTTAATAAATAAAAAATAAGAAACCGGTTTTGGAAATAAAAGGCTTCTTAAGTTTGGTTAAATTTTAAAACTAAATAAGGAACCTCATTTTTTTAAAGAGGGGTCTCTTATATCTCATTCAAAGAGACCCCTTTTCTTAGATCATAGGTTTCTTTTATTAAAAAACCCCCTATTTACTAAAAGGGGTTTCTTATTAGTGATACTTTAGGCCGAATTTGTAGTAGTGATATGCAAAATTTCACAAATTGAAAATACGAATCCTAAGGCTTCAAACATGAGAAACATCCCCTATCATATGTATACATGAATTCCAAAAGCCACCTAAGTCTACACTTGGGGGCTACAAAAATATAGGTCTACCCTAACTTTCGTTTTTGAATTAAGACCATATTTTGGAAAGTGATTCGAATGATTTTACAAATTATTCTAACACTCCATCAAACCTTAGTTTGATAATATTCATTTTGAAACTACTTTACGGTTCCTTATTATTGAGAGAACTTCACTTTCAATTAGCAAAATATGACAATGATGAAAAACACAAAAAAAGAGACGACAAGATTGAATATACAAGAGTTTGCTCACATTTTCATATCTTTTCGAGATAAGTTGCAAATTACAACTTGCCTTCATCATTGGACAAAAAAGTCACACTTAATTACGAGCTAGAATTTTCTTTCCATTTTGGGTCTAGTTTCGAAAATAACATGTTGATGTAATTTGCGTACTAGAAATAGTATCTTCACTTTTTTTTCAAAACAAATTTTCTTTAAATTTATTGGACCCTCTCCAAATTTTGAATTCTAGTTTGAAATAACGTGTTTCCTACTCTCTCAAAAAATAGTTTTCAAAATTCCTTTTCTGAATATTGTTTCATTTTCTCAAAATAAATAAATTTTCAGAATTTCCATAACCTTTTGGATAATACATGCATGTACATAAATATTTCCAAAAGGAATGAACTAAGATTCGACTTCTTCTTAACTCGAACTAGTTCTCGCCTAGTCATCATGCTAATATTAGCTTAGGGATGGTTGACGAACCACCTACAAGATCAAAATCAAAGATTGATAGGAACAAAGAAAATATATAATTGAGACATTGTTCTAAGTCAACTCTGAGAATAATCTTACCTTAATGATCTCTACAATGTTTTGACATTAGGTAAAGTTTACTAAACCTTAACTACAATTGCTTTTTTAGTTTATAAACAAGCAAAGAACTAACTTGCTTCCTTAAACATGACTTTAGCTAAAAATGCGTAAGCAACGTTATTATCCTAAAAGTTTCCCAAGACACAAAACATGGGATACATAGACCAATTTCAACATTGTGATTATATCTATAGCCTAAAAAATAGCAAGTCTTTGGAATTACCCCAATTTCAGGGCTCCAAGACTTGAGAAATAGTAAACAAAATGAAATATTCATGCCATTCAAGCTACTTTCGAGTATCGCCTAAACTATAAATAGTTTACGTAGATCTTGAGCCTAACAATTTTCAAATGCATCACAAGGATTCAATAATCATTATGTTCCTTTGAAAACAAAGTTTGCAACTGAACTTGGCCATTAAAAAAGCTGTAAACATGAAGATATCACATATTTGAGCCATTTTCAATTTCAACTTTAAAAACTAATCTTAGTGCATAATTGTTGTTTCAATACTTTAATTTACTCTAAAGATTAGAGAGTATGACTAGTATAGGGCAAAAGAAACAAAATCATGAGTAAAATAGAAATCAAATGCATATCAAATGCTTGCTCATGCAAAAGTTTAGTACTCAATCATTCATCATGAAAATTGTATCAAAACACTTCATTGACATAAGACGAACAATTTCGTGAGCTATAACACGAATTGAAGGATCCCGAGTTTGAAACTAAAGGGTCTTCATTCAAAATTCTCCATTCTTGCACAAATGACAAAATAAACATTAGAATTTTTCTAAGGGCACGATAGCTACTTTCTCAAACTTCAAACGATAATAAAATTTAAGTTCAAGGGAAAGAGCTTGAAAGTAGCAAGAAGAGAAGGAATAATTACATCTCATTTTCCTCTTACTTGTTCAAGGGAAAGAGCTTGAAAGTAGCTTGAAAGTACCAACATTACTAGACTTAGCAAGTCTTTTCTGTTAAAGCTATAAATGGTCAAAAGCGGTTTAAACACACTCGTTTTAACGTTTTCAAAATTCTAGTTGTTATCATAATAAGACGAAATCACGGGATTTCTGGACCCATTTCAAGTAACACAAACGAAAGGGTCTAATGCTAAAAAAAATAATAATAAATAAAATAAGTCATCGAAGCCATCCAATATTCAGGGGAAATAACACTCGAAAATATAAAATGGGGGCTCGAAAGCCCGAAATACAGTCAAACTATACCGGTTCGATGATATCTTCTAGAATTTCCTAAATTAACTAGTTTTAAGCAAATCTTGAAATCATAGTTTTATAAGTGAATAATAATAACTATCGATTATTATTATCATTAGTAAAACCAATTTTGGAACTTACGCATGGAAAAAATAAACATGAGCCATAAGAACAATTTCAAGCCATTATCAAAGTTCAAAATTCTGATCCCAATTTTAGTGCATAATTAACGTTCTAACACTTCAATTTACATTAAAATTGACAAGTATAGTCCATGTGAGCAAAGAAAAAAACAGAAGAAGAAGAAGAAATAAGTCCAAGCACAAATTTAGAAATCAAATGAAAAAAAAAACATATATGTTTGTGTATGCTCATACATAACTCAGTATTTGACCACTTCACATGAAATTTGTTGCAATATATTCCTTAAACATGTCACAACACGTAGAACAAACAAATTCATGAAAACAAGTCGAATTGAATACCCCCAATTTCAAAAATTAGGCCAGGGTTCTCCTTTCGATTTTCTCCATTTTGTTGACCAAATTCAAAGTTTGGTACAATAAACAAGGAGCAAGATTTATTTTCCTTAGCTAGTAGAGGCCGCACTAGGGCTAGGATTGCGATTCTCAAAGAAAACGTTTTTCTAGTACCCTCGCTCTCGAACTCATTTTTGGTTTAGTAGACCAATTTTGGCATGTGTAAACTTATGATTCATGCTAATTATCCCTTGGACACTACTTGGGAGAAAGGTATGAACGAGTTTTATGAGTTTTCCTAAAACTCATTGGCAACTCTCTATTGGTTACTTATAAAAAAAAGTAATGACGGATTCAATTCTAATTCAAGTTCTCCCAAACAGTTAGAAATTCAAATCCTAAAACATCTTTAACAAGTGTAAAGTTCTAGGCTTTTAAATGGTCCATGGACATAGAGGAAGTGGGATCCCCAACGATGGGCCACCCTCCTCACACTTACATAATAATTTTGTTTAAAATAATTACTAAGATACTTCGTACAAATAAACACGTGTTACTTTGAAATAACTTTGATTAAAATAATTTGATTTATTCAACTATGTGCAATACAATATACATGTAGTTTTACATATATTAATTTGTAAATAATTTTTGTTTCATTTTGCAATTTCATATCTTATTAATTAACAAAAAACAATGTATAGTAATTTAAGGTCGTTAATCTATTTTTTTTTTCTTTTTTTTTTATAAATATTTTCACTTTTGAGATAAGTTGAATAAAAATCATTCAGAGATAACTCAAGAGATTCAGTTCACTTGATGGTTTTGGAGCAATACTCGAAAGATCGGTTAGTAGCCAAGTTGGAGTAATTGTTCATATTTTTCTTGGTTGCTGATATAACGATATACGTAATGATAAAATTTAAGACGAAATCTCTCATACAAAGTGCTTTCTCTCAAATTTTAACCTATTTTTGTTCTAAACCTGATTTGATTCAATTATTTGACTATCTGGTTTTGTAGTTTCAGCCAATGTATAGGACCTAAAAGTGACTAATTACTACATATATCGATATTCAAACATGCAAGTGATGAGTTATGAATTTTTGGCGACCGTGATTCATATAAGAGATAGCTGGCAAGAAGGACAATACACCACAGTTGCGAGTATAGACGGAAAATTGTACTTCATCAGATTATGAGAGTTTAAATACTAATTGTCTTTTTTCCACTTTTAACTACTAGAAAAAATTTCATATTATTGTCTTTTTTCACTTTTAACTACTAGAACAAAATTTAATGTTATCTTATTTTTCACTTGTAAACTTATGATTCATGCTAATTATCCCTTAAACACTACTTGGGAGAATTACAATTTCATAGGAATTGAGATTTCATGGGAATTTCTACTTCCTACGTCCAACCAAACAAGGCCTTAGTAGGGTGATTACATTGTACTTGTTCTTTCAAGAAATATGAAGAGATGAACATCAATGGATATGAAAACAAAGATGAAGAACGAACTTGACAACTACCAAAGTATATAGTTTTAAAGTTTAATAATGTAATTTGTTAAATTAAAAATTGATTTTCGAAAATATAATAAATCATTAAAAATTAAATATAGAATTCAAAAATTTTCAAAATGATTTTTTAATAGTTTTGACATTTAAAATAAACCTAAAAGAATTGATTGCTTGGAGAAAATAACCAATTACAACATGTCATATATCTTACCTTTTAGTAGTCATTTTTCATAAGACTATTGAAATTTTTTTATTACAGTTTGGAGAATATCAATTTAGATATTGTTGTAGCATAAGTTAAACTTAGCTTATGTTTGTTCTAGTTATCTACTGACATAGATTTAGATAAAATGACGCCAATTTTATAAAACTTTAAGAGAGGAATTAGGATTTTATTACTCGTATGATGTGAGTAAAAGAAAAACTGCAAAATAGAGAGAGCAAAGGAAAAAGGGAATTAACAAGGATAACAAATATAAATGAACGGAGAACTTTACAATAAGACAAGTGGGCTGCCCAATTCCTAGCCTTCACACTCCTACGTGTTTTTTAAGTGTTATACTTTTACCGACATATATAGTTTTTTAATAGTAAAAATAATTTCAATTTAGTAAAAACTATTTCAGTTGAGTAAAAATAAGCTCAGTTCAGCAAAAATGATTTTAGTTCAATATAATTAATTTCAGTTTAGTAAAATTACTTTCAGTTCAGTAAAAATAATTAAGTTCAGCAAATATAGTTTCATTTCAGTAAAAAAAAAATGCAATTCAGCAAAATAAAGGTGAAGTGAATAGTGCCTAAAATGCAGTTTTATTACCTAAAAACAAAGCGTAACACTTGAAAAAAAAAAATATACGCACATTTGATAAGTGTAATACTTAAAAAAAAAAAAAAAAAAAAAAAAAAAAAAAAAAAGAAGGGGAGAGAGTAAGTTTATTATCAAGGGAAAGGTTGTAATTGTATACTAACGATCCAATTGCCCCTTAAGTATTGTCAAATGGCATTCAATTGACGATAATGGTTTGACGTTACTTTCACTTTGAAACCCCAACACCAAAAATTACAATTCACAATTTCTCTCTTTCCTTCTTGTGATTTCATGCCCTCTTACAAAGCTTCTCCTCTTTGATGCCCTCATTTAAATTGGGTAATTCCTTGTTCCTCATATTGGTTAAGAAACTTTGTTTTTCATGGGGCAATACGCTAACTTTCACGTCTTTTAGTGATTATATGTATTATGATGTGTAAAATTTGTTGGGCCAAGTGTTCCACGTGGGTACAACAAAGTTGATGAAGTTAGCTTTGCCACGTTAGTGGATTTGATGAAGGAAGATCGGGAACTGGGTCGGTTGCAATATCAGATCTGAAATCAGCTACGAGATTAAGAGAGATGGGGTTAATTTTGTAAATTGCTCTTCTTTTGGCATCCATCTCTTCCATCACTTGTTCTTCTTCTTCCCTTTTCTCACCTCCATCAATGGAATTCAAAGGACATTTAATGGAGATGTTAAAGCTCCGAAAATGTTCAATGGAGTAGGAAGATAAACCTTATCATTTGGGGTTAACCATGCCCTTCTTTCTCCATTTTTGTTAGGGTTTTTCGTTTAATTTGGCGGCTGCGCCTCCGGAAAGACAAAGGAGGAAGAAAAAGACGGAGGACCTCAAAGAAGATGGTAGGGGTGCGAACTGAAGGACACAAAGGAGATGATGGTTCACAGCTTCAATGGAGGACGAAGGTGATGGAGGATAGTAGAATGAAAAATACTCAGCAAACTTGCCAAATCAGCTTGTTCCCACGTATGTCTAGCAAACTTGCCAAATCAGCCCAACAAAGTAAAAAGATTGGAATAATTTCCAAAATGCCACTAGAGATACAGAAAATGTTTCTCATGAAGAGTAAATGGGGTGCGCCCATCTAAATTTACTGCTCTTTTTGAGTTGAATTCGATACTTGATTATTTGATTCTTTGCTTTTTTCAGAGGTCACCCATCCTAAGACTACTCCCAGCCAAGCACACTTAACTGAAAAGTATCTTAGCATAAGAGCTCCCTAAAAGAAAGATGCATCTTGTTGATATGAGTAGTATATCAAATACTTTTAAAGCAATCATGAGGGGTATTACAATATGTGTTCTATTTATTCACCTTTTCGATTAATAAATGAGAATTTTTCTTTTACATCTCGATCATATCACTTTCCATTCGCCAAAAAAAAAACAAAAAATAAAAAAATAAAAAATAAATAATAATAAATAAATAAAATAAAATAAAATTTCCGAACTAAGCACAAGGTATACCAATGATTTGAGGCACCCTTTGTAACCCATTATTTCCCCATTAACCATCCAAACACATATTCCACTTCTTCATTGACCACTTTGAGCCTCGTCTAACATTTGACCTCGTTTATTCAATCCACATTCACATAACCTTGGGATGGGAAGATGTGTAATTCGTGTAATATTCAAAAGCAAGTCCAAAAGCAACTTGGGGGCTTGAACCCACATCATTAGCCTAACTAGACTAAAGAGTCACCATCTTTACTATTCTTGCATCTTTTACACAACCACAACCTTTTGCAGCCATCCTTTAGTATCACGTTCACACACGTCATTCACATATACTTAGATATATTATCCTTCCTTTAGGAACCCTTTATCATGATTTCTTGTTACAACACCACACATGCTTCATCATCCTTCACAACAACATACAGCAAATATCATCATGGTTATATAGAATCATTGTATACTTGCTTAGCTTCCTCACCTGAGCAACATCCATTGTTTCGTACATTACATATTGTGCTTAGATTCCTAACCTAAGCAACACTCATCATGATTCGCTTCCTCATATGTTTGCATATTGTGCTTAGCTTCCAAACCTAAGCAACATTTATCGACAAGAAACTTAAATCATACAAAGCATATTGTGCTTAGCCTCCTGACCTAAGTACATTTCATATGATCGTGTCACAAGACGTAATTAACCGTAGTCTCCTGGCCTAAGAACATTCATCATGCATATATTATTCTAGATTGAGCGATTCAATTTGACTAGCATTATAGCCATGCGATTCACCTCGCTTCACGTACTCTATCATACTCAACAGGGAAGTTCAAAACTTCTTCCAATTTTTCATCATTTTTTCTTTTGGGGAAGTTAGTTCAAAAACTTTTTTTAATATTTTTTTTTTTTTTGGGAGAGGAAGTTCAAAAACTTTTTTTTTGGGAGAGGAAGTTCAAAAACTTTTCTAAAGTTATTTTTTTTCTAAACTTTTCTGCAATTATTTTTGGGGGAAGTTCCACCACTTTTTCTAAACCTTCTTTTTTTCACGTCTTTCTTTTTCGAGAGAAAGTCAGTACCCTCCACTCATGAAAAAAAATGACGGAATTTTTTTGCATTTTCAATTGTTTGTGTCTGCAAGCACACACTCAATTTTACACATACACACATAGTTATGAGTCATACACATATTGTGTCAAGTCTACATCCATCGAGTCAATTGGTTGAGTCTCAAGTCAATCACCGTCTACACGATTCCTTTGGAAAATTCCATTTGGCAGGTCTCAGGTACAACCTATGTTCGGAGACAATCGAGCAAACAAATCTATAGCCTCTGTTCGGAGACAATCGAGCAATCATATTATCAGCCTCTGTTTGGGGACAATCGAACAAACATATCTACAGCCTCCGTTCGGGGACAATCAAACATTATCGTACCCTATTCTCCACCAATACCTATACAGACAGATGCATATGGCTTAAGGGTATCAAGCAACACCTATACAGTCAGATACACATGACTTGAAGGTGCCCCCATTGACATGTCATCATCATCACCGACGCCTATATAGTCAAATGCACATGACTTGAAGGCTCTATTATCATCATCCACTGCTTCTATTCGGAGACAATCGACCATCCCTTCTCTTCGGAGGCAAATTTATCATTACTACGTGATCATCCCAAGGTGCGGAGGATTACTACTCATTGTAGGCATCATTCGAAGCGAGCCTACATTAAGCATGTTGTGAATATGCTTGACACTCATATGAAGTAGGAATTGACATACGATTAGGGACAAAGCAAAGTAAGGAGCCGCCAACAAGTTTTTAAGGAACTTTTAAACCGTTTACGGATCATTATAAGGCAACCACGATAAGGGACAACGAAAGGCAACAACGATTGACTTGTGAAGGTTACACCCCATTCATAAACCATGAGATTACTAAATTCATAGGGTTCGAAACCACGAAAGGAGAATCGGGGATGATGGTATGAATTGAGTCATGGAGTCACATTCGCCCGTACTGGCCTCTACTCGATTCTTATTGTGAAAAGTATTCCTGTAATCTCAAAGGTACACAAACAAAGATTCAATTTGCTCCAAACTAATATTAGGCTAAATTGGTTAAATATTAATGCAACACATAATTCTAAAATATTGTGATCACTTGATTAAACAACAAGATTAAAAAGGAACCTTAACCGGTCGTCCAAGTTATCTTATTAAGCGTTATATTAAATTACATATTCCCTTAAAATATGCAATCTGGTGATCAATAAATATAATCAACATCAACATTAGAAGCAATTCAACCATAATAACGTTAGTCAAATCAAATTATAATAATAACCTTAATCATGATACTAGCAATAAGAATAACAATAGTAAGTAAAATGAATTACTCACGTTCCGTACGCTCCTTTAAATTGCTACATCATGAATAGATTGTTAGTAACTTCAATAAATATAAATCAAATTTAAATTAAATTAAATTAAATTAAAGTAGAGTTAATTTGGTCCAAACCCTCAATCGGCGCTACCTTTCACGCCTTGGTTTAAGTATGGAACTTCGGGTGTTGTACGGACTCCGGGTAGTGCTTAGGGGATGTATTGTGAAGGAATAAGGAAGGCAGGTATTTAGGCTAGAGCATAAGAGATAAAGAGAGAATTGTTTTGGTGTATAAGAGAGGAAGGGAGGATTATTTGATGCCCCGAAATTAAGAAATCAGCCTCGTATTTATAGCGAAAATAAGCAGGGTGATGCACGAAACCCTAGAAATTAAATGCGCCGCGGAGAAACCCTAGAAAATCACGGTGCAATGTGCCGTGACACGGTAGGAATTGAGATGGCGGGGCATTTCTGCCGTGATACGACAAATCTGTTTTCCAGAAATCTGTCCAAATTCATTTTAACCTTTTACTTAAGCATTAAGTACGTGATATTTAGGTGCCGTTTCAGCTTTTCCGGGCTTATTTTAGGTTAAGGGTTTTATTATTTTATTAATCGGGCTTAATTAATAAATAACACGAAATGAACTAAAAAGGGTTTGGGCTAAAATCTGAGTAGGACTAATTTTGAATAAATGCTTGGACTAATCTGTTGACTGAATATGGATTTTAAGCACTCCCAAGATTAAATACTCGACCTAACCAATAATTTGGCGGTGAAAGGTTGTTCATCATCGAGTTTGGTTTTAGGGAGACATTTTTAGGTGCCTACAAAAGCCCCCACTTTGACTGAGTTTGTGGAAACGTCAGTTTCGAAAATGATAGTCAAAGTAGTAGATTGGGACAGAGAATGATTTAAGACGTTCTGCGATCCTAAATCACTCTGTATACGCCAATACCTGCAAAAAGCGTTAGTTCCACAGATAAAAGAGTGAAGAGATAGAAAGCGTATCTGACACAAGTGTATCGGTGGCAAATATGTTTGGTAGTTTTCTACGCCTCGAGAAATCCACTAGATGATAATTTTCCACGCCTCGGGAATTCCGTTAGATGAAAATTTTTCCACGCCTCGGGTATTCTGTTAGATGATATTTTTCCATGCCTTGGGAATCAATCCCTGACTTCTACGCCTCGAGAAGTGTGCAACGACATACAATTTTCCACGCCTCGGAAAATCTTGTCTGATAATGAGAAATTACAAGTCCACGCCTTGGGACACAATCGCAAACTTCTACGCCTCGATCGACAATTCTCCATGCCTCGGGAAAAATGAGAAATTACATGTCCACGCCTTGGCACATAATTGCCGACTTCTACGCCTCGAGAAATGTGCAACGACCGACAATTCTCCGCGCCTCGGGAAAAGTTTGTTTGATATTGAGAAATTACATGTCCACGCCTTGGGACACAATCGCCGACTTCTACGCCTCGAGAAGTGTGCTACGACCGACAATTTTCCATGCCTCGGGAAAATCTTGTCCTGCGATGTGAATCGTCCACGCCTTGGGACACAATCGCCGACTTCTACGCCTCGAGAAGTGTGCAACGACCGACAATTTTCCACGCCTCGGGAAAAGCTTGTCTTGCAATGTGAATCGTCTACGCCTTGGGACACATTCGCTGACTTCTACGCCTCGAGAAGTGTGCAACAACTGATAATTTTCCACGCCTCGGGAAAAGCTTGTCTAATAATGAGAAATTACATGTTCATGCCTTGGGACACAATTTCTGGCATCTACGCCTCGAGAAGTGTGCAACGACCGACAATTATCCATGCCTCGGAAAAAGCTTGTCTGATAATGGGAAATTATATGTCCACGCCTTAAGACACAATCGCGGACTTCTATGCTTTGAGAAGTGTGCAATGACGAACAATTCTCCACGCCTCGGGAAAAGCTTGTCTGATAATGAGAAATTATATGTCCACGCCTTGGGACACAATCGCCGACTTCTAAGCTTTGAGAAGTGTGAAACGACCGACAATTCTCCATGCCTCGGGAAAAGTTTGTCCGTTAATGAGAAATTACAAGTCCCTACGCCTCGAGAAACTTGCAACGTGAATCATCCTCGCCTCGGGAGATGATCACCAGGTGTTTGATAAATGATAATGGTTCGATTTTCCCCGAGTGTGGGTTGTAGATGATAATTTATTCGATTCTCCCCGAGCAGAGGTTGTAACTGAGACCTACAAAATAGAATTTGCTAAGGGACTCATATAGACTATGATTGTTTCACGACTTGACCAAATGACTCGACCAAGTTTAATTTGACATGACATGACATGTGTATGACTTGTGACTGTATGTATATGTATAGTTTGAGTGTGTGTGCAGACACAAGCAATGAAAATGTAAAAGCAAAAATTTTAGTCATTTTTTGTCATGAGTGGAGGGTACCGACTTTCTCCCAAAAAAGAAAGACGTGAAAAAGAAAGTAAAAGTTTTCGAACTTCCCTCGATAAAAATTTTGAAAAAGTTTTTTAACTTCCCCAAAATAAAAAAGATGAAAAATAAGAAGTTTTGTACTTCCAGGCCAAGAAAATTTTGAAAAAGTTTTTGAACTTCCCCAAAAGAAAAGACATGAAAAAAGGAAGAATTTTTTAACTTCCTCGATGAGCAAAGTGAGATGAATCGCATGGATTTTCTTCTTGTCAATTTGAATTACTAGTCTTGATATAATGAATGCATGATGAATGTTCATAGGCCAGGAGGCTAAGGACAATTACATCATGTGATAGATCAATTAATGTACTTAGGTCATGAAGCTAAGCACGGTAGTTTGTTGTCAATGTATATATGTTGCTTAGGTCAGGAAGCTAAGCATCATATAGTGTATGCAAAACAATCTTGATGAACGTTGCTTAGGTTTGGCAGCTAAGCACATCTTGCACGAATCTTGATAAATGTACCTAGGTTAGGAAGCTAAGTACATTTGTGATAATGCTATCGAATGATGATGACTTTGTTGGATGCTGTCGTGAAGCATGCGTGGTATGGTAACAAGATTTCATGATAAGGGGTTCCTAAGGGAAGGAGGATATGGCCCTGCATATGTGAATGAAGTGTGTGAAAGTGATACTAAGGTGAGGCTGCAAAGGTTATGGTGATGGAAAGAGATGTGAAAAGACTCAAAGGTAGTGACTTTATAGGCTAGGTAGGCTAAGTGATGTGGGTTCAAGCCCCCAAGTCTAGTGAGGTTGCCTACGTATTCGTTAGGAATCAGGCCAAACGTAGCTTTAGCCAAACTTTGCACAAGTGTATGCACATCTCAAAGAGGTCTTTCAAGGGTTGTAATGTGGTTAAGGCTGATGGTTTAAAGATGAAAGGGGTAAAAGGCTCAAAACCCGAGATAAGCCCCCCAAGATGTGTAATTGTGTATTTGAAATTTGGACTTTGCAAGTTTTACTTACTTCACATTTTTTTTTTGTTTTAAAGTTTTTTTCTTTATATTCTTTTGAATTAATGTGGGTAATCTCAGATCATGCAGTCCATCACTCACTTAGTATTCACGTTTCTCAGTCACGGTACCAAGCAATCGATGAGAGACGCAATTCGAGACGTGTTCATATCAATGACATTAGAACACTTGCCCTTAGACTTTTTTTTTTTAACTTTCTTTTGAATGTTACACAAGTTACATATCTTCCCATCCCAAGGTTAGATAAATGTGGGTTGAATAAATGAAGGCTAATTGTTAGACGAGGCTCAAAATGGTTAGTGAATAAAAGGGTTGCAAAGGTGCCTCCAATCATTGGTGTACCTTGTGTTTGGTTCAGCAATTGATGTTTTTTTTTAATTTTAGAAAAAGAAAAAAAAAAGCGAAAAAGACATGATCAAGATGTAAAGGAAAAATGCTCATTTTGTTAATGGAAAGAGGTGAACGAAACATACGGAAACACATAGAAACTCAGAAATGGGATAACCTATGTTAGACATGAATGGGGAAAAAGGAAATGAATGATTAAAAGAAAACATCATGAAATCTTGCACAAAGGACTTGCCAGGCGCCTTAACTTCACTACTTCTTGCCGCCTGGAGGGACAAGAAGTTTATTGGCATCACTAGATCCTGGATGGTATCTTTTAAGTTCCAACACTGCTCGGTGGTGTGACCTCTTCCTTGATGAAACTTGCAGTGAGCATTGGGATTCCACTTAGCACTCCTTTCTTCAGGTTTCGGCTCTGGGAATGGTCTAATAGGTGTAATCAAGCCTTGAGTGTAGAGGCGATCAAAGGCAACATCATAATTCATTCCCAAAGGAGTTAAGTTCTCCTTCTCTTTGGCAGAGGAGCATCAAGAGCTAAAACTTCATTGAGATCAACTTGGCTTATATTGTTGGTAGTATTTTTGGGCTTAGAAGACGAAGAAGAAGGAAGGTCGTTCTTCTTGTTTTTCCAAGTATTATTATAGTTATTACTACCACCGGTCTTTATTAGCTCGTCCACAATATTAATGCCAATATCGTATACAGCTTCAAAAGTGTTCAATGGCAAGAATTTGAGATGTAGCTTGTACTTGTGAGTCAGATTTTGGATAAAGAGATGAACCATCTCCTTTTCTTTGGGTGGATCCACCAAGAGTGCAGTCGTTTCCCTCCACCTGTTCAGGGATAAGCAGTGAAACCTTCATTCTCTTTCTGTTTGAGAATGGATAGTTCACGTTCAGAAGTTCGAGCTTGAATGTTACATTTGTAATGATTCATAAAACTTTCTATGACATCTTGCCAAGCGGCAATGTGCTTGGCGTCTAGAGAATAAAACTATTGTTGGCAACCATGCTCTAAGGAGAGAGGGAACATCGTAGGGAAGAGTGTTACATCTAGTCCTTTAAGAGCCATAGTTGCAGAGCAAGCCTTTTAATGGAACATTGGGTTGTCAGTAGGCTTGAACTTTGGTATATCAGCAGTGGAGAACTTTTCCGGGGGTTTGTCCTTCACAGCCAAAGATGTGGCAGGTTGTTCCTCATAGGTGAAGTCCTCAAAAATCTTGCTCACTTGCTCTTTGATCCCGTCAAATGTAACAACAATGACCTTGGTTTGTTCCATGGTATTGACTTAGGTAGTGAGTTTTTGCATCATGGCAGAAAGTGCCTTGATGGACTTGTGAATGCCCTGAATATCTTCCTTATAGCCATTGGAATGAGTTGAAAGTAAACAGGAGATGGTGATGGAGATGAACTTGGTGGAGACGATTGTCGTGGTTTCCTTGTACGCCTCTTAGGTATAAGAGCTTATAGTGGTAGTGACTCGAATCGTACCAATCTACCCTTGCTTCTTGACCAAGCACTGTGAAATAAAAACAAATTCATTTAATGGTTTGACTCATCGTTCCTAATAGGAAAGAAAAAAGAGGGATGAGCTTTTTTTTTTTCTTTTAGAGATAAGAAAACTTCACTCATTCTTTATTGTGACGGAAAAAGGAGACACATGCATGAACCTAGTGTACGATCATAAACGACATGGTGCACGACTCGAGTCCAAAATAAAAAATTGTGTGGACTATACTTGACTCGTGAGTGATTAAGTGATGTTATAAGACTCGTGGTATGATCGCATAGCTAGACATGTAAAACAGTGTCCAAACGATTGACGCAAGGACCAAAAAAAGGGCACGGAAGACTAAAACAGGACAGACTAGACTATTTCCTGGGCACCATGATACGACACTATTGTCGTGACACGGTAAAAAGCACCGTGGTGCGGCACAACTTGTCGTGACACAGCGCTGATTTCCGTGGCACGGCAGTACTAAGGCAGTACTAAGTTAGGTAATCAACTACAATTTCTATTTTGTGCATTTTTTCCAGTTTTAGTCAGTTTTAGAGTTTGTGCTAATTACTAAGTTAGTACGGTCCATTGGCATTCATTAGAAATATACCAACACCATAGACGAAGAACGATCATTAAGGTTAGGATTAAACAATCAAAGATGCACACATACGGCATGTAGTCATGATGATGCAATGAAAAAGTTCGCAACATATGGTCAAGTTCTATGTTCCACTATGGTAAAGTTTAGTTGGTGTCAAAAGGGTACCATGGTTAAGAGTTTGGATAGGTTAGCAAGGCAGCCTCCCTTAAGGGTGTATGCAAACAGGCGGCTACGCAAGTTTGTGATTAAATCAAACTCGACTCCATGGTTTGGGTGGATTTAATAGCTCGGATGAACCCTTATTGTCGTGAACGTTTTCAGGTTGATAGAGCTTAAATCCCCCGGGGCTAAAACTTATGTAGAACACATACGGTTTTTTAGAAAAAATCGAAGGAAGCTAACAACGAGAAAAAAAAGAACCACTGTTGAATTTTTAAGACTGCCGTGCCACGGTAGGAATTGCCGTTGCGCAGCAGAAATAAAAATTTAGAAGTGCTTTTTTTTTTCCGATCGCAATCAGGTTATTCAATTTTTCCTACAAGAAGAACCTAAATACGACTTTAAAACGTCGATGCATATGCAAAAATGCCAAATTAATCACAGGAATACAATTCAAGAATCTTTTAAGTCTCATCCACTCATCTCAATTAAATACCGATCAGTCAAATCGATAAGTAACCAAGAATCCTCCCCAGTGGAGTCGCCAAATTATAGCCGTCATTCGAAGCGAGCCTACGTTGAGCATGTTGTTAATATGCTTCGCACTCATAGGAAGTGGAAATTGACATACTATTAAGGACACGATTAGCGACAAAGCAAAGTAGAGATCCACCAACAAGTTTTTAAGGAACTTGTAAACCATTCACGGATCATTATAAGGCAACCACAACAAGGGACAATGAAACACAACAATGATTGAACCGTGAAGGTTACCACCCATTCATAATCCATGAGATTACTAACTCCATATGGTTCGAAATCACAAAAGGAGGATCGAGGATGATGGAACGAAGTGAGTCATGGAGTCACATTCGCCTGTACTGGCCTCTACTCGATTCTTATTGAGAAAAATATTCCTACAACCTCAAAGGCACACAAACAAAGATTCAATTTGCTCCAAACTAATATTAGGCTAAATTGGTTGAATATTAATGCAACACATAATTCTAAAATATTGTGATCACTTGATTAAACAACAAGATTAAAAAGGAACCTAAACCGGTCGTCCAAATTATCTTATTAAGCGTTATATGCAATTACATATTACCTTTAAACATGCAATATGGTGATTAAATATAATCAACATCAACATTAGAAGCAATTCAACCATAATAACGTTAGTCAAATCAAATCATAATAATAACCCTAATCATGATACTAACAATAAGAATAATAATAGTAAGTAATTGTATGAATTACTCATGTTTAGTGCGTTCCTTTAAATTGCTACATCATGAATAGATTGTAAGTGAATTCAATAAATATAAAACAAATTGAAATTAAATTAAATTAAAATAGAGTTGATATGGTTCAAACCCTCAATCGGCGCTACCTTTCACTCTTTGGTTTAAGTACGAAACTTCGGGTGTTTTACGGAGTCCGGGGAGTGCTTAGGGGATGTATTGTGAAGGAATAAGGAAGGCAAGTGTTTAGCCTAGAGCATAAGAGAGAAACAGAGAATTGTTTTGGTGTATAAGAGAGGAAGAGCGGATTATTTGATTCCCCGAAACTGAGAAATCAGCCTCGTATTTATAGAGGAAATGTGCAGGGTGATGCACGAAACCCTAGAAATGAAATGCGACGCGAATAAAACCTAGAAATTTCTGCGTCACGGTAGAAATTGCCGTGACACGGTAAGAATTGCCGTGTTGCGGCATTTTTGCCGTGACACGACAAATCTGTTTTCCAGAAATCCGTCTAAATTCATTTAAACCTTTTTCTTAAGAATTAAGTATATGATATTTAGGCGCCGTTTCAGCTGTTCCGGGCTTATTTCATGTTTAGGGTTTTATTATTTTATTAATCGGGCTTAATTAATAAATTACACGAAATGAATTAAAAAGGGTTTGGGCTAAAATGTTAGTTGGACTGAGTTTGAATAAATGCTTGGACTAATCTGTGGACTGAATATGTTTGACTGAATATGAATTTTAAGCATTCCCGAGATTAGATACTCGATCCGACCAATAATGGCGGTGAAAGGTTGTTTATCATCGAGTTTGGTTTTAGGGAGACATTTTTCGGTGCCTACACTCATACATTCACATTGCAAGTTTCTCGAGGCGCAGGGATTTGTAATCTTTCATTATCAAGCATGTTTTCCCAAGGTGTGGAAAATGGTCAACCGTTGCATACTTCTCAAGGCACAGAGGTTTGCAATTTCGTCACGAGGCGCATACACCCTTTTTTTGGTGTGATTTCCGAGGCGTGGAATTGCACTTATGATGTTGTGAGGTACTTAAGGCATAGGATTTCACGATAGAATTCCCGAGGCGTGGAATACTATCATTCATCATCCGATACTCTTCCTGAGGTGCGAAAGATTATTATTCATTCAGTAGGCTGCTCGAGGCGTAGGAGTCTACGACATGTTTTCCGAGGTGCGGAGACTTGTCACTTCTTTCATCAAGTGGATCGCTCGAGGTTCAGTGATTCGCGATAGGATCCCCGAGGCATGGAAGACTATCATTCAACATCCGGTAGATTTCTCGATGCTTAAAAAGCTACCGAACGTATTCGTTGCCAACGCACTGTTGTCAGATACACATTCTATCCCTTTACTCTTTTATCTGTCGAACTAACGCTTTTATGTAGGTATAGGTGTATAGAGAATGATTTAGGATTGCAGAACGTCTTAAAACATTCTCTGTCCCTATCGATTACTTTGACTATCATTTTCAAACTTACTTTTCTACAAACTTAGTCAAAGTGGGGGCTTCTGTAGACACCTAAAAAATCTCCCCAAAACCAAACCCGATGATGAACAACCTTTCACCGCCATTATTGGTCGGGTTGTGTATTGAATCTACAGAGTACTTAAAACTATTGCCTTGAGTACTTAAAACTATAGCCTTAGCCCAACATTTCATTTATTTCACCTAAACCAATCCAGTTCCTAGCTCATTTCCCTAACCATAACTTATTTTCCTCTTTTCGTGTCCACAGCCCAAAAACGACCAAATATGATTTTTGTGCCTAATAATTTTGACACAAATATTATTTTTTTGGATAGGCCTTGAAATAATCTTTCCAACGATATATCATAAGCCCAATTCTGATTTATAACGAAGAAGATGTGAGCAAAACACTAAAACTAGTCACAAAACTAACACCCTTGCACTGAAACGACCATATATTAAAATCTACAAAATATTTCGACCTGGTTCTAATTGAGTTGGAAAGTATACTTAAAGATCTTTCCAATGATACATTATATGCCCTATTTCGAGTTACAGATCAAAAGTTATCGACTTCTTCAAAACGCACCGTGCCACGGTAGAATTACCGTGCTGCGATACTAAATGTACTAAATCCCGTGCCACGGCACCAAGGTCTTCCCAGATTCTTTTCTTAACATGTTCTCTCTTTTAAAAATGAAAAAATTTATATCGGGCCACGGTACTTGTGCCGTGACGCGGCACTTGGTACCATGGCACGGCACCTAGTGCCATGCCACGATACCTTTTTCATCAGCGGCGCTCGTTTTCTAGGGTTCCGGACTGCATCCCTCACATTTACTCTATAAATATAAAGATCATTTGCAAGTTTCGGGGCTACAACCTAAATTCTCTCTTCTTCCTTCACACTTACAATCATTATACTATCACCATTCCTCCCTTGAGCACTCCAAGGAGTCCATATAGTACCCGAAGTTTCGTACTTAAACCAAGACGTGAAGGGTAGAACCGATTGAGGCTTTGGACCAAATCAAATCTATTATTATTATTATTTAATTTGATTTCAATTTGATTTATTACTCTTTGAAGTTACTACTCGTTTATTCATGATCTAGCAATTTATAGAAGCACATAACGTGAGTATTTTATTACTCACTAGTATTATTGTTGTTGCTAGTCTCATGTTTAGGTTTATCATTATATTTTTGATTTGACTAACGGTATTATGGTTAAACTGTTTCCAATGATATTGTTTATTCTACTCTCTCCGTCCCTTTTTATAGTTCCCATTTGCAATTTTGACATTATTCATAATGTGAGAGAATATTCTAAATTACTTTGAATATATATATATAAGACATAACATATTTGATTCGTCTCGATGAATAGAAATTGTTATATATTTTTTTTTACTAATAAGCAACTAACGATATTTATGGTCAAAGTGTTGCATTGGCAAACGTCCACAGTCCAAATGGGAACTATAAAAAGGAACGGAGGGAGTATTATATATTGTTGATCACCATATTGCATGTTTAGGGCAAGTTCTGTTCAGCTTAATTTCAGTTCAGTTCAGTTCAGCTCCAATCAGTTCAGTTCAGTTCAGTTCAATTCAGCTCCTAATTTCCTTCTCTCATAAACAATTCATTTCAGCTCTATTCAGTTCAGTTCAGTTGTTTTCAGTAAATCAAAACAGGCCCTTAAAGCGAATATATAAATCATCAAAATCACGACTAATAAGATAATTTAGACGACCGGTTTATGTTTCTTTTTAATCTTGATTTTTAATCAAGTGGTCACAAATATTTAGAATTATGTGTGCATTAATATTCAACCAATTTAGCCTAATTTAGTTTGGAGCAAATTGAATCTTTGTTTATATGCCTTTGAGATCGCACAGGAAATACTTTTCACTATAAGAATTGAGTAGAGGCCACTACGGGCGAATGTGACTCCATGACTCACTTCGTACCATCATCCCTGATCCTCCTTTTGTGATTCCGAACCATATGGAGTTATTAATTTCATGGATTATGAAGGGTGTGTAACCTTCGCGGGTCAATCATTGTTGCCTATTGTTGTCCCTTATTCGTGGTTGCCTTAAATGATCCGTGAACGGTTTACAAGTTCCTTAAAAACTTGTTGGCAGCTCGAATAATGTCAATTCCCACTTCCTATGATTGCCAAGCATATTCACAACATGATTAAGTAGGCGCGCTTCGAATAACGCCTATACATACACAATTATTTTTTGGTTTATTTTAAGTCTTTGTTTTTTTTTAAAAAAAGCTATCAATTCTTTTATTATTGGAAAATTGCTGGGAATACTCCCACCTTTGGGGCGTCCGCTAAAAATAATCCCACATTTGGATTATTTTTAAATAATCCCACCTTTATACCCAATCTGCTCCCAATGGTCCCAACCGGTCAACTAACTTATTATGACAAGTTACCTGACACATGTTGGCCTGTGATTGGTCAAAAAAAATAAAAAAAAAAAATTAAAAAATTTTAATTTTTTTAAGAAAAAAAAAAAAACATTAACTGATTAATTGAAAAAACCACCCACCAGCCCCAGCCACCCTCCCCACCGCCCGTTCCCGTCGGTCTTGCTGCCGGAATCTCCTGCCCCACAGCGTCGACCGCCTAGACCGCCTCCCCCAGCATCTTGGCCCCCTTCCCCTCTCTTGAACCACCGACCTCCCTTCCAGCTTCACGAAAACCCATTCAAACCAACCATCCCCCAACCCTCGAAAACCCTTTCTCCGCCCTGATCCCGGCTCCCTTCCTCTTCCCCCATTTCGATTCCGCCAGCTCTCCCCTTCCCCCGTCCCGATTCCGGCCTCCCTCCCCTTTGCCCGGCTCGAGTTCGACCGCCCTCACATTTCCCCAGCACGATTTAGGCCTCCATCACTCTTCCTTACCTTGATTTCGGCCGCCTAGACCACCAACAATAGCGACGATGATGACACGAGCTCCAATCTGATGGTTGCTGCAATTTGAAAGGAATGGTGTACTTCGAACAAGTGTATTATTCCGATAGAGAGTTTGGAACTAATTAGAAAGCTGATTATTTAGTGAGGTCAAGTGATCGGCATGCTTAGTTGGAGTCAAAAAAACAAGTCAACGTGCGCATAAGTCTTAGATAAAAATAACTATATAATATAACTATTTAATTTGTCCATGAAGAAAATTAGTAATATCTTATTAGTTTGACTAATTTTATTTAAATGTAATATGAAGTATATATTTCGATAACTAGTATGATGTACATAATTTTATCCGTGATAATAACTCATTGCAAAATGTATAGATGTTTAAAATTTGATGGTAACATTTTATACAGAATCACAATACATTATGCAAAAACTATAACTTGATGTGCTATTATTGCCAACATAAAATTTAGTTTGAGTTTCAAATTAGTAGGTGTATATTGGTTTTTTTACCTTTTTATTTTTCTAGCGTGTGTTTAGTGCTATCCCTAATCCGGAATCTCGGATCTGCCACTGTATACATTTGGTACCAATAAAAATATAGGGTCATGAAGGTTTTTTCTAGGTTTTCTGGTTTGAATGGTGGAAAAAGTTTAGAGGTTTTGCTTCCATAAATTTTTTTTGGAAGAGAAATTGAAATTTTGCATGCTATACTTCACTTTCTGTTTACAAAACATAACTTTGTCAGTTGACCGACATTGAATGCATAAACCACAGTTGAATTTGTTTTTTCATTTTTTATTACTACCTCTGATTCATATTATGTGAAATAACTGAATTTTTAATACTGAATAAACAAATAATATTGGGTTAAATCGAATTCAGTGATTTAGGTAGTACTTTTTTGTTCTAAAAGGTCATTTTATTTTGTAAACATATGTTTACAAAACATATCAAGGTTAGGAATTACAAGTTTTCCATAAGACAATGGTTTAGTGGTTAAAACTTTACTCTTTAAAGACTCAATTAATTGAGAAGAGTGTCATGTGACACTTAAGCTAGTTTATACGTAGTAAAGATGAATACTTTGTATCAAAAGATTATAGTGGCTACACTCATTGTAAAATTGTCTCGAGTTATAATTTAATTAATTTATTTGTTCGTACTCTCTTGTTTAATAATTTGCCTTCCTTCTATATATTGTCGCATCTATATACTAAAACCTCAAGGGAACTACTTTGATGACTCAATTTCTCCTCCTAACTCTCGTTGCCACTCATGAAGTATAGAAGTTGGGACGTGGAAATTACTATAAACGTGGTCGTTCAATTGCATGGTAGCAGCCAAGCTAGCAAGTAAAGTTATAGTGGTGTGCTAGGCTTCAATCTAGACACAATCCATCAAACTCGTTTTTACGTCAACTTCTATCCACCACCCAACATAATTAATGCGAAGTAATTAAGCTTTTAATTTTCTTAAACATGAAACTAATTTTTTTCAATTATAAACAAAACTTGACACGATATATTTCATATACATGTCTTTCCATACCTAGCAAATTGACACATACTCAGTTTTAGGACCCTAAATATCTTATCTTAAATTTGAACTATTTTCTAAATCACTGGATTTGATTTAACCCAATACTATTTGTTTATCTAATTTGGAATAATTCATTTGCAGGGTGGGAATTTTTTATTTTTTATTTTTTAATTTTTATTTTTTTTTATTTTTTTTTTTGACAGGAAGTTCATTAAACAAAATAACAAGATTACAACCCAAAACACATATAAGACAAGGACAACTACATTAAGTGACAATGACCCAAAAAGGACCAATGCGAGCAAGCTTCATACGGGCCAAGTTGCTAGACTTCAAATCAAGAGACGAAGCCGGGCATCGCTTGGAGCCTACACGATCCATCTTGCAGCGTAAAGAAACCTATCATAGCACACGTACCTTACCTAGCATCTAAGGACGAGACTGAGAAATGGTCCTTTGTTGGTGATTCAAGCGAGCCCAAACCCTGAGCCTTGATGGCAAACTTAAAATCGAAATTTTGGTTCTTGTAGATAGACTTCCTACAAACCCTTGAGAAGCAGCCTATTCCATCAGACTAACTTGAAGTGGTGAAGTCATGATCAACTCTTCTAAAACATATAATTTGAAGCATCAACTAGGAAACCACCCCCCCCCCCCCCCCCCTATAGAATTTAAGCAACACATGCACTCCATACCATTCCCATTAGATAACAGATTTGGAATAACCTCCATATCACAAACTCCTTGAATATCCAAAGTAGAGGCAAATAAATTTAGGAATTGGCTTAGCCCTCGAACTCCCCAATGTTTGATTTGCGGAAGAGGCACAATCTTAAAGCCTCTCAACCTCGTGTAATTCATTTAACCTTCCAGGTTCCTCGAATCAGATCACTATTAACTTTGCATCCCTTGCAAAGGTTAAATATGGTAGATAAAAGATTGCCCAACCCCTTAAATGCCAAGACTCTCCTAAATAAGGCTTTGGTATGACCGGATTCAAATCCCAAAACAAACGATCATATAACTTAATTTACTCTATCAAATACTTGTAATTTTTGGGCAGATAATGCAATCATATTGAGATTTAAAGCAAAGGCTGAAGACCAAAACATAGAAGGAAAAAAAAAAAAAGTTTAAATTTAAAGAAAGAAATTTCAACCATAGTTATCTGTAAGCAAAATATATGAAGTATATACAAACGCAAATCTTGTTTGAATCATCTCAATATATAATTCTAAAGTACTTAGTTTTCATAATTGCTGATCAAAGATATGCATTGAAAACATTGAAATTAGTCATCTAATAGAAAAACATCAATTAGCATCTAGTGTGTGGCCTGGGCACGACATTGCATCGGGTTGCTACCTTAATTACACCATGTGAATATATGTATTTAATATTTATGATGTCTTTCTTTTTTTCCCTTTTTAATTTAGACCTTGTTATTGCAATAATATCCATTAATTTTCATGTTTTTAACATGGTTGATAATTAGCTTAAATGGTTACATAAATATCAATAACACAATACTAACATAAACACCAGTAATGACACGTGTCACTTCTTGGTGCTGTATTTTTCCTTCAAAATAGTTTTTATTTTTATTTCTATTTTATTGTAATATATACTTTATATATATATATTTTAATTGTGATTCACTTTCCTAATATATATATATATATATATATATATATATATATATATATATATATATATATATATATATATATATATATATATTTGTGATTAACATATTTTCCATATCTTTTGTTGTACTCCTTCCGTCCCATAATACATGAGACGTTGGATTTTTTTTCACTATTCATGCATTAGGTTTGACTATAATTTTTTATTAACATAAATTTTATCATAAAATATTTTGTTAGATAGGTTTTAATATAAATTTTCATCATATAATTTTTAAAATAATTTCATTAATATTTAATTCTATTAAAATAAAGTCAAACTAGTGCATTGGCATGTGTGCAATGTTTGATTGTGTCTTGTATTATGGGACAATGAGAGTATAAATTATCATATAACTAATATAAAAAGCTAAACTTTTAGCCAGGTGACGAGATAGAGACACTTGACATTCCAACTTTTCGCCAAGTGTCGCGCCACATAGGTGACAATTACTTATTAATATGACACGAAGGATTTATATGAATGTATTTTTTGTAGAATATAGGATAAAAAAAGGTTGGATAGATCTAGCAGGATAAAAAGTTATTTTTGTGTTTTATTTTCAATAAAATTTGAATAGATTTAGTAGAATAAAAAAGTTATACTAGAGTTTTATTTTCAATAAAACTTTTGGTTTAGAATTTTATTTTCAACAAAATACCAGTATTTCTATACAAATGGCGGATCCAAAGAGGTATAAAAGGAAAAAAAAATTAAAAAAAAAAAAAATCAAAGAGACCTGTTATTATATATATATATATATATATATATATATATATATATATATATATATATATATATATATATATATATATATATCGGTCTCTTAAGTCTTAACATGTGCATCCAGCCTTTCCTTAGATGTTTGGAGAAAATGAAAAGAGCGTTCTTTTTTTTATTGTATATTATTACTTCTAATGTTTTTTAGATTGTCAAGTGATTATTAATCCATAAATACCCAAAAACGGACAAGTATGATTGTTAAGTGATTATTAATCCTTTACTAGAAAATTCAAATAACATATATATTTTAGATAAAAAGTTTTATTTTAAAATTCAATCAACAAACCGGGCATCGCACGGGGCACAAAACTAGTTATTATTATATATCTATACTATTCAATCTATAACGTAATATTAAAACAGATACCAGGAATAAACTAACTCTAGAAATGACACGTGTCACTTTCTGGTACTGCTTTTTTCTCTTCTTTTTTTTCACGATGACATCAACTACTTATTATAAAATATACTAAAAATATTCACCAAATCATTCATTTACTAAACAAAATATATATTTGTTACACATATTTTTCATAAAATATTATTCTAATGTCTATTACTATGTATATATATGGGGTATATATTATTCCCTAATCCTTATGTAGTATTTTATTCTTTCAAATCTACAATATAATATATCTGCAGTAATTTTGTAATAAAAAAAAGGATGTGTTTTAGAAATATTTGATTCATACTTTATTATTATTATTATTATTATTATTATTATTATTATTATTATTATTATTATTATTATTATTATTATTATTATTACTCCCTTTGCTTTCTTTTGTGTTATTCATGTATTCTCAATTTAGAAATTTCAAAATGTTTTTCTTATTAGGAAGCGACTTACTAATAGCATAATTTATTTTACAATATCAATCTTATTTGATTTATTTTTAATTTTTAATTATTTATGTATCAAAAGCACGACAAATTTTATTACGTATATGTTTTTTACTATCCCAAATTGTATTAAATACACTGTAGTAATTATTTATGTTACAATCCCATAGTGTTTAATATACAATTTTAAAATACTTAATTATTTAGTTAATAAAATGAAATAGGATATTAATTTATCATTAAAATTTTAAACTTATTTGTCTAATAACTCACTCTTTCATTATATTTCACGTTTCATTTTATTATATACATAAAAAATATACTATGGTTATATATTTTGTCTACATGGGTTATACAAAATATGTTATTTTTGTTTATTAAAAATATAGTTTTGAATTATAAACAATAGTGAAATTACCGTACATGGCACGAGACCTAATCTAGTTCTTCTTATAATTAAGAGATTGGGTGTTCGAATATCTTTATCCCTATGTTTTTATATGAATCAATGATGGTAGCTGCGTGACGTGGCGTAATGATTAAGATTGATTGAGTGGTGATGTGACATAATGAGAGGTTGAGTACGTAACGCGGCGTAATGAAAGGGGATCTACGTGACACATACACGTTCATAAAAACGCCTTTTAAAATATTAGTATTGATTGATGTATTTTGGAACCAAGTTTAATTTAATGTAAGGTACGATTCATGAGTATAAGTGATTACAAAGGTCAGAATATATATATCTTTGTTTTACAATGTTCTCATTGTAAAAAAGTTAAGGTCGGTGATATTACGGAGAATTGCGGGGAAACATCATAATGTTCTGGAGTGTTCCGGAGGTTAAAGTGAGGTACTTGCTATATCATGTGTGCCAACATACAAGTTTAACGACTAATATCTTAAATTATCAATAAGTAAAAAATAATAAATGGTGAATATTAATATAATATTTATCGGGCAATTCAAATTAAACAAGACCTCACATGACAATGTTTTGTTGTAACTAAGCTAATATCACAAAATCTAATCTAATATAATTTGTGAATAGCATATATAGGCAAAAAATCTATAACTATATACTAAAGGCGAATCAGGAATGACACGTGTCATCTCCTAATTAAATATTTTCTCGCCTATTTTTTCAATAATTTTTTTTTATTATTTTTTTTATTTTTTTTGTTTTTCTTTTGGTCAAACCCCAATAATAATAATATTTTCTTTCCATATTAAGGTATTATATAATTAAAATAGTATTTTTAGCCAAGGACTATGTATGATCATTCTATTTTTTTTCCCACCAACTTTATAATTTTTGGCAATAAAGTCTATTTCAATTAGAGAAGAAAATATTTTAATAACATATATAACTGTAGATTCTTTAATTTTCTACTCTTCATATTAATAATATCATAATGTGTCAAAATTTTGTGCAAAAATATTTTCAACTAAGAAAATTATAATAATACAATACTTACTCAATCTTAACTAATCGACAGCCTATTATGTACACCGGGGGTCATTTGCTCATTCAACCAATAAATACATCTAATTCAACATAATAATGTTTAATTTGCAATAATAACCTATAAAAATTTAATCAAACAAATGTTATTATATACATAAAAATTTATATATACTACTCATATATTATGTAATAAAAAAAAATGGTTATTAATTATCACAAAGTAAAATAAAATAAAATCAATCAATCAATATAACATAATACTAAAACAGACACCATGAATGACATGTGTTACTCCATGGTGTTGTTTTTTCCTCCAAAACTATCTCTCCCCATTTAGCACAAACTCTTTACTTTTTGGAATATTTGCATAATACGACTATAATAATATTATCTTTACATAAAATGTATTTATTTTATTTCATGTTCTTAATTCTTCCATACACATTTACCTAAAATAGTATTCTAACTCTTTTTTAATAATAGAAATAGTGAGCCACTGGTTCAGGTACACCGCCGGACATCTTTTAGATGGAGTATCATTAAATTTTGCCCAAAAAGTAATAGTAAAATTGATTCATATAATTGATATTAAAGGAATTACTTTAAAATATCACTTTAATTTTTTTTTGAAATACATCTGATATTTTGTTTCTTAGACTAATGGAGTGTTACATATGACTATATAATAAATGTTGTGTTCGACAACTATATCATATTTTTTCTAGGAAAATGTGAAATATCAATCATTTTTTGTTGTTACGTAATTTAATAAATTAATATCTTAGTAAATACCAACAAAATTATTATCTTTTGCTAAAAACATGTGATTGAGATAATAAATTTATTAAAACATTCAACATTATAAATAAGATGCATAGTAAAAGACACGTCAGACATAGTGACAAGTGATATCTTCTTGTGTATCCTTTTTTTTCGATAATTAGCTATCATCTACAAATAAATTTTTAAGGCAATAAACAAACAATGATCAAATTACAATTACTACATAGCTTCAAACACATATTTATATAATAACAAAGAATGACAATATAATTTAGAGCATCAATTCATAAACAGAAAATGTACTACTAATAATATAGGTCAGTGTTGCCTAATTGTTGATTATTATATTGTTGCCTTTAATAATCCGATCGAGTAGTATTTATTTATATTGAAATTATTTTATTGGATATAAATTAAAGGTGATATATTATTTGTAATTCATATATTTACATGTATGTTGTACTAATAGTTTAACCGTAGATTTTATTCTGTTGTTGATTAATATTTTTCATGTTTATTAAAAGATATTTATAAATAAGTTGTTAGTCATAGAGTCACTAGATTGTATAGTTTTATTGGGAATAATATGCATCATTAATATAATATAATTTATACTACTTTTAAATATTTTCAACACAACCAATTAACAATATTTTTTTTCCTCAATTCTAGTATTAGTAATATTTGGCTTATTATTTTATTTTTCTATATGCATTGCATTTGTTTATTCCACATACATGAGTTGCCTCATTTTTATATTATATCACAATTAATTATGGGAAAAAAATTATTACTACCGTGCATCGCACGGGCACGAATCTAGTATGTCATGAAGCAAAACCAGAAGTGACATATGTGATCTTCTTACTGACAATGTTCCCTCCATTTTTTCTTTCTTTTTTTTTTTTTTTTGGGTCAAATCTTCATTAATTATTACACAACTTAAATTATTTCCCTTGCATTTTTACAGTTATATTGGCTTCCAAATACACTTAAGTATAAAAGGAAAAAAATGATTTGATATATTTTCTATATATATATTATTTACAAGTAGGTGTTCTAGAAATAAATGAACATATATTTTTAGAATAATATTATTATTCAATATTTTTGTATTATTATCATTATTCTATCTTTTAATTTCTCTAACTTCATTATTTGGATTTTGGGCAATGCATTTTATTTCAATAAATAAGAAATTCACTTTTGTAATATATATTACATATTATTGTATATACAATAATTTTCTATTCTTAAAAGGCAAATCAATAAGAATGTGTCAAAAAAAAAAAAAAAAAAAAAAAAGAAGTACGTAGTATATGTCAAAATTTGGTGCAAAAATTTCCCACCATTATATTTCCAACAAATGTAAGAAAAAATAATGTATTCTTAATTAATTAATAAAGTATTGTACGCCGTATTTGTTAAAGTGTGTGAATAAAATATGGATGGAAATATATATGTGTGTATATCACACATGTGTTTCTCTTTATTAAATAGAGCCCTATAGTTCTTAAATTTCTATTAATTATTCATAGAGTGAATCGGCTTAATGCAATAGTTACCCTTCAATCTTTGGTATAAGTATTAAAATCAATTTATCTTACTTCACTTAAAAATTAATTTAGTTTACTGTAAACTATTGTTAAATTAACATTATAATTTATTGTAACATTAATAAAAACCGTGCATTGTACGGGACTTAAAACTAGTATATCAACTAAAACAGAACGAAGGAAGTAGTTTGGGGGTTCGGTGATACTCAATGTTGCAAGAACCGAAGAAGAAATCTTTTAATCTCTGATGGAGAGGTTCTAAGAAATCATTGTCGAGTATGGCCCATGAATGACGGTATCTATGATGATCGTTAATCGTGTCATATATATCAACTTGTTACATTGACTAATCAACTAGTAACGTAGGTCATGACGCATTCTTGTCATGGATCATCCGAGATAGGAAATTCTTAACAATAAATTTTCATTCAACCATGAATTCTCATTCAATAATAAAAGACCATTCCAAAAACGTTTATTAAAACTTACATTCATTTTGTTTTTTACAGGATTATCATATCATATCGTACGTACTTGTCATCACCAATCCAAGGTTTGCTACTGATTACGTACTTTAGCATTTTAAAGTATCTATAAATAGAGATCATTTGTTCAACCTTTCTAAAACATAAAATTAAATAGTGTTGTAGTTTATTTCATACTATAAAAAGAAAAAGTTTTTAAAAAATGGATTATTCAAAGTTGAGGGTTAATACCAAAGTTAAGAACGACAGCTTAGAGTTGGATGAGCCAGTAAGTCCAACTACTGAATACTTTTTGAGTGAGGTGGTAACACTCTACGTTCTTGGTTTTATGGAGCTGGAAATTCCTGTTGATTTTTCAACCATCTTTGCTTTCATCAAGGATGTCTTCGCTAAAGCTCATCCCCGTTTCTCTTCTATTGTGGTAGTTTTTTCTCTTTATCCCCCTTTATCATTCTATTATATTTTACGTCTATAACATGTGACAAATAAATAATGTATTGTACATATATATTCCATCGTTGATATCTTTGATTATTGATATAAATTTCGGAAATATATATTGAGATGATTGTAACAAAGTCTAAATAACTATTTTTCATTCCATATAAAACCAATAAAAATAAAAGGGTGAAAGAGATTGTGTATATGAATAATTTTAAAGTTAAAATGTAATAACAAATGAAAAAAAAAAAAAAGGGATGTTTGCGATGACTAAATATTATAGGTACACTTGTCATTTTGGTGACTAACTTTGTTCATGAATACGTAGTATATCTAATCACATAGTAATAAAAAGTTTCAAAAAAATGTAATAATTTAAACGTATGTGTATTTGGTATATACTATACTTTAATGTCAAATTTATATTGTGTATAAAATTTAATTGTTACAAGTACTAATAAGCAAGGTCTTAAAAAAAAAAAAAACAAATTTATTGTGTATAAAATTTAGTTGTTACAGGACCACTCAAGACTAAATTATCTTTTATAGATTAATGGTAATTTATGGTTAAAGTTTTTAAAGTTTGACCCCAAAAATGACAATGGGGCAAAAATAAAGAGACGGAGGGAGTAGGTAGGTAGCTTATGGACTACTCATAGCTAGGTAGGTAACACTATTCATTTAGTCAACACTAACAAGGAGAAGAAAAAAAAACTAATCTAATGAGTCTAGATTTGAATTAAATTTTGTAATACTATGTTAACTGGCAAACATAACAGTCAAATAAAAGTCATACTCTATATAAAACTAAATTAACTGAATATTGGTTTATATTCTTTAATATGCATGTTAATGCACGATGATTTTAATAATATATTGTACTTGTCAGATTGAAGATCGAAACGGGAAGAAAATGTGGAAGAAAGTAGAAGTGAATGTGGAAGATCATATAAAAGTACCAAATTTCCCAGAAGATTTATCCGCAGAAAGTTATAAGGACCATTATGATGATTACATATCATCTATATCTACTTCACAACTTCCGCAACACAAACCTTTGTGGGAAATTCACATTATCAACAACCCAAAACACATCGATGCAAAAGGAGTTTTCTTATTCAAAGTTCATCATGCAATTGGTGATGGTACTTCTCTCATGGGAGTTTTTCTCTCTTGTGTTAAACGAGTCGATGATCCTACACTACCTTGTACTTTCCCTGCAAAAAGTACTTCGAGTACCCTTCAAAGGAAGATGTCTAACACGAAGCAAATTGTAATGAACATGTTCAATATTTTTCCCAGATTTATAGCTCCTATCATCTATTCATTGTATGATTTTGGACAAGGTGTTGGATCAATATTTATTGAAGATGATCTAACCCCGATAAGGTCGGGAAATGTAGACACGAGTCTTCCAGGTTCTTCTAGAGTTTGCTCAATGACATTTTCTCTCCATGATGTCAAAAGAATCAAGACCCTTCTTGGAGTGGTAAGATAGCTTGTCATAAAATTTTATTCCTTTTTTGATGTTATCTTTTAAATATATATTTATTTACCGCAAATAATTAACACTTTATTTATATAAGTATAACTCCCTATTATGTATTGTCGTTGTGAAATAGACTATAAATGATATCATTGTTGGGATGATCTTTCTTGGAACTCAATTGTACATTCGAGAAAAAGACCCAGGACAACTAAAGGAAAAACAATCGACAGCTTCGATATTTGTCAACGTTAGGAGTATGAAGGGAAATTTTAGCGCAGAAGAGATGCGCCAAGGAAAGACATTTGGAAATAGAATTACAAATATTGAAGTACCATTCCCAAATTTGGAGGATGATGATCTTATAAAGCCACTCCAATTTATCAAGAAAGCACACAATATTATCAAAAGGAAGAGGAATGGTGCACTTGGTCTCTATCTCATGGCTAGCCTGCTTGAGGTTATAAGGACAATTGGAGGCCTTAAGGTTTGTTATATTTTGAGATAGTAAGATTTATATATATTTATATTCTAAAATTAAATTAATTTTTCATAGGGATAGAGGAAGTTATAATGAGAAACATATAGTAACATTTAATGTTTTGCATAATTGACAAACACAAGTTTCAATTGTTGCCAAAAAAACAAACACAAGTCTGAAAGTCAAACTGTAGTAGCGAGCCATAATAAGAAAATAAAAAAAATAAAAAGGTTTCTTATTACAATGTTTAAATAAAATGAATACATACATTATAGAGGTAAAGGGATAACATAAATATTCACCGTTGTAGGCTGCTGCACGAACACTTGAACGAAGATGGAAGAATTGTAGCTTTGCAATCACGAATATGATTGGGCCAACTGACCAAGTTAGCTTTGGAAACCACCCTATCAATGGCTTTTACTTCGTACCAACTGGAATTAATATGGTAAGATAATTTGTCCATCTCTATATTTTGATTACCAAAATTATCTACGAAGTATGTTTTATAGTTTTATTGTTGAACTTTTGGGACAAGATTGACTACTCTACTTATTAATTAATCTCAAAATTTAACATATACTTTCTCGTGATCTTATTGCAGAGTTTAGTAGTGTCTGTGCTGACCTATATGGATAATATAAGACTTGGTTTTGTTGTTGAGAATGGCTTCATTGATCCTCAAAAGTTTATGCCGTGTGTGGAAAAGGCGTTTCAATTAATCTTCGAAGCTACAACAGCTACTTCAAAATTATGAATATGTTTTATATATTTAAGTGTATACGAAGTATATAGAAAACACTCTACTCTATTTAAGTTTTAAATTTTTTCTTTTTTGTACTCAATTGGTTTAAGTTTTTCGTGCTACCCACCAAAAATAAATATGAAAGGGTTCATAAATATAATTAATCGGGAGAAAGTTTGTGTATAAGTAATAATTTACAGCTTTATTATATATATGAATGTAAGTTTTGTAACTTTTTTACTCTTTATTTATAAACCGTATGTTGATTCTTAATACATATTTCTAGAGTACTTCCCTCTTGAGCATTTGATTTAGTTTATGGTCGTACCTAACAAATTTTATCTCGGAGAGAAAAAATGGAAAAGCAAAAAGAAAGAGAAGCTAGCAAATTAAAATCGTGCGCAACAAAGAGCTCCATCTTGATACAATTTTATTGCTTTAAAAAATGTAGATTTTTGTGAATACTTTGATCAGTCAAATGAAAATTAAGATCAATCAAATGAAAATTAAAACAAATAAAATGAGAATATTTTCCTAGTGACCTACTAATAAATGCATGATGCATCTATTTTTGACAATCTTGGACTTGATAAAGAAGAAATAATTCCTCATCTTGTATTTCTCAATTATAAGGAAATTTCAGCCAAAAAACATGCACATGCTACGATTCATAACACTCATTTAGTAATGCATATGAGGAGATAGGAGATGGAGGGATGGTTAGTCCACCAATGTCCCCTCCCCCCCCCCCTCCAAGTGGTTGGGGGTTCGATCCTCATCCCCCCATTCCAGTGATAGGGTGGGGGACCCCTCCGTATCTTACCGGAAAAAAATATAAATAGATAAAAATAAAAATAAATCTAGTCATGCATATTGATGTAGCCTACAAAAACTTAAGATATACTTGATCTATTTTTAAATAATTGACGCGTTCTCTTATACACATAAGAAAATAATGGCAGGGAACTAGGAATCATAAAATAAATGATTCATTCAGAATATAATATAAATTCTTCTCTCTCACGGTTTCTACCTTCTAGGGATCAACTTCCGTACTCCGTTTCTTGAGATGAAATGCCCTAACTACTCCACCTTACAGATGGCAAAAGAACAGTTAAATTACTTCTTTATAGAAATAAGGTATTTTGTTTCATCAATTGAAGTACATCATTCAAATGTTTAACATGCACTCGCTACCAAAGTAGCTAAGGATTTTACACCAATATGTTATCAAGGAAGACAAAGACACATTTTTTTAAGAGAGGATTGAAAATATGGTTCATCCATCCTTGAAAGGAAGTCTAGTAAGCCCAAAAGGAACTCCTAGAAATTCATAGCGCCCATACCCATTCTTTTACATTTTTTCTATTTAGCTCTCTATAATTCGCACACACATCCTCCAAGAACTATCCTTTTGTCCCACTAGTACAACGAGATTGAGAAGCAAATGGGTTTTAGGCATTCAGCTATGTCGAATATATGATACCTTGAGTTATATTAGCATGCCATTCACCCCTGAAGTTTTCAATGACGCCTCTCTGCTTCAAACGATATCTATAGGGTCTTATATTGACTTGATTAGCACCACACTCCAATGGTATCCTATGATCAAACATCCTATAGCAGGATGTAAACATTTATGATCCTCAAAAAAAAAAAAAAAAAAAATAGTCGTAAAAAGTACAATTGAACAGACTATGAATGAAAATTCTACAGTATTCATCCTTAAAATGACTACCACTATACTTAATTTTCATTGGCTGATTTTTGATTTATTGTTTTGATGGTCAAACTTATAAAAATGATTTTTTTTTTCTCCACAAAGTTTCATATGTGGCTGGCAACAACGTTTGGTTATGGTTATTTCGTTAGTGTTATAGGGGTTACGTTGTCATGGGTTACCCGAAAAGTCAATAAGTGTTACAAGAGTTACTCTGTATTGTTATAGGGTTACTTGATTAGAGATTTAGGGGTTACTCGATCCTTTGTTATAGGGTTACCTTGTGCTTTTAAAAGTGATCACACAGTGTGGCCAATCACATAGAAAACGTGCTATTTATTTTTTTTTAAATTCAATTTTTTTTTTTGGTAATTAATTTTTAAAATTTTCAAAAATCCTATTGACCATCTTCTCTGTGTTTCATCAACCCTAAATCTTCCTCTAATCCTCTATTGTTTACTGGTAAATTCGAATATAATCTTATGATTTGCTCATTTACAATCATGTAACTTCGATTTACTTGTATTTTGTTTTATTTTTTTTTTATCTAATCTTTTTAATCGATTTATTCTTGTATATGATTATTTGTGTTTTAACGAAGACTGCAAAAGAAAATCAGTTCCTACTACTTGTGGTGTTAAGAGGCCTCATCGTTTTTTGTAGCTCTTTGGTAATTTTTCTTAATTTTACTAGTTTTATCATTTATAATTTGGATTATTCTATGTTGTTGAATTACTAATAACAAGATAGAACGAGTTGAGTTAAAGTAACTTAATTAAAGACGTTGTTGCCCTCGATGTTTTGATGATAACACAAGTCAAACTTATGATTAGACTTATTTAGGGTAAAAATACCCTGTCTGCGTGGTCCTATAGCATGCCGACACGTGTCAGCCTCAGAGAGATCCTAGGGGATCCAATCCTCTACTAACACGTGGCACTTTAACCCTAAAAGGGAAACTGATCCCCTTCCACTATAAATAGAGGAAAATCCTCATTTATTACACATTTATAAATACACACAAAAATCCTGAGCAATATTAATTGCAGAATTCTCTCGGAATCCGAGAGAAAAACCCTTTACCTTCCACACTTTTATACATCCAGAAACGTTATAACCTGATCGTCGGAGTCGGAACTCCACCCAACTGAAGTTTCCGTGGTTTTGCAGGTACAGACGGTCGACGCGCATTCTTGGAATTGTAACTCTCCCGAGGGACTCCAAAAACCCCAAAACATTTGGCGCCGTCTGTGGGGATAGTACTTCTGAGATGGCATCAGAGTCTGTACCGCCTGTTGAAGGCAAACGGCCTATGGTCGAAACTGAGGTCGACGTGGACCAAGATAGTTGTGACAACTTTGAGGTCGACACCTGCGTGGCCTCAGACGGGTCATTCAGAACGAGGCGCACCCGTTCCAAGGAAACAAGGGAACGGGGCAAATACAAAGCTGGTCCTAGCAGCCCAACCGTCAAGCCGGCGACCCCAGGCGGCGGAGAGTGCTGCCCCCGTAACTAGAGACGACCTCATGAAATTCATGACGAGTTTCAAAGAGGAGATCAAGGACCTAATAAACAAGTCAACTGGCACCATGCAACAAGGGTCAGTCGGCCAAGAAACCTTCTCCCTCCGTGAAGAAGCATGTGAAAGATCGTGTACCTACTCCACACCCTAAACTAAAAGGGGCGGACGGGCCCATGATTGACCTATCCAAACTTCGTTTCCCTGAATCAGGGCGAAGGAAGGCCATCCGACAAGTTCAGCCAGATGGATCAAAAAGGACTTACTCAGATGCCCGGATGTTAATCCAGCAGAAGAGAAGTCAGCAATTGTCTGAGTCAGCCTCAACGTCGACTTACCCAAACAGTTTCCGGAATACTTCAATGAAGTATTCGGAAACAAACAGAAAGAGTCAGTCACGCGGCATGTCCGCACGTACTGGCCCTAAGATTATCCAGCCGGCTCCGTATGTACCCCAACAGCCATATATGTCGTATGGATCACCATACATGCTGTTTCGGGGTTTTTTGATGTGTCCTGCGGGAGAGTTACAATTCCAAGAATGCCCTTCGACGCCTGTGCCTGCAAAATCACGAAGACTCCTGGGGGTAGGAGCTCCGCCTCCGACGATCAAGTTAGTAAAGATACGGGAGGTAGAATGCACGTATTGAAGTTACTTCTCGCGTAATGGGAGAATTCCGCAATTAATATTGCTCGGGGTAGGTGTTTGTCTTTATGAGGAGTATTCAATGTAAGCAATGAATGTTCCGATGCCCATTAATGAGGGTCCTTCCACTACTTATAGTGGGGAAGGGATGGTTCCCCTTTTAGGGTTTAGAGGACACGTGTCAGCAGAGGATTGGAACCCTGCTGACCAACGGCTGGGTGCCACGCGTCACTAGGCCATTGGGCCATGTGTTTAGGGTATTTTTACCCCAAACATTTGCCCCTCACTGGTGCTGACGTGGCAGGGTGCCACGTGGCACCGGTGAATGGTTTTTTTTTTTTTTTTTTTCAGATACTTTTTTGAAGGATGGAAAAGCAGAAGGCGAAGAGTCACGACTCTTCACCCTCCGGGACAAATCCTATAAGCAGGAGGAGATGCCCCCCGAGCTCTCATTTACAAACTTTGCAAAATTTCTGAAAATTTGAGAGCAGCCGGCAATTTAAGAGTTGAGAGCATTCGGAGTTGAAATTTGTTGAGAGCAACTGGTCTACAGACCGTCTGGGTCGTTGCAAGCTAGCTAAAGGTTTTCGCGAGGGTAATCAGAGAAACCCAGCCGAATTTTGAACCGCCTGCGTCTTCGCAAGCATCCCAAAGAATTTCCAGATTTTCTTCTAGGTACCGTCTCTATTCTTTCTAGCTTTTTCATGTTTTTCCGTTTGAGTCTTTTACTCGCACTTTTATTCATTGGTCCCATAAGTAGATGGACCCCTTATACCCATACCCGGAACCTAGCTGTGAACTCAGCCGGTTTATTAGTACGGCTGAGTCTAGAACTGGGTCCGCCGCCTCTGTTCTTTGGGACAACCCTTTTTCAACACCCATATCGACCGACTCTGTGTCTGTGCAGGACACAATGGCCAGAATCCGGTCTACTGCCAGAGATCCCAACTACAGAAGTGGGAGCTCAGATGAGCAGCCGCCTGAGGTCCAAGCTTCAGGCGGAGAAGTAGAGCAAGGAGAGGTAGAGCAGAGAGGCTCACCCGGGGGCACTCCTAGCACCCCGGGTGATAGCATTTTAAATGAGGAGACTGCTCCCCTCAATGAGACCAGAGAGCAGGCAGGCTCTGATAAGGAGGTCTCCAACTCCCCAGCCGGCTCTGATGCCGGTCGCGTTCAAAGTAGCAGTAGCAGCTACTTAACCGAATCTGAGGATAGCGAGGAGGCGGAGAGGCCTTCTTGGGATAATAGGAACGATCCTCTCATGATCGCCGTCTCCTCTAAGGACCGCGACCTCATGCGAGCTGCGCTGCCAGATTTTATCAAACGGCGGCCGCTGGGGGGTGACTACACAATAAAAATCCCATCTGCTCTGGGAACAATATGGTGGGAGGATGAACAACCGAACGCGAACGCTTGGTTCGGGTGCTACGAGGCGGCCTTCTTGGCCGGAGTCCGCTTCCCTCTCCACGACACAATAAAAGCCATACTTAGGGGGTATGGCCTAGGTCTCTGGCAATTAACCCCCAACTCATGGGTAAATATTTTAGGGTATATCGCCGCCTGCGAGATGCAGGGCCTCAACCCCGGCTGGGAGGCGTTTGCCCACATGCATTACTTGAGTAGGAGCCCAGGCGGCTGGAGAGCCTGGTATACCTTGACCACCCAGCCCAAATACCTTATGACCTTGGACAAGCCATCCAAATGGTCGGACTGGAAGCACCGGTTCTACTTGGTTAAGGCCCCAACTACGGTAGAGAACAGAGAATTCCGGATCTACAACCGGAAACCAGAACTCTTGGGAACCAAGTGCCGCCTGCCCCCTGTCCCGGAGGATGACAGAGAGACCATCCTTGACTCCGGGTTTTTTGAATTAGTTCCTGACACCCTCTCATCCGGAGAGATAATAAGGGTACCTAGAAACTGGGTGCCCAAACATGAATTTTTTAGGGACGAATGCTTCTTGTCCGCTTGTGGTCTAAGCAGCATGTTTAAAAAACGTATGTATTCGGAACTCAGCCGGTTTCTTTCGAACCGGATGCTTTTATTTCCTTGTTTATTATTCTAACCGAGTGCCTGCCTTTGCAGAAGAAGCCAAGAAAATGTTGTCCAGTGAGATGACACCGGCTAGGAAGGCTTCCGACATCCGGAAAGCCAATCTCGAGAAAAAACTTGCTGCCCAGGCGGCGAGGAAGGTATAATCGCCTGGTCCTTCTTATTGACTTCAATTTCTCATTATTCCATAACTTATATTTTCTCGTTTTCAGGACGGGAAGCAAATGCCCTGGTCCCTTCAAAAACAAGTCAGGCCACCGCCGACCCAACAAGAATCTGCATCCAAGGTGCAGAAGACAGCCGACCGGCCAACTACCGGCGGCGAATCAATAAAGGTCCCAGGCGGGCCTGGAGCTGCGGATGTGCTTTCTGCCATCCCATTGAGGACCGCAACCGGTCCATCTGAAGGCCGTTCGGGCCACCAAGGTAACTTCAACCTTACATTGCTTGACTTGCCCATGCGGGTCAAGTCTTATTCACAGCCTCGATCTCAGCCGGGGGATTCTCCAACAGCCGGCAATCTATAGGCAGAGCATATGCGACTATCTCACCGTCTGTTTCTGGTGCAGATAATTCTCCCCGCTGGCCGGACGGGGCACAATACGCCCGGGCCATGCTGAGGGCAGTCCCCAGGGACGAGAAGGAGGCGATCCCTGGGATCAACTCCTTTAATGCCGACCGGGTGCTGGTCGACCTGGCCGACGTATGCTCCAACAACCATTCGGTAATTATCTTGACATGCATTTGTTGAATATGCAGTATTAACCGGCTGTATTTTTGCAGGCTATGCTGCGCGTAGAGGGGCTCAAACGAGCTTATACCCGCAAGTCTGAAGAGGTAAGGAGAAGCAAACGGGCTGTTGATGACGCCCATAGTGTTGCTGAATACTCTTTGTACATGCATGGCTTAGAAACTAAATCTATACGCATAGAACAGGCGGAGAAGACCAAGGCCCTCCAACAGCAGATTGATCAACTGAAAAACCAAGTTGACCAACTGCAGGCGTCCCTGGATGACGCCAATGATAAGTTGGAGAAACAGAAAGAGCCCCTCCAACGGCTGAGCAAGGCGGAGACTGAAAATGGCCGCCTTGCCAAAGAGAATGAGCGCCTGATTAAAGAGGCGGCTGCTGCCAATAAGAACTTCAAGGCCACCTTGGAGGCGGAGCAGGACAGGCTCATTGAGGAGAATGAGCATGATTGTGCAAACCGGATGCGACGGGCGTTTTCCCTCATCCACCCGGAGGCGGACTTCACCGCCTGGGAACTCGCCTTCAAATATTCTGATCTTGCCATTCTGGCCGAAGAGGCGAATGAGCCGGGGCCCGGACCCTGTGATACTTGGGTTAGGGAGGAGATTGCGCGAAGGCAGGCGGAGGCTGCTGAAGAGGAAGAAGTTGTTCCTGAAGCCGACGCAGCTGCTCACCCTGATCCTACCCTGAACCAACCGGAAGAGGACCGGTTCACTGTTCGCCTCGAGTAGCAACCACCTCCCGGCCTGCGCGCCTTGCATTATCTTGTAATAGCGCCGGATGAGACGAGCTACTCGGCTGTAATAATTTTTTATTCTGAATATTAACATTTTCACTGGCTGCGCCGGTTTGTACATTTTCATTTTGGATATTAACATTTTCACCGGTTGAGCCGGCTTTTGAATGCACTCTGTTTTTTCACACTTGGCTTTTGAATGCTTTTTATGTTTCTGCGAGGATAACCAAAAGAACCCCGCCGGTAACACTACCGCTTGGGTCTTCGCAAACAGCAAAGAAATTTGCAAGGGTTGCCAAGAGGACCCCACCGGTAACACTGCCGTCTGGGTCTTCGCAAACTAGGCGAAGAAATTTGCAAGGGTTGCCAAGAGGACCCCACCGGTAACACTGCCGTCTGAATTCATCGCAAACTAGACGAAGGAATTTGCAAGGGTTGCCAAGAGGACCCCACCGGTAACACTGCCGTCTGGGTCTTCGCAAACTAGGCGAAGAAATTTGCAAGGGTTGCCAAGAGGACCCCACCGGTAACACTGCCGTCTGGGTCTTCGCAAACTAGGCGAAGAAATTTGCAAGGGTTGCCAAGAGGACCCCACCGGTAACACTGCCGTCTGGGTCTTCGCAAACTAGGCGAAGAAATTTGCAAGGGTTGCCAAGAGGACCCCACCGGTAACACTGCCGTCTGGGTCTTCGCAAACTAGGCGAAGAAATTTGCAAGGGTTGCCAAGAGGACCCCACCGGTAACACTGTCGTCTGGGTCTTCGCAAACTAGGCGAAGAAATTCCGACCCAAAACCAAACCGGATGGCGTCTGGGTAATTGCCCCTGGATAGCGGTCTGGGTCTTTGCAAGCCAGGCTGCTATCCATATGATATAGCACGAATATATACACTAAGTGCCAACATTAGATTCGGGAGCCAGTCGGTTTATACTGAATTACCGGTCGGGACTTCGCAAAAGAATCACGCCAGATTAGGATGTCCATTCACCGGTTGGGCTTTTACAAGCATACCCCTGAATGAATTATGGCCTAGACCAAATGTTTTTAGGCCTTCTCTTAGAGAGTCAGGCGGCGGTACTGAGTACCGGCTGAATTTTGGAAACAGCCTTTAGTGGTACTTCCAAAAAGTGGGCCGGCTGCAAGTTTGGGGGTGCTAGCCTGCCCTTTTTTGGTGCGAGGGATCGTCAGGCGAATTTGTCCGCCTGTGTGATCGCTTAGAACAATTTACCACCCAAATGGGAGATGTTCTCTTCGATGAATTCACCCGTATGGGTGTCACCGGATGCAAAAATTAGTTACTGGTGCCGCTTGTGGTAGGCACAAGACATGGCGGCTGTATACAAAATTGAATATAATTCTCATCATTTGAAAATTTACAAAAGATGTACAATACTTAGAAGTAGTATTTTTTGAGGTTATCTACATTCCAAGTTCTAGGCAACTTTCTTCCGTCTGGAGTTTCCAGGCGGTAAGTGCCGTCTCGTACTTCTTCAAAGATCCGGTAGGGTCCCTCCCAATTTGGGGTTAATTTGCCTTGTTCATTGGCCCTACCGGTTGCCTCCATTTTGCGAAGCACAAAATCTCCTTCTTTCAAAGGTCTTTTACGAACCCGCTTGTTGTAGGCTCTAGTCATACGCAGACGGTAGATCTCATGACGCAAGGCAGCATTCCCCCTTCGCTCTGGAAGAGCGTCTAATGCCAACCGCATGGCTTCCCAGTTAGCCTCCTCATCATATAACATAATGCGTAGAGTAGGCTCATAATGTTCAATGGGAAGAACTGCTTCAGTGCCGTATGTCATGAGAAATGGGGTCTCACCGGTTGCCCCCTTTTCGGTTGTCCGGATAGCCCAAAGGACATGAGGTAATTCCTCTGCCCATAGTCCACCAGCTCTTTCTACTTTCTTCTTTATCCCGTCTGAGATCAACTTGTTAAAAGCCTCAACTTGACCGTTTGCCTGAGGACGGCCAACGGATGCAAAACAATGGGAAATTCCTTGGTCTCCCAACCAGGTCTTCAGGACAGGCGTTTCGAACTGCGATCCGTTGTCGAAAACCATGGACATTGGAACCCGAACCGGGTGATGACGTTTCTCCAGATGAAAGAAATCACGTCTTTCGTTTTAATCCCTTTTACCGCCTCTGCCTCAACCCATTTGGTGAAGTAGTCTACTGCTACAAGAATGTAGCGGCGGCCGCCTGTCGCAGGCGTATAAGGTCCCAAAATGTCCATGCCCCATTTAGCAAACGGAACCGGACTATGGATTGCCGTGAGATCTGTTGCCGGTTGATGTATCAACTTAGCGAATTTTTGGCACTTGTCGCATCTCTTTACTAGATCCATGGCATCCGCTTCAAGAGTGGGCCAGAAGTACCCTTGCCGCCTGGTTCTTCTGGCCAGGGACCTGCCGCCAATATGCGAGGCACAAAACCCCGCATGCAGATCTTCCAAAACTTCTCTCCCCCTATCCGGGGTTACACATTTCAAAAACGGCTGCAGGTATCCCTTCCGGAGGAGTTCCCCTTGATGCATAACAAAACTTGAAGCACGCTTCTTGAGCGCTGATGCTTCTGAAGGGTCATCCGGCAAGGTACCATCCGTCAAAAAAGACCGGATGGGATCCATCCAGGTAGCACTTCTGTCCAGGACTCCAATGGGATCATTCTGAATACTTCGTTTTTCAATGACTTCCCAAAAGACCGTCCTAGGAGCATCACAGGAGGCTGATGATGCCAACTTTGAGAGGGCATCCGCCTGATTGTTTTCAGACCAGGGCACCTGTCGCAGATGAAATTCATCGAAGGACCCAGCCTCCTCTTTGACCGCCTGCAAATATTTGATCATAGCCGGATGGGTGGCTTCGTAGTCACCAAGGTATTGGCTAACGATCAGCTGTGAATCTGAGCAGGCGTCGACCTTTCTTGCACCGGCTGCCTTACACATGCGCATTCCGGCTAGCAGGGCTTCATACTCTGCCTCATTGTTGGAGGCTTGGAACTTAAACCGTAGTGCATATTCAAACTTATCCCCTTCCGGGTAATGACAGATAACACCTGCACCACAACCGTTCACCGTAGAGCTGCCGTCTACAAATAACTTCCAGACCTGATCAGGGTTTTCCGGTTGCACCGGCCTAGTCATCTCGACAATGAAGTCGGCAAACGCCTGACCTTTCACTGCCCGCCTGGGTTCAAAAGTTATCTCAAGGCCTTGTATTTCAACAGCCCACTTGATCATTCTACCGGATGACTCTATAGCAGTCATCGTGCGCTTGAGCGGCTGATCTGTGTATTCCACAACCGGATGTGCCAAAAATAAGGCTTCAACCGCTTGACTGCTACGAATAAGGCCAACCCAAATTTTTCGATCATGGGGTACCGGAGCTCAGCATTTTTAAGGACATGGCTGATGAAGTACACCGGCAGCTGAATGCCGTCTCTCTCAGCGAGGAGAACGGCACTAAGGGCGTGATCAGAGACGGCTAGGTACATGTACAGAACCTCCCGGGGTAGGGGGCTCACTAGCCTTGGCAAAGAATGCAAGTGCTGCTTAAGCCTCTGGAATGCCGCCTCTGCTTCTTCACCCCATTCAAACCTTGACCTCTTCCTGATTGCCTGGAAGAAATAGAGGCACTTGTCACCTGACCGGCTGAGGAACCTCCCCAATGCCGCCAGACAACCGGTCAACTTCTGGACCTCTTTTACAGTGCGGGGAGACTTCATGTCAATTACCGCCTGTATTTTTTCCGGATTAGCTTCGATGCCTCTTTGGTCAATCAAGAATCCGAGAAACTTCCCAGACTCAACACCAAATACGCATTTCTTTGGGTTAAGCATGACCCGGTGCCGCCTGAGTGTGGTGAAGGTTTCTCGCAGGTCTGCTAGGTGATCCGTCTGTAGCTTGGATTTGACTATCATGTCATCGATATACGCCTCTACATTCCTGCCAATCTGGTTGATAAAAACGGTGTTTATCATGCGCTGGAATGTAGCCGGTGCATTCTTCAACCCAAACGGCATCACCGTATAGCAGAATAACCCCTGATCAGTGACGAAAGCCTTCTTCTCCTGATCTTTCTTCCAGAGGGGTATTTGATGGAAGCCGGAATAAGCATCCATAAAGCTCATTAACGCATGGCCGGCTGTTGAGTCGACTAGGCTGTCAATCTTTGGAAGCGGGTAGCTATCTTTTGGGCATGCTTTGTTCAGATCTGTGTAATCCACACACATCCGCCAAGTACCGTTCGGCTTCTTTACTAGAACGACATTTGTCACCCAATCCGGGTAGTAGCATTGCCTAATGAACCCAGCATCCAACAGCTTTTTGACCTCAGCCGCTGCCGCTTGAGATCTTTCTCCACCATGATCCCTCTTTTTCTGCCTAACCGGCTGCTTTTTGGGATCTACGGCTAGCTTGTGGACAGCAAGATCCGGGCTGACGCCTGGCATCTCTTCCACTTCAAAGGCAAAGATGTCTTTGAATTCCTTCAGCAGCTGGAGCAAGCCTTCTCCCAACCGTTCGAAGGCTACCGTCCCGACCTTGACTGTTCTTTCGGGACGGCTGTCATCTAGGATGACATCAAGGCAGTCACCAGCCGGCTGAGGTCGTTGGTCATCTGACCTTTCCCCGGCTAGTGATTGCTATTTCTCCTTTTTGACGGGTGCCAGTTGGTCCGCCTTTCTTTTCTTACCGGCTGCCCTTGGAGCCGGGACTGCTGGGTCGCAGTTATCAATATCTATGGGCTCACCCTTGCCGGCTGCACCCATAGTTGTCTTGACGTCAGAGAGATAGCACTCTCTTGCCGTCTTCTGGTCCCCGCTTAGGGCACCGACTGTACCATCATCCTTTTGAAACTTGACCAGCATGAGGGACGGGATGATGACAGCCTTAGATGCGTTGAGGGTAGGACGGCCAAATATCATGTTGTAGGCGGACAGCTCCTCCACAACCAAAAACCTGACTACCATGTGGCGTCCTTGCCCCTTTTCACCCAGCCGGATCGGAAGATCTATGCTTCCGACCGGATGCACTACTCCACCCCCAAAACCAACTAGTGGGTGAGGAGCCTGGTGCATGGTACCGGATGTGTACTTGAGTTTGGTCAAGCACTGATAACTGATCAAGTCAGACGAGCTCCCGGTGTCTATTAGGATCCGGCCAACCTTCTGGTTGGCAACCTTGCATTCGATGACGATGGGGTCATCATGAGGCCGCCTGACCTTGCCCCGGTCCTTTTCAGAAATAAGGACCTCAGGAAAGATGTCTTTCGACGCCTGGCCCTCATCCACTGAGTTGACCAGCTTCCTGATGTTGTCTTTGGTGCCCCGGATGGTAGGACCCCCTCCGGCAAAACCGCCTGCTATTGTGAAGATGGTCTCTTCATCCGTCTCGGAGTTTACTGGGCCGGTTTTTGCCGCCTGCCCTTTCTTGGCCTGGGTATTACCCTTAGCCTTGGGTAGGTAGGATTTTAGGGCCCCCTCATCTGCCAGACGGTCCAATAGCCGCCTGAGGCTATAGCAGCCATTGGTGTCGTGGCCGACATCCTCGTGGTATTGGCAATACTTGCTCTTGTCCCGTTTATTCACGGGGCTTTTCATTTCAGCCGGTTTGTCGAGAGACATCCGGTCTTTGATTTCCAGGAGGATGGTGGAGCAATCTTTTGCGAACTCGTATTTGGGGACATACGGTTCTGACTTCCGCCTGATCTTCTGGGTCGGCTGTCCTGATCGGTCAGCTGCCCAGACCCCTTTTCTCTTTTCTTCCTTTCTTGCCGGCTGATGCTGTTGTCGGCTCTCTTTTTTGTCAGACTTTTTAGAATCTGACGGCTGCTTGACAGCACAAAGCTCCGTCGCCTGTATATAGGCTTCAGCTTCAATTAACGCCTCTTGGAGGGTAGCAACCCTCTTCCGGACGAGGTCAAACTTAAAGGTCGACCCATCCTTCAGACCTCGAAAGAAGTCTGTATAGGCCACTTCGTCTGATAGTCCTGGAATCTGAATTCTCATCAGATTGAACCGTCTGACGTATGACCGGAGGCCCTCCCGGTCGCCCTGCTGTATTGCCCCTAGGTCGAGGCTAGTCTTTTTGGCAGGAATATTCATTGAGAAATTTGACGTAAACAAGTACGCCAAAGTTCGAAAGATGTTGATGCAACCGGCTGGTAGGTTACCAAACCACCGCTGGGCTATGCCCTTGAGGGTAGCCGGGAAGCATCGACACCAGACGACATCATCTAACCCCTGAAGGTACATGAGGTTAGAGTAGGCCATTAGATGGTCTTCTGGGTTGGTGGTGCCGTCATAGGCCCCCACCAAAACATTCTTGATCTTAGGCGGCTGTGCCGCCTGGGTTATCTCGGGTGAGAACGCCGTTGGCTGTTCCCCCAAATTTAGCAGGCGCAGCTGCCAGTCCGTGGGTTGGTACGGCTGCTGTGCTTGCCCACCGAAAAGACCTGGTGACATAAAAGGGGATCCACCCAACCCATTCGGTGTGCCGAATAGGCCAGGCTGGATCACTTTGGGTCCAGACCGGGCAGAAGCTTCGCCCGTCTGGCTCCCAGGGTTCGTTCCCGTACGCCTGTGTGAGACGTCATGGAAACTGTCCGGGAAGGTCGACGTTGAGGCCGACGCAGACGCCTGACCTCGCTTCTCTTGGAGAAATGTGCGGGCGTCTGAGAATGTTTTCTTGGAGCCATCCGGCTGTACGTGCCGGATGGCCTTTCGCAGCTCCCCTTGAGGAAAACGGAGTCTGCTCGGGTCAAACCTTAGGCCCTCCCCCTCCTTTGGCTTTGGGTGAGGGGTAGGAACTCGTTCTTTGACCGCCTTCTTTCCAGAAGGCTTCTTGGCCGGCTGACCCTTCTTTGGAGTAGCTGACCGGATGAGGCTCTTGATCTCACCCTTGAAACTATTCATGAATGACATGAGTTCGTTTCTTGTAACGGGAGCTGAGCCCTCCACCGTCTGGGTAATTCCAGCCGGTTGCCCGGCTGGGTTGCTGGGAGCAGCTTGGCTGATTTCCCGTTCTCTTTTATCTTTAGCACGAGTGTGCTTCGTTCTGAAGGACCCATCTGGGGCCACATATGTTTCAATTTCATCTCCACTTTCATGGTCCGTCTGGACCTCAGGCTCGACCACAGGCCGTTTGCCCTGATTCGGTGACACAGTATCAGAAGTCATCTTAGAAGTACTCTCCCCACAGACGGCGCCAAATGTTTCGGGGTTTTTTGATGTGTCCTGCGGGAGAGTTACAATTCCAAGAATGCCCTTCGACGCCTGTGCCTGCAAAATCACGAAGACTCCTGGGGGTAGGAGCTCCGCCTCCGACGATCAAGTTAGTAAAGATACGGGAGGTAGAATGCACGTATTGAAGTTACTTCTCGCGTAATGGGAGAATTCCGCAATTAATATTGCTCGGGGTAGGTGTTTGTCTTTATGAGGAGTATTCAATGTAAGCAATGAATGTTCCGATGCCCATTAATGAGGGTCCTTCCACTATTTATAGTGGGGAAGGGATGGTTCCCCTTTTAGGGTTTAGAGGACACGTGTCAGCAGAGGATTGGAACCCTGCTGACCAACGGCTGGGTGCCACGCGTCACTAGGCCATTGGGCCACGTGTTTAGGGTATTTTTACCCCAAACACATGCAGCCGGCCCTCTTTGGGGGTCAGGCGACACAAAATGTCCAGCCAATGGACTGGCAGCTCCGGCTGCTAAACCTTAGGGAACAGCCGTCGGCGTTTTCCAAGGAGATAACCGAGGCGGCTCAGCCGGCCAAGGTTAAGAATGTGTTGGTCGGTACCTATGACGGTACCACCAACCCAGAAGACCACCTAATGGCTTACACCAACCTCATGTACTTACAGGGGTTGGATGACGCCGCCTGGTGCCGTTACTTCCCGGCGACATTGAAGGGCATAGCCCAACGATGGTTTGGCAATCTGCTAGCCAGGTGCATCAACAACTACAAGACGCTTGTATACCTGTTTGCGTCCAACTTCTCTATGAACATCCCTGCCAAAAAGACAAGTCACGACTTGGGGGCTATTCCGCAGGGAGATAGAGAAGGACTAAGGTCCTATGTTAGGCGGTTCAATCTGATGAGAATTCAGATTCAAGGGCTGTCTGACGAGGTTGCCTACACAGACTTCTTCAAGGGTCTGAAGGACGGATCGACCTTTAAGTTCGACCTGGTCAGAAAGAGGGTTGCTACCCTCTAAGAGGCATTGATGGAAGCTGAAGCCTACATATAGGCGACAGAGCTCTGTGCCATCAAGCAGCCATCGGACCCTAAAAAGTCCGACAAAAAAGAGAGCCGGTCTACTCAGCCGGTTAAAAAAGAAGAGAGCAAGAAAATAAAAGAAGTATGCAGGGTGGCGGACCATATTCTAGTCAGCCGTCCCAGAAGAAAAAGAGAGAGTTGAAGCCGTGAGTCCCCAAGTACGAGTTCAACAAGGACTGCTCCTCCATCCTCATGGAGATAAAAGACTAGTTGAACATTGAAAAATCGGCTGCTATGAAAAGTCCCATCAAAAGCCGGGACAAGAGCAAGTATTGTCATTTTCATGATGACATAGGCCATGACACTAATGGCTGTTATAGCCTCATGCGGTTATTGGACCGTCTGGCTGATGAGGGGGCGTTGAAGTCCTATATGCATAAGTCCAAGGTTAACCCCAAAACAAACAAAGGACAGTCGTCCAAGAAGCCTGACGACCTTGCTATAAGCTCTGATACTGATGAAGAGCAGATCTAAAAATGAGTACATAAATGTGTTATCAAGGTCATTTTTTCAATTTTAAATAATAAGTTTTTCAGATATCTCCGAAGAGACTCAAATAATGAATTTGTAATCGATTTGGTTTTCGTAGTTCACATATAGCGGGCAGTTTAGCTGTTTTAGTTTGAAAATTGAGGGCTAACCGATGACTAAATGCCATCCCTGATGTTAGATAGTACAAAGATATTAAACCACCTAAATAAGACAGCATTTATGGTATATTTTCGAGGCATCTACATAGTACAGACTCTAGGCATCTATTAGCTACATAGTTGAGTCAACCTAACTTCTCCTTAACCATGCCAAAAACCTTGCTTTTTCAACGGTTATATGGTTCGGAGTACAACCAATTGTTTGTTGGTGTAGTGGTGATTGGAGCTACACTTGGTAGGGAGGACCGTATGTTCGATCCTCCACAACAACAATTGGAAGGAGATTGGAATCTAACCACCCAGAACTGATCTTTGAATCTGGATTAGCCCAAAAGATAAATCAGGTGGAACACCAAAAAAAAAATATAATACGGAGTACACAAATGCAAAATAATATAATAATGTTGGTAGATGTATTGTACGTTTGTGATATTCTTTGGGATGTATTTAATGCATTGTACAAATTAAAATGACGATAACGTCTACAAAAGCATCACTTTACAACCCGAACATCTTTCCTACAAATGTCTCATAAAAAGTTTTCATAAAATTTAGGAAATTTTAACTTTTACTACTTACTAAAAAATACCATTTTGATTTTTGCTATCTATCTAAAATTTTATTTTATTTTACTACCACCAAAAACACAAAAAAAATAGATTTGGCTACCCCTTAACTATTTTCATTAGGGTTCCGTTAATGGTCAGTCATTAAATTTTTTTCCTTGATTTGCGTGTCGAAAAATGTTTCGTTATGGATTTAAGAGATCATTTTAGCCCTTAAGGATCTGAATTGAGCTCGGACAAAAAAACAACGAAAGTGCCTCGTTTTGCTTGTCAAAAAATGTATCTATTTTCATGCAATTATATTTTTGGCCGCGCAAATTGTTAAGGGTTCAAATTGAACTCGAAATCGACCAAAAAAAATAAAATAAAATAAAAACAACGTAAATGCCTCATTTTGCATGTCTAATCATGTCATGATATATATTTTCAAATTATCAAATTTTAATTTTTTTATAGGTAATTGAAGATATTAATAGTTGAATTTGTGCATTGGGAAACGTGACTAAAGAAACGTGTCAACTAAAAAGAAATGGAGGAAGTATTTGCTAAATATATCTTTAATTGTGTATCAAAAATATATAACAATTATATATTTGAAAAGTACACATTGGAGAAAATCTAATAAGATCTAACGCAGTTTTGTCTTAAGACTTTAATCCACAGCCACATCAGTTATTAGCTTAAATTTAATTATTTTTTTAATTTATAATTATATTAAAACTCCTTAAAACTCAACCAGATTTATCTCTTCATCCCTCAAACTCATTTTTTTTTAATATAAATCAAATTATTAATGTTTTTTAAAAAATAAAAAAATTAAAAAAAAAAGAAAAAATTAATTGAGTGTTAAGTCGAATCTTGAATTTTCAAGACTCCACTTCACAATATTTCTTAAGTGAGGTTGTAACACTTTACGTTCTTGCTTATATGGAGTTGGCAATTCCGGTTGACTTTTCATCCACCCTTGCTTTCCTCAACGAAGTCTTTGTTAATATCCATCCCCGTTTTTCCTCTATCGTGGTAGTCTTTTCTCTCTCTCTCTACGTGATAGGTTAATCAAATATGTTATGAGATAGTTTATTTAGCATTTATTAGTGTAAGTATATAGGAATTATAGTGCAATGGTATAAAAGGCCGCCTCACATTCTCGAGGTGCAAGGTTTGATTCTGACACTGTCAACTAGATTTCCTATAATAGGAGTCTTGTCTGGGGTTCAATTTACCTTACCGTATAAAAAAATTGTCTAGTTGACCTTACTTTGTATAAAAAAAAATGTATATATAGGAGGGTTATAAATCTAAGTTTCCTTGTCATTTGTAAATTAGGTTATTGATAAACAATATGAATGAAAAATCAATGAAGTTGCTAATTATTTTTGTTTCTATAGAATATATAGTATAATATATAATTGTTTTATGTTGTGGTGTGCCTGTTATGCAGCATATAATTTATTCATACTTTTATCTGACACATCACACACAACATTCACACTATACGAATAAACTAGCCCTGCATGCATGTGATGCGTGTATGATTTTTATAATACGTGGAATCAATAATTGAAAAAAAAAAAAAAAAAAACCTATGTTGTATTATGGAATGACTACCCTACCTCTCTTTTAAAAGTACCCTAATTAATGGGTGAAGTAGAACCTTAATATAACCTTTTTTAAAAAAAATTACAAATTTTTAAAATATCTTTAGCAATTTAATGGTATGCCTTTTGTTCGTTGTCAACAAAACTTTTAACTAAAGTTTAATAGTATTAATTAATCATGATAAAGGTTTGAAGAATTAATACAAAAAGGAAATAATCAATGAAAATTTTAATTTCTTTGGTCATGCAATTTGTATTTTTTTAATGAATTGCTAAAACATAATCTCAAATTTTGCTTTGAAATATATATAAATATATATATATATATATTTATATATATATATATATTTATATATATATATATACATATATATATATACCGTTTTTTAAATGGATCTTGCTAACAAGCGCCCCGGGGCATTAGATAAATGATTAATATATTACTTTAAATAGTATTAAGTTCGGAATGCATGAGATAATCACGCGTCGATCGGTGTTATTAATGTTAATTTTATTATAATATTTCCACATTCAGTTCTCTTATCTTACGGCTGGGAGCGCTCGTTAGCTTTTGCCTGAGTAAAAAATTGATTGGAACTTAAATTAGAAATAGATAAAAGAGTCACCAAATGTATGCATGGTAATTGTAGATGCAATTATAAAAGAAAGCGAGATTTATAATTACGTAGTTAGCAGCCAATCAATTACGGATTTATTACGAAAGTAAGCTTAATTGGCAAACAATTTAACAATCTAGACGCGTGGCCAAACTATTTACGAAACTGAGCTTCTGAGGTAAAACGCCGACTCGGTCAGCGTTTTACCTTGGTTATTATTTTTTTTTAAAAAAATTTCGTATTTTGTGAAATACAAATTTAAAAAAAAAAATTGGAAATACTGTAAAACGCTGACCCAGTCAGCGTTTTTATGTATGCGTTACAGGAGAAAAACGCTGACTGAGGCAGCATTTTATACCTAAGCATAAAACGCTGCCTCAGTCAGCGTTTTATCTGCTGGCTGAAGCCAGCAACAGCAGGCCCCCGACAGCAGCCAGTGCAGCCCCCTTCCACATCCACCACCCTCTCCACATCCACCAACACCACCACCCTCCTCCTCCACATGCACCACCACCACCACCCTCCTCCTCCACATGCACCACCACCACCCCCCTCCTCCACATGCACCACCACCACCACCACCACCCTCCTCCTCCACATCCACCACCTCCACCACCCTCCTCCTCCACATCCTCCACCACCACCACCACCCTCCTCCACCACCACCACCCTCCTCCTCCACATCCACCACCCTCCTCCTCCACATCTACCACCACCACCACCCTCCTCCTCCACATCCTCCACCACCACCACCTTCCTCCTCCACATCCTCCACCACCTCCACCACCCTCCTCCTCCACATCCACCACCTCCACCACCCTCCTCCTCCACATCCACCACCACCACCACCCTCCTCCTCCACATCCTCCACCACCACCCTCCTCCTCCACATCCACCACCACCACATCCACAATTTATTTTGAACGAAATGAGTCAAATATGGACAATAAGGAATTTGAAATTCAAACAAGACATAAATTCATTCAAATAATTATTAAAATAATAATGTAATGTAAGTGTTATGTACAACAAACTAGAGAAGGTCATTACAGCAAATAAATCAGATAATTCTATCCTATTCTGACTCATCAATTTGGTGTAACGGCTCTCTATCCTGTATGTCCACTCTCGGCCTTTGACGACGGCTGTAGTGACGGAGTGTGGTAAATGGGTTCGGGCGTACTGGCGGAGTCAGCTGGCTGGACGATGGGTCATCAAGATGACGTAGGGGCGTGGAACTGCGAATGTCGTACTCCTCTACGCCCATGTTTGACGCAGGATCACCCCCACAGCTACTCTGGCCAGCCTCGAACTGTGAGTGACTAGAGTGGCCGCCATGATCGTCCCGGGGGTGGACGAGATAGACGTGACCATATCTCTGCAAGGTAGCCATGCCCATATCTCGAACCCGCTCGACCTGTGCTCTGGGCGGCTCAGGTATGCCTGGAAGGACGTCCGACAGTGCGTCAACCATCGCCGTCATATCCAACGCATGCATTAATTATGGATGAGTTAGTTAAATGATATACAAATATAAAATTGATAAAAATAAGTTAATCAAATACACTTACATATCCCCTGATCACGTCAAAGGATGGATGGTAATGTGCGGATGCCGGTGTGTAGCTGGGGTTGATGAAACGTCGTGTAATCCGCATGTACCACTCCATGTATGGATCGTATGGATCCATAACGCCGTGGATGGGGTCACCAGTGACGACGAACTCTAACTGTCGATGCCACAAGTCAATGTACTGGGCATGCTCCGTCCGCGAGTTCCTGTCGCTCTTTCCCCGACGGTCAATGCGGTGCAGTTGGGCACTAGTGTCATACTGCTGGGGGACAGTCTGGCGTAGTCCAAACTGTCGCATGACTCGATCCAGTAGGTGACCCTCGACGACCTCAAAACAGATCAGGGGGACCCTAGAACGCCACTGCGCCTGATGATCTAGCAGATGTGGAGGCATGGCAGCAACTAAATCAGCTTCATACGGGTCCCATGTCATTTGCGATAACACATACAAAGTATTATAATAAACAGGTTAGTGCATATTAAATATGTTAAGAGTATACATAATAAATAACTGTTTACTAAATAAATTAAAGTTTTCACCTGATCCTCGGTGAGTCGATCAAGGGCAGCCTTGAACATATCTCTCATGTCGTTTCTTCGCACGTGAGTCTTCAAGTTAGAAGCCAAGTGCCGAACACAAAACCTGTGATAGGCTCGTGGCTCGGTGAATCCAACATTAGGGTCATTCATTGCTGCAATGATCCCAGCATGTTGATCAGATATAACACAGAGGCCATCTCGTTGAGTGACATGAACCCGAATGCAGCCCAGAAACCAAGACCAGCTGGAAATGTTTTCCCCTTCGACTAACGCAAATGCAAGCGGAAATACTTGGAAGTTTGCATCCACACTTGTAGCAACCAACAATGTTCCTTTAAATTTCCCGTACAAATGCGTCCCATCGATACAGATGATAGACATACAATGTTTAAAACCTTTAACACAAGGGCCGAAGGCCCAAAATACTCGTTCAAACACTTCCATGTTGCTGTAATAAGCACCGTCTACCAGAGCTTTGTGTTTCCATACAACAACGGTTCCCGGGTCTGACTGTTTGAGTGCTTCCATGAAGTGCGGAAGTCGGCCATAAGAACTCTCCCAATCTCCAAATACTTCAGCTATGGCTTTCTCCCTAGCATACCATGCTCTTCGATAAGTAACGTCGAACTGAAAATGCTTGGATATGAGTTCCTGTATAAATTCAACTTTCAAGCATGGATCTTTCTGCACAAAAGACTTCACAAAATCGGAAATTATGGATGAATCCAAGTGTGCATGATCTGTAGATAACACTTCAGTGACACAGGTGTCCCGGTGCGGGCCTTTGTATGTGACTATGGTAAAGCCGTCTGAGTGCTCACTTTTTTTTGTGCCTCGTAGCGACCAACCAAAATTCTTCTTGCACCGCAGATAAAGGACCTTCTCATTCGAGGTCACTGTGGTGTAGAATTGGTTCCTTTGTATAGAATACTTCTTCACCATTTCCTGAAGCAGTTCCTTAGATTCAAAGAACATACCCTTCTCAAACTCCCCCCCCCCCCGATCACAAATGTTGTATGACTACCTGATTCGGCCCAATATTGATCAACCTCATAATTCTCATTTACTTGACTTAACCAAGGAATAGGAGTTCTAACCATGGCCTCCCCACCTTCCATGTCTGTAGAATCAACATCCATGTTATCCAGTTCATGTTCCTCCTCTTCGCTCTCAGCCTCATCATTTGTTTCCCGGAGCCCATCATACAGAGACAACTCGTTATTCACCATATGTTGTAGATTTTCAAGATGATTCACCAATGGTTGAGACGGTGATGTATGATCATCATGTTGCGTAGGTGAATAACTTTGGAGTTGCATGGGAGAAGATATAACTGTGTTCGATGTTGAAGGCCCAGATTGGCCAAACATTGTCGTAGATGTTCCACCATATACAGGTGAAGCTATATGTGAACTCAACGGCATCTGGAACCGATCGTCATGAAGCAGTCTGCTGAAGGACCCCATCCCATATTCAGTTGATGGAATGTCTTGTGAGGGCATTCGGAAGGACTCTGTGTAACCGGAAAAATAGGTAGCTTGTTGAACTGGTCGAGTACTTTGTTGCGTACACATAGACACTATTTCTACATATATCTCATGTGGATAACCCCTCATTAAAACAGCGCTCATCAAAGCTTTCAAATGTCTATCGTTAGAACAAGGTAACACTTGAACCGCATTATTAGTCTCAAACCTCATTTGAATGTTAAGTTGTACATTCATTGGGTTTAAGCCAATAATGCTATGAACCTCGTTCATCAGATTGTTGAAAGTCATGTCCAGTCCAAGTGGCAATGGTTCCATATTTCCACCACTATACTGGACATTCGGTCCATCAGACACAAATTCACCCCCCCATCGGCATAACAAAGCTGCGTTTTGTGCAGCCATATTCTATACAACAACCAAAAACACATCTTAATTGCATGCAATCTCCACCAATTCGCACAATAACAACCAAGATATTCATACTATAAACATAATTAACCATCATTGTTCCAATTCACATTACAACCACAACAAAGTACACAACGAACATATTCACACTATAACAACCAACATATTCTACATAACAAAATTTTCGTAATTAAACAACAATGTAGGCTACTTTATCAAACTAAAACAACAATTTCATCAACATTATCAACAATTTCATCAACATTTTCAACAATTTTATCAAACATTTCCACAATTTCATCATAAACTTTCTTACTAAACTAACATCAATTTAGGGCTTTTATACTAGATAATTATCAAATTACAACAAACCAACTTAGAATTATCAACATAATTGTCAATTTACATCAAACTAACTTAGAATAATCAACAACATTATCAAATTAAAACAATGTAGTATATAATTATCAAACTAACCTAGGTTTTTAAATTTTAAAAACAAATAAGTGAGAAGTACTAACAATGTGATTATAAAGAAGAGGAGAGGCGCGGCGGCAGCAGGCAATAGGTGGCGGCGACGGCGGCAGGCAGCAGGCGGCGGCGGCGACGGCAGAGCTTTGAGGAAGATAGGCTTGCGTGAGGAAGAGTGAGTTTGAGTTTTTAGTTTTGAGGAAGAGTGATTGCGCGAAAAATATACCAGGCAAAACCGCTGACTAAGGCAGCGTGTTTCTAGTATTAATGAAACGCTACCTCAGTCAGCGTTTTAAGGCCTGTTATACCCTGAGACAAAAACGTTGCCTGAGGCAGCGTTTATATGTATTTCCATATTTATTTTTTTAAAAAATTTGTATTTCACTAAATAAGAAATTTTAAAAAAAAATAATAACAAAGGTAAAACGCTGACCGAGGCAGCGTTTTACCTCAAAAGCTCAATTTCGTAAATAGTTTGGCCACGCGTCTATATTCGTAAATAGTTTGCTAATAGAGCTCAGTTTCGTAAAAAATCCATCCATTACAAGTTTACAACCAATAATAATTGACAATATTCTGCAAAGTAAATGTGTAACATGAACGCACATTCTAGAATCAGAGAGATAGAACGAGAGAAATTGTTTTGAGTGATTAAGATAGGGGAGGTAGTTGAGTTTATATGGCACATAATGCTACTTTTTTTTAGTAAAAAAAAGAATGTTACTTATTTTTGTCTTTTGTGATTTGATTGATGAGGCATCCTAGGTTTATAAATGTTATATCTAAATATTAATAAATCATAATTATTGTAACAATAAATCAACCATTGTGCTTCTAAATTGGGAATATTAACTTAATTATGCTTGAACTATATGGGGCATTTTCTACTAATTTAATTAAATATTAGTACTCCCTCCGTCCCCAAAACTTCGATCCTTATGGCCTAATTTTAGTCCCAAAATATTCATCCCATTTGCATTTTTAATACCCTTTAATTTGCAATAATATTTGTGCAAAATTAGCTTCCCCATGCAAATTTTGCTTTTTCTATATACTTTTATTACTTTCTTTCTCTACTTTTTTGCAATTCCAATGTAAATTTCCCTTTTCAATGTACTTTTCTTAGTTTTCCCATACACTCTTACACTTCCAATTTAACTTCTTAATACCCGCGAAATCAACCCAAAAGGGTCGAAGTTTCGGAGACGGAGGGAGTATAATTTTTTATTATAAGATCGCATCTATATTTTCATATATGCTTTATTTTTCAAAAATTGTCTTATACGGATCCAAATCTTTGGTAATTTTAGTCTAAGTTAGCATTAAATTTTTTTTGTCCTTGATTTATGTCATTTTCCGTTCAAATTTTATGTCAAATAAACTGAAAAAATTATATCAAGCTATTAACATATTGTACTTTGTTCTTCGTATTTTCTAGGGTTAATCTAACATTGTGTTATTGTTTTCTCTCAAAATAAGATTTAAAAATATAAAATTTGCTGTCAAATTTTATTTAAATTTAGAAGGACAAAGTAAGAAAATTAATATTTTGAACACTAAATTACTTAATAGTAATAAGTAAGTGATAATTACATATAAAGTTGATTTTGGATTGGTTGGCATATTTATGTACATGATTTTTGCTTATTAATGTTTTAACCAATTTTAATATAGACTTGAGGGGTGATTAAGTCTTTTTAGGTGGACACCATACACAACACTATCTCCCTCTTTACTTACTCCCCAATAAATGAGTAATCAATGACATTGTTGTTAATGATATGAGTTTTATTCATCATATTTTAACTTTTTTCCCCAATAAAATAAGCTCAAACAACTTAGCAAAAAGATAAAAATAATAATAATAATAATAATAATAATAATAATAATAATAATAATAATAATAATAATAATAATAATAATTTCATAACAATTTTCTATATGATCTATTTCGATTTAATCTTAATTTTTGACATGATTTGATTTGAACTTATTTAATTTGTTTCTGATCTGATTTGAAGTGAGATATCTTTTTTTATTGAACTTATTTTTCGTGAATTCTGAAATAAGTAATAAAATTTCAAATTAAGATGAACTAAACATATTCTTGTTTTCTATCTTAATAATTTTATTAAGATACTTAGCAAGATGGTTATTGGTTTTTTTTTTTTGGGGGGGGTAAAGAATATCTCTATTTTTGGAAATTTTGGGGAACTAATAGAGATCTTTTTTAAAAGGAAGTCTCTATTTATCTCCTTGATAAACAAATTTTGTTTATCAATTGGCAAAATTGTAAATAAAATAACAATTTTGTTTAATCATATGACATTTTGGTAAGTAAATCAATAATTGTGGGGTCCATCTATAACAAAAAGTTGTTGATTGACTTACATTTTTGTCATTTGCTAAACATATTTTCTTTATCAAGGAGATAAACTTGTATTTTCTACTTTTTTAATTTTGTAAGAACAAAATATTGGTTCATTGATTTAGGAAAATTCCACATGGTTAGTCATTAAGTGATGAATAATAGAGGTTAGTTAATTAGCCATTTAATTTCGGGTTAGCTACTTATGGCATTTAATAAGCACAACCTAATTACATATGCATTAATAGAGGGTCATTAGTTAAGAAAATGACATAAAATAATACTCCCTTCGTTTCTATTTGTTAGGGCCTGTTCCGATTACTGAAAATAATTTAACTGAACTGAATTGATTGGGGCTGAATTGAACTGAATTGGACTTAATAGAGCTGAAATGCATTGTTTATGAGAGAAGGAAATAGGAACTGAACTGAACTAGAATTAAGCTGAACACAACAGGCCCTTAGTCCCATATAATATTTTGGGCGTTTCAAAAAGATCTACCCATATTGAATGTATTCCATTTTTAACTTAGTTTTTATTTCCTATTTTATACATATTAAATTTTGATTGGTTAAATTAACTGATTGTTGATTGATGACATGGTTCTAAGTAAGGAAATACCTCCCTTGAATTATGCAATTATGGCTAATGCTTTCCTTAAAAAAATCAAAAATTTAAATAAGGTAAAACTAATTATGAACTATTTTTGTACTTTAATGTTAAATTCCAAATATTCTTCTTTTCTTATTTTATGTGATTGATTCCAAGTAGGACTGTCATATGGAAACGGAGGGATATCAACCAACGAACCAAGTAGGATTATCAAAAATATGAGGCAATCATGTAGAATTTTCTCATTTTTATCATTTTAGAGTTTCTTAAGATACACAATATCTTTATTTGCTGTCAAAAAAAGTAAACACACACGCACACGCACGCACACGCGCGCACACACATATATATACGCACACACTAATTTAGCGTGTATTGAATATGAAGCAACCATGTAGAATTTCTTCATTTTAGTTGTTACAGCCTTGGAACTATATTTTTAAAAATATACTTCATATATTCTTCTCAATACAACTCATGTTCTTTTAACTAGCTTTTGAATAAAAAAAATGAACATGTATTTTGGGTTATGAACTACAAGTTCACTGGGTTTGGACGTGGAGATTAGACATGTTTGCTGCATTTAAATTACATGTTATTTAATTAATTAGCTATTTTATGGGTTCAAGCGTATATGTTCATTTGATTTGCCTCTTGTTTTTAAAGGGTTCATGCATGTTTATTTGTTTTAGACATGATGCTATTTGAATTTAACCTTTATGTCATCGAGTGTGGGTGCATAAACCAATAATTGCATTTACATACGTAAATAAATGTTGCTAAACTTGTTAAGCATGAAATTAACAGATTGAAGGGAGGAAAGGGAGGAAAGTATGGAAGAAAGTGGAAGTAAATGTGCAAGATCATATTAAAGTTCCAAATTTCCCAGAAGAATTATCAGCAGAAAGCTATAGTAAATATTTTGATGATTATGTATCAAGTATAGCTACTTCTCAACTTCCACAACACAAACCCTTGTGGGAACTTCACATTATCAACAACCCAAAACACATTAATGCAGCAGGACTTTTCTTATTCAAAGTTCACCATGCGATTGGTGATGGTACTTCCTTCATGGTAGGTATTCTCTCTTGCTTTAAAAGAGTCGATGATCCTTCTCTTCCTGTCACATATCCTTTAAAAACTACAAGTTAATGTTAGGAGTATGAAGGGAAATTTGAGCTTAAAAGAAATGCGCAAAGGAAAGACCTGGGGAAATAGAATTGCAAATATTGAAGTACCACTCCCAAATTTGGAGGATGATGATCTTACAAAACCTCTCCAATTTATCAAGAAAGCTCACAAAATAATCAAAAGGAAGAGAAATGGTCTATTTGGACTCTATCTCATGGATGGCCTGCTTAAGGTTGTAAGGACATTTGGAGGCCTTCAGGTTTGTTTATTATGCATGTACTCCAATCTATGCAATGCAATGCACAAGAGCACTACTTCCTCTATTTTTAAATGTTTGTCTTATATGATATTTACACGGATTTTCAATGCAATTTTGGAAACTAAAATTCAAGATAAATCTAATTAATAAAATCTCACATGATTGTATTTTGAGATTTAGATAAATCATTAAATTACTCTATTCCATTTTCATTAATCTCTCAAGATTTCAAATGAGACAAACAAATGAAAACGAATGAAATAGTATATGCCTTAAAATGAGAAGGATGATAAGAATTAAGAATTTTATATATTAGTTTTTTTTTTTTCTTTGTTTTTTTTACTTCAATATGATAAACAAATTTATTTTTTTTTTTTAAAAAAAATATTAAAGTTTCTCATAATTTTGAACACTCGCACATTACCTTAACACATCATGTTCACTTTGGTAGGCTGCTGCTCGAACATTTGAGCGAAAGTGGAAGAATTGTAGCTTTGCAATCACGAATATGATTGGACCAACCGAGCAAGTCAGTTTCGCAAACCACCCTGTCAATGGCTTTTACTTCGTCCCAACTGGAATAGATTTGGTAAGCTGATCTATGCATAATGCATTCCCTCTATTCCATCACAAAAATCACACACATAAACATTCTTGAGATCAATCTTGTCAGGGCGAGGTTGGCGTTATTCATTAGTCTTAAAGAATAATTTAACATTCTCGATTGATTGTGATCTTATTGCAGAGTTTAGTCGTGTCCGTGTTGAGCTATATGGAAAATTTAAGGCTTGGATTCGTAATTGAGAATGGCTTCATCGATCACCAAAGACTGATAGCTTGTGTGGAAAAGGCCTTCCAGTTGATTTACGAAGCTGCTACTTAATGACTGCTTCAAAGTTTGCCACTTAGTGAAGAATTTGACTACTAGATAGTGAAAATATATAAACGTTCTATTATTAAGTTTGTAGAATTTGCCACTCATATGATCATTTGAAGATTTTCATTATTGTGCTTACATAGTAGATAAGTGTAAGGTTTATGTATAATTAAATTCTTGGAAATCTTGTAGTCAAATTCTTAAGACAACATCAATTGAAAGATTTAAGTTGTTTTTTTAAAAAAAAAAAACAAAGAAAAGAAAAATTCATTAATGAATCCATTTTTTTTTATGATTGTTAAATTCTAAAGGCCATTACAATTATACAGAGTACAATATAGCCTAAAGGCCATTACAACACAAAGAAGACATTAGAGGATTACCTGTTACAGACCAACTTCTGCCATTTACAACATTAGATAGGCGCTTGTCATAGTAATCTTCATTGCTAAGTTGACAAATATCATATCCCATGAGAACCTGTCATTGCTTACTTCAGCATCTGAAGTAAGTTATTTCCCCAATTCTTGAGATCAAGACTCACTTTAAAGTAGACTTACTGATGTACTGCAATAGGGCCCAGCAAGAGTCAGAGCCTCTTTCATTTTAATGGACTCACAATCGGTCCTCTGTCGGTTGACATGAGCAGAGAACACCTCCCTGAATAGAGGTATCTGAATTTGCTGTGCCATGAAGTCCAGTGAGTTGCAGTTTAAGAGTTGAATGGTTTCCTGTTCGATCAAGACAGTGATACACTTGGCTGCATCTACTGAAGTGACTATTTCCAGCTCCTATTAGGCTGATAGTCTCTTTATCTCGAGGTAGGCAGAAGTAAATGGCAAATTGGTACTCAAGTAGTAACATATCTGAAAAATCATCCCAATTCTTAATCAGAGCTCCATCCAAGTCTCATCGAATTTATTATCTTTTAGTCCCTGCATCACTGGGGCGAAAGTATCAGACAGCTTCTGAAATCTTTCTCCGATATCATAACAGCTATACCACGCAATGAGGACTTCCTGGTGTTGCTATCTGTGGTGGAAGCAAGGTCAGGGATGATTTGTTTGAGTGTGCTGTAGCCCAACCTCTCAAGATTCTCTAGCTTACCAAGGTTATCATAGTTCTCACTGAAGCAAAGAGATGCAGAATTCAGAGTTAACTTTAGTTTGGCATTGTCCCACTTGAACTCAAGCAGTTAAAAGCTCCATCCATCCTGTAGCCAATAATGAAGAGGACCTAGAAGTCATGCCGTCTTATTTTCAGAGTCAGAACTCGTTCTATTTTTATTGCATCTTTTGCTCATAATTCAATGTCCATATATTGTGTTTCTTTCATAGTTCAAGGTGGCTGTGGAAGGACAGGGCGGCCCTGAGAAAACCAATTCGGATCCTTTGCCCAGTCTCATACTTGTTGGATGAATACCATGAAATTGTCAATTCATATGTTGAATGTGATCATCTGTGTCAAACCCCTGTAAGAAGGAAGTATATATAAGAACAATGGAAAACATATTTACGTTTTGCAACCAAATAATCTTCTTCCCTAATCCCTAATACCTTATTAAAAAAAAAAAAAAAAAAAGTCACCAAGGGATAAAAGATTTCCTACATAAAGCAGGTCTTAATTATTAAATTGGTTGTGCGTAAATCACAAGCATGCATGAGCTTTATTCATCAGGTTAACAGCATTAATTGGTGTTACATTTTACAAATTGAATTCAACAGATGCTATTCAACTTATTTTTCCCATTTTCTCATGAAATATTTAGGCAAGTGTTTCAAGGTGGCTTGTTACTCAAAAGCCTAGGTATTTGGTCATGAAATAGCCTTCTAAATGACAAGGTGTGTGGAATTTACACATTACAACTGGATAGGAGTGCAAAAACAAGCCTAAACTCATGTCCAAATATGGTTTCACACGTTACTCAAAATATTAGTTTCAGTCGTGTACACTTGTTGGAACTCAGGAGTCTGACATGGGCTTGGACACCTTGAAATTTTATAAGATATGATCCAGTTTGAGACATGGACACAAGGACATTTACTTGTGTCGACACCAGTAGGCTTTCAGCACACTTGACCATGGGTTAAAGCGTACATCTTGTTGACATTAGTAGTTTCCGCCACCATTTTTTGATGTTCACAGCAGAGTCAGTGCCCCAGGATCCCCAGGCAGTGAGATCCCAGTGATAGGTGTTGAGAAAGAATAAACAATGAGGGTAATGTGTGAAAATAGATGAAAAGAAAGGGTTGTTTACTTGTTTTAGTAATTTCAGCTTGACATTTAGTGACTCAAAGAATCCAGCAAATTGTTTGAAGAGATCAGCATTTCTAGCTATATGTTCATGACATTTGGAAGGAAAGAAATTATATTCTTAAGAGACCAATATTTTCCACGGTAGACTGATTTTCCTATAACTATTTCTATCAATAATGCAACTACAGTACAAGTTCATATAAATTATATGCACTGCGGAATATACTATGTTCAATCTAGGTGCATAATACAGAAAGAAGTGAAACATAACTTATCTGAATGGAAGACAGCTCCACATAACCCAGACACCATACCAAGGGAACACTTTAAGTCGAACGCAAATTATTACACCAGTCGGTTCTTTCCAGGATTAACACAGCTTTGACCAAGTCAAGTCTATTCAAAATCAGTTGGAGTGGAGTGATTGAAACAATGCGCAGTTCTGAAAACCTGTAGACAATAAAATCACAATATATTAGGGATGGCTTCAAGAACCTATAGTCAAGATCTTGACCAGTACCGCAGAAACAAATGAATATGGGAATGCAGTCACAAAATTTCAGCATATGCAGCACAATACATCAAGTTGCACAGAAATATAAACATGAGTACAGTTTAAATTAAAACATATAAGCAACACAAACTGAAACTGAAGATCAGTAACTAATGTACTTCACAGTAATTGGACAAAGGCTTGTTTTGCAGTTTGTTAGTTTTTGGAAGTTGGCTTGCTTGACCAGCTGTTAGTATAGCTATATATATTCTTTTAGTCAGCTGGTAGCTTTAGCTATTAATTTTGATGTTTGACGAAGTCATCTATTATATGTTAGCCGATTAACACTTTATAATTAATACACAAAAGAATTTACTTTTTTACAGCATATCCAACCAGCTACCAAACAATGCCAAACTAGAATTTCTATATATTAGGTTGAAACACCATAACTGTACCTGCCTCCCCCTTTGAGAAATAAGTGCATCCAGAGAGGGATACACCTGCAATTCTTCTTGTGTTGAACACATATACAATATATATTAAAAGGGAAATGCTGCAGCAGCAGAACAACTAGAATCCTATTATCTTAACACAGCCCCTACCACCAGCAGGGCTTACAAAATTTAAGCTGTACGCAGACTTGCCCCTATGGCTATAAACATTCAAATACAACTTAGCGATTGCTCTTTCAGACTGCCATGAATTAATAGTTAAAATTTAATTGCACATTGCAGGGTATGTCAAAAACCAAAACTACCAAATTCATATAGAAGTGAGGAGCATAAGCAATAATTTACCACTCATCATGAATAACGAATTTCAGTACAGCATTTCAGCACCAAATAAAGCATGATCATGAAAAGTTCAAACAACTTCTGTACCTACTTGAAAAGGTGCACTAGAATGTACAGACTAAGTTCAGTTCACCAAAGCGCTGCAGAAATCAAAAACGGTCTTCCCATTGATTTCTTATCATCTTTAGTGGGTCCTCCACAGCGAATTCTCAGACTATGGTAGTGAACTCTATCTTTCTGAAGAATGAATTCATCTGCTTCTAATGCAACAGAGGCCACTTCCATATATTTTCACAACATACACGGAGTTCAAAAGTTTTTAAGAGTATAATCCTTGCTCTTTTGCGCCATAACAAGTTTACCAACGAATATAACCATGTATACACTAATTGTGGACAGAAGATGGGGAGCTCAAGCAGAAAAATTAGGATACATACAACATGGAGTCTGCAATTCAAATTCAATGTACCCCAATCTCATAATTTTGTAAGGATATGACTCTTTGTATAAATAAAATGGGAAATAAAAAGAAAACAGATGAAGCCAGCATTATCTGTGTGGTATAGAAACCATGAATCTATCTTCAGATCATATCCAAATAGCCCATGCTTAAAAAATTATGCTCCAAACCAATGGATGACATGCCTGAACATTAGCAAAACAGCATAGAAACTTCACAGAGAAATCTCTACTTTAAAGCAGTAAGCAAAGGGCTCACTCCAACCAGCATAGAAAATCATGCTCAGAGAGGGGAAAGAAGGACTGAAAAACAATTAATAAGCACAATCAGCAATCAAATGAGATGACAGCAGAATCAATGTGTACCAACCTGAAGAGTTTCAAGTCTACAGTCAACAGCTTTTAACAAGGAGACAATTAAGTTGAGTTTTCAAGCTCTAAAAGAATAAAAGTGCATCAATGTTTCAATGCAGGTTAGCAAAGCTTTTCCATTATAATGCCATTGCAGAATGCCAATATACAGGATATACAAAGGTGATTTTTCAGGTTCTAGGTACATCTTTCAATAAAAACAGGGTCGAAAAGTGGAAAAGCAAGACAATAATATTTAATCCTGGATATAAAAAGGTAATATTTCAAATTCTACTGTTTTATGTACACCTTCCGATAAAAAACAGCATCAAGAATAAAAATGCAATAAAATAACATCTAATCCCAACAATAAAACCTGTAAATTCCCTGAAGCTGGGAACAGCATTCCTTTGGTGACTTCATCAATATACCAAGATGCTGGCAGAGCATATCCCAAAAGAAAGCTCAAGTACAAAATAGTATGTTATGCCCCAAGCTATCTGCTCTCATTTTCAATCAAATTATGAATATTAAGATTTCAAATCATACCAGCAATCAGTATATCAAGAATGTTATGCACAGAATATGTTCAAGAACAGCAAGGAAAGACAGACAACATGTGACATGATGGAACCATAGCTAATAGATTGAAGGCTTGTGTCTGACACATTGGTCAGCAAGCATCCTTCTGAAAAGTCCTCTTCTACGCTTATCATGACAACAGAAGTCTGAGAGAGGACCGATCTTCATCCATGCCTGTCTGTTGGAGCGAATTGGATGCTTGGGTCATCAGCCACTTTCGCGGACCACCAAATTCCCGTTATATTGTAGGCATATGAAGGCCACCTTATGCTGTTGTTACAAGAAATTGAAACTCCCATGCGGATCATCTTTTGTGTCCTCTCAAGCGCTATGAGACTAGAGAAAGTGGAAAAGCTATTCCCAGTTTCGCACAAAAACATCTGCTCTAAGCAAACTTCATAGTCAATGGCTGACTTGATAAGATAAGGTTATTTGTCATAAATATGACTTAACACCTAGCTTCTTTTTCTGGAAAGGAAGCAAGCCTTCTTGCCAGCCATTCAATATTGTCTTGTCTTCCAACAGACTATCTGCAACAACTAAGTAAAAAACTGTTGGTGTGCTCAGCTTCTTAATGTACCCTACTCGTTCTATAATTTCTTCCTTGCTGCTACAAATTTCATTGATGTTGGATCTTTGCTCTAGCTTCTTACAATGAATCATCCATTCTTTCTCTATCTTCATATGAACAGCCATATAAGGCATAGGCTGCAACTTGGATCTGACCCCACTAGCACCCTGACCCAGCTCAGGTGCCAATTGCTCACCTATGGCTTCTCCCCCTACAGATCTAATCTAATGTTAAAAACAACTCGATCTGCTTCTTTTGCAAATTCATCAACTAAAGCTAAGCCTCAGAAACCTTAGCATAGTCCTTGACAGGCAAATGATCATGCCAGAGAAACGGGCTCTTCCCTACAATGCATTTGACTTCATACTGATCATAAGGGTCTTATCTGAATTCCTTCAGTTGATCAAAGTCTCTACCAATGTCCACTTTATTCCACTCCCCTTCTGCAGCTCCAGAACTTTTGTCTGATTTAGTAGCTCTGAGTACCAGCCCAACCAAACAAACCCATTGCAAAGAGAATCAAACTTCCGAAATTGGAAAACTTACGTTATCAGTTGATAAGAAAGTAATATAGTCGTATAAAATTAGAAAGGAAGACAAATTCAGTTTTAATTTTTTTTATTGGAATTGATCAAATGATACGTATAAATAAACCCTATTGGGTTTAAAATTAAATGAGCTCAACAAAAATAACTAGAATTGGCTAAATCAATACGCCCAAACAATATCTAACGTGGCACATCAAATTCTTTTCATGCCTATATTTGTGATCCACCAATTGATTTTATTTCATCCACAAAACCAACTCAAGCAAGTAGATTGGTGCTTAAAAATACAAGGGGATAATCAAAGCCACAAATGAAGGAATATTTTTATTCTCTGCAATAATAGAATTACATACAAATCCACATGAGAAATTGTTGCTAGCACCGCTCTTAATGAGTTCCTCTGAAAATCTGCAAACTGGTAACATATGGTATCTAGAGTAGCACTCTTTCTAAATTTCGCCCACAAACCCAACTCACTCTGCTTCATTCAGTATAGGGTTGATGAGGGGCTTCATCTGCGCAAGATATACAATAGCCCACCTACATAAATAGAGATATATATAAACAACAGTGAGAAAGGATATAAAACCATAAGCAGCGTCAACAGTTATTCCAAGCTTTCCAGCATCTCCGATTTGAATGGAATACACAATAGAGCTAACACATTGTCAAATAAACCTAGGCAAAAATGGTCTATAACTGTACGGAACTACGCATGGTATGCAGACTACTACAGAGGTCAACAGAACTGATTATCAAACAAGATCAACCATTATCCCTGCCAAATTCTCATGACTGTAAATTGTTCAAACTGCATTCTAGGCATTTCTAGCCAAGAAGGCAGTAATCATCCATTCCCTCAACTAGTACAGCTGGCCTTTTCAGTGGAGCATGCAATGCCTAATAAATTTATAAAAAAAAAAAAAAAAAAAAAAAAAAAAAAAAAAAAAAAAACAATTGTAACAACTAGCAACACAATTAATGAGAATCTGATCTGAGGGGTCTACAAAGGCAAATACTCAGAAGCGGAGACAACTTCTCCAACAGACTCTTGGATAAGATTACATAGAAAACTAGACTAATAATATTTCTTGATGTAAGTGGGGATAATTATACATGCTTTTTGCAGCCTGCAGTTCATCAGAAAAATCTTTTTCTCCCTAGGGAAGTAAGGATTTTTGCGAGCTGTCACCAATTGACCAAAATTTGAAAGTACTCATCTTTTATCAACAAAGCTATGCACTAAACTTGAAACTTGGCATCACTCTATAGTCCATATAGCTTACACCGGGACGGAAGGAAACATATTTGTCACGATAATTTTGAATCACTATTTCACCTCCCATTGTTTCTTTCCTTCTCTCCCAAGAAAACAAAAACTTGCCATACAAAACCCACTTTTGCAATATTCCTCATTGAATTGAAGCCTTTCCGGGCATAGTCATGATTTTGTTTATAAGAAGAGAGATTTGAAGCGGTGACATGAGATGACAGTTGCTAATACTCCATCTGCAGACCTCAGCCTACAGAACAACTAGCAACTTTCTCAGAGAAAGAAAATTTCATATCTGAATGACATGAACAAATGGAGGTCTAGAAGTGATTTATAGTTTCCAGTGCATTTTGTCACAAGTTTCCAACCTAATTATAGGATTGCACAAAAGTCATTCACATATGATAGAGAAAAAAGCTAATACAATTGCTGGTACTACATTTTGTGGTTTTAAATAGTTACTCAGCCAGTGCAATATTTTGATTCACTTAACCAGTAAAGATTTAAGGAAAGTAATAGACTTACATCATCCAGCAGCAAACTGTTGCTGTAATAACCAATGTTCGGTGGAACCTGCAGAAATTAAAATACTTCAGTTACTAGATTAACAACATTAACAAGTAAAACAACCATTTGTACAAGAAGACTACTCCAGAGTGCAGATTATGTTCAGTGAGATAAAAATGCTAAGGTATAACTTGGACAATTTGTAGATCACATAGGTTCATAGAATGAGAAAAGGTCCTATTACACCCTAAATCAATTTTGAAGATATCAATCTACTTTGCTAGAATTAAGTAAGTGACCTGCCACATAAAAGAGCCAAATACTATAAACAAGCGAGCTGAAAAGTAGATATATCAAGAAAACAAAAAAATATCTTCGTCCTCATCTAGTAGATAGCAACACCCAACTTATTCATCTCCTAAGGTCAATTTGTCTTCGTTTAGATTCATATGTTATGTGCAAAACAAGAGTGATACATCAACCCCCCCCCCCCACCCCCCGCGCGCGTAATATGCTTGATTTGTTGAGCATGAAATCTTCTCGGAGAAATATTTTAAACATCAACACTATGTTTGGATAGAGAGTAATGGAGGGAAAGGAAGAGAAGAGAAAGGATGCATCATCCTTTGTTTTGATAGTGGATACGTAATGCAAGGAGGGAAGGAAATGGAAGTATCCATTTTCTTTCCCCTTTTACACTTTGTTTGGATTGAAGGAAATGGAGGGAAAAGAAAGGAAGGGAATTGGAGGGGTAGATAATCTTTCATTTGGATAACAAATGAGGGAGGGAGGGGATTGGAGGGGAGAGAAATGGAGGGATTAAATTGTAAGAAATTGATCTCTCCAACAATGGAGAGATTTGGAAGAAAAACTCATCGTTCTTCCCTCCCCTCCCCTTCCCCTCCCTCCCCTTCTTTTCCTTCTCAATCATCTATCCAAACACACTGTTAATAAACCAAATCCCTTCATTGTTGGAAAGATTTGGGAGGAAAATGAAAGGTCACCTTCTCCCGCCCCTCACCTCCCTTTCCCTTCCCTCTTATTCCTTCCCCTCCCTCTCCTTCCCTATTGTTATTCAAACATAGAGCAATTGTGAAATCGAGCCAAGATATTCCTCCCATAATAAAGACCCTCATAATATATCTACAATCCAAAAAACTTGCACACTCAAATGTAATTTTCTTTAAATCAATCACCAAGTCATGACTTCTCCATTCTCTTTTCCCCAATCACCCACTCATCTTTATCGACAGAAGAAGACTCCATTTTGTTTACTTACTCTATGAACTCAAACCCTCTCCGGTAAACATACACTGCCATCAAATCAAATTAAAAACATCCATCTCAAAAACATAACAAACCACATTTCTTATCATATACATCAAAGTTTTTAAACAATAATTTCAACACAAAAACTCTTCATTCTTCAATGTATCGAATCAATTCAATACTCCACTAAAAAAGAAAATCAGTTATAATCCAAATTACTTAAAATTAAACCCCATATCCCAATTTAAACAAGTCAATCAACAAAACAGAGGAACATCAACAATCATTAACCATCAAACAGCAATGCAGAGCTAAAAATGAGCAAATTCAGATTCAAAGATCCAGTAAGAGGAGAGAGAAAGAGATATTACAGATTGGTAGAAGGGCCACGATTGAAGCAAATTCTGGTACAAAGAGAAGCAATAACTCCGATCACCAAGAATATTAGGGATGTAACAAGGAACCCCATTATTAATCTGAACAAACTTCCTCTCTTTCGCTCTGATTTCAATCGACAAGATCAAATTAAACCCCAGAAAATTTTCAGAAATCTCAAATTGATTTATAATTTGATTTTGATTTCTGTAAAATTAGCAAATTCGAAGTCAGAGTTGATAATTTGTGTGGAAAAGGCCTTCCAGTTAATTTATGAAGCTGCTGCTTAACGAATAACGACTATTTCAAAGTTTGCCACTCAAGAACGAATTTGCAAATCATGGAAATTTTAAATTGGTAATTTAATCAAAAAAATTAGTGTGTGCTGCGGGCGATGTACGGATTTTATTTTAAATATCAAAAAATATTATTTGAGCTATAAAATATAACTATATAATTAAAATAAAAAGTGAACAATAATAAATATAAAACTAAATAAGTGCTTTCAAATTGATGTTTAATACACAGTATTTAGTATATTATAATTAAATATGAAACACAATTAAAAGATAGCAAAGATGCTAAGAATATTAATTCATTTCTTAGTTGTAAAATATAAAAGGTGTCACGTGGCACATATTTTGTTTTAGAAACGTTTTTTAATATATAAGTATAGATATAGATATAGATTCGTATTTTACCACTCACAAATAACAACCTTTTTAAAATTACCACTCAAAGAAAATTTACTTTGTATTTTAAATTACCGCCCAAAAAAGAAAAAAAAAAAAACAAATGTTATGTTTGTTATGTATATATCGGAAGTTTACATAACTTTACAACTTTTACTTTTGGTGATCAACCAAACAAGCCCAAATCCTAAAGGTGATCGAGTATGGTCTGGTTTAATCCGACCCGAAAATAGGGCGGGTTTGGAGAAGCCAAAAAGATTATTTTAGTTTTAATTCCGAACTCGATTTGAAAAAACCCCAACTTGGCCTATTAAGCTCGCCTCTTTTTGGCGGATTTGGGCATAATATTTGATGTTAAGGCTCGACTTGGCCCAAATTTTTTATTACCTCTACCGAATCCCCATCTTTAAATTCCTTTTGTTTTCGAATAAATAATACCTAAAAGAGAAAAATCAAGCTAATATGACTATCAGGGGAGGAAATAGTAATTTAACTTATTTAGTTGGGGATGGCACTGCAATTTCTCCCCTTTTCTTCCTCCATTCTTCATATACAAACTCTAAATAGATTTGATTTACATTAATTTATCGTTGACCATTAATATTGGAGACACTATGGTCGTTGTATCCCTACCTTATAAAAAGTATAAGATTACTCTTATGAATAGTGTTTGCCAATTATACCCTTCAAAATGTGCATTTACATGTTTAACCATATTAATATGTACAAGCTTTTAGTTTACCTTCATTAATGTTAATTGGCTTTTTTTTTTGGGCATTCATTAATGTTAATTTACTACCTTATAAAGTATTTTCTTCGTTTCTATCTAGTTGACTCGTTCAATTTAGGCACACATATTAAGGAGGGGAGAGAGAAGGAGATATAATGATAAAACAAGTGGGGCACACTAAAAAAACAAGGTAAAAAACTTACCCAATAAGAAAACGTGTCAACTAAAAAAAATTTCTTAAAAAGTAATATGTGACAACTAAAAAAAATGAAGGTAAGTATAAGATTACTCCTATGAATAATGTGTTGTCAATTATACCCTTCAACATGAGTATTTACATGTATAACCTTATTAATATGTACAAGCTTTTATTTTACCTTCATCAATAATAATTAGCTTTTTTTTTCTTTTTTGTATTCATTAATGTTTTTTTTTATACTAGTTAGAATAGTGTGCGGATATTTATACCCTAAAATATTTGTTTACATAGTTTTCTTATTAATGTAACCAACAACTAAAAAAGCTTTTCGGACATGACTAACTATGGTGCGTGCATCGCGCGTGTTAGCCACCCTAGTTATCAATATATATTATTAAGACTCATGGCAAGACATGTTATTTTGTCATGTGTCACTAATTTTGCCATTTGGCATATAATTTGACGTCATATCATACCAGCTCCATTAATGATTGAAAAACTCCATGCATTAACCTCTATGTATTAATGTTTAGTTTAATTGAAAAACTCTTCATATGCATAACACCCTATTTAAATTTACCTTGGAATATAACTCGTTAATAATTGCACAATAATAAAATTTGTAAGAAATTAAACATTACTCCATTTTATTTTATTTTTGTGCATTAATTCATAAAATTGTAATTATAGAGTAAAAGATTTGATTTATATATATTAATTCATACAATTGTAATTATAGAGTAATTTTTTTTTTTTGTGCATTATGGAGTAGCATATATATTGACATCAAATTTATAAAGATTTGATTTATCAACTTTATTTATTTATTTATTTTTTTACCACGATTGATTTATCATTTACCCTATATATATTAATGCAAAAAATTATTCTTATAGTCAAACCAGCTCATATAAATAACAAACTATTTAAGCTATCATCTTTTTTATTTTATTTTTAAAAAAAAAAAAAAAAAAAAAGAACCCACCACTTAAGCTCTCAGTAACAAACAAGCCAAATTTTATATAGTTCGATTAAAGTAATATATTTATAATGATCCGGGGCATCGCCCGGGCCAATAACTAATTAAATATAAAAAGATTACTATGTTAAAATAAAGGATATTGCGTTAAAATAAAAGGGGATAATTCAAGTTGATCTCAGAGATAAATTTGTAAATATATCTCCTCTCACAATATATAGTTTTTCTTTTATTTTTTAAATAATAAAAGTGAAATAATAAAGTGGCACAGAAATCAATACATAAAGTTGTGAGAGGAGATAGATTGAAATGTTAATCTCAGAGATTAACCTAGGTTCCCTCAAATAAAAGTCATTGTGTTATTATAAATTAAAGGTCATAAGAGACTAATTTTTTTTTTGAATGAAAGTTCAATATACTAGGTAATATGAATAATAAAGGTTGTTATGTTAAAATTAGGGATACTATGTTTAACATAACGTCTGAGACGTGTGTATTTCAGGTTCACAATAATATCAAAGGTCACACACCTTTTAATAAAGATCAGGTAAATCACTATATTAAAATTGGGGTCACTATATTCAATACAATGTCAGTTGCACGTGTATGTACCTCGAATCCACAATAATTTTATTGTGAACTAAGTCAACATAAGTTTTTTCCTTCTTCATGACATCTAGAAGCATTCCTTTATTCTCCATTGAATCTCCATTAAATTAAAGCTTGAACAAAATTTCACAGCGTGTCACTATATGGCCATGTTTTCTTCACTCATGTCTCCAAAAAATGATGTTACTTTGTTGAAAACTTGACCAATATATGGCCATATCATTTGCAAAAACTATATTACATGAGGTATAAGTAATTAAAATTGTAACAATTTGTATTATTTAGATGAAATAATACGAGTATAAATTAATTAAAATTGTAACAATTTGTATAAATAATACGAGTATCATACTACCTGTAATGCAGTTGCATTGTAAGGTCCTGAGGTGCATCTTAACTTAGAGTGATTGGTGCTATTCACAAGTCATACACCCATCGAGCAAAGATAATCCGTGTCCGGTGACAGGCTAAAGTCGTATCACCTAATCAAAAGAATTACCTAAGTCCTCTAACTAAACTAGATAGGGAAGTAGGGTCGAATCCACAGGGAAACAAGTCTTTCTATTCCTAAATAATTAATATATTCTAAACTATTAAGTAGCAAAACTATTTTTGTGAGAATTAAACTAAGGAAAATAAATAAACTTAAGCAAATTGAGTAAGGGAGGAAATCAATAAATCAAAGCCTAGGGCATAGGTTCACCAATAAATAATATTACAGGGTAAAACACAACAATCAATTATCAATGAATCAATTAATCAGATCATAAAGGGCTTTCGCTACGTATTACAATCACAGAATTAATCTACCGGTATTAAATCGCATCTCTCGAATCTTGACTTAACCATTAATAAATTAACCTGCCTATTGAAACTAAGCCTAAACATCAATTCTCATCTCTTGAATCTCGAATCGATATTGCATAACTCATACAATTAAACCAGGCCTAATCTAATTGCATAGCATTAAATCAATCAATAGGAAATCAACCAAAACATTAACAATCAACAAAAGTAAATTACCCCTTCGTATTATTTATGGATCCCCACAACCCTAGAAATAAAACTACTTACACATATTTTAATCTAAACTAAGCAAAGCAAATAAACAAGACATAATTAATCAAAGCAATTAATTACTGAAAATAAAGGGGAAGAAATTGTTACCAAAATGAACGGAAATAATGAATTGCATAAACTAAAAGTGTAGAGAGAGAAAACAAGAGTATTAACCAAAAGCTTAAAACTAAAATCTGGAAATTAACTAATGAGAAGAAGTAATCGTATCTAGCTTAACTAAACGTATTTATACTTAAGCACAAAAATCCTAAATAAAAACAAATTAAAATCGTCGAAATCCTCTTAAAAACACGCGCCCAGTCGGGCAGAGCTTCGCCCGGTGAGGCCCGCCTTTTTGATGAGAAGACCTTCACTCGCGCCCGGGCGGGCGCTAGACAGGGCGAAGGGCTGTCTTTTTCTTCCTTCCTCGCCCGGCTGGGCGCGCCTTAGGGCGAGGCACCCACCCGGTCGGGCGAGCACTCGAGAAAACATGGACTTCGATTGAGGCACTTTCTTGACCCAATCAGGATTTCGTCTTTGGGTCTTTACTACTCGGTCCAATGCCTCGAACTCTTCTTCTTCGCCGAGCCCTTAATCACCGGTTTTGATGACTCTAACCGGTCTTGGGCTACGAAATATGGTCATATTTCCCCAATGCTCGTAGTGGCTTATCGTAAGTTCGGGAAAATGCTCCATATTTGCAATATCCTATAAAACAATACCAAATCCACGAAAACACTAGAAAACACATATTAGTAGTAGTTGCAAATCTGGGTCGTATGGAGTACTCGATCCCGAACCACGGCCAACTTGAGTTATTGCCCTCTTCGTAGTCATCTTGTATATGGGTCTTCAAAAATAAAAATTTGCTCAAAATCGAACCAAATTAGTATAGGAATGTAGAGGATGAAGAGAGGAGAAGGAATATGTAAAAGTTTCTGAGTTTGGGTGAGAATTGGAGGAGAGATCTTAGAGAGAAGGTAGAGAAATTTGAGTTTTAGAGAGATAAACTATGGAGGAAAGAGAAAGAAAGAAGAAAGAAAGAAGAAGAAAGGAGAAAGAAGAGGAAAGCAACGGGGGTAAAAAGGCGCTCTCGGTCGGGAAATACCTGTAGGGTAGTATTTATTATAGAAATTTAAAGCAAGAGTATCCCAGTCAGTAATACCAAGTGCAGTTCTATTCAATCCATTGTACCATAATTTAGCTTTACCACATAAAGAAAAGGGAAAAAGAATCTCCCTGATTTGGTCCTGCGTGACCCCAGCTTGCCTAATAGTGTTGCAATATTGGCAAAAATTCAAAATATGAAGATTTAGATCTTCACCCTTAGCTCCGCTAAATTGCTTCCTTTCGATCATAGTGATAAACTGGGGTTTGATCTCAAATTGTACTCCCTCGAGATTAGGTGTAAGAGCAAGATGTGGAAAATCCGTCAGGGACGACTGCGAATAATCACTGAGCTTGCGAGGTGATTGAGCCGTCATCTCTGATTCTGGTTCTGAATAAAGTTCTGAGTCACTAGAATCAGATGGGGGTTCCAAAGGTGTATTACCCTCGGAAGTAGCTCGTACCTATATGAAAAGGTTCTTCTGTCTATGAATAGAACGTTCGATTTCAGGATCGAATGGAATGTAACCTGATAGAGAACTCCTGGGCATAAACACAGAATTAAACAAACAAATATGAGAAATTGTCCCAAAGAACTTGCGTTCTCTAAGATGAAAGAATATAATCTAGACTACAGAAACAATCAGGAATAAAAATAAAACCGTCTCCCTGGTAACGGCGCCAAATTTTGACAGGCTAAAGTCGTATCATCTAATCAAAAGAATTACCTAAGTCCTCTAACTAAAGTAGATAAGAAAGTAGGGTCGAATCCACAGGGAAACAAGTCTTTCTATTCATAAATAATTAATATAATCTAAACTATTAAGTAGCAAAATTATTTTTGTGAGAATTAAACTAAGGAAAATAAATAAATTTAAGCAAATTGAATAAGGGAGGAAATCAATAAATCAAAGCCTAGGGTATAGGTTCACCAATAAATAATATTACAGGGTAAAACACAACAATCTATTATTAATGCATCAATTAATCATATCATAAAAGGCTTTCGCTACATATTACAATCACAGAATTAATCTACCAGTATAAAATCGTATCTCTCGAATCTTGACTTAACCATTTATAAATTAACCTGCCTATTGAAACTAAGCCTAAACATCAATTCTTATCTCTCAAATCTCGAATCAATATTGCACAACTCATACAATTAAACCAGGCCTAATCTAATTGCATAGCCTTAAATCAATCAATAGGAAATCAACCAAAGCATGAACAATCAACAAAAGTAAATTACCCCTTCATATTATTTATGGATCCCCACAACCCTAGAAATAAAACTACTTACACATATTTAAATCTAAACTAAGCAAATCAAATAAACGAGATATAATCAATCAAAGCAATTAATTACTGAAAATAAAGGGGAAGAAATGTTTACCAAAATGAACGGAAATAATGAATTGCATAAACTAAAAGTGTAGAGAGAGAAAACAAGAGTATTAACCATAAGCTTAAAACTAAAATCTGTAAATTAACTAATGAGAAGAAGTAATCGTATCTAGCTTAACTAAATGTATTTATACTTAAGCACAAAAATCCTAAATAAAAAAAAAATTAAAAATGTCGAAATCCTCTTAAAAACACGCTCCCGGTCGGGCGGAGCTTCGCCCGGCCGGGCCCGCCTTTTTGGTGAGAAGACCTTCACTCGCGCCTTAGGGCGAGGCACCCACTCGGTTGGGCGAGCACTCGGGCAAACATGGACTTCGATTGGGCCACTTTCTTGGCCCAATCCGGATTTCCTCTTTGGGTCTTTACTACTCGGTCCAATGCCTCGAACTCTTTTTCTTCGCTGAGCCCTTAATCACCGGTTTGATGACTCTAACCGGTCTTGGGCTACGAAATATGGTCATATTTCTCCAATGCTCGTAGTGGCTTATCGTAAGTTCGGGAAAATGCTCCATATTTGCAATATCCTATAAAACAATACCAAATCTACGAAAACACTAGAAAACACATATTAGTAATAAAAGTGGCTCTAAAGAGCCAAAAATACTCCTAAATATGACCAAGGGACGGGGGTAAAACACTATATAAAATGAACATATCATCAGGCTGTTGGGACTTTATTGCATGTTGTCGCTCTGCATAGCCCCTTGGGCCGAGCCATTGTAGCGCCAAGATAGCGAAGTCTAATGATGGGGGAGGAGGATTATTGAAGGGGGAGGAGGAAGATTAGAAAGAGATGGAGGTGGAGAAGAAGAGGTAGGAAATATCGTAATGAAGAGAATAAAAATAATTTAGAATATTTTTTTTCTTTTTGTGTTTTTAGCAAGTAAAAAAATTATGGTGCTATTGCGCTACAAAACAAGTATTTCTTTATATTTAGTTGTAATTTGTAATATAAATCTAAAGGATCTCGAGTATATCGACCGCTTAGCATTATATCAAATGACAGTTCTTGTTGATTATCTATTCATATTGTTGATAGTCAATTTTTTAGAGCAAGCACAATCTTTGCGTGATTTAACAAACAATTCATTAGTTGTTGCTGATTTTATAGTTGAAGAAGAGAATACATACTCTTGTTAACACTTAACAACAATACCACTACACACTCTTTCCCTCCCTAAGACCCTAACTTTTAACATTTATGTTTCACCAAGTCATATTTTAGTTCTCCTAACCTCAATCACATTCTTTCCCTCTCTAACTTCGAACATTTATGTTTCACAAAATTATATTCTAGTCCTCTCTCTACACCAAAAAAAATATTTTAGTCCTCTCTCAATCACACTCTTTCCTAGTTTTTCTTAATCACTTAACATTTATGCTTCACAAAATCATAAGTATTTTAGGAAGATTCTTGCTTTAATTGTTAAGTGTGATAGATGCACCTACGCCAACTATCATACAAAATCCCCCATTCAAATTGTTACGTAGTATATATATATATATATTTGTCTTTACATGTTTGTGATTATTGCAAATTCAAATATAGTTTTCTTTAGGGTTTAGGGTTTATTCTTTTCTTGGAGACATAAAATATTTTTTGGTTGCACGTATTAAGAAACGGAGGCAATATATTTTAGGTCCCGAGTGCATCTTAACTTAAAGTGACCTTCACGTATCATCCACTATGCAAAGAGAATCCTTGTCCGGCCCGGGACGTTATTGCATGTTGTGGTTCTGCATAGCCCATTAGGTCATTGTAGCGCTAAAATATTGAAGTCTAATGATGGGGTGGAGGAGGATTATAAGAAGGGGGAGGAGGAGGATTAGAAGGAGATGGAAAGCAGAAGTAGTAAATATCGTAACGAAGAGAATTAAAAAAATAAATGTAGAAACCATTATTTTTGGAAAATTTACTTAAAATAATACTAATTTTTAACGGTATGTGCGGAATAATACAACTCCAACTATTTGCTATCTATGGAAAACAAAAAATATGCTAGATGCTGGCTGTGGGGTTCGAACCCACGCGCACTTATGTGCAGCAGATCTTAAGTCTGCCCCCTTAACCACTCGGGCAAACCAGCTAATCTGTTTACTTTTTCACAATCAAAATATATAAATAATTTGTCGTAAAACAAAATTATAGTAGAACTATCCAGAACCCGTAGAACTAATTATATCCCCCAATCTCATGTTCTTCAATCTTCTACACAAACAGTGAGAAAAACAACAAAAAAACCCTAGATCAATCTCAATTCGGAGAGAGAAAACTCAGAAAAAAGCTTGAATCAATCAACAATGGCGAAAAACTTGGCCTCCATTTTTGGTACTGAAAAAGATAGAGTTAATTGTCCTTTCTACTTTAAGATCGGAGCATGCAGACATGGCGATCGATGTTCTAGGCTTCATACTAAGCCTAGTATTAGTCCTACTCTTTTGTTGTCTAATATGTATCAACGTGCTGATATGATTACTCCTGGTGTTGATGCTCAGGGTAATCCTATTGATCCTCGCAAAATTCAGGAGCATTTTGAGGTAATTTTTACTAATTTTTTAGTTTGATTTTAATATTTTTGTTTGATTGATTGTATTTTGGGTTGTTTTTTTTTTTTTTTTTTTTTTTTTTTTTTTTTTTTTCTGTTGATTAATTGATGGTTGTGCTTCGTGTTAATTTTGGATCAAAGTTTTGCAGCTGATTAATTGATTCTGCTTCAGAATGATTTCAAAATTTTCGCAGTTGATTATTTGATTGTTTTCAGTTCGTATCAATCTAAATTTATGAATTGTGGAAGTTTTGCATTTGATCTATTGATTGATTTTGCTATTTCCTTTCGTGTTAATCTAAAATCATACGTCCATTAAAGTTTTGCAGTTGATTATTTGATTGTTTCGGCTCTGTTTATTGAAAATTATAAGTTTCCTTAATTTTAACAGTCGATTAATTGATTGTTTGTTGTTTGTTTTAATCTTAAGTTATAAAATCTCCTCAAATTTTTGCGGTTGTTTGATTGTTTGTTTCTGGTTGTAGTGTGCGTTTCTGTTTCGTGTTAGAAAATTAATAACCTCGTGAAAGCTTTGGCTTGAGCAGTCTTATTTCACTTGCGGATTAGTTAATTGATTGTATTAATTTGTAATGTTGGGTTTTCTTTTGGGAAATTATGATAAATTGGAGTTATGGTGAGCATTTTTCTTTGCAATAACCTGTTCTGTTCTGCTTGATTGCTTGTATAAGAGGATTTTGGAGGTTTTAATATTGTAATTAAAGAAACTTACTTGACCTTGGTAACGAGCAAGATCGTTGTTTCTCGAGGATTGAGGGAAATTGTGATTCGTTGCTTGTTCAGTTGATGTAGTTACAGCTAAGACTACTGGAATTTTGTACTTAGGGGATGACTAAAGGGTTAAAGGAAATTTAACATATATTTGAGGAAATTTAGGTGTGGCAAGCATTGCGGACAAGCTAAGGGAAAATCGTCTGCGTTGGTTTGGTCATGTAAAACGAAGACCTGGGGTGCACCGGTACGAAGAGTAGAAGAGTGGGACCATGGAGGGGTTAAATGAGGGAGAGGGAGACCGAAAATGACTTAGTTAGAAGGAGTTAGGAAGGATATGAAGTATATAGATTTGAATGAGGATGAGGCATTGGATCGTAAGGAATGGAAGAGGAAGATTTTTGTCGATGACTACATGGAATAATCAAATTTGGTTCATGTAGCCGACCCCACTTATGGGATTAAGGCTTTGATTGATTGATTGATTTGAGGACAGAATGTTGGTTGAATGCTTGTGTGTTATGGACCTTATTGTTTACTTGCAACTATGTTTAGGAATCAATAACTCGCTATCTTGATAGTATAGAACCATTAATGTATATGTATGCATGTATACATGATTTGATATGTTATCATTATTGCCAATATGTTCCAGATTTTTTCAAGAATGCTTATCCAATATGTGTTTTAAAGTACTATTTTTTTGGGTATTGTAAATTGAATTATTCAAGAATCATATTGTTTTTAGTGTTTACATTTCATGTGATAAATACCTTGCACTGGAATTTAGGACTTATAATTCTTCTACAAGCAAATAATTAAGTTGGATCGCATTTCGTCACTTGGCCCTGATTATTTTTATTTTGGTATGAACTCTTAGGATTTTTATGAAGATCTATTTGAGGAATTAAACAAATATGGAGAAATTGAGTCTCTGAATATCTGTGACAATCTGGCTGACCACATGGTAAGTATGTCTTACCACATTTACATTTCATCTAGTCGTAATTTTGAAATGTGCAGCCATAAAACTAAGTTGTGGTGTTTCATCCAACCTTTTTAGGTAGGCAATGTTTATGTTCAGTACAGGGAAGAAGAAGAAGCTGCTAATGCACACCGTAATTTAACTGGGAGATTCTATGCTGGTAATATACTATTATTATTTTTAAGCCTTGTTAGAATCTTGCTTTGGAAGCCTTTTCTGGGTTTTATATAGATAATGAATCATATGATATTAATGCAATTGATCTGCAATGTGCTTTGTAGGTCGTCCTATTATCGTAGACTTCTCTCCAGTCACAGATTTTCGCGAAGCAACTTGCAGGCAATATGAAGAGAATAATTGCAATCGAGGTGGATATTGTAACTTTATGCATCTGAAGAGGATCAGCAGGTAAATTCAATGGAGTCTTGTTCATATTCTTTCAGCTATATGTATTGCTGGAGCCTGTGTTAACTTTTGAATTTGTACGGTCAGGGAGTTGAGGCGTCAATTGTTTGGGAGGTATAGAAGAAGACATAGCAGAAGCAGAAGCCGTAGTAGAAGTCCATACAGACGTAGAAGCTATGACTATGATGACCGACACCATGGGCGTAGTCATAGCAGCAAAAGACATGATGATAGGGATAGCTATTATGAAAGTAGAAGCAGGAGGCATAGAAGCACTAGCCCTGATCACAGGCGGGGAAGAAGCAGAAGTCCTGCTAGTAGGAGGGACAGAAGAAGCCCTAGCAGGGAAGGTAGTGAAGAGAGGCGTGCAAAAATTGAGCAATGGAATAGGGAAAAAGAAGAGGCTGCTAAGATGCAGACTGACGCTGGCAACAATAATGATGTCTATTACAATGAAGGTGCATGCAATGGTGAAGAAAATTATGGGTTCCAGCAGCCAGTACAACAAACTCATCAGGAGGGATATTGATTAACTTGGACATGGTTCGTTTCTTACTATTTATTTATTCGTGGTGTGGCTTGTTAAAGATTACTCACAATGGCTTTGTTCAAAAGTTAATTAAATTTTTCTTACAGCCCATTTTCCAATGTGCAGGTGTGCAGGTTCACACTTATGTCACATATGGAATGTGATGTGTTTCTCCTTTTTATTAACAAACTTCTTCCATATTGCATGATGCATGTTGTGTTCAAAATGTTTTCTTCTCTAATTTTCCTTTTTTGAATTTGTAAATCACCATTTTCCGACAGAGCTGTTAATTATGTCTAGTGTTGCATGCATATCAATTGTTTGTTCTGTAACTTCTTTTAAAGGCAAAATTATTCATCTTCCTAATTTCATTGTTAGTATTAGTCTCTAAAAAAAAAAAGAAAAACAAAAAAACTTCTCTTCTTTATCAAAGATATTTTGTAAAAATTTCATGGTGTCCATTTTAAACTTTTTATCTTGCCCTGTAATCAAACTTATCTTGAGATTTTATATTTGCATCTTTCATTGTGCATGTTCTTTCTGACTTTCTGTGGTAGAAAGTGCAGGCTTAACCTTGCTGTCCTATATCTCCTAATTGTCATCTTTCCTGTGACTCATACATTAGTCAAGTCTTTGTTTGACATTTTATCATCCTGCTGTGTCATTCAGTTACAAAATATTGTAGATGGAAAAACTCTTGTCATTGTTTCTTGTTGTTCTATCATGCCTTTTAGTCTGGCTTTTAAAAAGAAAATCCCTTACTTGAGTGTATACAGTCAGGAATAAGCCACAGCACTTCCAGAGTAGTGACAGCAAAGTCTCACATGGTTGTTTATTAGGTTTTATCCTCCTCGATAATATATCCTCGGTCAAGATCTTACGTTTAAATGAATTTTGCAGGTGCAGTTTTTCCTGCTTCAGGAACAAGCATCTTTTTAACCATAGCTTATGGTGGAATTTTGTGTACAGGTGATCTATTTTTGGAAATATTGGAGGGTTGCGTTTGCAGGTTGCAGGTTGTAGGTTGCAGGTTATTGCAGGTTCTTGGAAAGAGGTGTTTCGGGTTTAAAGGTCTCTGAAAGAATTATGTAATTCTGTTTTTTTTTTTTTTTTTTTTTTTTTTTCCATTTGATCTTAAGCTCTAGTTGGATATAAAGCTTTGTAGCGTTTTGTATTCGAGACCAATGGTTTAGCAGGAAGTTTAGGAGTGTCAATCTTGCTAATTAATTCTGTAGGATACTAGTATTGGGATGCTTGCTTGTACTGGACATAATGTCAATTGAGCCAATCATGTTATTTAGTGAACAATTTTCTTATTGCTTCTTGCCAATGGGAATGCCTTCTTACTGGAATTGTTATTGTTGTTGAACTTTTGCAATGCCATTCAAGTTTGTTTGGTTAGTAATAGTAGTGATTGCGATATTCATGGAAATTAAATCTAGGACTTTTTAAGTTTTCTAGACTTTAGATTCAATGTATTATGTTACTAAAATCAATGTTCAACAGGGGATAAGCTAATTTTACGAAGTATCTTTTAGGGAGCGAGTGATTGACGAATTCCAAGTTAGGCCCTTGTAGATATATATATCAACAATTGTTAAATACGCCCCAAAACAGATAGTTTAACAATTACATTGAAATAGATAATTCTGGTTGTTGGACTTGTACCAGCCTTGATTTGCGCGGCTGTCTTGAGTCCTGATCGATTCTCGACTCTGCCCAATGGGCAATAGTTTCTAACAAGCCTGTATCTCACTTGTCCTGGTATGTGCTTATGAACTCCTTCAGCACCCTGCTAGAGTCCTTGTTGCCAATAGACAAGAGCCCGCTGCGCGGATGTTAGAAATGTTAGGAATACTATCTATATCGGGAAAATGTTCTTTTCTTGCATAATTTAATGATCTTACATAAGTGGTCTTATGGACACTTCTTAATGATCTATTTGGTCTGGATTCAAAAACCAAATTTCTTGTTTGAGGTTATACAATCAGGCTTATGCCACAGCACTTCTAGAGTACTGTCAGCAAATTCTCACATTGTTTTCTTACTTTTTTTTATTAGATTAGAAATATCGTCTTTGTGCATTTTTTCGATTAAATTTCCTGTCAAGATCTTACATTCTCTTGAGTTTTGCTGATGCAGCTACCCCTCCTCAGGAACAAGAAATTTTTTTTGATTTTTGTTTCAACCACAACTCATGTGTACGGGTTAACATTTTTTTGGCAATGTTGGAGGATTGCGTTTGCGAATTGTATGTTAAACTTCGAAGGAGGAGTTTCCATCGCTAGTTTAAAGCCTTCAAAAGGAATTAATGAACCTTTTCTTTTTTTTTTCAACTGTTTACCTGGAAGTTTATTACAGAGTACTATTGTTTTAAATTTTGGTGTTTGCATAATGTCTGAAAGTGGTTTTTGTTTGCCGAAACTGACATCATTCCTTTCTTTGGCTTAGTGATTGTTCTATATGGGGTTACCAGGATTCCCAAAATAAGTCATAATTTATACAAGTAATATTTTCTGGTTTCTAATTTGTCTGTCTTTTGCGTTAAAAAAAAATATTTGTCTGACTTTATATTATGGAGACAAGTTTAATATGCTAAACAATTTTTTTTTTTTTTAAAAAAATTTAAAATGAAATCATGCCATATATCTAAGCAATATTTCAATTATACAGTTAAGCCAAGATTGCAATACTGAACAGTCGAATTTTAAAATATTAACATATACATGTTTTATGAAGGCAATTCTTTATGCAGGTTAAAAACAATGAACATAGGCAGTATATGTTACTTGTAGCCTTGTAGGGGATACCAAGTTTACTTGTGGAAGTTAGCCAGGTAAACAGCGTTCAAGGTAATTGTACCCCTAAGTAATTACTCCGTATGATTTATAGTGATTCCGGTGCATCTCTCCCATATTTCTAGAGACGAGAACAAAACCTCCCAATTCAGAGGGGGGAGGTAATGAGCAACACCATAAGCAGACAGGCATAATACGGTGGTAACAAACATTGATATAGCAAACACAAGTGCTTATAAAATCTCGACTTAATCATTGATATAGCAAATATTTTGCAGGATTAACATAATATTGAAACTTCTACTCTGATCTAGATAACATCCTCCGACGATAGTCACATCCCTCCCACAAACAATTTGAAGACCAAAAAAACAAAAAAAAAGACACCAAAATTTGAGACTAAGCTCCTTGCCCTTCTTTTCACTAATCATTCATATAAAAAAACCCATTTAAATGATGAATTTCAACACTCTACTTGGCAGAATGCTTGGCCTTGTTGTGAGATTGCAGAGCGACGTCTGAGTTAAAGGTCCTGCAAAACATTGATACAACATGTTAGCTTCAAACCAGACACTTCAAGTTTACAAATTAGATGTATACAAACCTAAGAATAGACTTACTTCTTGCAAGAATCACAAGATGCTGAACCAGCAGACTTGGAAGCTGACTTGTCACCTGGAGTCTTGCCACCTTTCTTCGACGGGTGGGGGGTTGCTGTGTGAGCAGCACCCTTCTTTCCATCTGGCACACACGATCACATAGGAATTGTCAGTCAAACAAGATCCAACATGCACAACTATATAAAAGAGGAAGATATGCTGCAAACTGGACATTGAAAGCCAACCTGTTTTCTGGGGAGTGACTAGCTTAGCCTTCTTAGACTCGGGTGTCTTAGCATCAGCGTTGGGCCTTTTCTTGCCAGATGCAGCCTAAAACACAAATACATAAGATCAGCAATGCTAACTAGATAGAACTATATCATATAGGTATTAAAACAAATGCCCACTTTTGCAGGTGCCTTTGCTGGTGTGTCATCCTCATCTGACTCATCATCTTCGTCATCATCCTCTTCATCATCGTCGCTGTCACTACCAAATTCACTACTGAAAGGTGTTGGCATGTCCTGCAATAGCAATACTCCAGGTCAATATATAACCACAATCATAACAAAAACACTAACTTGTGTGCAACAGTTAGCACGTCTTGATACTATGTATGACTGTAAGAGTTGGTACCTCATCACTAGAGTCATCATCATCACTATCATCTTCATCGCTGTCTTCTTCAACAGGAGCGTTTTTGACAGGCTTTGCAGCAGCCTTTGGCTTAGGAGCTGCAGCAGCGGCTACTCCTGAGAAAGTCAAACATCAGGCCATGCATCAAAATGAACAAAAAACTCGAATACTTTGTTCTAAAAAATATCTACCATTTTCTTGCTGCAAAATTGGAACCTCTTCATCTGATTCATCATCGTCATCAGACATCATTTCATCATCAGTGGCACACACAGAAACAAAGTCAAGGAAGCCAGGTAATACAAGTCAAAATATAAATAAATTCTTAAAAACAATTTAATAACATAAACAAACAAACCTGAACTACACATTCAACAGGTCAGATATGAGCTACTAACATTATTCGCACAACCCAAAGAAACTATTTCTGTACATCTAATCATAATTAAAAAATTTAGAGCATCAATCACTTTCAATTGCAATGATTAATTTAAGACCATTAAAACAAATTAAAGCTAAAAATAAGTTATATAACAAAACAAAGAACAAGGATATCTCATTGGCATCTCGGTCTGGTATCCCAAAAAGTGAACGCTTCCATTCTTGAAGTTGTGCGAGATCTCAAACTCAGAGTCAAACACCAAGTCGAAGCACAATTGAGGTGTGGACTGGCTTAGAATTCCAAGAACATGATCCTTTCCATCTACCTTGACACGAAGTACTACAGGCTCGTTATCCTTCTTCACGTCACTTAGTGTAGCCTGACAAAACAGAAAAACCAAAGTAAGCCTACTATAAACTCCAGCATTTAATCAAGTCAAGAATTCAAAGTACCAATTCAAGTACCTGAGATAGATGGATGACATTGCCAAATTCGAGTTCCACCTTGCTAGGCACCTTGGACTTAACCTCAACACCTATACAACAACAAATGCACAAAATGACTTAGAACTTAAAGAGCTACAGTCGCCGCTCTAGACTGGCGCACATGCCAAGGAAATGCCACATACACATTCATCATAACACTGAGCATAAAATCGCATACATTCTCATTTTCACAATAAGAGCACTCCAAAACAAACAAATGACAGAACAAGTGAAAACTGAAGTTCCACATACCCTTGTGGTAGCAGTAATGGCGTAAAACAGACCTAATTACAACCATGTTCGACAGTCAGAGCTATTCAAGTATGAACCTAAAACAATTATGCATGAACAGTGCAAAGGAAATGGATGATGACGAAAACAACATTCCAACATTCAAATTTTTTCTGACTAGATTATTTTTAAGTATGATAATCTTACATTATTTATTAAGTTATGTTCGATTCCAAACACGCTTGCGAAAGATATAACTTAGACTATACAGTTGTTAGGGTTCATTTCAAATTTTTACAACTTCTGCAAAAAAAAAAATTTCATAGTTTACGCTACATTTCATTACTAATTATCATGAAATTTCACATGTTATGTCAACACCAACATAAAATCAAATGAAAATTCATATGTCATCATCAAACAAACAGCGAATATATTCATGAATTTCAAAACTACAGAAAACTGATACAAAAACACCAAAACCTAAATTAACACACAAATAATCACAAACAACAAAAGTTCATCAATCGAACAGCTATCATCATATAATCAGATAAAACTCCAGCAATAACAAATAAAAATCAAAATGAAAACTCCGGGGAAAAAAAAAATCGAACACAATATCAAAAATAAAACTGACACGAAAACAACAAAAATCTAGAAATTTAAGAAATCAAAGAAAAAAATAAAGAGTTTGATTAAACATACCCCAAAATTGCATAGACATGGCGGAAGATCGAAGATGAAAAATAAGGGTTTAGGGTTTAAGGAGGAGAGAGAAAGGAGCGTTTGGGAGGAATTTGAAAGAGGCGGAAGGGTTTAAGGGAATATATAGGTGAGTTGTAGTCCAGCTTTTCTGCTTCTTGTTTATTTATTTTTGTTTCCCATTTTACCCTCACTAGGGTTTTCTTTTTAAAATTTTTTTTTTTTTTGAAATTTTTTTATAGTTTTGGAATTGGGCTGTATTAGTTTTAAAATTGGGGCCTGGGCAAAATTTGGTGGGCTAACTAGAGGAATGAGGCTATTTGGTGGCCATTAACCATTTTTGGTTTGTCAAAAAACAAACCTTTATGTTAGTTTGGTAGTAAACAACTTCTTATGTGCCCCTAATCTGAACCATTTCACAGCCAGTACATTTTATGAGGATCACAATTCAATTAAAAAGAAAACCTCTCAGATATTAAGCCTTATGGAATCTAGTAAAGGCAATTAATATACAGTTCTGTACACATTCAGATTTAATCAATTAGGGTCTGGGGTTCAAGAACCTTATCTTATGCAGGAAGAGCTCAATTGGTGAATTATGTCCCGTTGACTTTGTATTTCTACTGGGCTAGCATCTTTATTTTACCTAAGAGTGTCCTGGCTGGTATTATAAACTTTCTTTTGGATGGGAAGCATGTTTCTAATAGGACCCTTCCTATTGCTTGGGACATTGTCTGTAGAAGCAAGAGGTAAGGTGGGTTAGGGGTTCATGACTGTCATCAGCTCTGGAAAAGCAGATTTGGAATATTGCAACTAAGCAAGATAGGTTTGTGGCTTAGATGGATTGATCACTTACATATGAAAAATAGAAACTGGAAAAGAGTTCCTTGTGCTAAAACTGCAAGTTGGAACTGGAAGCAAATTTGGCGGCTAAAGGAAAGGTTTAAAGTGGGAAAGGGTATACTGTTGATAGTGGTTATAGATGGCTAAAAGCTGACTTGCCTGATGTGTGAATGGATTTGGAACAGGTTTAACTTTCCCAAGTATTGTTTTGTTGGGTGGATGATTATGTGGAGAAGAATAAGAGTAAGTTCTAAATTTGCTCAGTTTGGTATTATCTCATAGATGGGTTGCCCGTTATGTTCTATTGATCATTTGTTTTTTTGATTGTCAGTATAGTTAAGCTTGTTGTAGTGTTGTGGGTTCGATTTTGGGCATGCAAAACCCAAAATCTTTGGATGACTGTAACTCAAAACTTTTGAGTATTACAGGTAGATTCAAGAGAAGAGTAGCTCAAATCTGACTTCCTTCATGTCTGACTTTTCCATCAAGACTAACAATATCCCCAGCCAATCATCCGAGCAAGAACATTATGCTTTTCAGAATGACCTTGGTCGGCAATTTTAAGACAGGAAGATTAATCTTACATGTCCAAGCAAGCTGTGATGGTGATCTGAATGGTTGAATCCTCTGTTCTTCTTGCCACATACCATCTCAAGTACTATTAATCCAAAGCTGAAGACATCAGATTTTACTGAAAATAGGCCATCAATAGCATATTCAGGAGGCATGTAGCCGCTGCAACAAAACAATAAACGTTAGCATATGGACCTGGAATGAGAGGGTAAGTACAAAATGAGGAGAGGATATTACTATGTTCGTGCCTCATCTTCGTTTCCAATGAAACTTCTTGCCATGTGAAAGTCAGAAATTTTGGGGTTCATCTCATTATCAAGTAAGACATTGCTTGCCTTAAGATCTCTGTGAACTATTCTTAATCTTGAATCTTGATGAAGATATAGTAGGCCATGAGCAATCCCCTTGACTATTTCAAAACGCTTTGGCCACTCCAATAAGCCACTGCTTGTTTCATCTGGTGATATAAATAGTTGCCACATTTATGGAAATATTTTGTATTCTATTATCTAATTCATTGAATTAGACAATCAAGTGAAATTCAATGAAGCATATCTCCTACCAAAGATTTTTTAATTTCTATTTCGTTGCATAGGGAAAAGGCAGTACTTATTTGATGATTATGGCCGCCCCGCTTACGGATAATAGGTTTCCAATCATAACAAAATTGAATTAAAAGGATCATAGAGGTCAAGGCTAAGAAGAGGTTTACCAAATAAGAACCGGTCCAAGCTATTATTGGCCATGCATTCATAAATCAATATATGTTCTTCTGCTTTAACACAACATCCTAAAAGTCTCACAAGGTTGCGATGCTGAAGCTTTGCAATAAATAGAGCCTCATTCTTCCAGTCCTTGGTTTGAATCCTTCGAAAGTCTTTTCACAGCTATCTCTTGCCCGTCATTCAGCACTCCCTGGGAATTATAACAACAGAAAATCGAAAAATATTTGTCAAATATACACAAAGTAAAATTTATTTCCTATCCAATTCAATCCAAACCATCTTCTAAAAGAAAATATAGATAAGAATACAAGGAGAAAGTTTTATCCATGTGACAAAATAACAAATGTACTTTAGAGCTTGGATGATATAACAACCTTGAATAAGTGACTCACCAGAGCTTCATTGGCTTACATACATCAGATCCTTTACAAGTTGTTGAGAGTAGTAGAAGTCTCTCATATGATCTAATATTATACCTAATGACATAATATCATATGATAATTTCCAACACAAACAAGAATAGAGCTTAAAGAATGTTAATCTTGTTTTCTGTAATTTATATTTATAGGTAAACCTCTTAAGTTTCAGCAGAAATCTTTCCTGAGAAACTAGAAGTTATAGTAATCAAATTTTTTTTTTCTTTTTTTAAGGTAAGGAGAACTCCCTTGCAAGTAGGGGGAAATTAGGGATCCCACTTGCTTGGGGTGAGAGTCAAACCTCCCTCACAGGGGGAAGGAGGGCCTCAAACCACTAGGTCAACCTTGATTCTCGGAAATTACAGTAATAATTGGTACTTACTCCCTCCGTCCCATAATAATTGGGATGTTGGGGTGGACACGTAGTTTAAGAAAACTATAAGTGGAACTATTTAATATATTTGTTTATTGTATAAAAGATTCTGTTTTGTATTTTTATATTGTAAAAAAACAACAAAGTGGGGTGGAAGTGGGGTAAGTGAGGAGAGAGAAAATATGGGGAAATAAATCAATGTCTTCAAAATAATTGAATGTTAATTCAACCAAATCATCATTTATTTATTAGTAAACCAAAATTAATATCTTCAAATTAACTCAATGTTAATTAAAACGGGGCTGATGATGTGGTAAAAAATACTTCGTAAATAAAAATTGTGAACTAAAAGTCTAAAACCAATAAAAAAAAAAATAATAAAAGTCCAACCCGGGGTTAAAAAGTTCGGGTAACTAATGTATAACGAACGTTATACACAGGGCCGTCTTGAACTTTTTAAAGACATAGTTAAGGGTGTGTGTGGAGAGTTGATAGCAGCACCACCAATCAAAGGCTTTGCTTCAATGAATTGTGCTAAAAACCAACTCAGCCACTTTGTTATATGCTACAATTATTTGTTGTATATTGTTTTTATACTTAACTGTCGTTTCAGATTTTGGAGCCCCAAGTAGTATGAGACCCTGTGTTGTTGGGCTGTTTGCATAGTCCAATGGCCGACCCTGGTTATACATGATGCTCTAAGAGTTCTGACAGATTCCTTTATTTTTTGCATGTGCATATTATCTACAAATAGATCTTTCTCTTTTCATTGTGTAGTTTTTTACAAATATGCCATGGGATTTACAAGTTATGTTAATATGTGAGATAAATGGGGGTGTGCTCAAGATTATTAGCAAAAATAAATGGCAAGAAGACGGAAGCTGGAGCCGTAGAAATGATACTTAAAATACAGAAAGGTAAAAGGAAAAGCACTATATATAAAGAGGTTTATTTTTATTTTTAAATCATTATAAAAGCTGGCATATCCCATTAAGGATTCATAAAGTTATAATTGGGCGATTAGCTGATTGTATAACACAATAGTTATTATGTGCACTATGGTGCACCTAGAAATAGGTGCACCACATCTATAGTTTTGAATATTTAGTAAAAAAAAATTGAACACTTTATAAAAAATGAACATTTAGTAAAAACTATGAACACGTCACAAAAACTGAATATAAACATGCAATTGCGATTGTTTAGGAATTTTTACTAAATGTTCAAAATTTTGAGATTTTTATATTTTTTTTAACTAAATTTTCAAAATTTGTAATGTTGAGATTTTTTTACTAAATATTTAAGTATATTCTAGGTACTCCATAATGCACCTTAAAATTTGTGCGTATCAGACTCAACGCATTATCTATTGGACGGATCTGACCCGCTTATAAATGACCCTTATCACCTTATGAATTGCTCATCAATAAAGAATAAAAAAAATAAAAAAACCAGATGAACATAGCCGGATAGCCCTGCCTGCCTGCCTCCTCTCGCCCCCCCCCCCCTCTCTCTGAGTTCTCCATTGAAGCGCACTCAACATCTCACTTCACGTTCTCCATTAGGTAAGTTGTTGTTTCCCTTAATAATCATCATATCAATTTCATAATCTATGGTTCATCTTTGATCTAATTTATTTTAATTGTTAGTATAGGGTTCGAAACTCTCAACTATTGGTAAAGATCATAACCAGCAATTATGGTGCTAGAAAAGAAAATTATGAGCCTAATTTGATAATTGAATTACATATCCCTATATTTATGTAAATTTTTGGGCCTTGTTTGATAATTGAATCAAATTTGGTTGCTAATGTATGCACAACCCTTTAATGTTAGACCTCTTCTGAAACCACCCTAGATTCCTTCTCCTACCCTCAAAAAATGAAAACTCGGGGGCATATGGTTACTAATATGTTGTAAGCAGTGGCGGATCTATATAGTAACAAGGGGTAGCATTACCCCAGAAATATGGTATAAAAATTTTATAATTGCATATTTTTACAAAATGTCTGCAGTGGTAAAAGGAGAACATGTTAAAATTTGGGTTGTGCGGCAAGCATCCGGGGTTTGAATCTCTTTTTCATTGAGTTTTTTGACTTTTTCTTTTAAGTATGTACCTACTCTTAATAATAATTTATTTTTTTTCGAATTTACAACTTTTTTTTTTTTTGAAAGCAATTTACAACTTATTTACGGAATATGGATTATTTATTAACCATACTCATAATTAAATAAAATAAAATAATTTGATACTTCATACTATTATTTTTTTTTTTTTTTTGTAATTATTTTTAATATGTATAATATATCTTATGGGTTAATATTATTGTTTTTTTGAATAAGTTCTCTAACAAATGTAGATGTCCAAAACCAAATTGTCAATTAATAAGGAGCACAACAATGTGAGTGCTTAAAAAAAAAAATCACTGGTTTGTTATTTTGCTAATCGTTTTTGGAGGAATTTTATAATATATGAATTGAATCCTAAATAAATTTCGGTTTTTATTTTTGTTCAAAATGTTTTTAGACAACTATGCGCTACTGCGCTACTCTTGATCGGAAATATTGGATTCGCCACTGGTTGTATGATGGAACTATGTAACTGGAATGCCTTGGCCCAATTATTAATCTATTTTCAGGATCATTTTTTTTTTTTTGAAATTACATAACTTTTGTTGAGTAAGTTATATAAACTTGATTGAGTACAATTTGGTGTTACCCTTAAGATAACAAGTCCAAATCAGGTCTGTTCTTCTACAATCAATTGTATTTAGGAAAAATTTATGGCAATAATCCGACCTTTAGCCCATTCTTTTTTAATAATCCGACCTTTCGATTATTATTTAATAATCCGACCTTTGGGGGTCTTTAATTTTTATTGGTCCCAACCGGTCATGTAACCTGTTATAACAGGTTACATGACACGTGGAGGCCTGTGATTGATTAAAAAAAATTAAAAAAAACTTTAAAAATTGAAAAAAAAAAACTTCTCCTCCCTACCAGTCACCCCCCTCCCCCTAGTCCAGTTGGAATCTGCCGCAACCTCGCCGGAAACCTCCCCTTTCCCCTTCCAATCCACCGAAAACAACCACCTTTTCCAGCCCCACCTCCGAAACTGCCCCTCCCCTCCCCTTCCCTCCAAACCAACCCATTTACAAAGATCCATTTTTTTTTTCATTTTAATTTCTCATGAACAAAAGCTTTTTACTGGGATTAAGGAAATGGATTTCGAAGGTTTGGTAGTGTGGGTCAAAGTGCAACCTTGTTCAGACCACCAAAATAAAATATTTAAAGGAAAATCCAAGTGTAGCATTAATGGATCTGGGTTAATCAAGCAAGAAAGATCCGACCCGTTTGCCATCCGCGAAACCACCACCCTCCCACCTGCTTGCTCGGTCGCAAAATCACCCCCTTGTACCTTTTCCGGCTAGCTTTCTCAATCAGAAACCCCAAATTCGCACCCCCCTTCCCTTCCACACACTGCATCAAAATCCCGATAGGAGGGGAGATCGATTTGTCAATTTGGGGGGGGGAGGGGTTGAGGGAAGGGAGGGTGTGGTGGTCGGGAAGGGGAAGGGAAGGTTTTGGTGGTGGGGATGGGGACCGGAGTAGTGCAGCGGTGGTGGGGATGGGTGGAGCAGTGGTGGGATTTGGGGTAAAGAGAGATAAAATAAAAAATCAAAAAAAAATTTATGTTGGGTGGTGGTGGGGATGGTGGTGGACTTGTGGCTGAATTATTTGGGTTTTATAATTTTTTTTTTGACCAATTATGTAATGACACGTGTATTTTAAACCAAAAAAAAAAAATTACCTCTTCAACCGGTTTCTGGTCAAATGGGACCTATAAAATTAAAGACCCTTAAAGATCGGATTATTAAATAATAATCGAAAGGTCGGATAATTAAATAATAATCGAAAGGTCGGATTATTAAAAAAGAATGTGTATTTAAGTGTTTTCTATTTTTTTTTTTTAGGAAACCATTTCCTAGTTATTTATTTTACTTTTTTTTTTTGGGTTCTATCTTATTCGGCTTGAATCAAGGTATTCATCTTAAAATTTAACAACCCATATTCCCTAATCTATGCGTATTTTGATAATCGATGAAGAATTTCATAAAGTTTTTGCACAGACCAAGATGCAGCAGATTTATCTTCAAATGGCGAGTTTGAAAATAATTTTTTTTGTTATAAAAATTGTGTATTCAATATTAATCAGTGTAGTTATTGACCATAACTCAATGAAGAAATAAAAGTAGGTGGATTTTGGATCATTTTTTGTACAATGAAAATCAAAGGCTCTGGTCATTTTTCTTTGTATATATTTACTTTACTTCCTATGTGTTAAGTATTTGCTATAATAATGATGGGACAAATATACTTTAGGACACTGGCTATGAGTCCAATGTTAATGGGAGCTGGAGCCTGGAAGGGGTTTTTGTTAAACTAATTGGCCTAATGAATGAACCCCCACTTCCTCTGGAGGTTAAGCAAACAATGAGACAAATTGTTAAGAACTCTCATTCCATTTTTGTTAACGTGTCAAGTATTGTGGGACGGAAAAAAATAAGAACTATTTTAAGTATTATGGGACGGAGGGAGTATATAACTTCTACATTGAAGATCAAATATCAAAGTCAATCCCTGTGAAATATACTCAAAGAGCCAAATAACGTACAATTTTATTTTACCTCCCACCCTGACCCCCTCATAATCTCTACTTGAAGGGAGAGAGAGGAGTGTTGACATGAATGGGTATGATATGCTTCAGAATGATAAATTGTGCAATGCTAATGTTTCTAACAATTGGCACAACTTGTGCAGTGCCAATATTTCTGACAATTGATAACTTATTCAACAATAAGTTATGTTAGCAAGTTATTAAAAATTTAAAACTACTACCTTATAGACACATCCAAAGCCTCCCTCTCCAAGCTTCTTGGCATGTGAAAAGTAATCGGTAGCTTGCGTTATTATGAGCAGTGCCCAGTTAATCTTTTTGATTAACTATGTTCGTCTATCTTTTTCGCACAACTCCGCTTTATTTATAATTTTGCCGTTTGCAAATTGTGGTTCTAATGTACGGTAACATAACAGATAATTATTACTACCACTATACACCATTATGGTGTATTCTCTTGCCATGATAATCACTCCAGATTACATTAGGATATAGCTTAAAATATTTCAATCAACCATTGACACTCAGGGCAGAGGGAGGGGGACAGCCCCGCATCTCTTTTTAAAAAAATTCAGGGTTTTTTTTTTTTTTTTTTTTTTTTTTTTTTTTTTTTTTTGTAAAACAATTGTAAAAAATAAAAAAAATAAGGGAGGAGGAGGAGGACTTATGGATGTGAAAATTAATGAAAATAACATGAGAGTTGGTGGATAATGGAGGGAGAAGAGGAGTTATGGAGGCCACCGAGAAAATGGAACCGCAAACAGTGAAATTCTTTAGAGAGAGAAAGAGGAAAGAAAATAAAATAGAAAGTGTATTGTTGTATTTCACCTTAATCTTTTAGATTTTAGTTTTATTTGTTTTATTTTTATTGGATTAAAATCTATTAGATTATTACTTGGTAATTTGGTATTATGTGTAATGTGAGTAAATAAGTGATTACTAACTAATGTCTAATGTGTATGTATTTGGTTCTACAATGTCATGTATGGACTAATTCCTCACAATATGAGGATAGCCATGGTAATTTCACTTTTAATTTGTTTGCTTAATGATAATTAAATGAGATTATACTTTGTAATATATCAATTTTGTAACTCAATAACAAGTTTCTCATCACCGGATCAATAGAGTTATTTTGTTGAAATATTGAATTAAAAATTGTTATTTTGTTATGGTTGTTAATAATTTTTAATGTTTTGTTAAGTTATTATAATTGAAATCCATATTTACACATTATTCCAAACTCCGTAGTTTAAAAAAAAGAATTTGGTAATTAATTCATATTTTTCAATACAATTTAATTATGAAATGTAAAATAGTTCATCTAATTCGAACAGGTCTAAGCAATGGGAAATTGACCGATCTCTAACAATTCATGTTTAAAAAAATGAAACCGTAAAAATTATGTAGTTATTTTTCATCTTTCTTTGATCGTATGACTAAGCATTTTGGATTTTTAGGCTGTTAAATTTTAAGCAATAAACATTTTATGTGTTCAAGTATTTAATTTCTCAAACTGGGGGACGTTTGTCCTCCATAGTCCGTTCCCCTCGATTGAAAATTCTGGCTCCGCCACTGTTGACATTCATAAACCTAGGTTAACCAAACACAAGTATATGGCAAGCAAAGGGTCGATCCGCAGGGAATGGTCAAACACTGCAATTACTATCACAATTTAAGCTAGTTCGAAGAGATGAGAATTGATTAACCATACACTAAAAGCAACAAAAGTACGAGGAAAAATCTATATGACAAGCACTAAGGGGAATGGGTAGATGTAGGATCCACTTGAACAAACATAGACATAGAATTGAATTAATAGCAAACTAAGAATGCTTGAATATCGAAATAAGGTCCAATCTAACCACCCGAGGTTTCTCCTAACATAGCCTCTATAACATCTTATTAGAACCATATATTAGAAGGTACAATCAAGCATAAATCGATAACAATGAATCTAGCAAGGTGTGTTATTGCATCATCAAGCATTAATCCACCCTCAATTCACAAACAACGAGCACTTTGCAAGCAAATTGAAGAACATCAAGCATACAAAGACTTTAATCACAGTTAAATCAAATTCAAGATCTAAAACATGATCAAGCTTCAACTACATCATCTCCACACCATTAGCAAAGAAAACTACTCACTAATTATTGCAATCAACAAGTTAATCATCACATCAACAAGCAAAAGCATGATTATCAAGTAATTAACAAATCAAAAACAAAATCAATTAACAAAAGTAAAGAGAAAAGAGTAAGAGAATGCTCATTAATTGAAGATGAATGTCTACAAGCAAGATGATCTTCCTCTTCAAGATCCAAGCATCAACAATGGTGAAAACCTCACTTTCTTTCTCTCAAAACTAAGCTAAGAGTGTTTCTCTCTCTAGATTAAGCTAAGAAAAAACTAGATTATACTAAGCTAATACGAGATAATGAAAAAACGTCCTAAAAAGAGGCTTAAATAGTCCGTACAAGAGCAGCTGATCAGGAAAAGGTTTGCCCTAACCCTGGGTAGGTTCGGTCGACTCTGGGTAGGTTCGACCGAACTCCCCTGTTCCTGGTTTGGTCGAACTCATAGAAGTTCGTTCCCTCCTACAAATGAGAAAATCTTCTTTAAATCTGCCTCATTTGGTAGTTTGACCAAACTTTTGAAAAGTTTGATTAAACCTTCTTAGTTCTAGCAAACTTTTGAAAAGTTTAATCAAACCTCCTCGTGAAACTTTTATTCTAGCTTTCTCTCCTACCCTTTGCTTCTCTTGCCTTCATCCATACTTCCAAGCTTGGCCAAGGGGCCTCCCACTGTGCTCGGGATCGCCATGGAACCTACAAAAAGACAACAAAGATCACGAGAGCAAGGGGATGACAAAAGTATATATAAATATCATTAAAACAAGCGCAAATAAGTACACTTTTCATCAAGAGCATAAGAAAGCTACAGGAGGAGAAATGAGATAGAAAAACTTAAGAAAATAAGAGGAAAAAGGCCTAAATGCTACCCCTAAGAGTGACAATGTCACTCATCAAACTCCCCCACACTAGGCCTTTGCTCGTCCTCGAGCAAAGCAAAAGAAGAAAACAAGGGAGAATGACCAAGTTATTCAAACAAGCAAAGAAAAGAAAAGCCAAAGTTGCTTTTAGCGCAAGCAACAAGCCATTTAAACCTCAAGGTCGCTAATAGGACGAGTTGTGATCTCGTGAGGGTTTCCCAAGAGCTTACCTCACAACTTTTACAAAATTGTGTTCAAGACAAATCAAAGACAAGGGAAATAAAGGAAAGAGAAGCAACAAACTCAACACAAATCATAGTTAAATCAAGCTTTTAAAGATAACAAACATGAATAAATGCTAAACTTTCTAAGTAGTAGAAGTGAGCACGCAAGGGGATGCCAAAGGTTAATTTGAAGGATAAATCATGCTAAGCGTAGAGAACTCTAAAATGCACCACTCCTCCCGCATTCCATACAATCTTACCGTGTTCCCTCATCAAGATTCAAATCCACCCTTGGAGGTAGCATCTCATGACTCCTCGAAGGAGCTTGAACAAAGATAAAACACTATAAAACAAGGGGAACCCGACATCTTACCAAGTTATGCTCTCTCCATATGTTTGAAATCTATCTCCCTCCACCGATTAGTGATTCAACTAACCTAGGTCGAAAGAGCATAAAGAGGGTTGTAACGTTGGTTGGGGGAAAAGGTGTGGAAAAATTTGAAAATTGACGCTAAACCTCATTGTGAAACAAAGGGTGATCAAGCCTCTATTCCAAAATCAAGCATTTCCCAATACTCAAACAAGATTTCCACAAGTTTAAACCAAATTGCAAAACACTTTGAGCTTTAATTTTCCTCTTTCATCTTCATTCATCATTTAATTTATTTTTTTTTTGAGCTTTTGGAATTTTTTTTTCAACTTTTATTCCATTATCCTTGCCTTTAGTAACTATGGACGACTCTTTCTTGAATTTGCACTTGCTTTTATTGAACAAACATTCACAAATCACAACTTCACTTTTCATCTTAAACCATAACCTTTTTTTTTTTCAAATCAAAACTACAATAAACTTTCATGGCTCAAACTTCACAATCCTATGGGTGAAAAATGAAACAAAAGGCCATGAGCTTATGATGTGCTATAAATAAGGAGGAATAGGCTCAACATGGTTAGAAAAAGGGGCAAATGCAAATGCAAATAAAAATACAAAATACAATAAAAATAAAAGCTAGTCCTAGAAAAAAATAGTCATCGAATGAAGGATGCCTTTGTCATCCCTAGATTTAGTTCGGTCGCGATCTCGGATAGCTAGAAGTCAAGTTCTCAATCTAAGCATGCCTTAGTAAGGATCCTATGCCGCTCATATAAGTAATGTTGGAGGCTTGAACAATAAAGCTCACATTGGGTTATAAAAACTACCTATAGGGCTTCAAATCCCCTGATGAGAGCAACACCTTCTTACCACAAACAAGTGAATTTGGGTTCGATGGGCCTTACGAGTTCTAGAACAACTACCTTAGCATGAACATATCCTAGAGTCAACCAATGGCAATTCCAAAGTATGCAAACTTATAATACTCAAGAAGAAAGGCATTCAAACACACAAGTTAACTTTTATTTAACTCAAAATGAAAATGAAACAACTAAGGTTTTCATGATTTGTCTTGAACAAAAAGGGAAAATCTCTTTTTCATTTTTTAATTTTTCGATTTTTTTTTTCAAAGGAAGGAGTAAAAGAAAGTAAAGAGGCAAGTAAACATATAATTCCCAATCGACAAACAAAAATCGTTCTGCATCAGCACCAACGATCACCAGAGTATGTGGAATCAAATGCATACAACCTCGAACAATCAACTCCATCCTAGTCTAATCTAAACTATGCACACAAGGGAAAATAAAAGAAAAGAAGGGAAAGGTCTCACCAAATGTCTCTTGAATTGGAACACAAAGTAAATTATGTGGTCACACCAAGGTTTTCGGAGCTTGAATCGCTCCTTAGCCCATCTCTTTGTGTTTTTGGTCTTCAAGCTACAAGGGAAAGTGAGCCAAGAAGAAAGAACACTACAACTATATAAAGAAAAGTTAGTAAACAAAAAATAAAATAAAGACTAGAGTTATAAACAAAAGGAAAAGAACTAACAAAAAGCTATCTACAAAATTGGATTAAGGGAGTTTGGATTATAGGAATTGGATTATGGGGAGTGAATTTTTTTTTGGAGTCAAGAGAGAAGAGGGGGACAACATATCATTCGAAATCATTCAAAATCATAACATCATCATCATCATCATCATCATCATCATCATCATCATTATCATCATCAATACCATCACCAACTAAAACCAACCAACAACAATCATCAACTATAACAAAATCATCATTCTCAATGGATCTCCTTATGCACAAGCTACTATCCTACCACACAATCCTCCTCATGTACACTTCAACCCAAAAAGACCTTGGGGAGGAGGGAGGGAGAGAAACCTCATTGCGGGTTTCTATCCTCCCTTTCCTTAGGCGGGTTATTGAAGTCAAACCTGGGCCGATCCATGAATGGATGAAAGGGTTGGTTGAAGTGTTCATAGGGCCACCCTTGGGTACCCCAATCACCATCAAAAGGGCTAGGGGTAAGGTATGATGGGCACGCCAGGTCATAGTGGTAATCACAACCACACGGGCAGTATGGGTCATATGGTGAGGTACCAACACGTTGGGAAGGTTCAATATGGATAAGTGTTCGGGGTGGGGTTGTTAGGGTCATAGAAGGTCCGATGGGGGACTTGAACCTCTTGATGTGGGTGGTAAGGATAGTTAACATAGGGCGTTTGAACGCCCGCTTGCACAAGTGAATCATAATTCATCCTTTCATAGTATCCCCATTATTCAATGGAAGATTGGTTATCATGACGAATGTCATCGAGAGTACTACGGAGAGAACTCATGTAAAAAGGAGAAGAAGAAGAAGAGGATGCCTCACCTTCCCCACTAGGGGAGGGGGGAACGGGTTGCTCCATGTGGTAAATCGGTTGGGGTTGTAGAACGGAGCCACGACCTTGACCCTTCCGCAAGCCATCAGGGATGAACTTCCACGGAATCTTCCACCGCAATGGGTTGGAAGGATCAACCGATGTGTGGGGCGAATCCGAAAGGACACACCATTCTTCTGCATTGTCGACCAAAAGGATGAATTTTCGCTCTTGGGTGGTGTAGTTGATGAATCGTTGATTACAGAGCGCGGCGATGGAAAGAGCATAGGGAGGATAACCGGAGGATGTGTCCTCTTTGTTTTGGAGCACATAGGGAAGCATGGTTATTTCATCCTTATAGGAGCCATCTTTCAATTTGAGGGCAATGAGAGTGATCATGCCTCCCATGTGGATCTCACCACCAAGACGCCCATCCCGAGTATCCAACAACCTTGAGATAAAAGTAGTAGAGCAATTGAACTCAAACGTTGAAAGTTGTCGGCCAAACAGAGGCAAGCCACCTCATCCTTCACCATAGACCAAGGTTGGCTTTGAAAAACATGGCATATTGAAGAAGCCGGGCGAAGTACCTCATGGCTATGTGAATTATGTTGTTGACCTTGGCAGTGTTTGTTCGGAAGGAGGACTTGGTGGAGATGCTTCGCCACCACTCTTGCTCATTGTAAGGAATTCAGCACATTGCGGTCATGTCGCTTTCCAATGAAAGATGTCATTAAGCTCGCTCTCGATGAGGGAATGATCCTCATTAAATAAGTGGAAGTGGAGAAAAACTTGTCTATCATTCCCATCCTCGTCTTCCTCAATGACCTCCTTGTTGAATGAAGCAAGGAACTCCAAGGTGATGCACTCATTGGTGTGAGCATTGAGAGTGATGAACTCTTCCCAACCGAAGTTTTGGGCGAGCCAGAGGGACTCATTTTTTATGCCGAGCTTCTTAAGGGTGTTGCCACAAAAGAACCTTGTTGACCGTATCAGACGGTCTACGAGAGTCTTGTAGGTGTCCCAAAAATGCTCACTTGAGGCGATAATGCCATGAGTGTAAACAAAACCATATTCGCCTTGACTTAAGTGATAAAACAACAATTAATTATTCCAATTCTAGTCTTTAATTAACGCAAGATATATGTGGAATCTTTTGCTCAAAATATTCTAACAAACTTATCAAAATTAACAACTTTAATTTTGAAAACTTATAAAAAAATAACAACTTTTAAATTTGATATTATCTTTCAAAATAAAATCTGATTTTAATTTTAAATTTTAAAAATTAATTAATTAAAAGTTTTTTTTAAAGTGATCAAACAACACCAATTAATCAATTAAAGTTATTTAAATAATAAAAGAAAAGTGATTTATTTAAGTGCTCAAGAAATTAACAGCTCTTCTTTATATGCTAAATCTCTGTTTTATGCGTTTATGGATATTCCTCCTTCGTACCTCCAAGGAATTCAATGGAATGGATTAGAGTTGAAGATTATATGGGAAGAGAGGGAAAAAGTAGTATGATAGTAAGAGGGTTTGAGAGATTAAGGATTTCAAAATTTAGGGTTTTAATTTCTGATTTTTCTGTTATGATTAGGGCTAACGAAGACCCCTATTTATAGGCGTAGGAATCTAGGTTTAGGGTTTTAGAGCCGCAGTGTCAGATGGCACGCGCAACTCTCAGAGTTGCGCAGGAATGCCACGCGCAACTCTAAGACTTGCGCGCGGTGCGGTTTGCCTTATATGAAAACGCATTTTTAAAACTTTCATAACTTTTGATTACAAAGTCGGATTAAGGCAAATAATATATCATTGGAAAGATGTTAATGTCTACTTTCCAATGCCGTTATAATTAGGTTAAAATCTGTTATAGATCAAAAGATATGACCGTTTGAGTGCAATAGTGTTGGTTTTAGGGTCCGATTTAGTATTTTGATGACAATTTCTTTGTTTTAACTCGGAATTGAGCTTATAATATACCGTTAGAAAGATCTTTGAAAGGGCTATCCATTTGTATAGGACTTGCACGGAAATTGGATAGTTGGTTTATCTATTTGGCTCGATTTTTAACAATGTAAGATACATTTGATCTAATCATTGCATATGACGCATTTAAGTCCGTTAATAATCAAGATTAAACATGTATGAGCATATTTTAGTCTTAATTAGTAATAGACCTAGACTCTAAGATAATTTGGTCTCAAATATAGGTTCTAACTTACTTCATAATGCATTTCAAAGTCCATAAACACTTCAACTTTGATCTAGCATGAAGAATGAGTTTTTGTAACATCATCACACTTCCCGTCGAGACAGGAGGCCAAAAGTAGGTGTCTACAATCCTACCATTAAACCTGACACAATACACACAAATACCAATTTCAATGTCCCATGCAAATAAAAAAACCAACTTTTCCACAGCTTACATAGAACACATAAAAATCACTAATTCACATAAATAATTATCCAACCTACACCCCACACTAATCAAATGTACTGCAATTTTTCAATTACATGCATGTCATGCCAATTCCCAACATTCAATCCCACTTTATTGTAATCAATTTCAAAATAAACTATTTTAAACCAACCCTAGCATTATAAAATCGACAATTGTACCTAGGTTTTTGAATGATTATGAAATTGGTCCCCCACCACGCTTTCTTGATGCAGCAGCTTTCCTTTTTTTTACCCATGGCAGAAACACAAGGACCGCTTCAATTAGCAAAAAAGTATGAATGCAATAACAAATGAAAGGAGAGAGAAATTCAGAACTTACTTTCACCTTTGGCCAGCAATTAACCACGAATTGAAGCATTCAATTCGTTCCTGCCATGGCAGAGTAGCAGAGAAGGAGTTAATGAGGAAATGATGAATGTGTGTTTAATGGGAGGGGGGAAACAACTATTGACAAAGGAGAGAGAGAGAGTTAGTGGAGGGAAAATTTGGGTAAAATTAGAGGAGAGAGAGAGAAAGAGAGGGTGAGTGGTTTTAAGACGTCACGTGCGAGACACGTGGTCGGGTCAACACCTGAATACAGGGTCAAACCCTCTTTTCCGGCCAAAGATGTGGCCTTGCAAAAAAAAATTTGATTAAGGTGTGGCATTGCACAAAATTTTTTGTACGGTGATTTCTTGCAAAAAAAATGTTATAAAAGGTGGTTTAAGCAAAACTTCCTTGTTTATATTTTAACTCTCCTACTCTTCCAACATCAGATTACTATTGTTTATATTTCAAATCTCCTACTTATTCTCATTATACCAATCTCATCAATTGACAAATTAAAATTCAATAAAAGAGGGACTACGATTTATTTAGATCAAATTGCCTAAATTTTGAAGCATATAGATTCAGAGAGAAAAGAACCAAAAATGCAATAATCTTATGAAAATAATAAATAAAAGGAAAAATTCATGGGAATAATCCGACCCTTTGGGCCATTCTTTTTTAATAATCCCACCTTTCGATTATTATTTAATAATCCGACCTTTGGGTGCCTTTAATTTTTATTGGTCCCAACCGGTCATGAAACCTGTTATAACATGTTACATGACACGTGACGGCCTGTGATTGGTAAAAAAAATTAAAAAAAAAATCAAAAAAACAAAAAACAAAAACAAAAAAAAAGAAACAAAAATAAAAATAAAAAAATAAAAAAATTGCCACATGTTGAATGCTAATTGGTCAAAAAAATAAATAAAAAAAATAAACAACAAAAAATTTTAACAAAAAAACGAAAATAAATAAACCCACCCACCACCACAGCCCCTCTCCACTCCCTCCCTAGCCCACTGAAAACCACAACCTTTTCCCCAAAACTACCTGCAACCCCCCCTCCCTAGCTGACCGTTCGAACCCCAACCAGCCCCACCGTAATTCCAGTCCCCACCTAACCAACTCGAAAACCCCACCCACAACGAAAACCCCACCCAACCACCTTGACCACACCAGCAAGACAGCAACCCCGAATTCCCCACTCAGCCACCCTGGAAACCCCTTTGTTGCACCCCGAAAACCACCACACCTCCATAACCACCACCCAAACTTCTGGCAGCCCAACCTCCTCCGACCACCCCTCTCCTTCTCTTTCCTCCTTCCTTTAATCTCTTTCCTCCTTCCTTTCTCCACCATAAATTCCGGCAACAACCAAATCCGGAAAACCCACCCCGTCGACACCCCAGCCAACCCATCAAAACCCCACCTTCCCCGTCGAGACCCTGTCAAAACCCAACCGAAACCCCTGGAGTTAGTTGGGGTTAGGTGTGAGTTTAGGTGATGTTGGAGTTTTGGGATGTGAATTAGGGGTGGTGCTCAGGTGGTTGGTGTGGTGGTAGTTATGGTGAGGTTTTCGGGGGAGGGTCTGGGGTCTGGGATGGCGCCGGCGTTGGGTGGTCAGAATCGGGGCGGGGGAAGGAGGGGAGGCTGGTGGGGTGGTTTTGGGGTTCGGGTCTGGTGGGGATGGTGGTTCTAGGGTTTGGGTTTGGGTGGTGGTGGGGATGGTGGTGGGCTGGTGGCTAAATTGGGTTTGGGTTTTTAAATTTTTTTTTTGTTTTTTTTTTACCAATTATGTAATGACACGTGTATTTTAAACCAAAAAAAAAAATTTACAAATGGGACTAATAAAAATTATAGGTACGCAAAGATCGGATTATTAAATAATAATCGAAAAGTGGGATTATTAAAAAAGAATGGCCCAAAGGTCGTATTATTCCCATGAATTTATAAGCATAGAACAGAGATTAAATCCGGATGATGAACAAAATACAAAAGAACAAAATGCAAATATTATGTGCAATAAAGTACTAAAAAAAATACTAAAAACTAAATTATTCAAAGACTAGGAAGTTACAATCACTCCTGTTTAGGAGCTTGATCCATATTACTAATGGTTCTTTTTCTAATATGCTCACGAACACCTTTTGCAAATCTTCTGCGTAATTTATCATCATTTGGAATCTCCCCGATATGATACCTTAACCCCAAAATATCAATCAAACCCAGTCGATCTTGTACTTGTTTCTTTTCATTTGAATTCGACGATTCAATCTTCAACAGACAAAGAGATACCTTTCAATTCAAATCACAAAACAATATATATAAGTACATTTAACAAACTTTACATTATAACCAACAATTTCTGTAAAAAGATACACAATTTACATGAACAAATAAATAGAATTGAGAAAATGAACAAATTAATCAAATATCCCAAAACCCTAAATCAAGAACATAATTCGATTAAATTTGACTCAATCATCAAATATAATTCATCTCGCTTTAGACATGTGTTTCGGGGTTTTCTGATGTCCTGCGGGAGAGTTACAATTCTGAGACTGGAACCGGACGCCTGTACCTGCAAAACAAACGGATGCTCCGGACGATTGGAGATCTGCCTCCGACGGTCAAGTTAGTACTTGATTAAGGAGTAATTAATGCGGAAATAAAAGTAATTGGGTCTCTCTAGGTGAGAGTGTTAAATGTGCGTAATCCCCCTTAATGAGGATTAATGGACATATTTATATGCCTTGGGATGCGTGCCAGTACTAGGTTTAGGTTAAACCTAAGGCTGACTGGGCCTCCCACAATGATTGGGCCTTGTTGGCCGGTTTTCCCATTTGGCATGGGTGGACACGTGTCACATTGCAATTGGTCCAAGGAGGACGAATCTCTTGATGACACGTGGCAGGCTCCTATTGGCCTACATGAAGGACACGTGGCGAAACCTGGCTGGCCCACGTGTCGGATGCTGATTGGTGGATAAAAATCCCCTAACCATTTGCCCCTCACAGGTGGCACGTGACTGGTCACGTGTTACCTGTGACAGATGTCGCACCGTGACAGGCGACGACCTGCTACAGGTGTCACTCGGTGAAAGGCCGAGAGATTCTCCCGCCCAAATTTTGAATTTTGGAAGTGACCCTTCGCCTTCTCCCTTTGCCTGTATAAGGGTGTGTTGACTTCAGTCATTTTCACACTTGAGAACTTTTTAGAGAGAACATTCAGACCCCTGAACTTGCTCTGACATTCCGGACTCTTTCTGCCTACCGCCTGCTCTGACAAGCCGGCTACTCAGGATTTTCAGAACGCCGTCAACTTCACTCGTTCAGGTAACCGTCGATTCTCTTACTCTTAATTTTCCCTTTATTTTATTCTTTTTTGAAATGGCACCACGGAAGCACACGACACGACCTAGGTTAGTGATCAGCCGGTCACCGGGGACGGCTGAATCTAGGACTAGGAGTGCCGCCTGCCCTTTTCCGGACCTATCTTTTCCCTTTATACAAAGTCCGACTGTCTCTGTGTCTATGCAGAACATGATGGCCAGAACAAAAAGAACTGGTAGGATCTCGAACTCAGACGGCTCCTCCCACAGGGTGCCGATTAGTGAAACATCTGACCAGGCGCCAGATGTGGAAGTGAACCAAGGCGGCTTGACAGCCGACAGTTCTGAGGGAGGGGTCAAGGTGACCCCTTCCCATTTTACAGTTGACATGTCTACATTCTCTCCTACTCCTTTTGAAGGAGAGAAGGCGGGCCCCTCTGGGAGAGGGGAGGAGTCGTCCTCTTCGGACTCGTCAGAGGACAAATCCGAGTCTATTTCTTCTGGTCATGCTTCTCTGGACACGGAAGAGAAAAACAACCGCCTACAAGAGGCGAGGCTTTCTCACGTAGTTGAGAAGGGGGACAATTGGGCGGAGCCATCCGCCTCTTACCGAGAGCAAAATACCCCTTACTACTGCACTGTCCCACGGGGCCGGATCACGGCCATGCAAGAGAGAGTGGGGAGCTTTATTGCGAACCACACAATGGGCCCCGACTTTTTAGTTTTCGTCCCGGATCCAAAAGACACAGTCGTCTGGCCGGCTGGTACTAGTTATGATAGCGCCTGCTTTGGCTGCTACGAGGCGGCCATCAGGGCTGGGCTGCGCTTCCCACTACATCCGGCTGTTCAGCGGATCTTGGATGGGTATGAGTTGGGGTTATGGCAGTTAGCCCCAAACTCCTGGGTCAACGTACTCGGCTATGTGGCCGGGTGCGAACTGCACGGGGTGGAGCCAAACTTCGAGGCTTTCGCCCACATGAACTACCTCAGCCGGACCCCTAAGGCAGGCGGTACAGGCTGGTATCAATTGACGAGCCACAGAGGCTACCTCATGACAAGAGGTAAAGCAAACAAGTGGAAAGATTGGCGAAGCACCTTCCTTATCATTGAAAGTTCAGACACAGAGCTGAACAAGTGCTTCAACAGGTGGAACAGGAATCCGCCTCTTCTTGCAGGCGGCCGCACCATGCCGCCTGTTCCCCCCAAAGCCAAGAAAGAGATCCTGGATAAAGGACTCTTTAAAGTAGAGTCGAGGGTCGACTCTACTACAGGGGTACAAGAGCAAGTACCCCTGCACTGCGTCCCGAGCTTCAAATGGCTCTATGACGAGTACTTTCTGGCCGCCTGTGGCCTTAGCAGTCGGTGTTCAAGAGGTAGCCGGCCTGTGGAATACTCTTTTTTGCCATGAGTTACTGTTTATCTTTTTATTAACTTGGTATCTTGTCTTTGTAGCGGACGCCATGAGCAAGATCACCGCTTCCAAGACTGCGGCGACCATGTTGCGAGCCTCTATTATGCAACAATCCTCAACCGACTCCCCCAACAAGGGGGCGCTCTTGGTGAGATCCGAACCTTTCACTCTCTTTTTGGAGTTGGGTTTATGCATATACTGACCGAGTGTTTTTTTTTATTTTTTTTTATTTTTTCAGACGGGCACTCCAAGAACCTCTTCTTCCCAACAGCCGGACTCCAAGACTCGGAGGACGACTGTTGCGAGCTCTCCTGGTACTGCCAGGAAACATGCGGCGGCTGAGAAACAGCCGTTCACTCCTTCTAAAACTCCAATAAGGCCGCCTAGAAGTATGAAGTTGTCCTTGTGAATTTAGACTTGCTCCCTTCTTTACTAGGTCTAACCCGTTTGTTTATGCTTGATGCAGCCGGCCCTCAGGAGCCAGACTTGGTCGAGGTGGCCAAGTCTATGATCAAAGTCGTCCCTCCGGCTGAGAGGGAGGCGGTCAGGGGTGTCGGCACCCTTGACCTAGACGGGATTGCAAGGGTCCTTGCTGAGGTATACTTAGCATATTTTTGGTTATTTAAATTCCAGGACGCCTGTTTTTTGTTTGAAAACTGACGCCTGTTCCCTTTTACTTAGGCCCTGCTCCGAGTGAACGGCCTTCGCAAGCCGCTTGACAGGAAGAACAAAGAGGTAAAGGCTGCAAAAGTTATGGCCGCCTCTGACTGTGATAAGGCAATGTTTCAAATTGCCCAAAATGAGATTTTGACAACTGATATTCTTTATTATCAGGCGCAGGCTACTTCTGTTATCCGGGCTCAGTTGGAGGCGGCCCAGAAGAAAAATAATGAGCTGGAGGCGACCATCAACAATCTCAAGGCCGAGCTGAGACCTCTTCGCCAAAAAATGTCCTCATACGACACCTTGGAGAAATCCTTGGCACGCGTTAAGGAACGCCTGGTGACCCAGGAGAAGAGTCTTACTCAGAAGCTCTCGGCAAAGGCCGAGCAAGAAAAGAAGGAGCTGGTCCGAGAGATGATGGAAGACTCTGCTCAGATCTAGCGCCTGACCTGGGGCCGCCTCTTCCCCAATGCCGACTTTTCCTCATGGGGAAAAACGTACCGCCAGTGTTCTGATAGATATAATCAAGAGATCCTAGCGGCTGCTGAGGACGAGGCGTTGGAGGAGGAGGAGCCGGTAGTGGCGCTTGTGCCGCTTGGGGTGGATGCATCGAAGAAGGATGCAGCTGAAGCCGAGTCCAGCAAAAAGAGTGCTGACCAGGCGGCAGCTGCTATTATTGAAGATCTGCCCCCTTCTTAAGCTTTATGTCTTCTTTTTACGGCTGCGTGCCGTTTGTTTCTGTTTACCTGGCCAGGAGGCCGGGGTTTTGAATATTTTTCCGGTCTTAATGACCGGCTTCTTTTTGTATCTTTTACCCGGCCAAGGGGTCGGGGGTATGAATATTTATGCCGGTCCTTCTGGCCGGCTGTTAATATAACTCAGGCGACCATTATTTTAGGTCGCCTTTTTGCCAAAATGTTTCGAATTTGTTTCGTTTCGAATTTGTTTCGACTTTGCTAAGTATCGAAACTCTGATATCCAATTGCATACTATACCGACTGTTTTGCATGGCCGATAGTTGCGGACAGGTACGAGGTAGTTAGTCACGCCACCTATGCCCCTGGACGACTGGTTGTCTGTTTCCAGCTAAGCGATCAGTCGGCCACCTTAAAGACTGGATCCCCTTCAACCAAGTAGTAAGGTGGTTTCCTACCTGCCTTGTTTGTTTGTTTTTTTTTAGGCTAGAGACTCTAGTCGGTCCAGGCCGACTGTTCCCCGTCAAATTTAATCTAGTGTGAACAGGCGCTGTATGAACACCTTTTTAGTTTCATACTAAATTTTTAAGGAGTGACCAAGTAAACATGATTGTTACGTAGTCGCCGAGTGACGGAGTAGTAGAGGTTTCAAGCGGTGGGTACCGGTTGTTCCCCTTTATTCGCCAATGTTTGTTGGCTATTAACTCATAAGATACCGACTGTTCTTATCCCAAGTAGTTCAGTCGGTTGGTTGACACGGATGGTTACTGCGAACACTTGTTTGACCTGATTAGTCAGTTAAGTGAGAGGTATCCTTGTCCGGGAAACGGCTACGTGGTTGTCTTGGTTAGACAGTCGTATAGGTGCCGTGTAATGATTTTATAGAACAATGTTCCACCCAAAAGGGAGCTGCTCTCTGCGACGAATTTCATCCGGATGGATGCCGTCGGACGCCTGCTATAATGTTGGGACAGGTCGAATTAAACTTATATTTGGATCAGTTGGCTTGGCGCCTGGTCTGATCATTTCAGCCATGAGCCTTTGATAGTTCTTGGTGAACTGTGTTATGGGAGAGTAGCCGGTTGTGTGGAACAAGCGACGTGCCCCTCTTAAGTAAGAATGAAAATTAAACATGGAGAGTAGCCGACTGTTTGTCATTAGGCATGCCCCTCTTAGTACAAAATTGAATGAAACAACAAACTTCTATTAAGTAGCCCTCGACTATTTACATCATTCAAAAGAAATATTTCTTAAGATTATCTACATTCCAGGTTCGAGGCAACGGTTGGCCGTCTGGTGTTTCCAGACGGTAGGTACCGTCCCTGACCTCTTCATAGATTCGGTAGGGTCCTTCCCAGTTGGGAGTTAATTTGCCAGACTCATTAGCCCTACCAACTGCTTCCATTTTTCTAAGTACAAAGTCCCCCACTTTGAGTGGACGCCTGTGTACTTTTTTGTTGTATGATCTAGTCATTCTCAGGCGGTAAATTTCATGGCGCAAGACAGCATTGCCCCTCCTTTCTGGGAGTGAGCCAATGCCAGGCGCATGGCTTCCCAGTTTGCCTCTTCGTCATATAGCATTACTCGAAGAGTCGGCTCGTAGTGTTCAATTGGAAGAACAACTTCCGCACCATAAGTTAGGAGGAATGGAGTTTCTCCAGTCGCCCCTTTTTCAGTCGTCCTAATGGCCCAGAGAACATGTGGTAATTCATCCGCCCATAGGCCGCCTGCTCGTTCAATCTTTTTCTTGAGACCGTCTGAGATGATTTTATTAAAGGCTTCTACCTGGCCGTTTGCTTGTGGACGGCCGACTGATGAAAAGTGGTGTGCAATTCCTTGGTCACCCAACCAGCTTTTGAGAACAGGCGTCTCAAATTGGGGACCATTATCAAAAATCATAGACATGGGAACCCCGAACCGAGTGATGACATTTTTCCAGATGAATGAAATTACATCCTTCGTCTTGATTCCCTTTACAGCCTCCGCCTCCACCCATTTAGTGAAGTAGTCGACTGCAACAAGTATGTACCTCCTTCCGCCTGTAGCAGGCGTATAGGGACCCAGAATATCCATGCCCCACTTAGAAAACGGTAGTGGGCTATGAATGGTAGTGAGGTCAGTAGCCGGACGGTGAATTAGTTTGCCAAACCTTTGGCACTTGTCACATTTTTTCACCATCTCCATTGCATCTGCTTCTAAAGTAGGCCAAAAGTAGCCCTGCCGCCTTGTCCATTGAGCAAGCGACCTACCGCCTATATGGGAAGCGCAGTAACCAGAGTGAAGATCGGCTAGTATCTCTCGTCCCTTTTCTGGAGTAACACACTTTAAGTAGGGTTGAAGGTACCCTCTTTTGTGAAGTTCTCCCCTTATCATTTCAAAACTGGCTGCCCGTTTTTTCAGCGCAGCCGCCTGGTGATGATCATCCGGCAGGGTACCGTCTGTCAGATATGCCCTGATTGGATCCATCCAGGTTGAGATTCTGTCTAGGATTCCAATAGGGTCTTCCTCGATGCTTCTCTTCTCCATTACTTCCCAAAAAACAGTTCGAGGAGTATCACAAGAGGCGGATGATGCTAATTTTGAAAGTGCATCCGCCTGGTTGTTTTCTGATCTCGGCACTTGAGTCAGATGAAAATCTTCAAGGGATCCGACTGCTTGTCGTACCGCCTGTAAATACTTGATCATGGCCGGATGGGTTGCTTCGTATTCGCCACTATACTGACTCACTATCAATTGTGAATTGGAACAGGCGTCTATCTTTCGTGCCCCTGCCGCCTTGCACATGCGGATTCCGGCTAGTAAAGCTTCATATTCTGCCTCATTGTTTGAGGCCTGAAAACTGAAGCGTAGAGCATACTCGTACCTCTCGCCCTCTGGCAACTGACATATGACGCCTGCTCCACAACCATTTGAAGTAGAGCTTCCGTCCACATATACCTTCCAGACTTGGTCTGGATCTCGAGAATCAGGGGGACGAGTCATCTCAACAATAAAGTCAGCAAAGGCTTGCCCCTTCACTGCTTTTCTAGGCTCGAAAGTAACTTCGAGGCTCTATATTTCTATGGCCCATTTGATCATCCGGCCTGACGACTCAATGGTGGTCAGTGGCCGCTTGATAGGTTGATCTGTATACATGATGACTGCATGTGCCAAAAAGTAGGGCTTCAATTTTTTAACAGCCATGAAGAGTGCAAGACCAAATTTCTCCACTAAGGGATACCTCAACTCGGCATTTTTCAGTACATGACTGACAAAGTAGACCGGGAGCTGACAGCCGTCTCTTTCAGCAAGAAGAACAGCGCTTAACGCATGATCAAAGACGGCCAGGTACATGTAGAGTACTTCTTTGGGCAAAGGGCTGACCAGCCTCGGCAAGGAATGCAAGTGAACTTCCAATTTCTGAAAGGCCGCCTCAGCATCCGACCCCCATTCAAACCTTGCCTTCTTCTTAATGGCCTGAAAGAAGTATAAGCATTTGTCGCCTGATCGGCTTAGAAATCTTCCCAAGGCCGCCAGACAACCTGTTAACTTCTGAACCTCTCGGACGGTACGAGGCGACTGCATGTCGATGACCGCCTGCACCTTCTTAGGGTTCGCCTCTATTCCTCTCTGATTGATAAGGAATCCGAGAAATTTCCCAAACTCAACTCCAAATACACATTTCTTGGGATTGAGCATGACATGGTGCCGCCTGAGTGTGGCGAAAGTTTCTCGGAGGTCCGACAGATGATCTATCTGAAGCTTAGACTTGACAATCATATCATCAATGTATGCCTCGACGTTTCTCCCAATCTGATCAAAGAACACAGTGTTTATCATTCGCTGGAAGGTGGCCGGGGCATTCTTAAGACCAAACGGCATGACCGTGTAACAGTATAACCCTTGATCAGTGACGAAGGCCGTCTTCTCCTGATCTTTCTTCCATAAAGGAATTTGATGGAAACCAGAGTAGGCGTCCATAAAGCTCATCAAAGCATGGCTGGCTGTTGAGTCGACCAGGTTATCAATTTTAGGTAGAGGGTAACTGTCTTTGGGGCACGCCTTGTTTAAGTCTGTGTAGTCTACACACATTCGCCAGGTGCCATTCGGTTTTTTAACAAGCACCACATTTGCAACCCAGTCTGGGAAGTAACATTGTCGAATGAACCCTGCATCAAGTAATTTTTTAACTTCAGCGGCTGCCGCCTGACTTCTTTCTTTGCCATGGTTCCGCTTCTTCTGCCTTACCGGCTTCTTTTTCGGATCCACAGCCAGTTTATGTACCGCCAGGTCAGGACTAATGCCTGGCATTTCGTGGACTTTGAATGCAAAGATGTCCTTGTATTCTTTCAATAGTTTGTGAAAGTCGTCACCCAGGACTCTCAGAGCAGTCGTCCCAACTTTGACTGTTCGGTCAGGACGCGAGTCGTCTAAGATCAGGTCCGTATGCTCATCAGCCGACTGAGGGCGGAATTCATCCGACCGCTCCTCTGCCAATGATTGCTATTTTCTGTCTTTTCTTGCGGCCCCCGGCTGGGCTGCCTTTCTCTTCTTGCCGCCTGCTTCTTGAACAGGCGCACTCTCCTTGACATTGTCAAGGTCTGTTTTTCCACCACTTGACCCAGCGGCCATAACAGTGGGCTTGATATCCGAGAGATAGCACTCTCGGGCCATCCTCTGATCTCCCCTTAGGGACCCGACTGTTCCATCATCCCTCTCAAACTTGAGCAACATAAGAGATGGGAGTACAACAACCTTGGAATTATTCAGGGTTGGTTGTCCCAGAATCATGTTGTAGGCCGAGAGTTCTTCTACTACCAGGAACCGGACTACCATGTGTCGTCCTTCCCCTTTTTCACCCAGGCGGATGGGTAAATCCACTCGTCCCACTGGGTGGACGACTCCTCCTCCAAACCCTACTAAAGGGTGGGATGCCGGATGTATGCAATAAGTCTGATATTTGAGTTTTGACAGACATTTGCTACTGATAAGATCTGAGGAGCTTCCGGTATCTATAAGGATTCGGCCAACTCTCTGGTTGGCCACTTTACATTCAATAACGATAGGGTCGTCATGCGGCCCCCTTACCCCTCCTAGATCTTCTTCAGTGATGACAATCTCAGGAAATGAATATTTGGAGGGCCGTTCTTGGTGAACGGAATTTACGTCTAGCCGCCTGATATTGTCTTTGTTGCCCCTAATAGTAGGGCCGCCTCCTGAGAAGCCGCCTGCAATGGTGTAGACGACTGCATCATCTGTATCAGAGCTGTCGGCCTGTTGACTCTTTTTGGCCGACTGCTTTTTCGTGGAAGTGTTCCCCGTAGATTTCTTAACATAAGAGTCAAGATCGCCTTGCTCAGCCAGGCGGTCCAGATACCGCATGAGACTGATGCATTCGTTGGTGTGATGACCAACATCTTCATGATAATCACAGATTTTTTCTTGGTTCCGCTTGCTTGCAGAACCCTTCATGGGGGTCGGCTTCTCAATTGAGATCCGTCCCTTGATTTCCTTTAGGATAGCTTGGCTATCCTTGTTAAACGCATACTTTGGGGAGTATGGTTTGAATTCTTTCCTCTTCTTCTGGGCCGGCTGTTTAGAGGAATCAGCCGCCCAGACCTCTTTTCTCTTCTTCTCATCTTTGTTCGACGACTGTTTCTGTCGTCCTTCTCTTTTTTCGAACCTTTTCCCGTCCGACTGTTTTCCCGTACTACAAAGATCAGTCGCCTGTGTATAGGCTTCCGCTTCAATCAAGGCCTCTTGAAGAGTCGCCACCCTCTTTCGAACCAAATCAAATTTGAATGTCGACCCGTCTTTGAGGCCTCTGAAAAAGTCAGTATAGGCTACCTCATCTGGTAACCCTTGAATCTGTATTCTCATCAGGTTAAACCGCCTGATGTAAGAACGAAGCCCCTCCTTCTCGCCCTGCTGAATCGTTCCTAAATCAAGGGTCGTCTTCTTCGCAGGTATGTTCATGGCAAAGTTGGAGGTGAATAAGTAAGCAAGCGTCCTGAAGTTATTCACACAACCAGTCGGCAGGTTGCCGAACCATTGTTGTGCGATTCCTTTGAGAGTCGCTGGAAAACACTTGCACCAAGTGGGATCATCCATCCCTTGAAGGTACATCAGGTTGGTGAATGCCATCAAATGGTCTTCTGGGTTAATAGTGCCGTCATAGGCGCCTACTAATACATTTTTCACTTTGGCCGGCTGAGCGGCTTCAGTAATTTCCTTGGAGAAGGCCGACGGCTGTTCCCCAAGTCTAAGCAACCGTAGCTGCCAGTCCATAGGTTGGACATTCTTTGCTGCATGCCCTCCAAACAGAGGTGGCTGCAAAAAATATTGTTGTTGCGGTACAAATGGTAAGTTTGGTACCGCCTGGTCACTATGAAAGCCGGACTGACGGGAGGTACCGCCTGACTGACTCTCATGATGCGACTGAGTATACCTCATCGAGGTGTTGCGTAGACTGTCTTGGAAGTCTGAAGTAGAGGCCGACTCTGACAATCGGTCATTCTTCTTCTGCTCTAGCAATAGCCGAGCATCTGTGTATGTTTTCTTCGACCCGTCCGCCTGAATATGACGAACAGGTTTCCTCTTTCCTGGAGTAGGAAAGCGGTTCTTTGTGAAATCAAGGACAGGCGGCTCCCACTTCCTAGAGTTAGGATGAGGGTTCGCCTCTCGCCCTTGAACAGGCTTCCACTTCCCTGAAGAGGAAGGTTTCTTAGCCGACTGCTCCTTGGCCAGAGCAGGCGGCTTCTTGTTGAGCAACTCTTGAATTTCTCCCTTGAAGCCCCTCATGAAGGTCATGAGTTCGTTTCTTGTAATGGGAGCAGACCCATCAGCCGGCTGTTGCTGAACAGGCGGTGCGCCGGCTGGATCACTGAGTCCAGTTTGAAGATCTTCCCGTTCTCTCCTTTCGGTATGACGGGTGCGTCAGGCCCTTAGGGTCCCGTCTGAAGCTGTATGATCTTCAACTTCAAATTCTTCCTCAGTATCATGGTCCGACTGAACTTGAGGGTCGTCCAGGGGACGCCTCTCTTCAGGAGTCGGTACAGACGTGGATGTCATCTCAGAAGTACTCTCCCCACAGACGGCGCCAAAATGTTTTGGGGTTTTCTGATGTCCTGCGGGAGAGTTACAATTCTGAGGCTGGAACCGGACGCCTGTACCTGCAAAACAAACGGATGCTCCGGACGATTGGAGATCCGCCTCCAACGGTCAAGTTAGTACTTGATTAAGGAGTAATTAATGCGGAAATAAAAGTAATTGGGTCTCTCTAGGTGAGAGTGTTAAATGTGCGTAATCCCCCTTAATGAGGATTAATGGGCATATTTATATGCCTTGGGATGCGTGCCAGTACTAGGTTTAGGTTAAACCTAAGGCTGACTGGGCCTCCCACAATGATTGGGCCTTGTTGGCCGGTTTTCCCATTTGGCATGGGTGGACACGTGTCACATTGCAATTGGTCCAAGGAGGACGAATCTCTTGATGACACGTGGCAGGCTCCTATTGGCCTACATGAAGGACACGTGGCGAAACCTGGCTGGCCCACGTGTCGGATGTTGATTGGTGGATAAAAATCCCCTAACCAATATGAATAGCAGTGCGGAATAATTAACTATAACTAATCGTTCCATAATCAATCCGAACCCCAAATTAAATTGACGGTTAAGACTAGATTGTGAAATTGATATTTGATAATTTTGAAAAAACATCTTACCTCAGAAGTCGCTTCAATGGAGAAGAGAAAGCTCCGCTTCAACAAAAAAATCTATACTTATATTTAATAACAGAAATTACAAACAATACGTTGCCAAGTGTCCCACTCTTATTGGTACACTTTTTTTTTTTTTCTTTCCGTTAATTATTTATTCCTTCGTTTCTTGTATGTTGTTCACTGAAAAGACACTTGTATTTTGTGATTATCCTCTTTACAAATATGAAGTTAGTTTCTTTCCAAAATACAATTAACGGTTCACTTGTGTTTCTAGGTTGGTTGTATCAATTTCTTATATAATAGTTGATAGTTGAGTCAAAAAATATTAAGTATCACTTCATATATCTTTTTGCGTGGAAGTATGTATAAAAAATTGTAAACATGAAAAAACATCATTATTTTTACTACTAATCTTTTATTATTTATTACTATATTTAATTTTGTAAATCATAGACCTAGTTTGACTTGATTCCAATAAAAGAGCAATCTCAATGTACAATTAACAACCTGTTATAATAAACATTTTAGCAAAAAAAATAACCTGTACATAGGATAAATACTAGTTTAATTAATAACATGAAAAGCAACGTTCTTCGATAAAATGCTCAATAATACGTACATAGTATATACTTATACTCGACACTTGTAAGTAATATTGTTGGCGTTACTTTCGTATTGCATCTGTTTTAGAAATAACTTGAGTTTTATACTATATACTCGTATATATTTAGGAAAAAATTGCAAATAATAATATAACCTTTGTCCTGTTTTTTTTTCTTTTTTAAAAATAATACTATGTACAACCTTTGTATTATATATCAATATTACAACCTTTAGAGGGTGTTGAGTTTAAACAGCCAAAAAAACTTGTAACCAATTGAATAGGTTACCACGACAAGCGTCGTCATGAAATTGGTTTAAAGTTTTTTTTAAAAATAGATTTTTAAATTTTAATTAATTAAAAAAAAAAAAAATCGACCCACCCATGCATCACCCTGCCTGCCACCATCACCTCTCCCCCTCCCTTGTTTTCTTCACACTACAACAAAACACACTCCCCTGCTCTTGCCCTACCATCACCGCCCAACCAACAACAGCAGCACCGAACCACCCCCGCATCTCCCTCACTCACAATCCTGCTCCCTCACTGCCACCACAGCAGCCACAATCAGCACCACCTCACGCCACCCAGCAAACAGTCGCAGCAGCTCACTTCGCTGCTCTCACACGCATCACCAGACAGCAATTAAAGCCACTGATGCACCGTCACTTCACCGCCACCACTGCACCCATTTCCGGGTTCGGGTTTTCTAAGTTAAACCGATTTTTTGGTGGTGTTAGGTGGGGGAATATGGTTTATGGGGGCCGGAAAACATGGTAAGGGGTGGTTTCGGGGCTGCGGTGGTCGGGAAGGGGTGGAATCAGAACTGATGTTCGTGAAGGTGGAGGTTGGTTGCGGTTTTCGCGGGTTAGGGTTCGTTTTGATGGGTGGGGCGACGGTTAAGGGGAGGTCGGAGTAATAGGGGTGGGTCGGCCGGCAATGGGTGAGCTGGACGCCGGCTGGAAGATTTCTGGGCTGTGGGAGAGGGGAGCTGCGTGAAGGAGAGGAGGAGAGGGAATGGTGGGGAAGGTGGTGGGTTTTTTTTTAATATAATAATAATAATAATAATAATAATAATAAAGTAATTATTATTATTTTATATATTTTAAAAATTAAAATATTAAATAAATTTTAAAAACTCAAATTAAATTAACAAAATCAATAAAACAACGACACTGTCATGGTAACCTGTAAAAACAGTTTACTAATCGGTTTTTGCCTGTTCAAAATGGACATCCCCCCACCCTAAAAGTTGTAATATTAATGTATAATCCAAAGGTTGTATTATTAAAAAAGAACCGATCAAAGGTTGTATTATTATTTGCAATTTTTCCTATATTTAATTTAAAATTTCTTTTTCCTCTCCTACCCATCAGATAAGTGATATTTTTTTTTTTTTGAAATACAAATAAGTGAAATTACTAATTGTAGTTATATATGGTCATGGAGTATAGATTTTCTTAGAAAAAATCTTAGGAGAAATAGTAAATTTTTAAGACCAACCCATTTCCTTAAGACTTGTGCCATGTCCTGCCTATTGGATTTGGTTTAATGTATCTTTCTTCTTCTTCATATTTTTTTTAATAGCTTACTAGCTAACTTGCGCTAGCTCTTCCTATCCACAATTTTCAACTGCCTCGCTCTCTATTTTCTCATACTTCTTCATCTTGCGATCAACAATGTTGCTACTCATTCATTCACAGTTGACGAGGTGAAGAAAAAGATTGAAAAAACACTACTAATACTACAAAAATAACTTGCGAAGCGTTCGTAGAAAGAAAATCAATGATCATTGCATACTAATTTTTATAATATTCTTACAAAGCTATTGTTAAGTGCAAGTGTGAGTATAGTTTATCCCACATTGAAAGCTAAAGCAAAATTTTTTTAGTTTAATCATAATCCAATCGGGCTACTCTTCTTATCGCCAATTGGTTTTAAGATCAAACCTCACTTTGGGATCTAATAGTGGGCTTTTGGGCTTCTCTCCCTCGTCTCTCTTCCATCTGTTATAATAGTTACTTAATGGTCTTATGGTAATGTTAATCTTGAAGCTAATTAGTGTAATGGTAGTCAAATTCATTCTTACTAGGTTAGATCTCGTGTCATGCACGGTAATTTTCACCCCATTTATTATTAGTTTAGTATTATATATTTAATTATAAAAATTTAAATGTTATTGCAAAATAAGATGAAAGTTTTGTAATGACAAAATAAAAAGAAAATTATATCATACTAAATAAATACATTAAAACTTAGGGGAATATTATGCACAACTAATAAAATAATTAGGCTAAATTAGAAAATAACACCCATTAAAACCCCCGATTTTGATTATAACACCAAAACATTTTGAAATTTTATTATAACACCACTTAAAATCCCAAAAATTTGGTTTCACCACCCACTAACGGATTTTTGGATGAAAACCGTTAGTGGGGCCTACCATGTACACATGTCAGTTGTTTATTGGTTTAAATTTTTTTTTTTAAAAAAAAAAAAGAAAAACCCCTAAACCCTAACTAAAGCTTCTCAAATAACATAATACTAAAAGTAACAATCTTGCAAAGTATGATAATATGTTGTAGTGTTGGACAATGGTCCTTTATTTATTGTAGCACTAGATCTAAATACACGCAGTGCATACTAAAATCTCTAGAAAGTAAAGCATATACGGCAATCATTTTAAGAAAATTAAAATAAAGACATCTTCAGCATTTCAGATAAACACCAATCCGCTCAAATTTGATTCGAAGACATCCACACTTCAAATTCTTCAAGGCCCAAACTTTCCCACTAGGAATCCCTCATCACAGCCAATAACAATCCTAACATATCGAACCCAAAATTATGATTAGTAATTTGATATATATATATGAGTTATAGAAATTAAAGGATAAGCTTGATAGCCTTACTTGTTGGAAATTTTGTCATACTTAAGCACCCACACTCGTCCAAGACCCTGATCTAGGGTCTTCTCCAGCCTAAAATTAAAGAAATTTGATTATATCATCAAAGTAATATACAAAAATGAAAATGTATGAAAATGAAAATATACGTTGCTTTAAGAAAGAAAAACCACAACAAAATGAAATAAATAAATAAATAAATAAATGTGTGAAAGGAGTAAGAATCTTACTTGTAAGTGATTGCATTCCAAATGTGAATTGTTTTGTCCTCAGATCCAGTAAAAATGAGCGGAAGGTTAGGATGAACAAGAGCCATAGACACATTGTTTGTGTGTCCTTTTAACACTTCAACACAGTTCATATTTTCATAATTCCATACCTAATTTTACATGCTATCATAAATTAGATTTTCTTTGAATTGAAATAATCATAATATACGAAAACTATAGTATATATCAATCTATCATAATGTTAATGTAATAAGCATAGAGCATCAACTAACCTTTGTGGTAAAATCATCTGAACCAGTGAGTATATAGAGTTTATTATCACTTGTTAAGTAATAAGCAACGCAATTAACTCCAGTGTTATGGGCAGCTACTGAAGTAATTGGGTTCGGGTTGTCAAGATTCCATATCTATATTAAGAAAAGAGATAATAGCAAAATTGATATAATTAATACACAAAAATATATAGACTCAAATAATATGACTCTATTCTAATTCTGTACATCAATGTTTCACGAATCTAATCATGATAATCATTACAAATGTCTTACGGTTTATTATTAATAATAATTTTCTTTCAAACTTTAATTAGTCAGGCTAATTTGTAGAGATTATAGAAGTGTCATATATTTATATATGATCATAACTCCTATGTAGTGCGTACCTTAATGGAGCCATCAAGAGATACGCTAACAAAGTTGTTATGGTCAATCGGGTTGATAGCCACCTGCATCACATAATGTGAGTGTCCTAGGAAGGTTCGAGTACAAACCCAGTCCTCCCAATCCCAAAGCTTGATTTGTTTGTCATCGGACGCGGTTAAAACATATGGAAGAGTGGGATGAACAACAATGTGCCTCACGTAATCGTTATGTGCCACAAACTCCTTCACCTTCTCTTCAGTTTTGTAGTCATACACACGGATCATTTTGTCATCGCTCCCTGTTATGATCCAATCCTTTTGTGCTACGAATTTTGCTGATCTCACTGTAAAAATTAACACATTGCTACTTAATCTCACCAACATATTGCTGATCTCACTGTAAATATTAACACATTGCTACTTCATTAACAGGTCATAATCGCTACCACATATAAACCAACTATTCGAGTAGTATAGTGTCAATGCAAGAGTCAAGATATCAAGCACTACAAGTAGTTTTTCCATGTATAAAGACCAAAGTTTCCTTTGATAAATTGTTGTTTTACGTCTTTCTAATAATGAAACCAGTCAATAAGGGTGCGTAGTCAACTCTTTACATCTTGTATTTTACTTTTTCATCCAATCTTATCTATGAACTACTCGTAATACCTGCACATTTTTACTTTTTTCTAACGTAATGCATACTAGTAAAAAAATTCATTTGTCTTTTACATGCTTTTTTATAGACACTAAATATAGTTTGTTTTGTTGATTAAATGAAAATATGGTGAACTATACAGGGTACACAAGTTTATATGAATGGTTGAAGATCGTTCATAAAATTACCATGGCTGCACTGGATGAAGGTCCAATGACTTAACTCTAGCAGATTTTTGAGTGAAATCAGCCTGAAAATAGCAAAATTGCATCAAGGCTTATAAAGATTATGCTAAAAAATAAAGATTATGACAATTTTAGATTGATTTTTGTGGCAAAGGTGTATCACCTGGAATTCATTGGTGTTGATGAGAGACTGCAGAAAACAAAGAAAAATACATATGTAATCAGATTAAAGGCACAAATGTAAACCAATATAAGAAATTTCATTCAATTCTGACTCGGAAGAAACGTAGAGTTACATAAGAATTTGATTGTTTCAAGCACTCAATAATTTAAAATATCACACAACTTTACAATTAATATAATTATTACTAATATTTGTGCTATCTAATATCAATTTTACTCTCTATTACTTTATATATTACTAGACACATAGTAAAATTTTCTTAGAACATAATATAATAATAAAATTGACAAAAACTTGACCTTCTAAAGAGTTTTAATGAGACTTCTATATTTTCCATCCAAAACTGAAAAAAAAGTCTTGTTGGATAGGAATAAGACTGTATAATAGGTTACCATGTCATTTTATTTCTTCTTAAATTAAATCACAAAATAAACTCACAAAAAAAAAAAAAAAAAAAAAAAAAAAAACACACACACACACACAAAAAGAATTAAGATGCATTATAAATTACCATTTATATTTCTTGAATGTAGAAATAACTTGAAAATTCTTCTTTTGAGTTTACATTTTGTAGGAGAGACAAGAAATAATAGACAGAATGTATTGCATGAAGTTGCAACAAAGTAAGACGGCTATTTATTCTATCACAAGAACAAGGAGTTCAAAAAAATAAGGTAACTTATTATGTCATCATCGAATATATTTTAAACCGTTGGATTAGTTATTTGTAAAAATGAAGGGTGGATATTCAAGTGTGTGATGCATTCTTGTTGAGTAATTAATGTGCCACTGCCAATAAAAGAAAAGTCTTTTTAGGCTCCTTGGATACATCTTCGAATGTTCCACACCTATTAATCCAGCTATATGATTACATTTAGTAGATTTCTTTAGATAAACACTCATACTACACAAAATATTTTGATGTTTATACCCTTCGCATATGAGATGCATTTTGACCATCTTTTTTGGTTAATACATACTCTTTACAAATCCAAAATAAAAAAAAAATAAAAAAAAATACTAACTCCAATTTTTTATTAAAAATAATACTATTTCAATTTCATAATAAGTAACATAGTTAAAATTAATACGTTAAATTTAAAACTCTACATATCTATGAAATTACATAGTACACTAGGGTGCACCATGCTCATGGTACACCCTGCTGGAAATTACAGTATTTTTTTACTTTTAATAAAATAAAAATAAAAAATCAAAATATTTCTCTACATAATTCAAGGGATTTGTTAGTTATTTTCCACACTAATAGTTTTCAGAATTAAATTTTATATTTTTGGTGAGATATAATTACAATTTTGAAATACGGAGAGAATTATAGAGAGGAATTACAATAGCTTGGTAGCGTAGTTTGAATTTCTACATGATTCCAATTGTAGATCTGTTGATAATACATATGACAATGAAGATTTTGATAATGTTGATGGTGAATTTGAGTAGTTTGTAATCAAATGACGAGAAGGTTCTTTTTACTTTTATTTTTTTCTTATTTAAATTTTATCATTATAGTTATGATGTTGATGATAATGATAATGCACTTTTAAATTATTTAATTTCATAAGTTGTGGGTTTTTATAATCAAAAGAGATTATATTTTTTGTTATTAAATTTGATAATTTATGGATATTTTAATAAAAGGAGTTTTTTTTTTTAAAAAAAAACTATTTTTGTATTACTTTTTGAAGTTGAAGATGATGTTCTTCTAATTATGATGAATGTTCTTTTTATCATTTATTTGATCTGTATTCATTTTGTTAATTATTGTGGAATATGCTCTTTAAATCTGATTAATATGTTGTTTGAATCTAAATTATATGTTCTTTACAATGCAAACTATGTTCTTTAAGGTATAATGTTCTTTTTATTTGAATAATATGTTCTTCTATGTTCATGTTCTTTGTTTTAACTCTTATGTTCTTTTGGGTTTTAATTTCTAAGATGTTTTACTCCTTATATATATGTTCTGTTGTTACATCACTTATGTTATTTATTTTATCCCTAATGTTCTTTGATTTTGGGGTTCATATGTTCTTTGAGGTATTGAGTGATGCACATTTTTTTGGTATAGCATATGTCATTTTAAAATTAGTTTGTAAAGTCATTTTTAATTATTAGTATATTCATCTTAAATATTATTTATTGATCCTATGTTTTTCTTTATTAATTAACATTTAATAATTGTGTATTTTTTTTTAATTCAGGATCATGAAGATTGACGACGATATTCTTTTTGGACATCGTCTATTGATGATTGATTTTTAGATTCAAAGAACATCCATAATATTAATAAAGAACATGAAGAAACTATAATAACATTGTTTGAATTATCTCATTTAAATTTAACTAATATGGCGTAAGGACTAAATTTAAAGAACATTTTCATTATAAGCAATGAACATTTTATGACAATGGAAGTACATTACAATTACAATAAAAAAGACATGGACATTTAAAATATTTCATTAAAAGATCTAATAAAGATTATTAATATGATATAAAGGTAGACATATGGAATAAAACATAGTATTAATAATTTATTGTATGTTACAAACAAATATAAAGTATATCATGTATTCTAATAAAGAACATTATAAAATATGTAAAGAACACAATAATTACACAAAAATATAAGTATATCATGTATTCATGGTTACTCAGATGGTTACACATGTTCTTTCAAACACAAATATTTTTAAAATTTGGTAAAAAAATATGAATGATGCTTTTAGAAAAAAAACTTAAAGAGAGGGAATGAAATATGCTGTAGTATTTTTTTGGATAATAAAATTTTGGAAATCAAATTTGAATTTTGAAATTTGAAATTATCAAAAAATATATCTTGAATTATTTGGGAAAAAATAATTTAGAGAAAGAAAATTATATTTAGAAACTGTATTTTTGTAAAATGATAAGACAATAAAAGCGGGATAAATATCATTTAATAACTAATTTTCCTAGTTTAAAGGAAATTACTAATACATTCTGGTGTTCTTTCAGTTATAAGGCAATGTTCTTTGTCTTATAAACTAATGTTCTTTCCGCCTTTTTTACTTGTTTTGAGGCTTGCGTTTCATGTTCTTTTAGTTGCACTTTAAAACAGGTGTACCATGCGCATGGTACACCTGGGTGTAGGAACCACGCATTGCATACCTAGGACGAAGTATATTTAAATACAATTCATATAGACTATATGTCCTCCATTTTGACCTTTTTTTTTTTTTAGAGTAGATTTTTACAGTTTCCCTCACCTGAACACTCCATATTCCCCATTCATCTCCAACTTTTAAATCCCTTGGATATTCTTCACCAATTGTATTCATTTTCTATCCAATTTCACATATGAGTAATTTTTTTCTTCCCCCGCTCCTATTTAACTTTTATTAAATTGATTAATAGATTTTCGCAACAATTACAATATTTTTCTTAAAACACTTCTTGAGATTTAAACTTTTCAAGGGCCAAAAGGCTCTAATGAAAAACAAGGAGAAAATATTGTTTAATAGGAGTATATTTTTGGTTTTTAGTCTTTACCCTCTAGACATTTGCAAGCTTCAAACTATGCACATTGGGCCTATTTATAGCCTTGTCCAACAGCCCACCAAGTGTAAATGTACATATTACTCCGACCCATACATCATAAACATTCATTATTTTTAGCAAGGAGGAAACAAACAGCTTGATTAATATGCAAATTCGCTAACAAATTCTAGGGGTGTCCATAATTCAGATTAAAACCGAAATCTAATTTAATCCAAATCGAATTATAATTCGGATTGGATTCGAACTTTAAATCGGATCGGATCGGATTGAGATTTTTTAAAAATTCGGATTTTCGGATTGACCCTAATTGAATCCAAATAAAACCGAAAACCATATTGTAAAATTAAGCTTATATGAATATGGATTTCTTCGTTTTATGATTGGGCTTTTTAAGTTCAATCCAAATACTTACTACTAAGAGACGGACACCCCTAACAAACTCATTGTATGATCTATTAAAGTAATAAGGGAAGTTTGGAAAATTCTTGGTGTTAAATATGGGTCTAGGCTGCACTCGCAAATCAAGAAAGAGAGTCCACTTTTCAAGTCCAAAGGAAGTTTCATCCCATAACCATATGGCAATAAGAAGAGTAACCCCTTAACCTTATAAAGTGTTTGATTCTCTCTTCTTTTCTCAATGTGGGACGCTTACATGTGTTATTTGGTACTCCTTGTCTCTCGGTTCGTTGTTGAGAGACCCAACTACGTTAAGAGTGAAAAAAGTGCTATGAACCTCCAATCTACCCGGCCAAAGAGCTTTTATATTAGTGTACTACTGTTTTTCAAAGCAATGACGGTAGTTGACACCATTGCCAACATATAACCATGATCAATTCTAGGATATTTCTCCATCCCCTTTGCGACATAAAAGTATCCGCTAGAGAAGTTTAGGTCACTCCCCGCTTCCTTCTTCGGAACAGGCACTTGGAAGTGATGGAGAAAATTAAACGCCTACAAGTGTTCGTAGTTGAAAGGATTTATCCTCTTAACATTAAGATTAAGATAACAATGAAATTCACCAACCAATTAAACCAAACCTTATTTTTCTTGCGTATTACTTGCTACTCTATAAATAATAGTTCTATATCTAACCTATGGACTACGTAATATTGTACTCCGTATTAATTAGCGGTCACCACATATGAAACATAATACGAGTACGAAATAATAAAACCCATGTTTATCCTTTCCACATACTAGGGGTATTAATGTATTATATTACTTCAGCAATTACTCTATTAAACAAGCAACTTGCCAACAAACAAATTGACAATTTGTTTCATGTGTTTAAGCAATTCTCCAGATTCAGAGTATACTCAAAGGACATTAACATCCATACATTCAGATAAGACTAATATTCTAGCTAATTTTTTTTTTTTTTTTTTTATGATTAATTTTTGGTGGAGGAATCTAACTGTACAATACTACTTCTACTAATATTTTAAGATTCAACAACAAATATTTGAGGATAAAAAAAAAAAAATCTAAAATAATATACTAGTCCAAATTTCTTTAACATGATATTGGACCACCTTAAACAAGATTCTGGCTAGAAAATTTTCTTCATAACCAAATATCTCAATTTTTTTTCTTAGAATAAGAAACTAATGAACTTGAGCCAAGGAGGGCAAGGAGAAGCAAGTTTAGTAGCTTGATCAGCCTGTTTTGCACAAGACGACGCCGTTTCCGCCACTTCTTTTCTCTTTTTGCATAGGAAGAAGTTTCTTGACCCTAACTCTGCAATCTTCTCTTCCCTATCCAAACCTGAAATCCACCAAATTTAAAGTTTCATCAATTAACCTTCCAATTATTGATTAATGCTCTCTCCAAAGATACGGTATAACTTGAACTAGTAATACGACAAGTAAGATAACACTATACGATCATATCAATTGTCACGTTAACAGTGTAACTTAAACGAGTACTAATAAATAAATCCGGCCTGCGGGCAGACTAATAATAATAATAAATTAATAATAATAATAAAATTAGTTCAATAATTTGAAATATTCTGACAGAGAAAATCGCATCAACAGAGCAATTAGACCAACAAATCAGGAAAAATATAACGGAATCTTAAAAGATATAAAAAATAATTAAAAAAAAAAGATAGAGAAAATTACTTTCAAGGCTAAACTGAGAATAATGGAGGTCAAAATCATCAGCAATGGCGGAAGAAAGAACAGGACGACGACCTTCTTTAACATACTGTTTAAGAGCAGCAGAAATCAAATCTTTAACAGTAAATTCCGGACTAATAATAACCTGAACAGTACCAACACTTCCTTGAATCGTCACATTTAACAACACTTTCGTCAATTTCTTGGGCTTAACCTCTTCATTCGCCGGAGATTCGCCGGGAAATAGCATCGCCGATTTCAAATCCGGCACCGTTTTGGGTCGCCGGAGATTCTCCGCCGCCGGTGAACCTCCGGTTGTTCTACCGTTGAAGGACATCGATCTCTCCGATACTCGAGCAGAAAACAATATGCCGTTCCTGCTCGAATTAGGGGACGGCATATTGAGAAGCAAGAATAATAATTTTTTCGGTATGGAGCGGGTTTTGAACACCCTAGTGATGGTTATGGGTTTATATTTGATTAGCGTAGACGGCGATAACGGTGGTAGCGGTGGCGGGGAAAGCCAAAAGCGGAGGTGAAAGAAGAGCGGAGGCTCTTAGATGAGTAATTAGCAGCATAAACTATCATAAGTCATTTAATTTGTTACACAATTACGAGTAGTAATCAAAAATATTAATGTGTTTTATTTTTGAAAGTGAGAATATTATTTGGAAGTGATGACGGAAGGGGAATGAGGGAGGGGGTTATTTATAGTGAGGGAGGAGAGAGAAAGTAAGGAAGGTAATGATGATCCAATCATGATAATTTTAAGGATATGGTTGATTGCTGTTTATTTATTTGATTAATTTAATTGTTGGAAAATGGGGATGTTGGGAATTATAAATATTTAATTAATTAGGGGTTATAAAATGAAATTATTATGGTTCCTTCCAATTAAAAAATGAAATTATTAAGGGTGGGTCCCTAGTGAGTGAACATGCCGTGCTAAGCTCCGGCTCTGCGCACCTGCTCACACCTTTATAAATTGGTAGTTTGATAATTTGTGGCTCATTTTAATGCTGTTTTTAAGTTTAAAGATGCGGTGACTACCTCTGTTTTTTTTACTGCTATTTTCTCTAATACTTTGTAATATGTTACTTCTTACGTTCCCTTATATTTTTTATGTTTGGAATTATGCACGGTTATTAAGAAATTGTGTAAAATAGAGATATATTGCAATATTTCAATAATTGAAACTAGGGGTGTACAAAAATTGGCCCGGACCTGAAACCGGACCTGAAATGACCTGAACCGGACCGGACCTGACCCGGACCTGTTGATTCAGGTCCGGTCCCGGTTCTTAAAAATCCAGGTTCCCGGTCCCGGTCCGGACCCGGTCCAAACCCGGGGTTTTCAGGTCCGGACCTGAAACCCGGGAAAATCGTAATTAAAAAAAAAAAAAAAAAAAAAAAAAAAAGAAAACCAAACTCTGAAAAATTGAAACTGACGTTAAAACTTCTCTTTCATATTTTTAAGTTCTAACCCTAACTCCCTTAGCCCAAACTGATTCTCTCAGCCTCCCTCAATCTCAACTTCTCAACGCGGCTGTCTCAACTCGCTCCGGCCACCGCCCACTGCCGACACCTCCCTCATTCTCTCAGGCGATGCACACCGATAATATCTGGTAAGTATTTGCTTATAATTTTGGTATTTTTAATTCGAAATAATAAATTTAAGTGTGAGAATTTATATGTTTATTCTTGTTTCAAATTTTCAATTGCTTTTAATGATTGTTTATTTGTTTGATGTTTGCATGTTGAATTTCTTATTTTTAGTTCATCTCTTTCGAATTTCTGTTTTTTTTTTTGGTTTTTTTTGAGTTTAGGGTTCATAAGAATTAAGAAGTTTAGGGTTTAGGGTTCAAGTGCGAAATTTAGTTCAAAATTTTGTGTTTATTATGATTATTAAGATTAATTTAGTGCGAAAATTTGTGTTTATTCCTAAAGTATAAGTTATTCAAGGTAATATATGTCTCCACTTGAATTTGTCTTGATGATGAGAAATACAAAAAAAATCCATCATTATCTCAATCAATATTTCTGTATAATACAGAAAACTGCTAAGTATGTACTCTATTGTATATTTGTATGCATTATTAGTCTCTGTGTTTGAATGTTATATGTGGCAATTCAATTTCACATTGTATTATGAATAGTTGAATATATACCATAATACCAACCTGCAAATTGATCCAACATAATGCGGCACAACTTAGTAACTTACTACTTCGTAATAAATTTTGATCGTTGAGAAATTTTTTGGATGAGTAGTGAACTAGTGATTCATTATATTAATCATTGTTTGGTTTTCTAATGAATAATGAATGGACTTGCACTTATTAAACTAACTCATACTCCGTATCATATACGCTATTTACCTGGTATTGATATTTCTAATGTGTATATATGGACGCTTTTTAAGCTAACTTATACTTTAAAATTTGTGTTTATTCCTGCTAGGCTGCTAAAAGTATGGACTCAGATTATTAAGATTAAATAAGTTGGCTAACCTGTGTGTAGTTCAGGGGTTCTTATTTTTGTTTTTATTCTTGCAGGGAGTGAAGGAAGTCAAGGAACCACGGATTCTTATTCTTGCAATGTAAGTTGCTCTTAAATTTTTTTATAAAATGGTATGTGTATATAATTGTTACTTTAAAATTACTTATATTGTATATAATTATATTGTAGATGGAGAGCTCTCAATCCAAACGGTCTGCTTCTTTTTCTGAACAAACGTCACAGCCACTTTCTGAAAAGGATATGGAAGAATTGCAATCTACTTTGCCTCCTGATAAGAAGCTAAAAGCGGGGCGGGAATATATATGGAACAGAAAAAGTAAGAGGAAAGCTGAGTATTGAAAATATTACTTAGAGTACGTCGAGAATGGAAAACTACGAGCTGAATGTAAGTTCTGTCCTAAAACTTTTGCTGCTGATGGTAATCTTAATGGTTCAAAAAATGTTAAAAACCATGCAGAATCATGTCTCGGTAATCCTATTAATATAGAAAAAGAAAAGGGCAAAGAAAAGCAAACTAAATTGTATTTTGATCAAGAACATGAGAGTAGTGAATTAAAGTGTGGGAGTAGGATTATTAACTTGAATGATGTTAGAGAGGCATTGATTCACATGATTATTGTTGATGAGTTACCATTTAAGCATGTGGAAAAACCCGGTTTTAGGCACTTTGTGCAAGTTGCATGTCCACAATTTCACATTCCATCTCGTGTTACCATTGCTCGTGATTGTTTAAAGTTGTATTATAGTGAAAAAGAGAAATTGAGAGAAATGTTTAAGACATGTCAAAGAATTTATGTGACCACTGATACTTGGACTTCAATACAAAGAATTAATTATATGTGTCTTACAGCTCATTTCATTGATAATGACTGAAAATTGAATAAAAAGATCATAAATTTTTGTCCAATTTCTAGTCATAAAGGAGAGGCTATTGGAAAAGCAGTTGAGGCATGTTTAGAGTATTGGGGTATTGATGATAAACTTTTTACTGTCACTGTTGATAATGCTTCTTCAAATGATGTTGCTTGTGCACACTTGAGTAGAATGGTTAGAAGAACAGGATGTATAAATGATGGAAAAAATCTTCATGTTAGATGCATTGCTTATATAATTAATTTAATTGTGTGGGATGGTATTAGAGAACATGGTGTGTGCATTGATAGAGTTAGAAATGCTGTGAAATATGTTAAGAATTCCCCTGCAAGAATACTTAGATTCAAAGATCTTGTGCAAAAAGCAAACATAGATTCAAAATCTTCTTTATCCTTTGATGTCCCCACTCGTTGGAACTCCACATACATAATGTTGGAAACGGCTTTGAAGTTTCGACGTGTTTTTAGTGGGTTATCTCTTCCTGATAGAGAGGATTTGAATGACAATGAAAGGCCTCCCGAACCCGAAGATTGGGAAAAAGTGGAGAGGTTGGTTTTGTTTCTAGAGGGGTTTTATCTGTTAACTAAACGAATTTCTGGTTCTCATTATGTGACAGCTAATAAAGGTTTAGGAGAAATTGCTTCTATGTATGATATGTTGAATAATTGGGAACAAAGTGAGGACTTGAATTTTCAAGCTATGGCTATTGCAATGAAAAAAAAGTTTGATAAGTATTGGGGGGATGTGGATAAGATGAATAAGTTCATTTATGTTGCTCTTCTTCTCGACCCTCACTCTAAGATGGTCATTGTTGAATTGACACTAACGGATATGCATGGACCGGAAAAGGGTACAAAACTTGCTAATGATGTGAAGGAGTTCGCTTACTCTTTATTTGAGGAATATAGAAAAATGTATGCTACTTCTAATATTCCAGATTGTGGAGATAATATGTCAATGGATATTGATAATAGTAAAGGAGTGGGTTCCGATTATGTGAGGAAACTAAAAGAAAGAGCAAAACGATTGAAGGGGACAAGTGGGTATGCGATAAGTGAGTTGGATAGGTACTTAAATGATCAATTAGGGCCGGAGGAGGAAGAACAAGATGCATTGACATGGTGGGGTAAGAATGGTCAGCGTTATGTGATTCTTAATCGCATGGCACGTGACATACTAGCCATCCCATTGTCGACCGTTGCATCGGAATCTGCTTTTAGTACGGGAGGTCGTACTCTAGATCCATTTCGGAGTTCTTTAACTCCTAAGGTAATGCATCGTTATCTTTTTATTTTATAAAATCAAGTTTGTTTATATCTTAATATGACTTTGTTTATACATATTTGTGTAATATTTTTGTATTGAAGATGGTTCAAGCGTTACTTTGCACACAAGATTGGCTTAGAGCTAAGGAAGTGCCAATTGTTGATGTGGAAGAAAATTTGAAAGAGTTAGAGGAAATAGAGAAAGGTAGTAATAATTTTATGTATTTGAAATTTTGTTACACCAAATTTATTATTTCATTGTTATCAATCATTAATATATTCTATATTGTATTTTATTTAGAGGTGCAACGTGGTGAATCTAACGATGTAGACGATGAAGTTGTTTTCAAGGACTCATTAGTGTGAATCACGCGATCAAAGGGAAAACAACTCGTTGGAGAATTTATGTATTTCTAGTACTTGAGAGTTGAGACTTAAGAGAATTTATGTAATTTTATGAGTTTTCGTGGACTTATTTGTATTTTCGGTGGACTCATTTGTATTTTTGGTGTTTGAGAATCGGGACTTTATAGACTTTATGTAGTTTTGTAATTGATAATTTTGGTTTGTATGTAATTATTAAATTATGCAACAGGTCTAAAAATCACAAAACAGGTCCATATGCAGGTCCAACAGGTTTTGTATTAAAAAAAAAAACGAAAAAGACACAAAACAGGTCCATTCAGGTCCAAACCCGGACCGGACCTGATTTTTCAGGTCTGGCCCGGAACCGGACCTGTTAATTCAGGTCCGGTCCCCGGTCCTCATAATTACCCAATTCAGGTCCCCGGTCCAAACAGGTCCGGTCCAGGTCCGGTCCGGTTTTGGACCGGTGTACACCCCTAATTGAAACAATTCTATTGAAAAAAAAAATATTGTACATGTGTGGTGAAGAAAGCAGAGGAGAGAGGAGAGAGAAAGTAATAATGAGTATTGGAAAACCATTAAAATAGTACAAAAAGTACAATAACACATAAAAATGTAAGGACTTTTGAGTTTTGAATATTAAAATTGTAAAATAAGGGTAATTTGTCCAAAATTTATAACTGAAAAAGGAAAGTTACTAAATGTAAAGAATAAAAAGGAACACCTAAAATGAAAACGTAAAAAAACAAATAGGAACGGAGGGAGTAGTAAAAATAATAAAAAATTAATAGTATAAAATTATACATAATGACAAATCCAACAATATATTATACTCTGTATAATAACGTTTAATGTTTATACATTTATTAAATTAGCGTGTTTTGTATGGCTGTCCACACCATATGACCATTTGTAAAACAACAAAGTAATCCTTATAATACAGATCGAATAACCCCTGTAATACTGACCGAGTAACCCCAATAACACTGACCGAGTAACACCAATAACGCTGACTGACAGTGTCGGATCCAGGACTTTATGGGTGTTGTGTCACCTTCATCCATCGACCGCATACCAATCAATAATTAACCCATGAATATTCAAAAAACTAATAATTCAATAACAAAAGCATAAAGAAACTAATAATTCAAAAAAAAAAAAGTCATTCTAAAAGTATACATATTACAACCAAATAGATAATTTTTTAAAAAATTCAATTGTTCTCTATGAGTTTTCATGTTTTAATATCGATCTATTATATCATTCTTGTCAACATTTAAAAACAAATCTCTCTTTATATAAGTAGTCAAGTCATCATTCAACATTTCATCTCTCGTGCTATTACGCAATAGAAGGTATTATGTGAAACCGGACTCATTATGAGTCTACTTGATAGTAACAACAATAGATATTAACATTGTAATATCTGACATTAATACTTTATTACTTTGATATTGATATATTAATACTTTAATATCTGACAATAATACTTTGATTTTTTCACTATATGCCACTGAGTAATTCGTTTATTCACCATGTACTCATGAAATTTTTTTAATTCACCTTATACTCTTGAGCTTAATAAAAATGTCACCAAAAATGCCCAAATGACTAACAGAGGTTAACTCCGTTAGTCATTAAGGCTAATTATTATTTAATTAATTATTAAAATATAAAATAAAAAATAAAAAAACACACCCAAGCCACCCTCACCTACCCCCCACCTTGCCCCAACCCCACCACCTCCCTGCCCGCGCCTAATTTCCCCCAAAACCCCTGCTCCGGCGGCACCTGACCCGACCCCTTGCCGTCACCCATCCCCTTCCCCTAAACTAACATTATCTCCCCACCTTAAAACCCCCTCCCTCCTTCGAATAACCTTCCTTATTCACTTGCCAGCGCCCAAACCCCCCTCCCCTGCGCCGATAAAACCCAATTTGCCCTCCCCCCTGTCATCTCCCCCCAAACCCCCCGAACCACCACCCCAGAACCTTAAAACCCCAAAATAAAAATCTAGTGTTTCGATTTTTGGGTCTAGGGTTTCAATTTTCCGGGTTAGGGTGGCCCGCCATGTTCCTCGTAGGGAAAGGGAGAGAGGCGTCCGGGTGGGGCAGGGTTTTTTTTCGGTGGGGGGCTAGGGCTGGTGGCTCTAGATTTTAAGGGTTTTGGGTGGAGGGAGGGGGAATTCAGGGTGGGCTATCGGTGGTTCAAAAAGGTAGGCACCATCGGCACGGGGCTGGGGGAGGGGTGTCGGCAGGGTGGAGGCAGGCTGGGCTGGGGCGGTGTGAGGGCGTGGAGGGGTGGCTGAGGTGGTGGTTTTTTTTCACTTTATTTATGATTCTTTTTTTTAAAAAAAATTGATTAATTTATTAGAGGTTGTCACGTGGCACATTTAACTTAAATGACTAACAGATATAACGAAATGGCATTTGGTGACATTTTCATTAAACTTATGAATATATGGTGAATTTGAAAATTTTGATGAATGTATGGTGAATTAAGTGATAAATCAGGGGTAGTTCGTAAGAAAACCGAAAATGATAACTTCTACTCAATTTGATGAACAAAACCATAATCCATGTTTTAATATATACTAAGTATATCATAATATTTGTAACAAAAATATGGTAATATAAACATTTAAAAAAAAAAACTTTTTTTTTCAAAACAACGTTATTTAAAAAAAAAAAAATCAAAGCCATCACCGCGGTTTTCTGTTTTTCAAAATTATACTCCCTCCGTCCCTTATCTACATGCCTATTTCCCATTTTCCACGGGAATTAAGGAACTTAAAGATTTCTTAAAACCCATCATTGGGAAGTACAAATGTGCATGTGGGATTAGAGAGAGTTATAAGGAAAAAAAAAGGTAGCTGGTAATTATTGAAGAGATAGAGAGAGAAAGTATTGAAAAATGATGCCAAAAGTACCAAAAAAAAAATAAAAATAAATTGATGACAACTCATAAAAAAGAGGGAATATTTTCAAAAAATACATTCTTTAAATAAAAATAGGCATGTAGTTTTGAAACCCCCAAAAAAGAAAGTAGGCATGTAGATAAGGGACGGAGAGAGTATGATATATGTCATATGATAAATTAAAGTTAGTCAAACTTATTAAAATCATGATATTTAAGAAAATTGACAACAGAAAAGTGGAAATACCTTTTTCTTGTTTCCTGTTTTTGGTTTTTGTTAAAAAAAAAAAATTGAAAATAAAAAATAATGTCAAACAATCTCGTACGAATTAAGCCTCTAAAGAAAGGTAGAACTACTCGTAATTATTGCTATTTATTAGTGTTTAATTAGGCAATTATTAATTGTCAATCATCAAAATGAAAAAAATATGATGTCGTATTTCTTTTCTTTTTCTCCAATTGTCCCGATTCACTTCACCTTAAAAAAATAATATTAAGTAAAAATAATTTTAGTTTAGAAAAAATAATTGCATTTCAGTTAAAATAAGTTCAGTTTAGTATCTTTAAAGAAGAAATATAATAGAAAATCAGTAAAAATAATTTCAGTTCAGCAAAAATAATTTCAGTTCAGTAAAAATAATTTCAGTTCAGCAAAAATAAGGTGAAGTGAACGGGGCTTATTCTTAAGTCCTAAACTCTCATACTTTTTTTTCATACTCCCTCCATGTTTTAATAAGTGTTACACTTTGACCGGCACATAGGTTTAAGCAATATAATTGACTTAAATAAAATATGAGGTAAGTAGGATAGTTGGAGAAAATTGTAAAAGAAAGATAGTAGGGTATATAGTTTATTGAAAAGTAATGAATGTGAGAGAAAAGAAATAATAAAAAAAGTAGTAGTGGGTTTGGATGGGGACCATTAGAGGAGAGATATATTATATTTAAATGTAGCTTTTTGCCAAAAAAGAAAGTGTAACACTTATTAAAACACGGCCGCATATAGTAAGTTTAACACTTATTAAAACACGGAGGGAGTAAATACTTTGCATAACATGTGTCGATATCATTGTGGCGGAGTAATGTTGATGCGTATGGAAACAACAAATTTATACTACTCCCTCCGTCCCTTTATTAGATGTCTATTTTTAGCATTTATTACTCACATAATATAGAGAAGTAGACATCTAATTAAGGGACGGAGGAAGTAATATTTAATTATTGTTTATACCCTAAAATCTACACTTGGACGGTGGATATTAATATACCTGGTATTTTGAGTAATCTCATTCTAAATTTCTATGCCAACGTAAATTTTTTGATTTCAAATTTTAATACTCCTTTTCTTTTCTTTTTTTTTTTTTTTTTTTTTTTTTTTGTCCCATATGTTTTTTTGGGTGTCTTATTTGAATGTAGTATAATTTCAAACAATATTATATAGGAAATTTTATTAAAAATATCTATACTATATACTAAAGTAATCCCCTAAGTACACAAGTCATCTCCTCATAAAAAAATTTCCAGCCAAAAAATTTTGTTACTATCTCTATTTTTTTTTTTATTGAAAGAAGTCTGTTACTATATATCTCATGGAGAAGTTTTGGCCTTTTATTGCCAAACAACAATAACTTAAATAAAATTAAAAAATATAGTGGTAAAGAATAAAAAATGTTACATAATATTATAAAATACTACTTAGGATATTATAAAAAAATTATTATATTATTATTATTGTTTTATTTTTTTTGTTATCAATAATAATATCATGTATAGACATTTTAATTAAGAACATGAGTATGCTTTCATATTCCGTACACTATAATATTATTACTCATTCCCTCTCACATTAATTGTACTGTAAAATTAGACATTGATCGAGATTAATCTTATAGTATATCACAATGTAAATTGTACTTTTCTTTTTTTAAATGTTTTTTTTTAACTTACAATAATTTCGTTTTGTACAATTTCTAATAAACGAATAATGAAATACTATTGTAAAACCATGCATAGCACAAGTTTTGAACTAGTGTATTACTATGTACAAAAATAATATAAAACTAGTTGTTTAAAAACTAAAATTTTGAGATGAATATAATAGATTCTATATAGCTATTTTTTTTGTTGTTTCATCCGATTCACCCTTTGGCTAATCCGAATTGCTATGGATATATTGAAAAGTAGATATAATCCATTTACAATTTCTTAAGATTCGTAATCGAAATTCAAATAAATATAAAAAAAAAGGAGTATAATCTCTATATTACCTATAAAACCAAAGCAAACTCTAGTAAACTATTAAAAAGATAGATAGAGAACTGACTCTCCAAATATAATCGTAAATTACCCTCACTCCGACTGTTCACCAGCGATGAAATTACCTACAATGACCTATTTAGCACTCAATGGAACGAGTAAAATAAGAATTGTATAACTTCAACAAACAAGGGAAACACGTATACAACATACAAAACCCTTTTTTCTCACAAAATACATGGATATGAAAACTACGCGGCGTTTGGTACGTGGAATGGAAATTTTGGGTATAAAAGTTGGGATAAGGGGTGAAAATAATACTACTATGTTGTTAGAAATCCATACATATAAGAATAATGCATTATTTGATGGTAAATGGCATTTTTGTTATTTCCTACTCTTCCCAACCCTCATCTCATAATCCTTACTCCTGGTAATATTTTGTTTGGAATAGAGGGCGTATAGTCCCAATCCTTTTCCCAAACTTATTACTGATAATGGGAGATTTTAATAATTAAATTTGTAAACTAAAAAAGAATAGAGGAAGTAAATTCTTATCAGCGCAAGCTAAGTTTAATTTGTTGGGTTAGTGTGGCCCAAATTCCATAGCACAACTTATTATATCTCAAGGTTTCTCAAAATTTCTAGAAAACTCTAAAAATGTAAAAAATTGATGGAGAATTGTAAAACAATCTAGAATTGGTCAATGGTCATGACGATTCTAGATGTATGTAGAGAATTTAAGAGCATGTGTGTAGAATTTTCCACACACTTCTTCTACCTCCATACATCAACTATAAATAGTGTTGTTGGACATTATTTGGGAGAATGTATTCCACCTACATCATCCTCCAATACTCCGATATTATACACTCTATGAGTGTCCCTCTATGCTTAGAGAGAATTTACCTACAAATGCCGCTCTCTAAGATATATATCATGATCGGAGTTTCTACATACACACAATCTCCCTAATCCACTATCCTTATTTTGTATTACTCCTTTGTGAGTTCCTATAGTGAGAGTTTTTTTGTACTACTCACCCTTTCAAGGGTTCTTGTACTCTCCTATTTTTCATATAGTGGATGATTTTTGGTACTCGTTGTTCATGGTTTTTTTTTAATAAATTTTCCCACGTTAAATATTGCGTGTCAATTTTTACAACTTATCTTCCCTTCATCTATCTCCTAATTATTTTATCAATCTCTACATCTTTAATTTGCTTCCGCTGTGCACTCTCCAACCCTAACATAATTAAACATAGCCTTGGTTACCATACGCGTTATAATTATGATGGTATTTATTTCAATAATAAATAATGGTTTTTTTTTTAATTTTTTTTATTGATTTTAGCTATTTTTTCCATTGGCGTTTTGTTTTTTTAACTTGAAAATACTAATAAAATTAAAAAAAGAAATACTATTTATTTAATAAATTCGATTGATTAATACAAGCTGATTTTCTGTTACGATAAATTGAAGAAATAATAGCCGTTCCAATAGCTGCTTCAGCGGCTGCAATGGCTATAACAAAAATTGAGAAAATGCAAGTCTACCAAAAGAAGATCGCAAGGCACTTCAATCCCTGGGTTTAATCAGATACAATTTGAAGGATTTTGGTCAAAGGTTTTAAAAAAAATTGTTTGGTAACTGGTTTTTCTGTTGGCCGAAAAATCGACTTTTTTGCCAAAATTGAAAAGTTAATCGATATCTTACTAGCTATTTGCTGTTGACTTTTAATTTCATTCTCAAATTTAATTTTCTATCCTTGTTTTTCCCTATTAGTTATTCATAAGTGAAGTAGTTAATAATTACTACCTAGCTTTGATGTTTTTATTTGCAACCATTTTCATTTCATGTTTATCATTACATTATTTCAATCACTAATATAAGACATATCTAACAAGTTCTCACATGACTTTAGTTTATCTTAATAATAAATCATCAAAGGTAGTCAAAGTAGTAGCATATGTAAATAGTACTAAATTCAAAGTGTTGTAATAAAAAAGAATGGAGGAATTAAAAATTAATCTCGTTCTTTTTTGCATATCTCACTTCTTTTTCATGGGGTAAAACTAAAGAAACTTTTATGATGTAAAACATATTTTAAATGAATTAATTAAACTCATCCTAAATTAATTAATTTAATTCTTTTCAAAACAATAATACATATTGGACGTCTTAGAAGGGTCTTTAATATGTGATAGTTTTTTCTTCGCATAATTGTACTCTTTAATCATAGCTAGGCCTCCGTCGGAGAATTGGATAACAATGCTGTCAATAATTCCATTTCCTTTGATCAATCATTTCCTTAAATTATCCTCTATAATTGGGGTAAAGACTTAGGAGAAAACAAAAATGAAAACATAATAATACGAGAAACGTGGAAACACACAAGTTATAGCAATAATCAATAATTTTGATAAGAAATTAAAGAATTGTTTTAAGTGTAAAATAAAGGGAATCAAAGTTGATTTGATTTATTTAAATATATTTTAGATGATGTCATTTGTGATTCTAAAGATTTTTGAAGAGAGAAAAGTTGTTGGCAATTCAATTTTTGTTAAATTTAAAGTTTTCAAAATTATAAGACATGAAATTTAGGTGAGTTTTCATGATATTACATTGGATAATACTTAAATAATAGCTAGACACTAGACATGAGTGCATAATGATAATATCGTGGACTTAAACCAAAACAACCTAAAACACCACTATCCCTAGAAGAAGCCAAGAACATAAGAGCTAAACAAAGAACTCAAGGGCTAAAAAAAAAAATAAAAAAATAAAAAAAAAAGAAAAAGAAAAAGAAAAATCAAACATAAGGACAACAAAAACATATAAATTGAAATAATTTATATCAACCTACGGTAATCCTAGTTGATGGTCCCACAAGGCCATAACCCTACGGTAATCCTAGTTGATGGTTCTTGGAGCGCGCGTACTCATAGATCAGGAATGGGCCGGGGTGGTACGGTGCCCGGCTTTAGGGGTGGATGGGGTGGAAGGAGTCCTAGGAGGGGCTTCCCATGGCTTAGTTAGTTCAGCACTGCATGCGAAGATGAATGCGTGTCTACAGGGCTTCTGTGGGCAAAGGCCCGATCTCTAGAAGCAGTGACAATTTACACAGATTCGATTTCATTGGTGCAAATGCTGAGGAGCCCTATCGGCACATATATCAACCTCAAGTGGACTGGGGATCACATTCGCAGTCTGGGCAATGGTTTTGGCTGGTGTTCTATTCATAAGGTGTCGCAGGATATAGTTTGACCGGCGCACGATCTAGCAACTGTGACTAATTTTAGCTTATCGTCCTTTAACAATGTTTAGTTGTTTTCTTTAAGTTCATGTCAAAAAGAAAAAAAAAAAAAAAAAAGGTAGCCAACTTTTTCAATTTTTTTAGGTGTGAACTTTTTCAAAAATTAACGGCCTCTGTTTATTACCAACTCCTATTTTACGCTAAGTAGGAGCAAAATCTCCCATAAAAAAGATATCTAAACACAAAAATAAAAAATTAAAAAAATAAACACCTTGAAAAAAGACAAAGAACATGCATGAAAATCAAATGGAAAAAGAAAATTGACATTATAGTAAAAAAATAAAAAAACCATTTCTCAAAAAAAAAAAAATACTCCAACTCGGTCCTACAATAATTGACACGTTAGATATATTTTTTTTACGACATAGCTTTTTATTAATATAATAAAAACAAATGTTATTATGTATCATGAAATATGTTGTTAAATAAGCATCAATATAAAGTTTCATATTGTTAGCTTTTTTATATTTTCTACTATTATTTACATATATCTAAGGTCAAAGTAGTGTATTGACATATATACTAAGTTTAACTGTGTCAATAATTATATAACAAATTGGATAATTCATATATATAATCCAAAGAAATTTATAATTTCCATTTATAAACAAAATGTATAAATGAATAACATACAATAATTTGCAAGAGCATACATTATAAATTAAGATACATGTTGATTTTGAACGATTAGTTGCCTTGTTGGTTGTGGCCCAAATTAAATTTTTAGACCCATTATATATCGATGGAGTATTCAAGTAGAAGCTTTCGAATACATGTAGCATATATGGTTAGCATTGCTCTTCATTTCTCTAGATTTTCTACTAACTAATATCATGCAAGCCACTAAAACGACCTAGAGAATTCTTGATATTAGAAGCAACTAAAAGATATGATTTGTGAACATTCTAGAATTTTATGGCTGCCTACAAGAATGATAAAGGGAATTGAGTTCTGGATATACTATCCATTTTTTTCAACCTCCATCTTCAACTATAAAAGATTGATGATGGTCATTCATCCAAAACATATGCACATAAAAAGCTATAACCAAACCTGTACTACTCAGCACTCACTTCTAATCATAATTTAAGTTGCCATGTTCATTTTAATTTTTTTTTTCCCACGTTAAATATTGTGTCCATTATACTATTAGATATTTACTTTTTCGTACTCTTTACTCCGAATCTTTACTAACTTGATTGTCGGAGGCGGAACTCCACCCAACCGGAGTCTCTGTTATTTTGCAGGTACAGGCACCCGGAGGTCAATCTAGGTGACGTAACTCTCCCGATGGACAAAAACCCCCGAAACATTAGGCGCCGTCTGTGGGGAGAGTACCTCTTAGATGGCTTCGCAACAGTCTATACCGCCTCCTAATGAGAAACGGCCTACGGCCGAAGCTGAGGTCTATTCGGACCATGACATTGATGACGACTTTGAAGTTGAAATATATGTGGCCGCTGATAGGTCACTCAGAACCAGGCGCACCCGTCCCAAGGAAAGAAGGGAACGGCGCGATGATCAGGCTGGTCCAAGTAAGTCATCCGGACAGCCGTCTGGACAACACCAGGCGGCGGAAGGCACCACTCTAGTCACTCGAGACGAACTCATGAAATTCATGACAAGTTTCAAGGGGGAGATAAAGGACCTGATCAACTAAAGGTCGGCTGGCTCCAGCAAGGGTCAGTCGGCCAAGAAGCCTTCTCTCTCTAAGAAGAAAAAGCCAGTCAGGGACCGAGGAGCCCACTCCGCATCCTAAATCAAAGGAGGCGAAGTGGCCCTTGATTGATCTCACCAAGATCCAATTCCCTAAGATAGGGAAGAGGAAGGCCATTCGGCATGTTCAGTCAGATGGCTCCAAGAAGACATACTCTGATGCCTGGTTCCTAATCAAGAAGAAGAGAAATCAGCAACTGTTTTAGTCGGCTTCAACGTCGACTTATTCAGACAGCTTCCAGAATACCTCAATGAGGTATTCTCAATCTGTAATAGAGAGTTAGTCAAGAGGCCCGTCCGTCCACACTGGCCCTCAAATGATCCATTCGGCCTCGTATGTGCCTCAGTTGCCATACATGCCGTATGGACAACCTTACATGCAACCGGCCCTCTTTGGGGGTCAGGTGGCACAAAACCTCAAACTCTTGGACTGGCAGCTCCGTCTACTAAAACTTGGGGAACAACCTTCTACGTTCTCCAAAGAGATAACCGAGGCGGCACAGCCGGCCATGGTTAAGAATGTCATGGTGGGTAGATATGATAGTACTACCAACCCTGAAGACCACCTCATGGCTTACACCAACCTCATGTACTTGTAGGGGTTGGATGATGCCACCTGGTGCCGATGCTTCCCGACTACATTGAAGGGCATCGCCCAATAATGGTTCAACAATCTGCTAGCCGGCAACATCAACAGCTTCAAGACGCTTGCGTTCGTGTTTGCTTCTAACTTCTCTATAAATATCCCTGCTAAGAAAACAAGTCTCGACTTGGGAGCAGTACAACGGGGGATAGAGAAGGGCTACGGTCACACGTCAGGCGGTTCAATCTGGTGAGAATCAAGATTCAAGGGCTGTCTGACGAGGTGGCTTATACAGACTTCTTCAAGGGTCTGAAGGACGGGTCGACTTTTAAGTTTGACCTCGTCAGAAAGAGGGTTGCAATCCTCCAAGAAACGCTGATGGAGGCAGAAGCCTATACACAGGCGACCGAGCTCTGCTCCATCAGCAAGCAGTCAGACTTCAAAAAGTCTGACAAAAAAGAGAATCGGCAAGCTCAGCCGGCTAAGAAAGCTGGAGGGAGTAAGAAGAGAAAAAGAGATCTGGGCAGTTGACGACTCTAATCAGCCATCCTAGAAGAAAAAGAAGGAATTTAAACCGTACGTTCCAAAGTACGAGTTAACAAAGACTGCTACTCCACCTCATGAAGGTAAAAGACCGGGTGACCGTAGATAAACCCCTTGCTATGAAAGGTTCCGCCAAAAGCCGGAACAAAAACAAGTACTGCCATTTCCATGAGGATATTGGCCACGACACCAATGACTTCTATAGTCTCAAGAGGCTGTTGGACCATCTGACTGATAAGGGGGTGCTGAAGTCTTACATCCTGAAGTCTAAGGTAACCTTGAAGACAAACCTGGGCAGTCGTCCGAAAAGAATGCCCTACCTGCTAGTAGTTCGGACACTGACAAAGAGCCGATCTACACAATAGCAGGCAACTTTGCTGGAGGGAACCCAACCATCCGAGGCACCAAGGACCATGTCAGGCGGCTGGATATCAGTTCAGTTGATGAAGGCCAGACGTCTAATGACACCTTACCTGAGGTCATTGTCACTGAAAAGGACAGGGGCAAGGTTCGCCGACCGCATGATGACCTCATTATCATTGAGTGAAAAGTGGCCAACCAGAAGGTCGGTCGGATCCTCATTGACATCGGCAGTTCGTCTGACATCATCAGCTATAAGTGCTTGTCAAAGCTGAAGTACAAGCCCGACAACATGCACAAGGTTTCTCACCCTTTGGTTGGTTTTGGGGGAGGGGTTGTGCACCCAGTCAAACGGGTTGACTTACCCATCCAGCTGGGGGAGAAAGGAGAAGGACGCCATATGGTTGTCCGGTTCTTGGTTGTAGAGGAGCTGATCGCCTATAATCTGATATTGGGTCGTCCGACTCTGAATGATTCCAAGGCCGTCATTATTCCATCCCTCATGCTGCTGAAATTTGAGAAGGATGATGGGATTATGGCTCCCTGAACGGAGATCAGAAGACGGCTAGAGAATGTTACCTCTCAGACGTCAGGCCCACTGTAATACCCCGTATTTTTGAAAAGCATTTTCTAAATTAAAGAGTATTTAGTCTCGTATTTTCGGCGTATTTTCTAACTTAAGAGTATTTCAGTTTTGGAGTCAAAATGATATTTGAATTTTGGCGCCTAAATCATTTATTTTAATTAAATGGATAAACTAAAAATTTTATAAATAGTATTTTAATTAATAAAATTAGAGGCATTTTCGAATTTAAAAATCTGATTTTTGTAAATATATTTTCGGATTTTCCCAATAAAATCCAATTCTACTTAATATCTTGCTAAACTAATTACTTTCATGAAATGAAATTAATTTCCTAAAACTAAATAAATATCATTTTCGGATTTTTACAATTAAAAATCTGATTTTACACTAAGTAAAAGTATTTTCATAAAACAAAATTAATTCCTAAACTAAGGAAGCATATTTTCGAATTTTTATAAATTAAAAATCTGATTTTTATTAATTATTTGCTAAATTAATTATTTTTATGAAATAAAATGATTTCCAAAATTTATCAAATAATATTTTAAACTTTATATAATAAAAATCTGATTTTTATACCTTAATATAGTCCAAATTCGGCCACCCTAATAATCTAGCAAGAAAAATTGATTTTATTCTTTCAAATACCTATAAACTTATTAATTTTTGACAAATAAATTATTTTATAAAACCCCTAAACTAACATGATAGGTCCGAAAATATTGAGTGATATTTTGATCAATATTTTTCGGCCAATCATGGTTTTTCTACAAAGATTTTAATTTATTTTATTAAAAATAAAATCTCTTAAATTCTTTTACTTCCATTCTTAAACCTAAGAATATTTGATCCTTGCACTCCAAGCTTGAAAAAATTACCAATGGAATTTCATGATAAAAAACTTCCATAAATTTATAAACCCTAAGATGCCATAAACCCATCCCCTAAACACCTATAAATACCCCCTTCATACACCCCAAAAATCACACCAAAAACCTCAAGAATTCTCTTCTTCTTTCCCCCTCTTTCTCACGGTTTTCCTCCTCTCCCTCCTTCCATTTTTCCGGCCACCGGCGACCACCCTCACCGGCGACCACCTGCTGCCGCCAGCAGCCACCAGCCGCCACTCCAGCCGGCCACAGCCACCCTTGCTCCTCCCTTGCATTGGTTCCTCCACCATCCTTTAATCCTTCCTTCCTCTTAATCTTATTTATATTACTAATCATTTTCCTAAATATTATTTCTTACACAAATTAATTTTATAAAAACAGAAAATTCTTTACATTATAAACAGAAAATTTATTTTATCTAATGATAATTAATTCATGCACATATAGGGTAGTTTAATTAAATTGTTGTGTTTATTTGATAACCTTATATTAATTAAGGTTATAATTATGTGTAGGGTGTTCGTGATTTAGAGAAGTAGTTGTGAATCGCTCGTGATTGATCAAGGTACGTTATGTGGTTTGATACTTTCGAAAGTTGATTATGGAACTACATTTTTTGATCGTATGAAATTATAATTTATTCCGTATGAAATTTTATTTGTGAAACTATAATTTATGTTCCGTATAAAACTATGATTTATTATGAGTCTCTAAATTATTATGTTCCGTACCAAATCCTATTTTATTATATTCCGTATGAAATCATGTTTTATGTTTCGTATGAATTTATGATATTATGTTCCGTACTAAATTATGAAATCATGACGGATTGAATTAAATGATTTGGTTTTAAATCAAAAGGGCCTTAAATTGTGATTGGAAATTATTGGAAATGATTTGCAAGGTTGTTGTTATGTAAATGTGATGGATTTTTAAAGACGAGTTTTTAAATAAATCAATCGATATGTTGAATCCCACTTAGGGAATGGTTTAGAGAAGACTATGGACTTTGCATGACCTAGTCTTTCCTCAAGTTTGGCCTTTGATTATAAAGTAAACCACTTGGGGGGTGTGCACACTTAGTGAGGAGTTGGTTTGGTATGAATCGATTGAGTTTTACTTGAATTAAAAGAATTGGATTGAAAAAGTTCTATTTGAATACGGCATTGGTATTTCTTTTATTAATTAAACGTAAATGATTTAAATTACGTTTTACTTATCTTACACATGACTTACTTAGCATACTTGCTAATACGTGCTTTTTTTTTGGCTTTGCCCTGTTTATCATTTATGGTAAACAGGTGAATTTTTCAGATGGAAATTGATTGATGCATACGGGAGTCCACAGGAATTTCACCTAGCTAGGAAACCTTCGAGTCGTTTTTGTGTCTTGAATTATGAACGAATTTTTATTATGGTTATTTAATAAAGAATAAAGTTTTCCGCTGCAAAAGTATTTTTTTTTGTATGAGCCTTGCGTTATACGCGGCGGTAATACGCCCAAGCCTATCTCTACGGAATTTATATGTATTTTTCTACAATTTACGTAGAGAGAGATTTGGGGGTGTTACACCCACAGTGGCAGCATACGCCCAGGGTGAGGAGCCAATAGACCTTAATGATGTCAAGGAAGCCGAGCCTACTCCAAAGCAGCCGGCAAGAAGAGAAAGGCCAACTAGTTGGTGGCCTGGAAAAAGGAAAAGCAATAGCAGTCACTAACCGGGGAACGGCCGGATGAATTCCGTCCCCAGCCGGCTAGTGAACACATTGACATTGCTCTGGACGACACATGTCCGGAGCGTACAGTTAAGGTGGGGACGGTTACTTTTGCGAAATTGGGTGCAGACTTGCACAACTTGCTGAAGGAATTCAAAGACATCTTTGCGTTTGAAGTGGAAGAGATGCCAGGCATCAGCTCGGATCTAGCTGTCCACAAGCTCGCCGGGGATCCTAAAAAGAAGTCGTTAGGAAAAAGAAAAGAAACCACGGCGAGGAGAGAAGTCAGGCGGCGGCCATCGATGTCTAAAAACTGTTAGACGCCAGGTTCATTCGGCAATGTTACTTCCCAGATTGGGTTGCAAATGTTGTGCTTGTAAAGAAGCCGAATGGTACCTGGCGCATGTGTGTTGATTACCCTGACTTGAACAAGGCATGTCCAAAGGATAGTTATCCACTTCCAAAGATCGACAGTCTGGTCGACTCTATAGCGGGACATGCTTTGATGAGCTTTTTGGATGCTTATTCAGGCTTTCACCAGATACCCTTGTGGAAAAAAGATCAAGAGAAGACGGCATTCGTCACTGATAAGGGGTTATTTTGCTATAATGTGATGTCGTTTGGCTTGAAAAATGCGCCTGCTACTATCCAACATATGATTAATACAGTCTTCATTAACCAAATTAGGAGGAATGTAGAGGCGTACATTGATGACATGATAGTCAAATCCAAGCTAGAGACGGATCACCTTGCTGATCTCTGAGAAACCTTCACCACACTCAGGCGGCACAAGGTCATCCTTAATCCCAAGAAGTGTGTCTTTGGTGTTGAGTCTGGGAAGTTTCTTGGATTTTTGATCAATCAAAGAGGGATAGAGGCCAACCTAGAGAAGATATAGGCGGTCATTGACATGAAGTCACCCTGCACTGTCAAAGACGTTCAGAAGTTAACAGGTTGTCTTGCGGCATTGGGGAGATTCCTCAGCCGGTCAGGTGACAAGTGCCTCTATTTCTTCCAAGCTATTAAAAAGAAGACTAGGTTTGAATGGGGGGATGATGCTGAGGCGGCCTTTCAGAAATTGAATGAGCACTTACACTCTTTGCCGAGGCTTGTTATCCCTCTGCCAAAAGAGGTGCTTTACATATACTTAGATGTCTCAGACCATGCTCTCAGTGCTGTTCTCCTTGTTGATAGAGACGACATCCAGCTCCTGGTTTATTTCATCATCCATGTTCTTCGAAATCCTGAACTACGGTTCTCAATGGTTGAAAAATTTGGCATTACTCTTTTCATGGCAGTCAAGAAGTTGAAGCCTTACTTCTTGGCACATTCGGTTGTGGTCTACATAGACCAACCCCTCAAACAGCCAATGACAACCTTAGAGTCATCCGATAGGATGCTCAAGTGGGCTATTGAAATGCAAAGTCTTGAAATCTCTTTCGAACCAAGGTAGTGAAGGGTCAGGCGTTTTCCAACTTCATTGTCGAAATGGCAAGGCCGGCTGAGCCGGAAAATCTTGACTAGGTTTGGAAAATGTTTGTAGACGGGAGCTCTACTATGAGAGGCTGTGGTGCAGGAATTATATGTCAGTCCCCTGAAGGGGACAAGTACAAATATGCACTACGGTTCAAGTTTCAGGCCTCAAATAATGAGGCGGAATAAGAAGCCCTGCTAGCCGGTATTCGCATGTGCAAGGCGGCAGGGGAAAGAAAGGTTGACGCCTGCTCTGATTCACAACTGATCGTAAGCCAATTCCATGGTGACTATGAGGCCACCCATCCGGCTATGATCAAATATCTGCAGGCGGTCAAAGAAGAGGCTAGGACACTTGATGAATTTCACTTAAGTCAGGTGCCCAGGTTTGAGAACAATCAAGCAGATGCTCTGTCCAAATTGGCCTCATTTGCCTCATGTGATACGCCTCGGTCAGTCTTCTGGGAAGTAATGGAAAAGAGAAGTATTGAAGGAGATCCCATTGGAAACTGGACCGAAGCTCAGCCTCCGGGCTTATCTGCTACACGACACTTTGCCGGATGCATAACCTGAAATGGCTGCAATGAAAAAACGTGCGGCCAACTTTAAGATTCATAATGGAGAGCTTTTCAAGAAGGGTTTTCTTCAACCTCTTTTGAAATGCATCACCCCAGAAAGGGGGTAGGAGATTCTAGAGGACCTACACTCGGGCTTTTGTGCCTCCCACATAGGCGGCAAGTCTCTAGCCGAAAGGGCCAGGCGGCAAGGCTGCTTATGGCTTACTCTTGAGGCAGATGCCATGGAAATGGTGAAGAAGTGTGATAAGTGTCAAAGATTTGGCAGACTCATACACCGTCCAGCCACTGATCTGACGGCCATACATAGCCCAGTACCATTTGCCAAGTGGGGCATGGACATTCTGGGTCCGTATACGCCTACACCAGGCGGGCGGAGGTATATTCTAGTTTTCGTGGACTACTTCACCAAGTGGGTAGAGGCAGAGGCGGTAAAAGGCATCAGGACAAAGGATGTCATCTCCTTCATCTGAAAAATATCATCACCCGGTTTGGGGTACCTATGTCTATGGTTTTTGACAATGGCCCTTAGTTTGAGACGCCTATCCTCAAGAATTGGTTAGAAGACCAAGGGATCTCTCATTGCTTTGCATCAGTCGGCCATCCCCAAGCAAACGGCCAGGTTGAGGCCTTCAATAAGCTTATCTCGGACGGCATAAAAAAGAAAATAGAAAGGGCTGGCGGCCTATAGGCAGAAAAGTTAACTCACGTCCTATGGGCCATCAGAACAACAGCGAAAGGGGCAATCGGCAAAACCCTGTTTCTTATGGTGTATGGTGCTGAGGCAGTCTTACCTATTGAACACTATGAGCCGACTCTTCGAGTCATGTTGTATGACGAAGAGGCTAACTAGAAGGCCATGCGGCTAGCATTGGACTCACTCCCAAAACGCAGGGGCAATGTCGCCTTGCGTCATGAGATTTACCGTCTGAGAATGACAAGAGCCTACAACAAAAGAGCACACAAGCGGCCCTTGAAAGTAGGGGACTTTATGTTACGGAAAATGGAGGCAACCGTCAGGGCCAATGAGCAAGGAAAGTTGACTCCCAATTGGGAAGACCCCTACCGGATCTATGAAGAAGTGAGAGGCGGCACCTATCGCCTGGAAACTCTAGACGGCAGGCAGCTAGCCAGAACTTGGAATGTAGATAATTTAAAAAAGTACTACTTCTAAGACTTGTAAATTTTTGAAAATAAAAGGCTTATTAATGAAAAAGTGGCTTTTTATTTTCAGCTTTGTTTATTTATTGTTTTAACTTTATACATCTCCCCATGGGAATACCATCTGTGCAATGTGCAGACAACCTTATTAAAATCCAACGTCTGCTCCCACATGAGTGGACATCCGGAAACTTTCATTGAGAAGTTCTAAAACGAACTTCAGAAAAGTTGAAACGGTCTGGAAATGAACGCTTAACTTGTTTGATTTTTTGAATCACAATATTAGATAAAGGCTCCCTCAAGGGCGGCATACTGAATGGAAAAGGTCAAAAAAGTATGTGGGACATGCTTTTTACATCCAAAAAGTGATAGATACGTCTCCTACTTGGAGGAGTACCGCCTGTGCAATGTGTAGGCGGAAAAATCTTAATCAACCGTCTGCTCCAACATGAGTATATATTTGGCGACGCCCATCCGGGTGAATTCGTCGCAGAGAGCATCTCCCATCCGAGTGGTACATTGTTCTATAAACTTAAAAAACAAACAGCCCTACCGGCTGTCTGGATTAAGATAAGCTTGCAGCCGTTTGATTTGAACCATCAAATGAGATCTAGATAGCTAGGGATTACCGCCTGTTTTATAACAAGCGGTAACCGGCTACTATCTTGGTTGGATACCACTTTATTTCGGTACGAACATCGTTAAACGCCTGCTATTGTAAAAAGGGGATACATACGACTAAACTTGAAAATACAAGCTAAGTCCAAAACTTAGCAGCTAATTTGTGTAAAACGACTTGATAAAACCAATGACCGTCTGCAATTAAACGTTTACCCGTCTACTACAACAAGAGCAAGGCATCTGGCGCCACATTTCTCAATAAACTCAAATACAAGCGGTGAAGACTGATTAACCCAACAAGGGCTAATTCACAGCCGTTTGACCTGAATAATCTAAAATGGAACCTAAGCGGCATAAACAAAACCGCATGTGCTGTCATTCCAACTTATATTATAATCTCATGCTAATTGCATAACTCTAAAAGTCCCCCCAATGGGGTCGGTGGACAATTGAGTATATTTTTGGAAAACAGTCCCAAACGGTAAAATCGAAACGTCCGTGTGTTCAATTTTAATCTGCTGGTATGATGAACGGATGCATGCTAGGTTTGGGGCAATCACGGTAGTGATTGATTGAACAACCACACAGTTGTCCAGGGGCAAGAGGCAGCCGGTTCGTTAAGTGTCGTGTGCATTTAACAAGTTGGAAAAGTTGCAAGCATACACATATAGCAAAAATAAATTTTCATTAAATGCTCCCGGTATAAAAAGAACGGGAGAGAAGAACTGTCATGACGGATCCTTATCCGGAAAAATAAAATTGTTGGAAAAACACAAATACTCGGCTCGCAGGGCGGAAACATAGACAGCTCATGGCCAGAAGGGGAAACTTAATTTTGCTTTTGCTAAGATGGAGGCACCGACTGGTCCTGGCCGGTGGGGAGGTTGCCTTCAGGTTGCCTCGGTTGAGCTTGGTCAACGTCAACCGGCACCTGCTCTTCCCCATGCTCATTGAGCTCCTCATCCTCATGCTCTTCATCAGACGGCTCGATGTCGGCCCATTCATAAAATGGAGCCGGCGCCTCCAGACCGAGGGACTGGGCATCATACACTTCAGTGGCATACTTGAACCCCAGGTTGAAGAACTCCCATTCGTAGTTCGGGTGGATGAGATTCCACGCTATTTTCATGCGTACCTCGGTATCTCGTTCATTCTCATCCACCAGCCGTTCTTGTTTTGCCGCAAGCTCAGCCTTATGATCATTCCGCATCTGGACCATCTCATCCTTGAGCCGGCCGACATATGTCCGAAGTTGGGTATTTTCCTCGTCGGCCCCCTCCAGTGCCTTGAGATCTGACTGGGCATTTTTAAGCTCAAGCTCAAGATCAGACGCCCTATTTTTGGCCGCCTCCACAGCAACCGTGAGCTCCTTAACCAGCTCCTCCTGTTTCATCTTTTTGGCCTTAGTCTCAATATCATTCGGGGTAATTTGGTATTGAGAAGGGTTAAGTGCATCAGTCGCCCATTTATTAGCGTCTCTTACCTCCTCCCGCTTCCTTTTAAACGGAGCTTTGAGTCCGTCCACCCTCAAAATTCCCTGCAAAACCCAGCCGGTGAAAAGATAATTTAGTTAACAAAAAAAAAAAAAAAAAAAAATTGAAGAAAGCTTAGTTAACTTAGCTAGCAAGGCAGAGATGCGGTCCATGTTGACCTGATGCACCCCAGGAATAGACTCCTTCCCTGATCGGGTGAGGCACCTCAACATCCGCCTAGAGTACTGCTGGATGTCCAACCACCTTGGAGAAGGCATCTGCACCAATAGAAGGGTGTGGTGAGATAGCAGCATAAGTGGCACCTATATTGGGCTGGCTGCTAGATGAATCCCCCGACTAGGTAACCTGAGATTTGACTCGCATATGCTCAAGCGGCCATGGAAGTTCAAGGCGGTTAATCATACCTTGAGGTTTTGGCTGAGGGGTCTCGTCACCCCCAGCCGCTACAGAACTGGATGCAGCATTGAGTGGCATGCCACTCTTCGACGTCTCAGGGACGCCTGGCTCATTGCCTACCAAGTTGGCGTCCAGGCTAAGATCCTTTAGGCTTTTTCCTCCTGAAGTTGGTCGGTCTTGCCCACGCGGCAAGGAAGATGCCATTTGGGTAGGTTGGGTTTTCTTGACTTTGGAAGGAGTCTTGGCAGGTTCGTTGGCCTTCTGTTTGAGCATCTTGGAGATGGATCGTGGAATGTTTTTGCTTCCACTCTGAAAAAGGAACACAGGGGTTACAACCGGTTAAAAGTCGTCTGATGACTATAAAAGTTTACATAATTTAAAATACATAACCAAAGCTTACCTCATCATTCTTGGCCGCCAACTGGGCCTTTTTCTTCTCAAGTTGATCCATCCGGATCTGATCTGCTGACCTGGTAGGCGTCCTTGCAGAGTCCACCATTCTTAGAGCTTTTTCTACAAAAGAGAATTGGTTGGTTAAATACAGAACAAATCACAAAACCCTAAAGACGGAAACAAAGTGCCGGTTAGATGATCAAAGTACGTCTCTCAAACATGGGACTAAGACCACAGGTGTAGAGGAAAGCCTCATCCTTGAGTCAATCCGGATGAGGTACCCAATTCTGGGGTACAATAATTTCAGTGCTGTCTTCTAGAGGCATGCCGGTTGTCTTGAAAACCCCGGCTCTATTATCGGTGACCAAGCCTCCTCAGGGAAATTAGGAAGGGCGCACTTTTTTCCCAAGAGAGCCGGTTTCTTATTATACCAGCGGAGGAGGCGGTTTTGACGTCTGGATAGGGAGGAAACCAAGTAGAACTTACTTTTCCAGTTGCTTCACTTAGACGGCTGATAGGCTTATCGCGTACCTAACAAAAATAACCTAACTATTCCTTCTAACTATGTAGTAGGGCAAGTAAGGATCGAATCCCAAGAGACTATGGTTCATTCAATTAATCAGACTCAATTAATCACTAAGCACGTCACCAATCAATAATGGATGATAATAATCAACTAATATATTAAATAACACAATTAACTAGAGGAAATATTAATCAATAAACTAAAGCATCCAAGATCAAGCATTACCACGATTATGATTGATAAACTAATAAATCTACCCCCAATATATAAATCAATTGACAAGAAGAAAAGCAATCCCTAATAATAATACCAAAGGTCTCTTCCAAGTTATCAATGGCTTCCCAAATTAACTATCAAGCCTACTTCCGTGGAATCAAGCGAATAAGGGACATTAAACACCATGCCTAGATTCCTAATTATTCAATCATCTACTTCCGTGATGATCTTCAAACCCTTAATTGGAATAACCTAATCCCGTTAATACCCAACTTCCGTTGCAATAAGAACAAAGGGATGATAACAATACTAATTATTCCTAATCTAGTATTGGCATAAACACAATCAATTAAGCATGTCAATTGGGATTATTATTGGGGAATTTAAAGTTTTAATTCATGCATCAATCATAATTGGGCTACCCTAGATCTTGGAATAGAAAATCTACTCACACATATTGAAAGAAACAATAACAATCATGAATATGGAAAACATAATTGAAAAGCAATTATAATTGAAAGAGAATGAAGTAGAAGTGAATACCAAGGATTCTTCAATTGAAAGGAATTAAATTGTTGAAAAACAATGCTCAAATCTAATGGAAAGAATTAAAATTGCTTCAAAGTAATAAACTAGAACTCTAGAGAGAGAAAGAGGAATAATGGAAAACTTAAAACTTCTTTCTAATGAAGATTACAAGGGGTATTTATACCCTTAATGACCTAAAAATAAGAAAATAATAATACGGAGTGTCGCATAACTGTGCCCGGTCCAACCGGGCAAGCACCTCCCGATCGGGCGGTGAGAGTACGGAGTTGCTTTCCTTCGTAGCACTTCTTCCACCACGTGCCCGGTCCAACCGGGCGGACGTTGCCCGATCGGGCGCGTGGGGCGGTCTTCATAAATTGCTTTCTACCTTCGAAAATACCAAAAATCATCTAACTCCTATGTGCCCGGTCCAACCGGGCGGACCATGCCCGATCGGGCACGTAGAGGCTGCAGCAAATAGTTTGTATTTAACTCATCTTAAATCAGTCATAACTTCATATCCGGAGCTCTGTTTGAGGCGTGTAATATATCGTTGGAAAGGTCTTCAAGTCTACTTTCCAATGCAATTTGAATCACTCCATTATCATTTGTATATCAAAAGTTATGAGCATAATAGTGAACAGGTGTCATATTTGTCAAGTATTTCATCAACGTTTTGCTTCATTTTCACTCAAGTTCGTCTCGAACACATGATTTGATATTCTTAAGCAATATGTTTTCATACTCCATGATTATTATACTCAATATTAGCCAACCATACTCCATTTGCATATAAATCACCTGAAATTCATCAAAACACACAAACGAAGAGTAGTAGAGCACAACTTAAGCAAATAATGCAAATATGCACCAAAGATCTCTAATTTTGTAATAAAATGAGCTTAGATACCCACCTAAAACATGTGCAAAATAGGACTTATCAAATTCCCCCAAGCTAAACTCTTGCTTGTCCTCAAGCAAGACAATTAACAATAATCAACAACAATCAACAACCAAACAACATGCTTCACCCCATAATGCAAAATCAAACAAGGATTCAAAATCGAAATCAAACGAGCATGCATCCTAATCAACCAATCAAATTACTCAAACCGTCGATCCACCTAATTAATCGTCAAATGAGACCAACCATTTATAATTCAAGAATCGAAGACTAGAGTATCTCACATCGGTGGTCACTCAACACACTTTTTATGTGGCGAGCTAAAAATGAGCTCGATCTCTCACCATCCCCACCAACAATGCAATCCCCCCATCTCACAACACTCGCGTGTTTAGAGGGTTATAATAACGCTCAACCTAGTCAATGTCGACTTGAAATGCAACATATACTCCAGCATTTTGACAAAAGACTCAATTCACATGAACGCAATGCTATGCACGAAGATCGGAAGGACTTTGTGAAGCTTGTAACGTAGGTCGGGAATAAGAATGGGTAGGACAATAATTTGGGGAATGAGAGCTATAATAGTCTAACCGGGGGGAACTATCAAATGCGATGAGTCACACCTCGATTCATCAACTTCGATCAATGAAACACAAACCCAATTACAATGAAAACACAACCATCATCTCATCCACCTACATTCTCAACTCTTCAACCTTCTTTTACTTGTTTGCTTCATTTCTTTATTTTTTTTTTTTTTTTATCTTTTTATTTTTTTTTTATTTCAATCCAACAATTTTTCATTTGAAACTTTTTCCAAATATTTTTCTTTCTTTTCTTTATTTCTCTCTTTCTTTTTCAAGAAATGTTACTTTTTTTTTTTCAAGTAATTCAATCAAACCTCCTTTTCTCACTTTTTCTCTTCTTCTTCCTTTTCTTTTCAATATTTTCGCATCAATTGCAACTTGAAACAGAATCACGCAAAAATACCGCATAAAATAGCTCCCCCAAGCTAGACTTGGGAAAAGTAATCAAATTGGGGCCAAGGGGTAATTTTTGTGGAGTTAATGAAAAATATAGTCAAGCTACAACATGGGTAAGCAAGAAGGGAACTGATGTTCTAATTTTGTCTGGAGGCTACCTAATGAACATGGCCTTCGTCATTTCAATGTGCACGTGCAATGCATTACGACACACTACTAAGAGTCTAAAGTCAAAACTAAGATCAATGCTACACCAGGAACTAAACACACACAAGAATGAATATATAAGGCTCAAGCCTCACGGTTAACACAGTCAAGCTCCTGAATCATACATAGTTAAATAACCTTGACTCCTACTAGGGATCAACAAATTCAAGGTCAAATCATGATCTTTTAGTCCACTATGCAAGTCTTTCAATCGAAAATAAATCAAAACCTTTTGGCATAAAGGATAGGGGCACAGGGAAGTAGTTCAATGGCCGTTGGCCGTTCATTATCATGATTCTTTTATTTTTCATTTCTTTTTCCAGAAGAAAGCATTAAACCTTACTGCTAGTGAAAACACACTAAAGTAGAAAGAGAGAGTGAAAGATGTACCTTGTGTACACAAGAACTTCCCCCCAAGCTAAATCAGACAATGTCCTCATTGTCTTAAAGGGAAACTTGTAGTCAAACCTCATCTTCATCATCACCCAAAATAATGTCACCAAAGCCTCGAGGATTGCAATGCATCTCAGAAAGTTATGGCCTGTCGAAATTGAGCAGTTTTGCTGATCCATACGCGCGCCCGATCGGGCGAGCTCTTCCTGATCGAACTCGAACGCAGTCCAGCGAATTCTTCTCCTTTTAAATCAGCCTTTTAGATCAAAATCTGCACCAAGAGAACTCCCACAAGCATAAGATGTACTCTCCTTACCTCTCTAAGAATCAAAGAAAAATGAAAACACACAAAAATTAGAAAAGACTAAAATAAAAATAATGAAATACGGGTTGCCTCCCGCAAAGCGCTAGTTTATCAAGGTCTTAAGCTTGACCATTCTCCTTCCATCAGAAGAATTTAACGCCTTGAGTAACTTATCATACGCTCCTGCAAACATTTCATTAAGCACTATATAGGGCTCAATTGCAAGCACAGTAATCCTTACATAGAAAAGATTAGGAGCACACAAAGATAACTCAAGGTAAAAAGAAAAATCAAAAGAAAAAGATGAAGATACACCACAACCTTCTGCTTCCTCCGCTAAAAATTTAGAATTAATAGAACGAACATGGAGGTAGTCTTGTTCTTTATCATCACCCAATAACGTCTCTATTATTTTACGCTCACGAATAAGTTCATTAGCAAAAGAAAAAAAAAATTTCAACCATTGGTTCTACAACCAATGACTTTTCAACCAATGGTTCTACAACTAATGATTCTTCTTCTATTGGAACCAATGATACCTCAACCACTGATTCTATAACCAATGACTCTTTAACCATCGGTTTTTCAACAAATGATTCTTCCTCCGACGTATTATACAAATTATGATAATATTCATCATGAATCCTCCAATAAATTTCATTTAGAACAAACCGTTTTTTAGAATAATCATATATGAATGGAAAGATTCTAAAATCATCCGGAGCTCGAACAAAATACTCACTATAAGGGCAATCAGGGTTTTCATGATAAAGATAATAACAAGAACAATGGCCAGATGCAAGACGTGACAATAAATCATCCATCTCCAAGGCATGTATATCATCAACTCATAAGAGAAAAAGAAGTTAATAATAGCCAAAGCAACAAACCAAAATCTTAGCAAAAACGAATCACAAATAATTAGATGAAAACCGTTAGTCCCCGGCAACGGCGCCAAAATTTGATAGGCTTATCGCGTACCTAACAAAAATAACCTAACTATTCCTTCTAACTATGTAGTAGGGCAAGTAAGGATCGAATCCCAAGAGACTATGGTTCATTCAATTAATCAGACTCAATTAATCACTAAGCACGTCACCAATCAATAATGGATGATAATAATCAACTAATATATTAAATAACACAATTAACTAGAGGAAATATTAATCAATAAACTAAAGCATCCAAGATCAAGCATTACCACGATTATGATTGATAAACTAATAAATCTACCCCCAATATATAAATCAATTGACAAGAAGAAAAGCAATCCCTAATAATAATACCAAAGGTCTCTTCCAAGTTATCAATGGCTTCCCAAATTAACTATCAAGCCTACTTCCGTGGAATCAAGCGAATAAGGGACATTAAACACCATGCCTAGATTCCTAATTATTCAATCATCTACTTCCGTGATGATCTTCAAACCCTTAATTGGAATAACCTAATCCCGTTAATACCCAACTTCCGTTGCAATAAGAACAAAGGGATGATAACAATACTAATTATTCCTAATCTAGTATTGGCATAAACACAATCAATTAAGCATGTCAATTGGGATTATTATTGGGGAATTTAAAGTTTTAATTCATGCATCAATCATAATTGGGCTACCCTAGATCTTGGAATAGAAAATCTACTCACACATATTGAAAGAAACAATAACAATCATGAATATGGAAAACATAATTGAAAAGCAATTATAATTGAAAGAGAATGAAGTAGAAGTGAATACCAAGGATTCTTCAATTGAAAGGAATTAAATTGTTGAAAAACAATGCTCAAATCTAATGGAAAGAATTAAAATTGCTTCAAAGTAATAAACTAGAACTCTAGAGAGAGAAAGAGGAATAATGGAAAACTTAAAACTTCTTTCTAATGAAGATTACAAGGGGTATTTATACCCTTAATGACCTAAAAATAAGAAAATAATAATACGGAGTGTCGCATAACTGTGCCCGGTCCAACCGGGCAAGCACCTCCCGATCGGGCGGTGAGAGTACGGAGTTGCTTTCCTTCGTAGCACTTCTTCCACCACGTGCCCGGTCCAACCGGGCGGACGTTGCCCGATCGGGCGCGTGGGGCGGTCTTCATAAATTGCTTTCTACCTTCGAAAATACCAAAAATCATCTAACTCCTATGTGCCCGGTCCAACCGGGCGGACCATGCCCGATCGGGCACGTAGAGGCTGCAGCAAATAGTTTGTATTTAACTCATCTTAAATCAGTCATAACTTCATATCCGGAGCTCTGTTTGAGGCGTGTAATATATCGTTGGAAAGGTCTTCAAGTCTACTTTCCAATGCAATTTGAATCACTCCATTATCATTTGTATATCAAAAGTTATGAGCATAATAGTGAACAGGTGTCATATTTGTCAAGTATTTCATCAACGTTTTGCTTCATTTTCACTCAAGTTCGTCTCGAACACATGATTTGATATTCTTAAGCAATATGTTTTCATACTCCATGATTATTATACTCAATATTAGCCAACCATACTCCATTTGCATATAAATCACCTGAAATTCATCAAAACACACAAACGAAGAGTAGTAGAGCACAACTTAAGCAAATAATGCAAATATGCACCAAAGATCTCTAATTTTGTAATAAAATGAGCTTAGATACCCACCTAAAACATGTGCAAAATAGGACTTATCAACGGCTTATCCAGCGTCATCATGTACTCCAGATGTGTGGTTAAAGTGTACCATGCCCTCCAGCCGCCTGGAGCACGGCTCAAGTAGTGCATGTGTGCAAACGCCTCCTAACTGGGCGTTAAGTTCTACATCTCACAGGCGGCGATATAGCAGAGGATGTTCGCCCAGGAATTGGGTGTGAGTTTCCATATGCCTAAATCATAGCCCCTTAAGATGGCTTTGATTGCGTCATGAAGAGGGAGTGGAGGTCGGCTTTGAATGCTGCCTCATAGCAGCCGAAATAATTGTCGGCATTTTCAATATCGTCATGCTAGATGACAGTCGCCTGAGCAAGCGGCACAATTATTTCCCACTTATCCCCTACTGGGCATTTATCTATAAAGGCAGGAAAGCTTGCTTCAAGGGTGATTCTATCCCTGGCGGACATATGCGCCTCTGTTGGGTTGTTAATAGACGACCACTGGTACGCCTCACCCTCCTCACTGTCGGCATCCGCTTGTGGTGAGCTCGACTCCTCTGAGTCGGATCGTTGGACGGCCTCATCGCCGTCTCCTTGATCAGATTCTTCTAAAATTTCGTCACTCGGAGTGTTGGGTGCACTTGGAGGGTAGTCATATTCTCTATCAGCCGGTGCCTCAGCTGAGTCGTCTGACCTATAATCTTGGTCAAGTGCCATCTACATCGTCCGAGCCATATTGTCCTGCACATGCACAGACACGATCGAATTTAGGGAAGAGCAAGGGTGGTCCAAACACCCATAGACGGCACCCCTAGTCCTAGACTCAGCCATACCAGGAGACCAGTTGACTACTGTCCTAGACTGTATCGTGTATGTTGTGGGTGAATCCATTATTCAATACAATATATACAAACGGTAAAAAGCTTAAAAGAGTTGGGAAAAGGAGAGACGGTTACCTTGTTGATTGCTGGAACAAAGTAGTCTCAAGCGGTGACCGGCTGTGCCAAACAGAGAAAGTAGACGGAAATTGCAAAGGCAAACACAGACAGTTATCAGAGTCTCTCTCTTCTGACGACTGTAATGCAGGCGGATCGAACACAAATGGCGATAAGTAAATCCTCTCAAAGGCAAAGACTGTGAAAATTTTCGTGAATGTGCGAAAATGGAGGGATGAAAACACTATTCATAGAAGTGTAAAAATCAGGGGCATCCCGGTAATTACCCCAGAAGTTGAACGGTTAAAATCGTCCACCAATGTCTGTGTGACAAGTGTCACAGGCGTCACGTGGCATGCCACGTTACCCCTGTGAGGGGCAAATGTTTTTGGTAGGAGAGGTTCTAAATGAACCAATCCCTAGCTGACATGTGGCACTCCCAATCAGCAGGGAAAAAGACGGCCTTCAGGGCCCAATTCTCTAGATTGCCAAAAAGCGGTGCTGGCCATCAGTCCTAGGTTTCTGCAACCTATAACAAGGGCACAAATTCCAATGATCCTATAAATAGGGAGATTTACCCCCTTGGGGAACAAATTGAATCATTCATTAATCACGCATTCAATCGTTACAAAGCAATTATTATTATCGAAAACAGAGAAAACACCTGATCTCGGAATCCGAGAAGATATTTACTTTTCCGCACTCTTTACTTTGAATCTTTACTAGCTTGATCGTCGGAGGCGGAACTCCACCGGAGTCTCCGTTGTTTTGCAAGTGCAGGCGCCCGGAGGTCAGTTTAGGTGACGTAGCTCTCCCGAAGGACAAAAACCTCCAAAACACCTAAAACGACTATATGCTTTGAAAGCTAAATATACATAAATCTATCTTGTTTAACTTGTTTCATCTTCAATTAATTGATATTTTGCGATTGATGTATGTGTGTGTTAGATTTTGGGAAAACTCCTCAAATCGGAGTGTGTACCATTGGTCAATATATATAGAGTTTTACAAGACTCGTAATCCTTGTACGATAAGGATACAGAATATATACAAAACATATCCTAATCTGCGACAAATATTATCATAACTATAATATCTATCACACCCCCACAGTCATAGCGGGAGGAGGTCGTACTCTATGACTAGATCTAAAATCCAAAAATAAGTATCGTGGTAGGCCTTTTGTGAAAATGTCCGCAAACTGATATCTAGAAGAAACATGTAGAACCCGAACTTCTCCCAAAGCATCCTTTTCTCGAATAAAATGAATATCCATCTCCACATGCTTGGTGTGTTGGTGTTGTACCGGGTTGCCAGAAAGGTAAATAGCACTGACATTATCACAATAAACAATAGTAGCCTGTCGAAGAGGATAATGTAACTCAAGTAAAAGATTACGAAGCCAACATGCCTCAGAGACAACATTTGCGATGCCTCAATATTCAGCTTCTGCACTCAATTTAGATAAAGTATGTTGATGCTTAGATGACCGAGAAACGAGGTTGTCCCTAAGAAAGCAACAATAACCCGATGTGGAACGACGGGTATCGGGACAACCTCCCCATTCAGCGTCAGTGTAAGTAATCAATCGATGAGAAGCAGGCGGATATAAATGTAATCCATGATCAATGATACCCTGTATATAACGCAGAATGCGTTTCAAAGCATCATAATGAGATTCCTGGGGATCATGCATAAAAGACACACTTATTGTACTGCATAGGCAATATTTGGCCTGGTGAAAGTGAGATACTGAAGAGCACCTGCTAAACTGCGATACAAAGTGGGGTCCCGAAAAGGTGGTCCGGCATCTTCACTAAGTTTAGACTTAGTGTCAACTGGAGTAGCTACAGGTTTACAAGAGCCCATACCTACACGCTCTAAAATCTCTTGTGCATACGTTTCCTGTGAAAGTAGCAAATAAGAGGGAGTACGGATCACCGCAATCCCTAAAAAATAACTCAGAGGGCCCAAATCGGACATAGGAAACTCAGTTTACAACTGAGATATGATTCCCTCACTCAACCTGTCAGAAGAGGTAGCTAATATAATATCATCAACATAAAGAAGCAAATATGCCATATCATCACCATGTCGAAAAGTACAAAGAGAGGTGTCACTTTTAGCAATGACAAAACCCAATCTGACCAAAAAGTTCGCAACACGTTGGTACCAAGCTCGAGGAGCTTGCTTCAACCCATATAGAGCCTTACGAAGTCGACATATATAGGAGGGTGCTCTCCGATCAACAAAACCCAGAGGTTGATGAATATATACTGTTTTCTACAAATCACCATGTAAAAAGGCATTTTTGACATCTAACTGATGAATCGACCACTTTTTAGCCAAAGCTAAGCTGAGAACAGTACGAATAGTGGCCGGTTTAACTAGCAGACTGAAAGTCTCATCGCAATCTATACCAACTTCATGCGACCTGCCATCACAAACAAGACGAGCTTTGTGCCTTTCAAGGTGATCATTAGACTTGTACTTGTGCTTAAATAACCACATACAATTAACAATTTTCACCCCCGTAGGCCTAGGTACCAAATCCCAATTCCATGTTTTAATAAGAGCATCAAATTCATCTTGCATTGCCGCAATCCAGTTAGGGTCATTAAGAGCATTTTTATATGTCTTAGGGAGCGGTGATTTATGTGAATGGTCATATTAGCTTGGTGATATCTCGGGTTTGGTTTAAAAATTCCGTGTTGACTACGAGTCACACGAGGGGAAGGTGGTGGGGGTGAGTGGGCCGAATGGGCATGATGCCCCTTAATGGGGGGGCGTATATGAGGAATTGCATGTAGTTGGAGTAATGGGTTGGATTGGTGAACTTAAAGAATTGGAGGAAGTAGGTTGATTGGTGAGGCGGGCCCAACAAGAAGGTTAGTGGAGTTGGGTTGATTTGTGCGCAAGGGAGAAGTGGGGTGTGTTAGTGGGTTGCTAGGTGGCGGACTGATTTGGTTTGGTGAGGGTAGCAAATCAGTCCGCGAGTGGGGAGTTTGAGCCGCAGGTACCCTGCGGTGAGGACTGATTTGTGTGGGGAGTTGGGGCTTGCGTTTGACGCTATAATGGAGATAGTAAAGGACTTGGCTTCGTATCCTCAAGAAAAGAGTAGTCATATTTTTTAAATTGACTTAGTTATGAAACGAAAATTAAGTCTCATTAAATGTGACATGACGGGAAATAATGATCTTATGCGTGGAAAGGTCAAGACACTTATAACCTCTATGGTTGGTTGGATATCCTAAGAAAACACATGGAGTGGATCTAGGGGCCAACTTGTGAGGGGCTGTAGCCGATAGGTTAGGAAAACAAAGATAACCAAAGACTCGTAAATGATCACAGGACGGAGTTTTACGAAACAAAGCATAAGCGGGAGTCCCATTGGCAAGAGCTTTGGTAGGCACAATGTTAAGAAGATAGGTTGCCGTTTCTAGAGAATCTACCCAATAGGAAGGAGGAATCGAAGCATGAATAAGAAGAGTACGGGAGATGTTATTCAAGGTTCGGATCATGCGTTTGGCCTTCCCATTTTGAGATGAAGTGTGTGGACAAGAAAAACGGAAAACTAAACCGTTAGAGACACAAAATAGTTTAAAAGGATCATTATCAAATTCTCTACCATGGTCACTTTGAAAAGATTTAATTAGTCGTTCAAATTGAGTGGCAACATAAGCTATAAAATTCAAAAAACATTGAAAGGCTTGTGATTTGAATTTTAATGGAATAGTCCAAAAAAAATGAGTAAAATCATCCAATAGTACTAAATAATATTTGTGACCTTGATAGCTACGAATAGGTGAAGTTCACAAATCGACATGAATAATTTGAAAAGAAGTAGAAGTAGTACTATTGGAATTATGAAACGGCAAACGCACATGTTTCCTAATTGACAAGAATTGCAAAAAGTAAAATCATGCTCCTTATTACATGAAATATGATTTTTAGACCGAAGAAAGCTTAAAACTAAATTTCCCGGGTGCCCAAGGCGATCATGCCAAGAGGGTGTAGTGGCAGCAGTGAGTGTGGTAGCAAGACACGTGGATGGACTGGTGTTAGTAGTCACAGGATATAGGTCCCCTGAACTATTGCATCTCATTATTACCTTCCCCGGACGAAGATCCTTCATAGAAAAACCAAAGGGATCAAATTCAATTGACACAGAGTTATCAAAAATGAATTTACGAATATAAATAAGGTTTTTAACGATTTGAGGTGCTAAAAGAACATCACGAATTGTAAGGGGGGTTTGGAGTTAGGAAAAGTGGTGTGGTCGTAACCCGTAACCAAAATGCGACTACCATTACCAACTAAAATATGAATTTCGGTGCTCAAATTAAAAAGGGGCATGAGATTACCTGAATTGTTGGTCATGTGTGAAGTTGCTCCGGAATCCACGTACCATGAGTTGTCTTGCGGGATAGACATAGTAGCAAAAGAGTTCCCCAACTCGGTAGGAGTCATGAGCGGTCCATAGGTAGGGGCTTGATAAGCCTGGTACGGAGCCTAAAATTGTTGTTGGGGATATTGGGCCGCATATGCAGTCCGTTATTGCTGAGGTGCGGGCCGATATTGAAATTGAGCCTGTTGAGGGTATGGAGAAGGAGCTGTTGCCCATTGTTGTACAAATTTTTTCCTAGACTCTAGGGAAGCCAGCTTCTCCTACACCCCCATGCTACTACGTCGTTTTATATTGAACCATTCTGCCATTTTTTTTTCTTCATCTTTTTTCATTTTTGTTAACTTTCTATTCAAGCAACTATATAATTATTTTCTTAACCTAATTTCCATTTTATTTATCTCATATTTTACTTATTTCATTTTCTCTCTCCTGCATTTTTTATTTTTCCCCCAATTTTTCTCTCTCTTCTTCCATGGAAATTTCTAGCTCAATTGCGTTTGATCGTGACAGTGATTCTAGCTTAATTGCTTTTGATCGTGATTGTGATTCTATTTTTTCTGCTGGAGTTGGTTTAGTCGACTCGTTTTCGAAACAATGTGAGTAATTTTTTCCTCAATCATTCGATTTTGATTATGCTCTGTTTTTCGCGTGTAATAGTTCGATTTTGATTTTTGATTTCATAGTTTTGCTAATTGTATGAACTATAGTTTATATAATGCTCAATTATAATTTTTGATTTTATTGTTTAGCTAATTGTTATTGCTTATTGTATGAATTAAAATCAAAATTATGGTCGATTATAATATTTGATTTCATTTTTATTTATGATTATTTTAATTTATAGTTTGTGATGTATTGTTGTGATTTTATTGTTTTTCTTTGTAATGTTGTTATTCGATTGATGTTTTTTCCAGTTTTCTGCATTTTAATGATTGTCTATAGTTTTATAAAATTTGACATTCAATTAATGCTCATGTATGTTAGATTATATGTACATTTACGTTAACATAGGTGTAATTACTATAATTTACATTTATCTATGTAATCATAAATGTTCATTTATATGTTTTATTATCATTTTGATATATGTTCATTTATGTAATGATAAATGATGATTAACAGTTTACATGTGGTTATTGTACATTATTGCTATTATTTGTGTTCATTTGTTACATTTTAATATTGCAGTGGAAAAAAAGAATGCTATTTTATTTGAGGAAGCAGCTAGTTCTGAATTTTATGGGAAACAATTTCCTTCTGAAGATGTGGCTTATGAAATGTTTAATGAATATGCATTTAGAAAGGGCTTTGGAATTAGAATTGGAAAAAGTAAGAGGCGAAGAGATGATTCATTCTCTATGAAAAGATTTGTTTGTACAAATGAGGGTTTTAAAGATGATAAGTGCAGGAATAATAGGCTGTATGAGAGACTTAACATAAGGACTGGTTGCTTAGCTTTTGTGCAGTTTAGTATTGACCGTTCAGGTGTATATACATGTACAAGACATGAGATGGTTCATAATCATGAAATGATTCCTGTTGACAAGAGACATTTAATAAGGTCTCAAAGGGATATTTCTAAGGAACATATTAATTTCATTTCTACACTTAGATTGAGTGGAGTTAAAGTTTCTGATTCTTTGAGACTTTTGAAGAAGGAGGTTGGAGGTTCTCCTAACCTTTGTTTTACAGCTCCTGATGCTTATAATGTTATTTCTGTTGAAAAGACAACTAAACTTGGGGGAGGTGACAGCAATCAACTAATCAAATTTTTTGCTAAGAGACAAATTGATGAAGCAGATTTCTATTATGATTTTGAACAAGATGAAAATGGTGCATTGGTTAATTTCTTTTGGAGAGATGGAAGGATGATGAGAGATTATCATTACTTTGGTGATTTGTTAGTTTTTGATACTACTTATAGGACTAACAAATATGGTATGATTTGTGCTCCATTTGTGGGTATGAATCATCATGCAAATAATGTGATGTTTGGCATGGGATTTATACTTAATGAAAGAACAGAATCATTTGAGTGGTTATTTGATACTTTTCTAACTTCTATGGGAAGGAGAAGTCCTATTACTATTATGACTGATCAAGCTCAAGCAATTGCAGCTGGGATAAGAAATATTTTTCCCAAAGGTGTTCATCATAGATTATGTGTGTGGCATATTGAACAAAATTCTAAGAAACACATTGGGGCATTGAGAGCTTTGGATGGTTTCACTGATTTATTTGGTTATTTACTGAAGTATTGTGAAACTCCACCAGAATTTGAGCATTATTGGAAAAGGTACTTCTGCTTTATACTTGTTTAGCTTCTTAAATAATTTTTACAGAAATGAACATTTAGTTTTTTATAAATGTTTATTTATAATGATCATAACTGTTATGCTTAATGATCATGTTTCATTTACAGAATGTTGTTGAAATATGACTGTGCAAATGTTGATTGGTTGAATGATTTGTATAAAATCAAAGAGATGTGGTATCCAGCTTTTTCAAAGAAATTTTGGTCAGGAGGTGTGCTTTCATCTCAACGTAGTGAGACAACTAACAAATCAGTTTCTCAAAGGCTTAACAAGACACAAGGTCTATGTGATTTCTATCAAGTGTTTCTCGATGTGGTTCAAGAGTGGAGAAGCAAAGAAAAAGGGAGAGATTATAATACAATCAGAGGTAATCGTCATTTGGCTTTTGCATACATTGGGATTCTTGTTCATGCTAGATCATTGTTTACTATTCAAGCTTATGTGCTTTTTGAGGAAGAGTTCATTAAGGGTACTGGTTGTGATCACAAGGATGCTGGTGTGAATTTTCCTGAATATTATTATCATTTGTGGAGAGCTGGGAAAGATATGATCAACCACGAGATTGTTTTTAATAAAGAAACACATGCAATATGTTGTACATGCATGTTGTTTAGTGAAATGGGTTTGCTTTGTTGTCATGCTCTTCGAATTTATCATATGAATTGTGTTCATAAGATTCCAGATGACTATATATGTAAGAGGTGGACTAAGGCTGCTATGTGTAGTCATGGCCTTGATGAACCTACAATGAAAACCAATGTAGTATCTACAAGTGTTTGGAGGACACAAACACTAAGGAAATTTGTTAAGTTGGTAACAAGTTGTCAACACTCTTTGAATGCTAGAGCAGAGGTTGAATGTTATTTCAATCTTTTAAAAGAAAAGATTGAGAGTGTTACTGGTACAATTGATTTTAATGAACCGGTTGAAGGTATTGAAATTGTTGATCATGAAGTTAAGAATCCGGCAAAATCAAGACCTATTGGAGAGAGGAATTATAGGCCTAAGAGTAATTTAGAGAAGGCTTATAACAAAGCCAGGGGTCAGTGGTTGAAGAAAAAGTCAGTATACACTCCTTATAAAAGATCTAAAGGTCAAGCAGTAGTTCAGGTAATAATGCACATTTATGTTTTTGTTATTGATCATTTATGTTCAAGAATTGAACATTTTTGTTTTGCCTTAGGAATTGGACGAGAATGGGTGTCCTATATCTTATGCTAATTCTTTGGCTGATCCTAATGAGTTAATTGTGATTGAAGATCCAAGTGCTCAGGTAAAAACTTATTTTCTTTTTTTTTTATCTGTTTTTATCAAATTCTTTAGAATATTAAACATTTTTACTTTTAATTTTTTTTCAAGGTTTGTAATAAAAAGACTGCCATTGTAGAAGATATCCCTTCAGATGATAGTGTTTCAAATGACTTTGAACAGGTATTATGTAAATGATTATGTATGTAATTGTAGTTGTTCATTTTAGTAGTTTAAGTTGTGATTATAATGTTTTTATAATTTTCATTTTATTATAGGAATATGGATATAGCTCTATGCAATCAAACGTTACTGTTGATCCAGACATATCTTCTATTGTTAAGGTGAAATATTAATCATCTACCTTTTAATTTTGTATAAGGTCATTATGAATTTTGAATTTGATCATTAATTATTTTAAGTTTGATCATTAGGGCAAAACAGCTACAATTGCTCATGATGTTGATAATTTTCCAACAAGTTCTCAATTGCCACCAAAGAAACCAAGAAATGTACAATTTCCCACAGTTGTGCATGCTCAAATCAATGCTCAAGCTCCTTCTAAAGTTTCTAGCATTGTTCAAAATCCTCCAAAAGCTCCAAGAAATGTTCAAGTTCGTTCTAGTGTTCCGAAGAAAGTTCAAGCTCCTTCTAATGTTCCAAGAAGTACTCAAGGCTGTTTTCGGAATGTTCAAGTTGATTCTAGTATTTCAAGAAATGTGCATGATGTTCCTAATGTTCCAAGAAGTACTCAAGGAAATTCAAGGAATGTGCAAGTTTCTCCTAGTGTTTCAAGGAATGTTCTACTTTCTCCTAGTGTTTCAATGAATGTTCAAGGATCTCCTACTGTTTCAAGAAGTACTCAAGGAGGTTCTCCACAGATTTCAACCAAATATGATAGGTTATTAGCGTTTTTTGATACTAGTGTGGCTAAGAGATTGGCTACAAATGGTAAATAAGAGAGTAAATCAATATGAAATTATGTTTTGGTGTTTAACTATCAACATTTTTAGTTGTCTCAACTTTATAGAGATTCAAGTGCTTTAAGTTTTTTATATTTTGATTTATTAAGTAATTTGAATCTTTTTTTTTTCAAACTATTCTTAAATGTTCTATAAATGATTATTTTTGCTTTTGGAAGTGATCATATACTATTTTAAATAGTAAGAACCATTATTAAATTGGAATAATTATATTAGATGATTTAAAACTGGCAATTATAATGTAACACTTTACTATTTGTAAATATTAAAAAGATAATAAATTTTGTCTTTACTTGAACAACAACAAAAACTTATGTCCATACAAATACTGAAAGCAAGTATGATCATATATATGTCTATATATGAACATATTGTATTAAGCTTGTGCAAATCTTCTTGCTGCTCTTCTATTGTTCTGTGACTGCCTGTTTCCTTCATTCAGCATTAGTTCAGCAGTGTATTGTACTCTGAGCTTTCTGATTTGGTTCACCTGTTCCAAGAAAATAATTTATTATAAACATGAACATTAATGGGATATAAATGATCATTATGTATTATAAAGTGATCATGAAGTATATTTTTTTGTTTTGTTGAAATTTACTTACATTGTTTGGTTTTAGGTCACAAACCCATTCTTCATTGGGATCATCAGTGAAAGTTTCCATATGTTTCATAATGTAAACTCCACAGTTGGTGTAATCTTCGTTGCTCCTCCACTTCATTTTTTGCAAAACCACCTTATATTTCTCAATAGAATCTGCATCTTCATACCCCAACCCTTTCAAATATTCTGCATATCCTTTTAACTGCAACATATACAGAAAAAAAATTCAAAGGATCATATTAATATTGATCATTTTAATTTTCAATATTGATCATTTTGTATAAACAAATTGATCATTTATATATCTATTAAACAATATACTTACCACCAATTGGGGTTGGTTTTCATACTTTGTTGCAATTGTTTGATGTTTTGGCAGTTCCCTGTTGTCAATTATATGCATTGCCTCATTGATATGATCAATGCATAGAAGATAGAAATGTGCATATATGGCCACTGGAAAAAAAATCTGTACATAGTACACGATATTATTATATATACACATTAATGTAAATGAACATATTATAATTCCATATTGTTCATTAATACCTGTTGATATCCAACTGCACTCTTGACTTTGTATAACCTCAATTCATTTGTTATTCTTTCTTTGAAGTATGCAATTCTAAGCTCCATTGATGATCCTTCAGGACACACTGTATTTGCATACATAATTTGCTGCAAATAATGCACAAGGATCATTTTAATATTCATAATGATCATCTAGTATAAGTGAATTGATCATTTTAGTACACCAATGTATACATGTGTAATTTCAATAAAGACTTACATGTGGAAATGTTGAAAAGTATAACTTGTTCTTTGACCTTTTTTGATTCAGAAGTACTGCCCATGAATCGATCACATTGTTAACTACTAATGTATCCCCTTCAAGAGTTTTCATCTCTTCCCTATTGATTGAATTCACTCCATCATAGTATAGTAGCTCACTGCAAAATATCAATTTTTTAAATTTTATGAGTTTACAACAAACATAATGTTAAAGTTTTAATGAAGTAAGTGATGTATACCTTTGATCTTTTCCACTATAAGCATAGTCTGTTACAAGTTTGTTCATTGTGTCTTCATCTTTGAACAAATCCTTGTACTTGACCATGTATGGAGATCGGAAAGCAAGAGGAACATTTGGGATTTCCCTTTGTGGCCTAGTTAATGTGACCATATATTAATACAAATATGAATTTTTTTAATAATGAACAAATAATTTATATAAAGAACAAATAGTAATACCTTATCTCTTTTTCCTTTGCAATCTCAGTTTTTGCCTTCTCAGCTTCTCTTGATTTTTTTTTCTTTCCAAAGTCTTCTCTCTGTCACTGAATGAATATTGAATTATGAATGATCATTTAGTATATTGATAATGAACATTATAAATCTATACACATGTAAAGACCATTTACCTTTGTCCTGTTGTGTTTTTGGAAATTTGAATCTTCTCTGTTTCAATTTCTTTTGAATCCTTTTTTGTCTCACTGAATATAAATATATTATAAATGATTATTCAGTTTAATGTAAAAGAACATGTATATGTGGAATAATCATTTACCTTTCCTTCACATTTGAAGCATATATCTGTTTCTTCTTGTCTTCTCTGAAATATTAATCATGGTTAGTAATGAAGAGTAATTAATATAAAAAAAACATTAGTCTCCTTTTTTGAACAATAAACACTTAAAATATTACTAAAACATTTAAATTAAAATACATAATTTACATATCTTAAATTGTGCATTCCTACCCTAAAGCAAAATATTCCCTTCTGATTTTATAATACATATCCATTACTAACTTCATAAACAAAAACTGTCCAAAATAATTACACTTTATAACCAAATTTATTCTACATGTCCATTCAAAATTATATATTTTCTAACAAGATAGGTCTTCCATGTTTACCCCATGCTTCCTCCTTTCTTGTTTGATTTATCAAGGATATCTTCCATACTTGAACATGCTGGAGATTTCAAGATTGTAGAAATATCTCCAGCAGCTTCCCTATTTTCAGTTGGTGTCTTGGGATCACCAACTTTTGAATCAGATGCTGCAAACAAAATACATGAAAAAAATTTAATATAACTAGAAATGAACATTATACTTAATAATTTGATCATTTATTTGTAATATGTGAACATTGTACCACTCTTTGAATTTCCTTCAACATTTTCTTCTAATGCTTCAGATTTTGAACCTTCACCTTTGTTTAATGCTTTTTGTATTAATTTGCATTCACACATATATAGACTTAGTATCATTAAAGAAGAATATCTTACAATCAAAAATGTTCATTTAATACTATATAAGTGAACTTTTTACCTTTTTTGAATTTCCTCCATCTTGTGGTTCTTCAGAATTTGAACCTCCAACTCTTTCTGTTGATTTAAAATATATGAAATTGTTAATGTAAATGAACATTTGTTATTCTGAATATATACTTTTTTGAATATTTAGACTAAACAAACTTATTATTTTATAAATGAACATTATACTTTTCATAATTGTACATAGATATTAAAGCTTTACCCTCTTCTGGCTTAGAAGAAACATTTGCATCAGTTGTTGTTGAAGTTGTGGCTGCAACATTAATTTGTGCTTCTGTGTTCAAATAAATTAAATTTTAATTCTTTAATTATATTATACTCTTTAAGTAAGGATATTCAAATTAATGACAGTTTTTAATTAAGCATATTTACCAGTTGTTGGAGTTGGGGGAGTTAAGTTGCAACCCAAACTGAATGCCTTCCTTATATAATATTCCTTCTCATTTCCTATTTTCTTTTTTTCTGCTCCACTTGCCTCCATCAGTTCCTTCTCAATTTGAGCTATGGCATTCAAAAAATCCTCTGATCTAAATATTTCTTCATCTTGGCTGAGAATTGATGGTTCTCTTGCCATCTTTCCCAACACTTCATCTACCTTCTTGACCAACTGATTCCCAGGGAAGAGCTCTTTTGCCTTAACCAATTTGGTAGAAAGTCTTGCCAAAGATGCACCAACTTCTTGTACCATTGATGCAAATTCATTCATAAAGACCTGTCATTTATAGAACATATAAGAAAAATCATATAAGACATTATGTGTTTTGATATTGAACATTTCATAATTTATAAATGATCATTTTGTACCTTAGGATTGTCTGCAGGCTTTTCTTCTATTCTTGGAAGGACTTTTCCATATCCATAGTTCAAATCATTTTCTGTTTTTATCCTTTCAAGTGACATATCCCTTTTCCAACAAGAAATTATTGGAATTGTTCTTGGTTGTTTTTTGTTCAATCTTTGAACTATGTCAAAGTAGAACAGCTGCACCAAAACCCATTACTATAAATGAACATATAATATAATACAAATGAACAATTAATATAAAAGATTAAAATTTTAGACGAAATCGATATTTAACATTTTGTTAATGAACATTCATTGTTACTAAAATGAACATTTTATAATTTACTATTGTGTGTTGTAAACTTACCATCAGAAATTGCAGTGGTCCATTGTAGAATCCTTTTCCTCCACTCTTTCTCCATGTCACATGGCAACTGATGAGAGAGTCAAACACGTACTGACACCAATTCAAGTTTTTTATTTTTTCTTTGTCCATCATAGAAAACAGAAACTTGAAATGGCATTGGTTGTTTGAAATACACTTCATCAAACAATTCACAGCAACTACCAAAAAGTTGGTGAGAAAATCTTCTTCTGCTGGCCTTTGGTTTTTGAATTTATCACTTGTATATTGAGCAATAATTTGGTTTACAGATGGTGTTTTGCCTTGCCATTTTGACCTCCAATTTTTTATAAATACACCAAAATCTTCACTTGCTCTGTCTGATTTGGCTTCAACAATGGGAATGTCTCCCATTGGCAAACCATATACAATTCTCACATCCTCCACCTCAATTTCAATTTTCTCACCTTTAGGCAGCTCAAAACTACAACTACTGACTTCAAAGCTATCTAAAACCCAATGGCTAAATTGTTTGTCAAGCTGAGGAAGTTCTATATCCAACAACGGCCCCAGTCCTATTTCATGCACTAATTTCTTCTGTGTATCACTCATTTTCTTAACCCAATGCATGAATTTGACATGGCCTCCTCTTGTCGAACTTCCAACTTCCTCTTCATTCTTTTCTTCCTCCTCTTCTTTTTTTTAGCCACTGAAAATTCAGTTTTCCTCTTCACAATCTTTTTTATTGGTTCCCTCTCATACAGAACCATTCTTTTTTCTTCAGCTTTTGGTTTTTTCAATGTTGTTTTCTTTTCTTGAACTACTTCTACCTCCTCACTTTCTTCATCTTCTTCTTTTTCAGCATCAAAAGCTGGATCCTCACTGTCTGATCCACTATCAGTATTACTTTTATCATCTTCTTCATTTTCCTCCTTTGATTGTTCTTCAATGATTTTTGTTTTCTTCAAAGGGCCTTTAGCTGATGCAGAAGGCCTCTTCTGGCCACCTAAACATTTGATCAATTATAATATGTAAAATGAACATATATATATGAAAGTGTAAATTGCTAGTTTGTATTTGAACATTTAACTTTATTAATATGTACATTACCTTTTTGTTCTACTTTTTAAGAATTTTCTTTTCTGCAGGAGCAGAACTTGTTGCAGGGACTTCTTCTTGTTCTTCATCCTCTGATGGTTCATCATAAGGCACTTGATCTATGACTTTTCTTTTTTTTTGCAGGACTTTTGGCTGATGCAGCAGGTCTTTTCTGACCACCTAATTATTTGATCAATTACATTAAGTAAAATAAACATTTTAAAAGTGTAAGATTGTAATTGAACATTTATTGTTTTAGATATGTTCTTTTACCTTTTTGGCCTGCTTTCCCAATAACTGCAGCCCTTGTACGCCCTGTTTTCTCAGCAGGTTTCTCTGCAACTGCAGTTGCAGCCCTTGGACGCCCAGGTTTTTTGGGTGTTGTTGCTGCTGGTAGGTTTTCAGCAATTGCTGCAGCAGCTGTTGCTATAGCTGATATGCCAGGCAACTTAACATCTGCAAATAAACATTGCTATATAAATATTAATATAGTTGTAATATTTTATTTAATATGATCATTGTTATATTAGAAATTGTACATTTTATTTACCTCGTGATTTACTTCTTGTTCTTCTTGCTGGTGATTGTTCATATTCCTGTTTTTTCTGATTTTCTTCCAATTCTTTTTTCTTTTGATTTTTCCTTGCAACCATTTTCCTTCTTGGTTGCTTTGAATTTTGTGAATATTCTTCACTCTTTTGAGACAAATTTAACTCTTCAACAGGTTTTATACCTCTCAATATTCTTGTCAACTCCTCATCCCTTTGCAATTCTTCTTGTCTTTCCAATTCTTCTTCTGTTTCATCCTCAATCTCAATTTCTTCACCACCTATACATTTAGATCATTTACAAATTGGTAAATGAAAATTTTCAGTATAAGTGTTATTGATTAAAAAAATTTAATATTTAATTTAACAATTATGTACATTACCTAATAGGATTTTTTTAATTTCAGCAGGGGCCTTCTGTTGTGCATTTGCAGAACTTGCTGCATGGGATTTTTTTGCAGCAGAGGACTTTTCAGTAGTTGTAGTTGGGACCATTTCAGCAGCAGTGGCTTTTCCAGGAGTATCAACTGTTGTAGCAGGGGCCTTTTTAGCAGCAATGACCTTGCTAACAGGAGCAGTTTTCCAGTTTTTTGTCAGTTTTTTTAGTATTCCTTGAGTTGACACTTTTAATTTTTTCCTGGCAACGATAATTTATGATCAATAATATTGTAAATGTGGAATAGAAACATTTAATAAGTTATATATGTTCATACTTTTGCATTATGTATGAATGTGTTTCTTCAACTGCTGCTGGAGGCTCATCCTCTTTTGGAGGCTCTTCCTCTGCTGGAGGCTCATCCTCTGCTATAGCCTTCACTTGTTGTGTAGGCTGATCCTTTGCTGTAGCCTCTTTTGGAGGCTCATCTTCAGTTGATTGATTTCTGAAAATTAAAAATTGAAAATGATTAAAAATGTTTATCAACTAATATAAAAATGAACATTAGTTGATTTCTGAAAATACCCTGCTGCATCCTTTTTTGGTTGTAGTTGTTCAACCTCTCTTGTGTCTTTCTTAGGTGATTGATTTCTGAAAATCAATTAATTTCAAATAATTAAAAATGTTTATTAAGTAATATGAAAATGAACATTATGGGAATCAAATACCCTGTATTCACTAATTCTGATCCAACCTTTTCTTGTTGTAGGTGATCAGTTTTTGCTTCCTCTTCAGTTGTTTTTTTTTCTGAGAATGCAAATCATTAGATTATGTATGACAACTAAGAAATAAATGAACATTAAACACATTGAGGTAGAATATACCCTTGATTTGTTGATGCATCATCTATTTTTGAAGTTTTCTTCTCTTGTTCACTGAAATTTTTCGAATGTTAATACATAAAAGTATGATTATGTAACTGTATAAAAATTAATTATTGAATTTTTATTAAGTATTTATACCTTATTGATTGATTTTTCTCTGGCCTTGATCTTGACATTATAAATTTCACTTTCAACTTTTTTGGTTCACTAAAATTTTACAAATTATTTCAATTATGAGATTAAGTATTGAAGTAAATGATTGTACATTAAATATTACATATATGAATATTTGTAAGTATATCAACTTACTTGGGATGTAGGTTGTCTCCTAATAAATAGGGTTCCCACTTTTTTATAACTTCATTTCTATCCAATTTGTTGTCTATTTCAGAACATTCTTTTCTCTCATGAATTATAGGATAAGGATTGAACATTCCATTGTCAAATTGCATCAAGTGTATCACTTTAAATGGTACATCACTACAATGTAAATTAATATTGTAAATCATAAAAATTGACATGATGTTTCTATGTTAGACAAATGTACAGAATAGTTCATATAAATGATCAATATAGTTGTAGCAATGAACATTTGTATACACATATATGGATATATATAACATAATATGAATTTTGACAATATAGTGTTTTGTAAATGTTCATTTTACTACACAGATAAATAAAGTATATGTTTTCTATTTGTACAAAATGGAATTTAGAAATGAACAATTAATATGTCAGTAAATGTATACACATAAATTTAGAAATGAACAATTTAGAAACAAACATAAATTGCATGCTGTACACATAATATACAAATTTGAACATATGTATACATATATATGCACACATATATGCACACAATCCAATTTGAACATATACTGTTTTGTATTTGTTCATTATATTTCACAATACTATACTTTATATTTTTTTTGGTTGATCATTTAATCAAAATTATGCATACATTCCAATATTAACAGTAACTTGTTTAAATTTTTATTATCGTCTCAGAAATAGAGGAAAATTAAGTTTATTTTGAAATTAAACAGTAACTTGTTTAAATATGAGCAAATTTAAATAAATTTATGCTTATGATTCCAAAAAAAATAGTAATACTTACTTTGATTGTTCTGGAACTCCAGTATTTTCAATTTTTTTCCTGAAGCATCATCAAAAAGAAAAAATACCAAAAAATTAGGGTTTTGTTTCGCAATTTTCAATTAATTTTACACTAAACATGTAAAACATACTTACTCATTAGATTTTTGGTTTGTTGTTGTTGAAATTTGTCGAGATTGTGCAATTTCGTCTCTTATGTCGGACATTTTAGACAATTTTACTTGCTAATTGCATGTACGAAAATGGAGTAGAGAGAGAAAATGGAGGTTGAGTGAGAAATTGGAGAAAGAGGATGAGAAAGAAAAATGTGATTATTTGAAAAGTTTTTTTTTTTTAATTATATATATATGGGTGGGGTAGTGGGAAGTTACTGGCAGTTTTAGAGGGAAGTTACTGGAAGTTAGTGGTACGGCGTCGTTTAGGGGGGGTGTAGGGATAAATGCCTAAACTAGAGTCTAGCCATAAATAACTACCCATTGTTGAGGTTGTTGGTGGGCCCAAGGGGATGGATAGATAGGCTGATTTGGACTTTGTTGTTGCTGCTGTTGTTGTCCATTCTCTCTCCCACAACCCCTGCCTTTCCCCTTGCCATTGCCTCCTCTACCACGTCCTCGCACCCACCTCTTCCGGCATTATGACCACTGGGACGCTGCTGCTGCGACGACAGTGATGCGGCCGGTGTAGGAGTAGCACTAGTGGGTGCGGTGGTGGAATTTTGGGCAACGAAAGAAGCCGATTGTGAGCCTTGATCGTTGGAGACGGGTTTCCTCGAGAAGGAGGCGTGACCGGCCTGTTTCAATAGAGGGGAGGGGGTCTGTTTGTTGAATGATGCTGGCTACGGTGTCGGAATCCGTGTTGACGAGGCCAGAGACGAGTCGGATTACGAGCTTTTGTTCCGTAACCGGTTGATCAACCGCGGCAAATTGATCCTTAAGATTCTTGAGTTGTTGGCAATAGGAACTAATGTCAGAGAAATTTGATAGATAAAGGAGATTAAATTGATTCTCAAGATATACGACCCTCGTATGTTTGTTATCTTGAAAAATTTCCCTCAATTTGTTCCAAATTTGCTGTGCCGAATCTCCCTTGCAAAGGATTGTTTGAAGAAGGTCCACAAACCCATTGCTTGACAATGGAGTCAAGCCTAAGCCATAGCGATGTCGAGATATCAGTGGGGCGAGGAATTGATGAATCAATGTGGTCAAGAACATTAAAGTCATAGCCATGCAAAAAAGGATCAGTTCAGGAATGAGATTATTAGAAAGATAGTAGGGGTTACATGGCTTACATCTGATCTATTGAATACAAGTTTAGGTGATTTGGCCATGTAAGAGGAGATCAAGTGGAGGCTTAACTACTTAAGTGCTTTGGGGATTGAGGAAATATGGTGTTAGAAGGAGAGAATTCTACGTCAACATGTCAAGATTTTAACATATATACCTTTATTATTCTACTCAACATGTATTTTTTTTTAAATCTATTGCTTCCTTCTGTTAAAATTTTCTAAAATCATTATGTTTTGTTTTACTCACACATTTTCATCACTCCTTTAAAACTCCTTTTTACTTTCTTTTTTCTCACTTTATACACTTTCTGTATCAAAAAATTTCAACCGTTTATCTTATTAAGTCCAATTTTCTTGGTCGGATGATTCCTTAAGATAATTTATATTTGCGAACACCGAATTATTTTGGGCCCTAAGGATTTGTTGTTGTTGTTTTTGAAATTGATGTTTGTATTTGGTTTTAAGTAATGCTCTTTTGTACTTAGGAGCGAGGCACACATCATGTTTTGTTCATTTTGGAATACGTGTACTATGAACCTTATACATTTAGATAGGACTATCTAATTTGTTAAAAAAACAAACACTAATCACTAAATAGAGAAATCAAGGAGACGAGTTGTTTAAAACTAGTACAAATCTTCGATAAAATATAAACCCTAAGTAATCACTTGTGGACATTACCCCTTCCAGGAGCGAATATGCCAGTGGACATTGACTAGTTTCACAGTACAATCAAAATGCATTCCTTACAAGATTACGAGATAATTTTATTGTAAACTTCTCTAAAAGATAGTTAACTAGTTACTAATATCTCCATGTCAATTTGCTGCCTAGCTTGTTTTTCTATTTTGGATATTTTTGTGAAAAACTACCCAATAAACTCCATATTTTATGTGAAACTACCTAATAAAAAAAATGTTTTATAAACTACCTAATAAAAGGTAAAATGTTGTAAAATACTACCAATGGCCGGATTTCTACCGTTGACCTAATTTTTCGGCGTTGACTCACCTTAAAACACTCAGAACTATCATCTCGTAGCCCGAAACTACCCCCACTAACTCGTAATATCCCTAAACCACCTCGAAATAGCCTTACTACCTTGAAAACCAACCCTCGCGGTGATTTCAAGGATGTTTAGAGGTGGATCAACGCCGGAAAGTTTGGTCAACGGAGGAAATCCGGCCATAGGTAGTATTTTACAACATTTTACCTTTTATTAGGTAGTTTTTTACAACATATTTTTTATTAGGTAGTTTCTCACAAAATTTGGGTTTTATTAAGTAGTCTCACAAAAAGTCCTTCTATTTAAAGCATCTTATTTCATTTTCCTCATTTTAATTCTTTTTCCCATTAAATGAGTTTCGTAATCTCTTTACATTTTACTTGCATGCAATCCTGTGTAATTGATCGTGAGTCAATTTTTTTATTTTCGGTTCAACTATTGTAACAATGTATGTTTCCGTATCGTGAACAAAAACAATGAGTGGTGCTAATACTTTGCTTGATCTTAATAGTAACCTAATTTCTTTCCTTTAATTCCTATAACAAGAATTATCATAATGTAAAGGTGAGAAAGGTATCTCAATTCTTATCTTCACTACAATTGGAAAGTTTTTAGTTTCCGCATGTTTTTCATAATTGTCTTAAATGGAAGCACTAAGCCGAGTAGCCGACCATCTACCTCAAAATATATGTCCCATAAAAGATTTATCAATTTATTAAATTAGTTTCATAAGATAATATCAACTACTCGATCAGTTGATACAAATAATTCCAATAATTGTTGGTGGGCACGATCACAATTCACAAATCACAAACACAGCTCTTTCACTAATAGTGAAGGCTATCAAATTTTCTTTTTCCTCCATCATAAGTAAAATTTAATTTTTATTAACGAAGAAAATTTCATTTCTTTTAGTGTCCAATAAAGGAAAATTGAAGGGAAATTAATTTAATCGCTAAGAATATTCGCCCATTCTTCTTTAAACATTTTCAACTATTGATTAACTCATGGTAGTCTCAACTTGGCAGTCTCCTTCTAAAAACAATCCCTAGCTTATAATAACCGGGTAAACAGTTAAAATTTTCACGTGTTGAAATTTTAGTGGTCCGTGTTTCAAAAAAAAAAAAACTAGCATGAAGATGGTGTAACGGGATGGGGTGGGTGTTTAGAGTGGTGGAGGATTAATTTATTTAATTACGCCCTCACCAAAACAAGACACATGACATTATTAACTAGACAAACCGGTTAAAATTATGTTTGGGACCGTTTTGAGAAGGACCCTCCTAAAGTTAGGAGCACTCTGAGTTAACAAATAGTGAGACCTTTTAAAGAAGACTGGTCATAGTTGGGACTGCTGATGTCAATTTTTCCTAATATCTTACTACCTCTATTTTATATTACGCACAAACAAATGCTTTCGGCACGAACTCTTAGGCAATAGTTGTTTGTGGAATTTAAATGGAGAGAATAAGATAGAGATGCATGTGATGATAGAAAGATATAGAGAAATGACAACTTAAAAAGAAAAGAAACTATTTGTTGCATATAATGTGTATCAACCATTTTTAATAAATATTACCCTTAATATGAAACAGAGGTAGTATTTGTTTGTTGATTATTTCTCCACTATTAACTATCACCCCTTTCACCATGAGCTAAGCGCGTATTATTATGTTGTGACATCTATACCAATATATTAAAAGGTGTTCATAAGAACGTCGATATGCCACGTAATCCTTTTTTTTTGTTGCGCCACGTCATCTTCTCAACATCTCATGACGCCACATCATCACTCAAACAATGCCACATCACTCAAGCAACCAACATTACTCCATATAAAAACGTAAGGATGAGGATGATTGAACCCTCAACCTCTTGTAACAAAGATGACTATTCAACCATCTAAGCTAATTATCAACAATGTTATTAATATTTTAAAAAAAATTATATAATTGCAAACCATAAGGTTCAATTATAAAAAATAAAAAATAAAAAAATAAAATAAAATAAAATAAAAGTACTCAAAGAATAATTCAATTTTAGTTTGACAATGACAATTACAGTTTTGAAAAGCCAGTAAAAAATTTATCGATTGCACGTTTACAACAGTAGCAACCCGAGGCAACGCCCGGGCTACTCACTATTATTAATTAAGTCATTACACACATATATAGATATAATAAGTCTCTTTTAATTAGTAAATTAGATGAAGCTCGTTAAAACAAATACTCGCATTTTTTTGTATGTATGTGATAAAATTTGTTATTTTATTCGTCGTATGTTATATATCATTTAATTTTTTTTTTATTTTAAAATAAATTTGTGAATTTCCACACTCATTCGTTATATATTTATATAAAATTCCTAATCTAAGAAAAAAATTTGTAATTAATTAATTCAAACATTAAAGTCTCATTCGCCAATTTTGCTTATGTGGCATTTGAATTATTTAATTCCAAAAGAAATTACAAGTTTCTTATTTGATTAGCTATGACTAAAATATATAATGCTACATGGCGCGTTAAGAAATTTTAATCCTATATGGCTCTCTAAAAACTCTGGAAAAAAAAACTCCCCTTTATATATATATACTAAATGAAAGCTCATGGGATGCACGGTTTTTTCATACATAAATCTAAAGAAAAGATAATTTCCTTAGTTAGATAGATTCTAAGTGTTTTTTTTATTATTTGGTTTATTTTACTATTTAATAATTTCAGAAAAAAAAACATATATAAATTTAATTAAAATGATACTAATATTGCCTATTGCAAAAGTATAATATTTTTTTTAATGTAATTTATAATACGACTTTATTCATTATTGTTTTGTATTTTATTCGTTGTTGTTAGTTATCTGACAATTGAATTTATCAAATATGATAATGCGATGCACGGTTTTTTCATACATAAATCATAAGAAAAGATTTTTTTTCTTTATCAGATAGACTCTAAGTTTTTTTTAATTATTTCTTTTATTTTTCTATTTTATAATTTTAGACAAAAAAAAACACATAATAACTTAATTAAACTGATCTTGCCTATTAAAAAATATAATTTTATTTGTTTTAATGTAATTTATAATATGACTTTATTCATTTTTGTATTTTGTTGTTGTTGTTGTTGTTGTTGTTGTTGTTGTTGTTGTTGCTGTTGTTAGTTATATGGCAATTGAATTTATCAAAGATGAATAAATTGTTAATATGATATTTCCTCCGTTATAAAATCTTTAATGTGAAAAAAATATTTTTTTTATTTTTTAAATAACTTAAATTCTAAATCATTATTCGTTGTTTTTTACTCTTGAAATTAACTCTCAAATCTATATAGTATTTTGTATATTTCATGTGATCCCTGACATAAATTTCACATAAATATTTAAAGAAGGTAAAGTTTTTTCTTGTATTATAAGTTTAAATTTTTTTAATGAAAATATCATCTCATTTAGATAAAACCATTATTATCGAAAGATAATTTTTTTTTTTTAATAATTTAAATCAAAATATAATTTATACCTTTTTCAAATAATTTAAATCCTAATATCTAAAGATGATTTCTAATTCTTTAAAAAATAGAAGATAATTTTTAGTTTTTAAAATAAATTATTTAAATCCTAATAAATCACTATTCGCTATTTTACCTACGTGGAAAAATTCTTAATTCTCATTCGTCACTTTTGCTAAGGTGGCGATTTAATTCTAAAATACAAATCTAATTTTTAATTGGTTGAAATAATACCTTTGCTTATGTGGTGCGCTGAAACTCTCAAATCTATATACTCCTTATCATTTTGTATATTTCATGCGATCTCTTAATCTCTAACAAAAATTTTTTCCATTTAAATTTTTTGACATAAATTTCACATAAATGTTTAAAGAAGATGAAGTTTTTTCTTGAATTGTACAATAAGTGTTAAATTTTCTTATGAAAATATCATCTCATTCATCAGATGTTTAGATAAAACCATTAATATCAAAAGATAATTTTTTATTTTTTTTAATAATTTAAATCCTAATATAAAATATATAATTTATTTAATAGTTTTTTTTTAAAAAAAATAATTTAAATCCTAATATCTAAAGATGATTTTTAATTTTTTTTTTTTAAAAATAATTTTTTATTTTTTAAAAATAATTTCAATCCTAAAATCTAAAGAGAAAATACAAGTTTAAAACCTTGATAAACAATTCATGTTTATCAAGGGGTATTTGTGTAATTGACAACTAACTAGTTTTAATTGCTTTAAGTTGCTTTTCCCCGCTTCCTTGATTTTCTCTCTCCTCCTTCAACCTTCAATTTCAATAGCAGAAAATGTGCATTTCACTACAACATGCATCGAGCTAGACGAAATCAATGGAGGAACGAAAGCTAACTACCCTTTAGGGTTAACCATACCTTTTATTTCTCCCTTTGATATTCGGGTTTTTGTCGTGCGGAAATGGTGGTGCAAAGCCGAAATCAATGGAGGATTAACTCACCTACCCTTTAGGGTTAACCATGCCCTTTATTTAATTTCTCTCTTTGTTATTTGGGTTTTTGTCGAGTTTCGGCGGCAAAGCTGCTGAAAATGGTGGTGGTCGCGGAGTCGAACGGCTTGGAAAGATGACAAAAGTGGGAGTGGATTGGAGGAAGAAGATAGAAGTTGGTAGGAGGAAGGAAAAAGAACAAGAGGACGAAGGTGGGAAGAAGAAGATGAATAGGAAGGTGGGGAGGAAGAAGGTGATGAACAGTAGTTAACGGTGAGTTAACACCGTTAACTATAAAAATTCTGTCAACATTATTACCATGGCCCACAAACAGTAAATATATATATTTTTTAATCAAAAAACACAAAGTTTTCAATAACTTGAAATTTTTTTTATTGAACTTAAATTACTTTTAATGAACTGAAAGTATTTTTTACCAGCATTCACTATTATTTTTGTAAATAAATTAATATATTATAAATGGATTGTATTTTAAAGAACTTTTTTAAAACGAATTTTATGATGGATATAGAACCGAGTTATAGGATATTTATTAAAAGTTATGATTAACTTTGTATATAAGAAATATTAGAAGTATATATCGATAATAAAACTCTATACAACAATTTTATCTTAAAAATATATATCCAAAATTCGATTACTTAACATCATATGTCGATTACTTAACATCATATGTGTCACAATAATACGTAGTTTTCGCCTACATGGCGTGACACTTGGCGAATAACTAGAATGCCAAGTGTCGATGTCTCGTGGCCTGGCTGCGAGACCGGCTTTATTTATTAGTGATATGAAATGATATGATATTAGAATTAATTATATTCATTATTTAAATAAGGTTTGCTCAAGTTTTGAGATAATACAATCCTACCAATAATAAATCTTTCCTTTGAAAATATGTCTTATTTGTAGATAATACAAGTTATTTTCACGAGAAACAAAATCTATTTATTTAAGGGTATAATCGTCAATTTATACTTTTAAGTATAGATAACTTTGTAATTTCATTCAAGGATAAAGGAAGTAAACCAGTACTAATTTTGTGAAGAAAAACATTAATTAATGGAGTATGGAGTTTGGAGAGTTTCAATAATGGAGAAATTGAAACTCAAGGGGGTAGCTTCAATAATAGAGATTTCATAAGCTTCAATGGATAAATTGAAGCTCAAGGGCAACTTCAATGGAAGAGGACAACATCGATCCCTGCCCTTTGGAGTTAATCATGCCTTTGTTTCTTCGTTTTTTTAGGGTTTTCGTTTAATTCATAAGCTTCAATGGATAAATTGAAGCTCAAGGGCAACTTCAATGGAAGAGGACAACATCGATCCCTGCCCTTTGAAGTTAATCATGCCTTTGTTTCTTTGTTTTTTTAGGGTTTTCGTTTAATTCAGTGGATTGTGGTGGACATGGTAATCACAAGGAAGCTTTAATGGAGAAGGTAACTTGTCAAATTTGGGTTAAATAGTCTGTAGCATGGCTTGATTATTATTATCAACAGGTAGAGTATTTATACAAAACCTGTTATCATAAGATAGAAAACAATCTTCTTAAAAATATACTACCATATATAACCATAAATCCTAAAGATATTTTTATAAATAAATAATCCTAAATATATTATTTTGTCTTCCACAATTTATTTATTTATTTTTATTTTCTTATTTTTTATTTTTACAAAAAGAGAAAGGAAAACAATTTCTAGGAAATCTAAAATTCCAATATAAGTACAAATCACCTTATAACTAGTTACATCGCAGATTTGATCAACGATCGCCTTAATAAAAAACTTCATCCGAAGCAATACAATATGTGAGTTAGCACTAATTCGGCTTGAGATCCACTGATGAATAGTTGTATGAGTGAAAAAACTCATATGGTCTTCTAGATACTTGCGGAGATTATGAAACCCTAAATCATTAATCTTCGACAGACGAACAAAAAAAAAGAAATTACACCTAATTAGAATAACCGACATCTTAAATATGAGATCCATTTATTAAAAGCAATTAAAAAGTTTTTGGGGCTTACCACCGATAAAACACTAGTGAAACCCTTACAAAAGATTCACAATTGAGACCAGAAGAAAAGACATGAAAGAGAAAGAGAGAAAATGAGAATAGTGAAGGAAAATCTTAAAAAAAAAAAAAAAAAAAAATAACTAGCAATGAAGGCTAGAAAAACCCTCCCACCAGAAAAACCCTCCCAAGGAGAAACCCTAAAGGAACCTTAGATTTTTTTCAACCAGGATTAATTGCTTTGCGTAATGTCTTCCACCTACAACTAGCGCACTAAACAGAATTTTTTTTATTTAATTTAGTTTACACGTTCCCCAAGTCTATAAATCGCAATAATCTCACTAGATATCCATTACTTCCTCTGTTCAAATAATATTGGAACAACTGGACTTTTGCATTATTCAGCATGTTTGTTTGACCACAAATTATGATTTATACGTAAAGTAAAATATAGTCATGTGAGGTCTTGTTAGATTCGTCTCGTAAAATACTTTCAATATCAATTTTTTATAATTTTTACTACTCGTATTATATAATTATATATATTTAACATATAAATTGTGTTTTAGAATGTGTAATTTCATTCTTATTGCAATATTTGTTAAACAGAGAAAGTATATTTCAAAATCTCACTAGATATACTTGTCAAATATATCACGAAGGATCAAATAAACTAGGACATGCTCTATTTTTTTTTTTTTTTTTTGGCTCTTATTTATGTGTTTGTTAGCAATCATTAAATTTCCCTTTTCCTATTATATGAATGATATTTGCAATGTGCTGAAATTTTCATTTTACATTATAAAAGCAAGGACGAATTGTAAAAAGAATTCATTAAATTTTATTTATGAAAATTTCTAGTTATATACGAAGTACGTAGTATTTTTTTTTTTTCCAATAGTAATTATAATGTATGTAACCGCCATAATTTTGATGGGTTTGAGACTTTGGGTTAGGGACTTAGGGTCGTATCAGATTATAGGCCAATAATTGTTTAACTTTGGTCTACAAGACTACAATCAATGAACTTGTAATAAATAATTAATAAAATAGTCACGGTACACTAATTTTCCAATAAGAACAATTCAATAGTAACATTGTACAAACAAATTTTCATGCATTTCTCTAATAAGGCCGTTTTTTTTACCACCCTTATATGATTAATTTATAATGATTAGATATTTTCTACCCACACTTTTTATTAAATCGTTACAAATAATATGAAATAGAGGTAGTATAAATATAACACTGCTACAGTGATACTATATGCCACGGTTCCCTAAGTGTAGTGGATTAGAGAGTTATCTTTATCTACTCTATGTATGTGCAAGACTTCCCTAGTTATTGATGGGCTGAGAGAAGACAATTTAGCACGTAATAGTAGAATGAACTTTGCATCTAAAAATAATTGCATGCAACTTGAACTATGGCATCAACTGGTGAAGGTCATCCCGAACGGCTAAGCGCTGTCGTTCATCAATTGAGTGAGACCATTGTACTACTACTTCATTATACCCTTTGACTCATTATACTAGCTGTCACATTATTATATATATATATATATATATATATATATATATATATTAAAATTTAGGGTAATGTTGTATGTAATCCTTAGAGTTAAAAATAAACATTTAATATCATTTTTTATTTGGTATTAATTTAGGAATGCATGATCAAATTACGCGCAAATTAGTGCAATTAATGTTATATTTTCATTTTATTTTTCTTTTCATTTTTAGCTCTTTATATGTAGTCCTTAGGGCTATGTATAGCATTTTTCTAAAATTAATACGGAGTACTAATTGAAATATAGACTCTATATAAGCGTAAGTTAATAGTCAATCATAAATAAGTAATTAAGTTTGTCCGTAGATGATTAATGATTTTGCGCAAATAAAAAAGGAAAAAAAAAAAGTAGAGTTTAGGGGCAAAGGCTACACATACAACTATTGTATGTGAGCCCCACATACAATTTGACATGCCACTCTCACATTGGGCAAAAAATTGGGCCCCAATTCTCACTCGTATTCACATTTCATTTGAATTTCAAATGAATTTTCAAACAGTAAAATTTGAATTTCAAATAGAGTTGTCATTTTCAATGTAAATTTAATGTATCATAATTTTTTTTTAATTCTTTTGATGTTCATTATTTTTAATTTGGGTTGTTCATCTTCTCCATTGTTATCCATTGAAGCTATTTTTTTTTTTCTTGCACATACTCGACTCTTTTTCAATGTTGACTCAAAATTTGTTTGGGTTTCATGTTCTTCAAATTAATCATTCTTAAATTCTTCACATGCATAGCTGTTGTTTTTTTTTTTATTATTATTATTAAGAGTTGGGTTTCATATTCTTCTTTCATACGGAACATAATTCAATAAATTATATAACCCCCCGAAAAAAGACTAATCGATGTCGAACATGAATAATTAATTTTATACAATACAATGAAGGTTAACTACTTGATGTATTTTTTTTCTAATTTGTAAAATATTTGTCCTTTCTTTCATCTTGTCATCCATTAATTGTTTGTTGTCTCCATTAAAATTTAATTTGAGTGTAGAATTTTTTTCTAGATTGTTGAAAGAAAAGATTTTAATAATTAAATAATCAGATTCATGGGACATAAATACGACAACAATGGTTGACATTATTATTTATCTTAATTATTAAATATAGAAGAAACACTAGAATGACAAAAATGGCTTAAATAATAGAACATCAAAAGTGGAAGAAAACCCCAAAATATGTCGAGCGCTCTAATTTCTTAATTAATTGGTAACAAAAACAAATTTTTTTGTAAGTAAAAGATCAATAAACGACTTTGCATTGAACAATAAATAATTATGTTCACAATATGTTAACATGGTGAATATCTTGTAATCTTGGTCACTTGAGTACTGATAAATTACTAATTTGCCAATTTGGTATTGGGTTCAAGCTCATTCCCTTAATGCCATTTTTTTTCCGTTCTCCTTAATATGAAATTTATAATCGTCCATAAAAAATAGTAACAAAAGATGAAAATATAGTAACCGAAATTATATATCTTTTGTAAAAATTACATTTTTTGGAAACATTTATGATTCAGGAAAGAATTCAAAAACATGTAGTGATTTGATTGTGTGTAAACCATAGTGATTTGATTCAAACTATATATGTATTACGGAGAAATATCTGAATTAAACCCTCAAATGTATAGATTAAACCTTATAACACTTGATTATAACTTAGTAAAGTAATTTTGATTGTTAGTACTAATATCGACCTTGATTCTGTGTTATTGCTTGAAATAATTTATGGTGAGAGAAATATTGAAGCAATTGTGTTCTAAATGTATACATTGAAAGTCCATTGCTTATACTATGTAATGTAATCATACAATGAATGACAATTATTATAAAAGTACTCGAAATTATGTTTAAGTAAATTCCATCAAGTAATTAGCAATATAGAGTGTCACAAGAACTTTGTAAATTATTTTGCTTTTTTGGTATGTTTAAATTTTTTTTCTTAATATGAAATTTCAAAATATACACATAAATTGGTAACAGAAATTACAAAAACAATCTTATGAAATAATCCATCCTCTATTACAACCAAATACATTCATGAAATTGTAATTTTATAACAAGATACATATAGGGGGTTAAGGAATAACTAACACTGATGTTAAATACTCTATCTTGTTATAGTGTATTAAGGGGCTGCCCCTCGGGTTACCGGTTTCATAGATTGATAACCTTTCTAACGTAACAACACAAACAATAAGGAAGCATTTCATACAAACAATAACATTTGATAATTTTATGATTGTATCTAACACCTATTTAATTTTAATACGGTTACTTTATATGTAATAAAATTATAATCTGTACATTTTTGGTATGTTTGAAATTTTTGTAGTAACCATAACGACTTCATAATAAAAAAACTATAGTAAGGGTAAAATTGTCCAACTTCATAATTTTTTCGAAAATATATCGATATGGATGTTTATAGAAAGATCTTTAAAAAATAATTTCATTGGTTTTTTTATAATAATTTTTTGTTTTGTATTTTGTAAAATATCGTCTAATGAAGTATTATTTGATTTTTATAGTAAACATCTCTCTTCATTAATGATGCTGACTAGGAAGCTATTATCTAGTAACAAATTTGTATTTTTTTAGTAAAATAAATCATTTTTTTAAGTAACAAGATTGTTATTAGGCGCTAATGAAATTCTTCCCGCCTATTTCTGCTAAATGGCGCTTAAAACCTTTTTTTTCGCACTCATTTTTCCCTCTCATTTTTTCTTCTAATGATGAGTTGTCAATTTCAATTGATACTGTATGTGGACCACACATACAACAGTTGTATTGAGGGAAATTTCCCTCCAAAAAAGACTCCACTTTTATATAGGTACAAGTTACGAGACACATGCTACGCGTGTACAATTAGGGGTGTACACCGGTCCAAAACCGGACCGGACCTGGACCGGACCTGTTTGGACCGGGGACCTGAATTGGGTAATTATGAGGACCGGGGACCGGACCTGAATTAACAGGTCCGGTTCCGGGCCAGACCTGAAAATCAGGTCCGGTCCGGGTTTGGACCTGAATGGACCTGTTTTGTGTCTTTTTCGTTTTTTTTTTTTTAATACAAAACCTGTTGGACCTGCATATGGACCTGCATATGGACCTGTTTTGTGATTTTTAGACCTGTTGCATAATTTAATAATTACATACAAACCAAAATTATCAATTACAAAACTACATAAAGTCTATAAAGTCCCGATTCTCAAACACCAAAAATACAAATGAGTCCACCGAAAATACAAATAAGTCCACGAAAACTCATAAAATTACATAAATTCTCTTAAGTCTCAACTCTCAAGTACTAGGAATACATAAATTCTCCAATGAGTTGTTTTCCCTTTGATCGTGTGATTCACACTAATGAGTCCACGAAAACAACTTCATCGTCTACATCGTTAGATTCACCACGTTGCACCTCTAAATAAAATACAATATAGAATATATTAATGATTGATAACAATGAAATAATAAATTTGGTGTAACAAAATTTCAAATACATAAAATTATTACTACCTTTCTCTATTTCCTCTAACTCTTTCAAATTTTCTTCCACATCAACAATTGGCACTTCCTTAGCTCTAAGCCAATCTTGTGTGAAAAGTAACGCTTGAACCATCTTCAATACAAAAATATTACACAAATATGTATAAACAAAGTCATATTAAGATATAAACAAACTTGATTTTATAAAATAAAAAGATAACGATGCATTACCTTAGGAGTTAAAGAACTCCGAAATGGATCTAGAGTACGACCTCCCGTACTAAAAGCAGATTCCGATGCAACGGTCGACAATGGGATGGCTAGTATGTCACGTGCCATGCGATTAAGAATCACATAACGCTGGCCATTCTTACCCCACCATGTCAATGCATCTTGTTCTTCCTCCTCCGGCCCTAATTGATCATTTAAGTACCTATCCAACTCACTTATCGCATACCCACTTGTCCCCTTCAATCGTTTTGCTCTTTCTTTTAGTTTCCTCACATAATCGGAACCCACTCCTTTACTATTATCAATATCCATTGACATATTATCTCCACAATATGGAATATTAGAAGTAGCATACATTTTTTTATATTCCTCAAATAAAGAGTAAGCGAACTCCTTCACATCATTAGCAAGTTTTGTACCCTTTTCCGGTCCATGCATATCCGTTAGTGTCAATTCAACAATGACCATCTTAGAGTGAGGATCGAGAAGAAGAGCAACATAAATGAACTTATTCATCTTATCCACATCCCCCCAATACTTATCAAACTTTTTTTTCATTGCAATGGCCATGGCTTGAAAATTCAAGTCCTCACTTTGTTCCCAATTATTCAACATATCATACATAGAAGCAATTTCTCCTAAACCTTTATTAGCTGTCACATAATGGGAACCAGAAATTCGTTTAGTTAACAGATAAAACCCCCCTAGAAACAAAACCAACCTCTCCACTTTTTCCCAATCTTCGGGTTCGGGAGGCCTTTCATTGTCATTCAAATCCTCTCCATCAGGAAGAGATAACCCACTAAAAACACGTCGAAACTTCAAAGCCGTTTCCAACATTATGTATGTGGAGTTCCAACGAGTGGGGACATCAAAGGATAAAGAAGATTTTGAATCTATGTTTGCTTTTTGCACAAGATCTTTGAATCTAAGTATTCTTGCAGGGGAATTCTTAACATATTTCACAGCATTTCTAACTCTATCAATGCACACACCATGTTCTCTAATACCATCCCACACAATTAAATTAATGATATGAGCAATGCATCTAACATGAAGATTTTTTCCATCATTTATACATCCTGTTCTTCTAACCATTCTACTCAAGTGTGCACAAGCAACATCATTTGAAGAAGCATTATCAACAGTGACAGTAAAAAGTTTATCATCAATACCCCAATACTCTAAACATGCCTCAACTGCTTTTCCAATAGCCTCTCCTTTATGACTAGAAATTGGACAAAAATTTATGATCTTTTTATTCAATTTCCAGTCATTATCAATGAAATGAGATGTAAGACACATATAATTAATTCTTTGTATTGAAGTCCAAGTATAATACAGAAATTCTTTGACATGTCTTAAACATTTCTCTCAATTTCTCTTTTTCACTATAATACAACTTTAAACAATCACGAGCAATGGTAACACGAGATGGAATGTGAAATTGTGGACATGCAACTTGCACAAAGTGCCTAAAACCGGGTTTTTCCACATGCTTAAATGGTAACTCATCAACAATAATCATGTGAATCAATGCCTCTCTAACATCATTCAAGTTAATAATCCTACTCCCACACTTTAATTCACTACTCTCATGTTCTTGATCAAAATACAATTTAGTTTGCTTTTCTTTGCCCTTTTCTTTTTCTATATTAATAGGATTACCGAGACATGATTCTGCATGGTTTTTAACATTTTTTGAACCATTAAGATTACCATCAGCAGCAAAAGTTTTAGGACAGAACTTACATTCAGCTCGTAGTTTTCCATTCTCGACGTACTCTAAGTAATATTTCCAATACTCAGCTTTCCTCTTACTTTTTCTGTTCCATATATATTCCCGCCCCGCTTTTAGCTTCTTATCAGGAGGCAAAGTAGATTGCAATTCTTCCATATCCTTTTCAGAAAGTGGCTGTGACGTTTGTTCAGAAAAAGAAGCAGACCGTTTGGATTGAGAGCTCTCCATCTACAATATAATTATATACAATATAAGTAATTTTAAAGTAACAATTATATACACATACCATTTTATAAAAAAATTTAAGAGCAACTTACATTGCAAGAATAAGAATCCGTGGTTCCTTGACTTCCTTCACTCCCTGCAAGAATAAAAACAAAAATAAGAATTTGATCAGCTAAATAGGAAGAAATTTCAAATTGGAGGATATTATTGTTTGGTTTCTGCAACCTTAAGTTGAATATAATTTTGTCTTTGTATCAAGTCTCTCTCTAACATACATCCTTTTCATTTCAGCTACCTTGTAGCTTCTTTGCTTTTATTCTCAAGCCAATCTCTATTTCAGTCTTGGCAAATTTCAACGACTGCATTTAAAACAAGAAAAAACATACTACTATATTCAAATTTAGATACATTATTCATGGAAAAAGATGTTGCAGTAGAAAATTAATGGAGGAATTATACATACAGTATGTTTGTTCAAGTCATAAATCCACACTATTCAAGACAAGGAATTATACATACGTGCTTTAGTCATATGTTAATTTGTGTAGCTTAACTTAATCCTACACGAATAAAATTTCACCTAAAACAGAACATCAGATTAATAGGGTTGATTATCGATATACTTGTCTAATTAATCACAATAAAAATTAAACTAGTACAGTACAGCAGTACTCACAACTCGTACATCTTTATGATAACGTTTTTACTATGGTAGATAACTCAAACTGCAACTTTCACTCAAATAAAAGAGAGGTCTGCATTTGAAAAAGGAATATTACAATTTCGAGTCTTGTACATAATATTCATAAGCTATTACAGCATATCAGCAGTACGCTCAAGCAAACATCAGAAGGGAAATCTGGCTAATTTTGCAAATTTGTACTTAGCAACATGATATGGCCTATTATTTCAGGTAAACATAATTCTCTGCCATTTGATCACGAGTTGATTATCACTCAACAATGCATGTATGGTAAGCTGTAGAAACCTCCGGGATTTCTGTAACATGTTGCAGATATCTTGGAATTGGAGGATTAGCCACTTGTGTGACTCCTTCCAAAATTTGTACGACATTTACCATGGACAGCCTATCTTCCTCATTTTCTTGGATACACCAGCCTGCAACTCTGCAAGTCCTGATTAATTCTTCAACCACTCCAAAACCCCCTCCAATCCAAAACACCACCCAGCCACCCCGAAAACCCATCTCCACTCTCGGTGACCCTACCAGCCACCACGAAAACCCCATATCCACTCCCGACAACCCCATCAACATTCACAATTTTCCATCCAGCCATCCCAAAAACCCCAGCTCACCACCCCAACCCATCCCAACCCACCCCACTGCCACCCCTTAACCCTTAACCCCCACACACCATAACCGTACCACCGTAACCCCACCATAACCCCACCCCAACCCACCCTACCACACAAATTTTCGCACTAAATTAATCTTAATAATCATAATAAACACAAAATTTCGAACTAAATTTCGCACTTGAACCCTAAACCCTAAACTTCTTAATTCTTATGAACCCTAAACTCAAAAAAACCAAAAAAAAAAAAAAACAGAATTTCGAAAGAGATGAACTAAAAATAAGAAATTCAACATGCAAACATCAAACAATCATTAAAAGCAATTGAAAATTTGAAACAAGAATAAATATATAAATTCTCACACTTAATTTATTATTTCGAATTAAAAATACCAAAATTATAAGCAAATACTTACCAGATATTATCGGTGTGCATCGCCTGAGAGAATGAGGGAGGTGTCGGCAGTGGGCGGTGGCCGGAGCGAGTTGGGACAGCCGGACAGCCGCGTTGAGAAGTTGAGATTGAGGGAGGCTGAGAGTTTGGGCTTAGGGAGTTAGGGTTAGAACTTAAAAATATGAAAGAGATTGAGGGAGGCTGAGACTCTGAGAGAATCAGATATTTTTATTTTTATTTTTTTTAATTACGATTTCCCGGGTTTCAGGTCCGGACCTGAAAACCCCGGGTTTGGACCGGGTCCGGACCGGGACCGGGAACCTGGATTTTTAAGAACCGGGACCGGACCTGAATCAACAGGTCCGGGTCAGGTCCGGTCCGGTTCAGGTCGGTTCAGGTCCGGTTTCAGGTCCGGGCCAATTTTTGTACACCCCTATGTACAATATAGGAAATTTATTATTTTAATCATAATATTGTTATTGTAGATTTTTTTGAAAATCAATACTTACATAAAACTTTAAATTAAAGGTTTAAATCAATACTCATAATATAAGGCACGCTATCTGTTTTCCTCAAAAAACGTAAAAATTAAAGATCATAAAAAAAAAATAGTCAATAACAAATTTACTCCACTTCTTGTACCTTAACCTTAAAAAATATCGTTGATTGTTAATTTTTTGTATAAAAGATTCAAGGCTATAGAGTAAACATTTACAGTAATACTACGTATATAGATTAGATAGATGTATATCTTTTTTCTTTTTATTTTCTTTTTAATTCATGTTAAGTTTTTTTTTTTTAATTTTTTTATTTTATTTTTAATTTTTTTTGTAATAGAGATGAACGTGGTATATGTTGATTGGTATTTTTTAGGGAACTATATTGGTATTAATATCCTTATTTTAATTACAAAAAAAAATATATGTACCGTTATCTTTTAACAAAGTTAAACGTGATTCTTTTCAATAAAAAAAAGAATAAAAAGAAAAGGTAAACGTAGTTTGTGGGTAATTAATTTTTTTTTTAATTTATGAAAAGTAGAAAATTTTGTTTTTTTTTTTGTTTTTTTTGTGTTTTTTTTTTTTTTTTTTGTGATAATAATTTTGGTTTGTGGGTAGTTATTTATTTATTTATTTTTTAATGAAGGAATAGATAATTTAATCTCTTTTTTTTGTTTTGTTTTTTTTTTTTTTTTGTGAGCAGTTATGAACTTTATTTTTTTTTTTTTTTTGAAAAAAAGTAGTGAATAAGTAATTTTGCAAATTGAGAAGGGAATTTTGGAGAAAGACAAATTTATCAACCAAAAAGGCCTTTTTTTTTAAATAGTACTATAGATATAGATTTCATGGTATGCATACTACATAATTAAATCTATAATTTTATACTAAAAGCTAAACCAGAAATGACACATGTCATGTTCTGGTTAAAAGTTTTTCCTCCAAAATATTTAGGTTTTTTTTTTTTTTTTTTTTTTTTTTTTTGCCAAAACTTCTTAGAGAATATTTAATACTCGATCTACAATAATATTCCCCTTCCTATTTTGTATGTATATATCATTTAGAAACGTTCAATAAAAATATTATTTTTTTTCATTTAATATTATGCAACAATATATTCCTATCTATAACTTTGTAATGTAAAAAATAATTATTTTTATTATTCCATGTAATACTCTCTTGGTTTTCTTTAGTGCAATAGTATAATAACTAGGTTAAAATCCCGTGCAATGCACGGTTGTTAAATATTATTAACAATAATATTACAAAATATAAAGTATATAAAAGATATTCAGAAATATTTCATTTGGGTATATATGGAATATGATTGTCAAAGTGGAAAGAAAATATCATAAGGTATAAATTATTTACTTAAAGATTGTACACAAATAAATAAATAAATAAGCGAAAAAAGCGGGAAATTTTTTTACAAGGTAATGACAAGTGTTATGGAAGGATTTGCTTTTAGCATAGGTTAATAGATAGATTTTTTTATTTTGTAATTTTAAAATTTTCATCTTATTTTGCAATTAGATATTCATCTTATATTGAATTATATATAATGTTAAATGATAGATAGTGAAAATTAATTATCGTGTATGGCACAGGACTTAACCTAATAATACTCTAAAATATATTTTTTTTTATTCTCGTACTATTGCTAATTTGCTATACTATTTTTCATATTCTTTCAATTTTTCTTCATTAATCAAACAATACTATCCATCTAATAACAAATCACTACATTTTCTGAATATGTGGTACTCTGTAATTTTTAAACTTCAAAATTAAATTTTCTGAATATTCACCCTGGTTCATTTTCGTAGTCCTATTTTACTTTTTGCATAATTTTCTACTAGATAGTACTCGTGCTACAAAGAATAAATTTTTATTTTGTAAATTTAGATTGATACATGATCAATTAAAAAAAAAAAAAAAATTAATGATAGAAGTTATTGAAACTTGACATAAAATATTGTATATTAAAAAAATAAAAAAAATATACATAGCCATTAGGGTTACATATAAGGAGTTAAAAATGGAAAAACAAATAAAAATATAACATTAATTATAATGATTTACGCGTAATTTTGTCTTGTATTACTAACTTAATACAAAATTAAGAAAGATATTAAATGTTCATTCTTAACCTTAAGGGCTACATGTAGCATTAACCTAAAAAAAAGGAAATTTTGATTTTTACTATCAAGAAAAAACTCGATATTGGCTTTTACCACTTTTTTTACTCCATTTGTTTCATAATGTTAATCCCATATACTATTTTAGGCGTTTCAAAAAAATCTACCCATATTGAATATGCTCTATTTTTAACTTAATTATTTTGGAATTAATAGGTTGTGGATTGATGACATGGCTCTAAATAAAGAAATTTCTTCCTTGAATTATGCATTATGACTTATATATGCTTTGCAAAAAAAAAAAAAAAATCCAAAAACTTAAATAAGGTAAACTAATTATGAATTTTTTGTACTTTAATGTTAGATTCCAAATATTCTTCTTTTCTTTATGTGATTGATTCCATATGACACTAACATTATGAAACGAAAGGAGTATTGTTTTATTTAAGCACCACAAAAAATTTAAAAATTGAATTTTAGCACCGCTTAACAGATTACATCCAAAAATTCGTTTATAGGACCCACCACATACCGATGTCAATTAAAATTTAGAAAATTCTTTCTTTTATTTTTCGAAAGTAAAATAAATTCGTTGTTACAAGAAGGTTCATAGGATGAAATGAACCAAAGTTTATTCAATCTAAAATAAAGACATTTTAGGTATTATCTAGAATAAGTAAGAATCAGTAGCTTTCGAAAAGGCCTGGTGCATAGACAAATGGCTTAAATTTTGTCACGAATATTCAAGTGGTAGATAAATTCACATAATTGAATTGGCCCTTTTTTTTTATAATTTCATCAATCATTTTAATGGTTGGCCGCCTTTGCTCTAACCTCTGCCTACACATTGTCTTATGGCTGGCCATCAATTAGAGCCTAGAATATTCCTTTCCCCTTTCCTATGCTTTGTCTTTAACTTAAATTAGGATCTTTCTAAACATATGGAAGTATTCATTAATCACTTAATCCTACTGTCTTAGAAGCTAAATAATATAATATTCTCTCCTATTTATAATGATTGACATAATTTGATCGGGTATATTCATCTTCACAAGTTTGATCTTTTCGAATAGAAATATACAAAGTATATTACGCATAGTAAAAATTATATAAAATACGGATCATAAAATAATAATATAGTTAAGTGTTACGGAGTATATATTAGTAAAATATATAGTCAAATATATTAGATAAATAACACATCCACAACAATTGTTCATCTCGTCCTTCATTCTCTCATTCATACAATTACATCATACAACAATCCTTGATAATGATGGGAGGTACAACCATTCAAAATGGTGCAACTGGAATACTTCCAAGCGTGATTGTGTCGTCTCGAGTGCTCTCAACCTTATAGGTGTTAGCGCGTAGTATATCTGCAACACCCTGCCCTTAATAAGGGCGAAGTATATTGTCACAAAATCTGAATGGAAGACCAACAACTGTCCTCACAGATCAATACAAGTTATTTCAGTGCACTTTGTCCTCATCTATGTGCACCCAATAAAGAACGCTTAATTGTGGTAATCTTAATTAGCATATGAACTTTCTAAAACAAAGATTCATCTTACTGGTATATGTGCAGTACATCAAAACCCTTTAAGGAATTATAGTAGCAATCATGGGTAGTACAATCAAATCCCTGTTTAAAACAATCCCTTTAAAGCCCACATATTTGGCTGAAGTCGGTGGTATAGCCCTAGAATCCTCTTAGCTAGGTGACTAGCCTAAGATCTAAAATTTATAGAATCTAGTTGTATGGTTGATCTGATACCATTTGTAACACACACCCTAATTACATATTGTCACGAAATGTGCATCATGTCCACACAAATCAATACAAGTTCTTGCAGTGCACTTTGTCCCAATTCTTTCATTAATGATAAGCGGGTGATGAATAAAACGAGTGACATATTAGACCTTTAACATTTGAGTTGTAAACCTTTAACTATTGTTAAACTTTCTATGTGTTCAAATTTGACGATTTTATCAAATTATCCGATGTTTATTTATCGTCTCGCCAATTTGAATTTCCTGGCACTGCCAGACTGCCATTGGTTATTTTTAACATTATTTTACACTTATTTGAAATCCTCCATAATATAAAGATTCAATTTGATGTGAAGAACACCAATAGTCCATTACTAGTATGAAGTAAGCACGGGTTAGACAATTAAACGGGTAAACTTGCCAAACACACCTTCCAAAGTTAGTTAGATATTTACCAATTCTAATGATGTAGATTCATGAAGTTTGACGAAAACTCTAATGCTACACTACGGTCCTGCTCTTTAGATCTTCTGGGTAGAGTAGAGCAGAGTAGGAGTCAGCAGAGCAGAGCAGATTTCAAGAGAGCAGAGCAGATTTCAGCAGAGCAGAGCAGAGCAGATTTCAGTAGAGCAGATTTCAGCAGAGCAAATTTCAAGAGAGCAGAGCAGATTTCAACATTATTATTATTATTATTATTATTATTGCCTTTACTACTACTACTACTACTACTACTACTACTACTACTACTACTATTATTATTATTATTATTATTATTATTATTATTATTATTATTATTATAATAGTAGTAGTAGTACCAAAAAAAAAAAAACTTATTATTATTATTATTTTATTTTAAGTATTATTACTATTATTATCGCATTTAATTATAATAATAATAATTATTATTATTATTATTATTATTATTATTATTATTAACAAGTGCATACCATTGATTTTGGTGAATGAAAACCTAAATACCATCTTTAACATATGTTAATAGTTAAAAGATAAAAGACAATAGTTTAACATCTTCAAATTATTACAACCACATATCAAAATAGGAACATAATTAGATAAGAGTTTAACATCATGGTGAATTAATCATCTACTTCCATATGATCTTCATTATTAATTATTATTATTATGTTTTTAAACACATTAATTATTATTATTTATACAATATTAATTATTATTATTAAATATTAAATATTAATTATTAATATTGTTATTATTAATTATTATTTTAAAACAGAGCACAGCAGGGCTCAGCAGAGCAGAGCTGCTCAAAAGAACAGGGCCTCCGTACTACGTAGTATGCCTAGTTGGCTAGATTCCAGATGGATTAAGGGTGTAATTAACCAAATTAATTAAATACTCCGTAATTTTTGACTTGATTAAGGCACTTCTAAGGTTCCATTGGCCACATAATTATGTTTAAATTATGTACGATAATACTATTACGTGACGGCTCAAACCTTGATTACTACACTGCACTATCTTATCTTAAGAAAACAAAATAAAAATAGCCAAAAAAAAATCAAGCAATTTAATGATGACATCTAATCAACATGAACATCAACTTGCTGTTATTGTTGTTGCTTTGCTTGTTGGAGTTTTCAAGTTGACTAGTCTTTTGCTCAATCATGCATTCCATTTTTTTTGGACATACCACACTTACATGTTCATTTAATTCATGCATATATGCTCACTTTTTCTAGTAAGAAAATGGACATTTCAGTGAGAATGACACATACATGTGTTTTGTGAATACAACATTGTTAAATGACTAGCTGCAATCATCAGAGGAGAGAGAGTCCACTTTATATGACCAAGAAAAATTCCATCTTATAATCATATACTTGTAGTAATGAAGGCAATAGTGCACTAGATTAACAAAATGATGCAACAATGTGTACCTTTGACCTTTGTGTTACGCTGGCTCTTGATACTATGTTAGATGACCAACTCAATCAAAAACTTAAGCTGATGGTTGAGGCCCATGAATATGTTTTATACTCTATCAGTAATTAAGTTAATGATGGCAACCAATGCTTGCGGATGTTTTTTTGATAATGAAGATTGAAGAAGATGGAGGTCTATTACGAGTTATTGCTATTGCCTAGCCGCCCGAGATTGTCAAATATCATAAAAAATAATAGAGTATTAGGAAATTTATTTAAAGTGTAAGTACTATATATATCATTACCCTTTATTTTTATTAAAGTTAAAAGTAAATGAGAAGTTTTTGTTTTTGTTATTTTTTATTTTTATTTTTTTTTAAGCAAGAAGTTATTTTCTTAATAGACAAAAAAAAAAAAAAAAAAACCAATAATAATAATAATAAAAATAAAAATAAACATGTAAAAATGGACCAATGTCCAATCTGACAAACTCAAGTTGAGTGGAGAAATAAAGTAACAAGGACAAAGAAACATTAAATTGTGAACGACTGTCTGGGTCAAGCTCATTTCCAAATTCCAACCAAGCTTGTCTTTGACCCTTATTGGTAAAAACATGACCGGTTCCTGCTGGACCTAAGAGTCCCAAGACAAACTAGATTACCTTAATGTCCATCAACCAATAGGCGCAATCTCATGAATCGATTTTGTTAGGATAATTGTTATTAGGTCAGTTTTGTTAGGTCTATTTGTAATTAAAAGTTATCTGACTAAAAATATACAACAGAGTTATCGACAAAAAATATAAGCTTGTGTAGTTTATCATTCTGGTACGCTGAACAAGTACGAAAAGCCTGGGAAGCTGTATAATAATTTGAATAGTTGTATGTTTCTTCAAAAAAAAAAAAAAAAAATTGAATAGTTGTATGTTATAATACAATGAAATTAGCTTTCAATTATGGGTTAGTGTTGACAGAATTTAGATTGATGGATGCCAATTTGAAAGACGCCTCTGAGAGTTATGACAAGTCAATTCCAGCAACCCTGTGAAGTGCTGTCGAAAGTGGCTTCTTTTGTGTGCCGCAAGAGCCTCCAATGCAGCACAGCATGAGTTCTGGTTGCTGCATTTGATCAACCTTTGACTCAACTTTTGGAAATTTTTTCTGAAGCTATGCTCATCTAATTTTCAGGATCTCACTTTCAAATAGATTTCAAATGAACCAATACCCTTGTAAACTGATACTCCGTATCAATGTATCATGAGCTTGAAGGAAACTATGTTAATAATACAAGTCCCTGACATTTTCCTTCGGTTTAGCATGGTTTTCTGCAACTGCAATCTCTTAAATCAACCAATTCACCAGCCAAAAACTGAGCTTGATGGTTCTCTCACAACATTTTCAGTTTTCTGACAAAAGATGACCAGCTTGTTTTTCCCCTCACAATCTCCCCGACAGTACAGTTGCTTTTGCGCTGGATTGGACAAATACTTGCTTCCTTAGTTCCTTGGGCTTCTTATAGAACATTCGTGTTTTGCCTCAGATATTTCAGCTACACTACTATGCAGCTAAGTTACCAATATGCAACTTGTAACACCAACACTGTCTCCACCTCTACCTTGTCATTCCCATGTCCATTTAGTTTTTGACACCTTAAAAGATATGGATACCTGCATATTGAGAATTGAAAAATAATTATGACAAGCTATCTCTGTATATCTATCGAATATTTCTTATGAGAGTTTGAGCAACACAATTAAGGGCAAGTTAATCTTACAGATGAACGTCTGAAGCCAATGATAAAAAGCCTTTTCTGATTGGGTCATTTCCAGAATTTTTAAATTCCCTCTTCAATGAGTTCAACCACCCTCCTTTACCAACTATACTTATAAAGCATTGGCCCATTGGGTAAGATATCCACAAAACTGAAGCAGAGAGGAATTCAGCTTGGCTATATGCGCAAAAGAATTGGAATAGATATTGTAAAGCATAGCAGCTGAAGTAATATATCAGCACTCCTTACCAATGTATCCCTTCACAGCCGGAGCTTAAGCAGAGATTTTGATCATCTTCCTGGCAAGGATGTGTCTCTAGAAAGCCACAGAACTAAATTCGTGTATAGATTCTAGCCTTCCAGGTACTTGAATTACCAATAATCCTTACATGAACATAAACCTCCCTCAAAATGATGAAAACGATATGCATCTCTCACAATAATTGTCCGATTTGAGATTTTAGATACACACTTGATCCAATTATGGCAATCAGTACATACACGGAGATTTTTCATAACATGGAGAGGAACTGAGCTTGATGAGCTTATTAGTCCAAAAGCAATAGCAAGTCTCTCACTATGAACATTGACAACCTGATTCTTCTCTGTATCAACCAGAAGGGTGTACGGATCTTGCATGTAACCAATGTCAGCTACATGCTTATTTAGCTCTACCAAGAAGTCATATATTTTATCTGCTAGAGGATGAAGATTATCACCAGCGTAAAAGGCATGAATGGCATTATTTACTTCAATCCAACTACGACCTGGCTCCTTCTTCACCCCTCTTTCTTTCATCATTTTCCTGGATTCATCCATACAAGTCCAATTCCTAGTCACTGTATACATATTTGACATGAGAGCATAGGTTGCCGAGTCTTTGGGTTCTAACTCTAACAAATGGCGAGCAGCAAACTCTCCAATTTCCTTGTTCTTGTGAACAATACAAGCCCTCAAAACAGTTCTCCAAATCATTGCATCTGGTTTGAATTGCATATCTTCTATAAACTTTTTAGCACGGCTTAGGTAACCAGCCCGACTGAGAATATCAACAACACAAATACAATGTTCTAGTTTGGGCGTCAAATCATATTCTTTGGTCATGGACTCAAAGTACCTTAGTCCCTGTTCTACTAATCCTACATGGCTGCATGCTGATAATACTCCCACAAATGTGACGTGGTTTGGTGCCACACCAACCCTTTTCATCTCATCAAAAATTTCCAGAGCTTCTTCCCCACATCCATGCTGTGAATACCCTGTGATCATTGCATTCCATGTAACCTCATTTCTGTTCATCATTTCAGAGAGCACTCTCTTGGCATCATCCAAACACCCACACTTTGCATAAAGAGTGATTAAGGCATTTGATGCCTCAGTTTCCAAATTATACCCAGATTTAAATAATTTTGCTTGTATCTGCTTTCCTTGTTTAACATTTGCAATATTAGCAGCAGCACTTATTGTAGAGGTGTAAGTAAACAGATTAGCTTCTACATCTGCTTTATTCATCTGAGTGTATACTTTAAATGCATCTTCAGAATGCCCAGTTTGTGCAAAACCCGAAATCAATGAATTCCATGTTATGTTATCTTTCACATCGATTTTCTCAAATGCATGATAAGCATCTTGAAGTCTTCCACATCTAGCATAAAGGCTCACAAGAGCATTCCGGATTGACTGATCATCAGAGTATCCTAGAATGTATGACTGAGCATGGATTTGCCGACCTTGGTAGAGTGCTTGAATGCCTGCACATGCGCTGATTACATTTGACAATCCTATATTATCAGGTCGGATCCCACGGCATAGCATCTCTTCAAAAAGCTTAAGAGCATGAGCATACATTTCATGCTGCCCATATCCAGCAATCATAGCTGTCCAAGAGACAACATCATTTTCAGTAAGCCTCCGGAAAATCTTTTCAGCAGTATCCAGGAATCCATGCTTAGCATACATATCTATAAGCACGCTACAAACATACTCGTTAACCTGAAAGCCTGTTTTAATGACTTGGGTGTGGATTTGTTCTCCCAAATCTGTAGCTCCCATAGAAGTACAAGTTCTAAGCATGCTTGGATATGTATACTGATTAGGTTCCAGACCTTTCATCTGCATTTGCGTAAACATATGATATGCTTCACTTAGATTACCAACCTGCCCATAAGCTACAAGCATTACATTCCACAGGACCACATTTTCTCTTTTAGTTGTAAGGAAATACTTATGTGCAGTTTCAATATTAGAGCATTTGACATAAAGGTCAAGTAGAGACCCTTCAATGAGCATGTCAGAGCAGTATCCGGCCTTCAGTGCATATGAATGAAGCTGTCTTCCCTTATCAAGAGCTCCAATGGAAGCACAAGCACTTACAAGGCTTGCCACTGTAACACAGTCCGGTTTCAGAAAATCTTGCTGCATCTTCTGTAACAAATAAAGAGCTTGATCACTAAGTCCCTTCTGAGCAAGTCCTGAAATAAGTGAATTATATGATACTCCATCCTTCTCCGTCATCATCTCAAAAATCTTGCCAGCAGACTTCATATCTCCCCAGCGAGAATAAAGTGTCACAAGTGCATTGCACACATAAACTTCAGAGGCAAAACCCCACTTATAAATAAGCCCATGAAGCTCCTGACCGACCTCAAATGACTCCGTCTTACTGCAGGCACTTAAAAGGCTTGATAGAGCATACGGCGTGGGTAAAATACCATGTGTATGCATCTCATCACAGAATAAGCGAAGAGATTGTTCCTCCCGACCATTCTGAGACAATCCAGATATCATAGCAACCCAAGACACATTATCCTTCTCACCTACATTGTCAAAAACATATTTTGTAGCATCAATCATTCCATTCTTCGAGTACAAGTCAACCAAAGGGTTACACACAAAACGACTACCATCAAAACCATACACAATTATCTTAGCATGAATCAACTCAATGCAACAAAGATCAATCTTTTCCCTAGCACCTCCACCAAATGCCCTCAACACATTACTAAATGTAAACTCATCAGGATCCACATTCTCCCTCAGCATACGCGAAAACAACCCTAATGCTTCTCTTGACAATTTCTTTGGTACAAATCCCGAAAGAATCCTATTCCATGAAGAAACACATACACTGACACCTCTTTCAAGCATTTCATCAAACAGGTTGTGTGCATCCCATAATTGATCATTGACAACATAAAAATCCAATAAACGACCACATAATCCAATCTCATCAATAAAACCCGATTTCAAAATCAACCCATAAAGCTTTCTGCAATCAATTATCGACCCAGAACCCGAATTAAGCCATCCTTCCAAAAGCCATAGATAAGTTTGAGAATTAGGACGATGATTATTATCTTGTTGATTATGTTCAGCAAAAGCATGGCAGATTGCAGAGCTGCTCAATCTAGCTAATTTAAATCTTGTAAATACATTCCCAAATTGATTCTACATTCAGAAATACAAGAAATAAACCAATTTAGTTGAAAAAAATGATATAAATTTGTAGGAAAAACGAATTGGGTCAGTAGAATGTTAAGTTGAAAGGGGAAATTTGCAGTGAATGTGTTACCTGGAAAGTGAAGATGATGGATTTTCCGTGGAAATGGAGGGAGTGAAGCAAGGAAATGGAGCTTGAACAGCGTAGAGCTGTTGTCAGGGAAACCATTCAAATTAGTTCGCCAAACAGATTAGACGACATGACTCATAACGACTATTTGAACGGATATCAATGGGTCGAGAATGTCCGGAAACTCAGCACGGGTCAAACGGGCTAGACCCTGTTTTTTTGAGCTCATGGACAAATTAGAGTAAAGCAGATTTCAATAGATCAAGTGTCACAAGATCATTTTAATCTTATTATTAAAAACTCTGTGTTTAAATAAATGAAATACTTCTCTTATACACGTATGCCAATGCAACACTTTGACTAATAAATATCTTTAATTATCAATAAGTAAATATTATAACAATTGAATATTAATAAATTATTAGACGATTTCAACAAATACTCACAAAATTATTAGTGTAAAAAGTCAAAACGTTGCATTTATTTAAACACAAGGGAGTATTAATTATTCATTATTAAAGTTCGCCTAAGAAAATTGCTTTTTACAATTCAAATATGTATTTTCATATTCATTCATATATACTCCATTTTCTTTTAAAGTTCACACTTTTTTTCTTTTAAGCCATTTCCAAATTATTGCTTCATATCATAAATGTCTATGGAAACCAAAATTACTTTAAGGTCCACCAATTTCCACTTACTTTAACTCAACCAAAACTTTTAAGTAAGACAAAACTTGGAGGTAAATAAATGGGGACGGGGAGTATATAGGTATGAAACCTTGCCTTTCACCTCTCAAAAACAACAAATAAAATTACATATAACGGATCAATTTTGCATTATATCTTGATACACAACAATGCTGCAATAAACAAGAGTAATTTCTAAAATACAACTATTATTTCCCGAGGCCGAGCCATACATGATCAGGAACTTAACTCATCTCAGATAACAAATTACTGCCTTCAAAAAATTTAACTTCAAAATGGTTTCATTAACGCAGAGCAATATCCAATGCATTAATCCAAGCATTGAAGTGGTATGTGTAATGATAATATTTCGTCTGACTTTCTCTTTGGTGATGTACTCAACCAGTGAAGCTCCGAAGATCTACACCCTTTGAGGCGATTATTGGAGCACGTTGCCTGAGAAGTGGATGTCCGTGATGCAGCAAACAATTTTTTACCTCGTTTCACCTGGAACCTCTGATCAGCCTGAGCTTTTGCTCTCAAGGTCATATTCTCTGGGAATGCTTGGCGAAAAGTGACTAAAGGAGAATGATCCATACAACCACCACTGGTACTGCTACATGATGCCTGTGGAATTTTCAGTGAAGGTCTTTCCTTCTTCCACACTGAAAATGATTTCTCAACCATTGATGGAACCTGCAAAAGAAATAAAGCAATAGACGACTAATTTAAGCATCATAACCTAGAACCAGCATATCAGGTTCATTTAAACCCCAGATACCACGTGTAGTGCTTAACTTTAGAGTTGATAGACTCAAAGCTGAATATAATATAACAAGATAGATCAGGAATTTCACAAGATCTAAGCTATTCACAGAAAATTATCACACTGAAATTCAGTTTCAAAGTGTGTTGATTGTTGATTGACTCAAGATATGCTGACCAAATGCCAATAATACCTGTGCTTGTATTTTCCTACATAAGCACAGGTATATATTGATCTAACTAATTGCATACCAAAATGATCACACTGATTATTCACTCAATGACGGAAACAAATAGCTTTGAAAGAATAACTTACCGTTGAAAGCAAACCAGATGACGTAAATGAAAGTGTAGAGAATGGAGACCTCCCAGATCCATTTTTCTTGTCCTTTGGGTCTGCAACAGACCCAAAACTTGATGGAGCTAAATCATCATCTTCATCCTCTTCTTCTTCCTCTTCCTCTTCCTCTTCAACTTTGGTCTCCTTCTTCGGTGAAATTTTTTCCTGCTCAACAGAAGGAGGAGAAACCGACTCATCCTCTTCCTCAAGATCCATGTCAACTTTCTCCTCTGCCTCCTTTTCTTGTTGTTTCAACGCCTCTTCCATGTCTTCAAGGGCCTCCTCCAAGGTCAGTTCAGCCTCTACCAATTCAAGCTCTTGTTCTAAGAGCTTCTTTCTAATTTCACTGGCTTTCTTTTGCTCATCAGTCCATTTTTCTAGTTTCTCAAACATGGGTTTACACGATTTCTCTATTGAACCTATCAATCGGTTCCATAAGCCCTCTTTTTCTTCCTCTGTTTCACGTCCATAAAACTCATCAAACCCAAGAGGTAAGAATTTGACCTTTTTTGGGTCAACATCTTCACCCTCTCCTGGAGGTGGTTGCCAAAACAAGCGGATACCATGTTCTTCATCCTCAATGTAATTGATTATTTGTCCAGTTGGTGTGTGCATTATGACGGGGTCCTCAGTATAAAAAAGCTTAGATGGATCATTAGGGTCAGGCTCAGGCTCCTTGTTTAGAAGAACAAATTCTGGAGGTTGATCTGTTTGAGTAGTGATTCAAATGGAAGCAATGAGAAATTGTAATCACATAAGAAATTGTAGACAGCTTAAATACAAAATAGAGAATCACATGCTAGTAAACATATACTACGTATATAAGCTTAACTCTCATCGAAGAAAAAAAAAAGCTGCAGTTACATCCAGTATCTATTCAGGGATATTGCCAGAGAAAAAAAAAAATATCAGAAAGAGCAGCGCTGTCATCACTTGTCAATTAAAATATTAACAAAGTGTAGGCAATTAAGTCAAAGTTAGCTCAATAAAGGCCTCAGGTTATGCTTTATATCATTCTTTGGTCTAGTTCAAGGTCTTTTCACATAAAAAATCAGTCTAGTTCCTTAAGAAAAGCAGTTAACTTATAGGAAATATAAAGTGGAAGGACTACACACCATTTTCCCACCAGTATTCTAGTTCTGCAGGCATTGGGAGTCTTAATGGTGCCTTATAGAAAGAGTTTAACCACATTTCTCTTTCTTGATCCACTTCTTGCACATAAGTTTTCCAGTAATCAGGAACCTGGATCATAGAAACAACAGATTTCATACTAGATAGCATGCAGAGGTAACCATTAGTTAATTCTCAAGAGTAGGTAAGAATCATACTTCGTAAAACTGGTTGATGAAACCTGGAGCCTGCCACACATCCTCTTCCTCATAAAAATAGGGATGTTGAGGATCACCATATGGACCCCTTTCTTCCCTAACCACTGCATCCAAATGACAAGATCAGTTGTCAATGTCTCATTGAGGTTTGCCTTATAGATCAATAAGCATTAAAGATTATAATATTACAAACTTAGCCAACAGTTTGCCATTTTTACTAACTGAAGACATATAACCTGCTATATTCCACTGTTCCACCCTCCCCCCTCCCCTTCACTTTTCCTTTTTCCCCCCCCCCCCCCCCTTTTTTAAAACACTTCTCCTTTCATCTGTGACATCCTTACAATAATATCTGATTGGAATGTGAAACTACACCCTTCTCTTTTTCAATTATGTGATATCCTTATAATAATATTTTATTGGAATGTGAAATTACTTACTTCCATCAGGCTTATTAATGAACATTCGAGCCTTGGCTGCAGCAACTTCAGCTATGCCTGCATGCATCTGAATAGCAATTATGTAAGAACAAATTTCTAAATAGAAGCAAAAGCAACTCCTGACACCCCCAAACCAGTTGCCTAAACAAAAAGTAAAAGAATAAGTGTCATACCGTGGAAATTTCTTCAGTACAACCAGCAGGATCCTCCAATTTCTCACCAAAGTAGAACCGTCCCTTCAAATAAAAACCACAAAAGCTATGAAGACTAAGTATACATGAATTTAAACGCAACTTGACCATATAGAATCAAGATTAACAATAAGTATCAGCTAGAGGGTAAGCAATTTAAGAATTCATTCCCTGAAGCCTAATACTGCTGCATCTTATGCAACAATAAACATTGTAAAAGCTGATATCAGTGGATTTGCAAGTCATGTGAAATCATAGAAAAAATAAAAAAATTAAATTTCCAATTGAATCACTCTTATTTGATTTTATTTCATATACTATGCATATAATAAAAGAAGGCAAGAAAACTCTATAGAAAACGGTGGTTCAATTTGATGTTGTCTAAGAAAGTGTTAAAAGCATTTTCCCATAGAAGCTAATATCTCAATGCTGATCGTGAAAAAACAAAAAGGGAAATTTATATGAAGTATAAAAGTATCACGTAAATCAAACTTTGGGAATTAATATGGACCTACATAGATGGGTTGTTCATTCATTTCATACACACCACATCCATGCATTCTGCCATGCTTCCACTGACCAGCATAACGATACCGACCTTTTTCCCTGACACAATTAACATACAATGAGTAGAAGAAGAAAATAATGATGCCAGCTGATGCCTTCTACTATAGAAGAAAACTTTTGGGGAGAAAAACTGGAAAATAATTCTCTTTCAGCTAAAAGTACACAAGCAGGTAAGCTTTCATCACCAACCAAGATTATTATGACTTTAAGAGAATGGACATGCCCCATATAAAGTTTCTCCCCAAAAAAAAAATGACCCATATAAAGTAAGTAAATCTAAGTTCACAACTCTGCCCAAGATAAATGTAGTAATGACTACCCAGAAAAGGTCAGACGTTCAATTGCTACATTTTGATCTAGCTGACCATGCCTAAAGTTCATGTAAAATACCAAAACATGAATGCATAATGACTTTCAGATGTCGTCGATACAGGACTCTGCAAATCATGGTGATGGTCGGAAACTAAGCATCGACATGAAAAAAAACATAGCTGAAATCAGTGACTAAGATACTTAACATGTAATCATACAATAGGAAAAAGATAAATTACAATACATGTACATTGTTTATAGCTGTCAACAGCATGAAATAAAGGAAGAGTAAAAATGGAAGCTAAAAAAGAGAAAGAAAGCGGAAATTCACAGCAATAACTTACGGCCTCTTTCCATATTGTCTTATCCACTCATCATTCTCGTAGAATGGGATTTCATAATTCCCATTAGTGAGACGAACACTGTCTTCAATATCCATCTCCAGCCATTCTCTATCTTCTGGGCTCATAAAATCTCTCTTTATGATTTTCCCTTCAGCTCGCATTTGTGCTTCAAGTCTGAGAACCATCAAATGAGTCAGTCTGAAGCTCAAGATCCAGAAGCTCTACCTGGACAACTATCAAATTCAAGTAATACTTTCCATAGTTAGTAGACATACTTGGAACCAGGGATAGGTTCTATATCAGGTATATCGACTTCAACAACCCCATGTCCCTCCTCCTGGTTTTGAAGCCATTCTCCCTCGTACCTACAGTAAGAAGTTCATGATAATTTAGTTTGTCACTGGAAGTTAATTCATATGAACGTCCACATTAACTGAATATTTGAGTAATATTTTAGAAAATCGCAAAAATGCGCTATAAACAGACCTGACTAGACCTTGCTCAGCAACATAAACACCCTTTCCATGAGCCAAGTCATCCCACACAGTGCCTTCATACCTTTTGGAAATGACATATAAGAAACAACATAAGCATAAGCAAGTAGGATAGGAGTTCTGTATCACAAGTTCACAACGAACAAATAAAAACAAGGAAAATTTCCTTAGCACTAATTATTCCTTAAAGCCATATACATTAATAATTGTCTTGGACCTCAATAACAGCAAAAGTTCAATCGCTAAGAACAGAATTTCTGTGCAAAATTATAGCCACAAGGCCCCACAACCAGATTCCAACAACAATGAAGAAATCAGTGTTGAGCAATATTATACCAATTACATACAGGGGTGATGGGATGTCTTGTACACCCTAATCTTCATCAAAACCTATACTTCATACATCATTGCGAATACTTCCCTAAACTAAAAAATAACATATAAAACTCAAAAAAGTCCTCATGATACCATAACAAAACCTAAACCACCCCAAAAGCCATATTGGCCTGGGCAGAGATATAGAATAAAAACAGCTTCAATCAAATAATCCCATAAAACACAGTTAAAGACAAGTCCAAATTGCTTCACAAAAGTATAATGCACAGCTTAATTACAGCCAAACTCACATTCTTATTCAAAAAGGAAATTTTCATAAAATTAGTAAGCAAATGCACTAGACAAAAAATCTTTCATCGTGATATGATGACATAAACCAAACAAACTTGAAAGTGGTATCGGGCAAAAAGTTTCTTATGTTCATCCCTTGATAGGGAAGTTAATCAAACAATCACCTAAAACATAATCAAACACATATACACTATGCATCACAAATCATTATACACAGCTTACACCCAAACCCACATTATCATTCAAAAAGTGAAATATAATAAAATTAGCCAGAAAATTCATTAACAAGAAAGTAAACCCAAAACCCCACTTAAACCCGAGCAGGCCAGCAACAGAAAATTAAAGCAATATTTAATAACAGCTTCAGACATCCAATGCAGTCAATTGCATAATTCATACCCCAAACCTACACTAAACCCCAATAACAAATCCCCACCATTTTCATCCATTCAAACAACAAAACCAAAAAAAACACTCAAAAACCCAAAACCCCACTTAAACCCCAGCAGCAGAAAATTAAAGCAAAATTCAATACAGCTTCAAACATTCAATTCAGTCAGTTGCATAATTCATACCCCAAACCTACACTAAAACCCAATAAAACCCCTCAAATCCCCACCATTTTCATCCATTCAAACAATAAAACCAAAAAAGCTCAAAAACCCATCAATCAAAAAACCCGAAAAATCTCAACTTACGAGCTTCCATCAGGAAAAACATAGCTAACCCATCTCAAAAACTCCTCAATCCGATCCAATTCTTCAATAACAGACTTAGGAGTAGAAATATCATGATGATTATCAGGAATAGCAGGATAACTCTTTCTATAAGGCACATAAAAGGGAGCAATTGGAGGGTCACGACCTTCGCGAACTTCTTTCTTAACAACTTCCCAATCATCATCATCAGCCAAAGCTGGGTCCCACCCAGGTTTAGTCATCTCAAGAGGTGCATCAGCCCATAACTCTTTAAGGTCTTCTTCCCTCCAGTTCTCCCTATCTCTTGGAAAATTGAATAAGTCATCTTCATATTCAATTGCTTCCTCTTCCTTTTGTAGCGCTTGTTTGTATCGGCGGGACTGGTATGCGCGAGCAAAGCGCTTGATGTTGGCTTCGGCGGAGTAGTCGCCTTCCGCTATGTCGTCGAACTCGCCGGCGCGGCGGTAGTATGCTTGTCGCTTTTTTTGTTTTTGGGTGGGTCCTTCGGTGTTTTCGGTGTCGTTTTCGTCGGGTTCGTAGTCGGAGTCTGAGTCTGAATCTGAGTCTGAGTCGTCTTCGTTTGCGGAATCATCTGGGTCATCTTCTTGTTCTTCGTCATCTTGTTGTTGAGGGGGTTGGTCAATTGGGGGAGATTGGTTGTTGTCTGACATTGTTGTTGAGAGATGGGGATAAAGAAAGATAAGGTGAAGTGTGGAGAAGAAGAGGGAGTGGAGTGAGTGAGTGAGTGAAAGAAGAGGGAGATGAAATGAAGGTGTGTTTTTGCTATTTTTGTTTTTGGTTTTGGGCTTAGTATGAGAGTAAGGTTTGAATACTAACAACCCAATAAAAACTAATGTGGTAGCCCATAAGCTATTTACATTTTTTTTTTTTTTTTTTTTTTTTGTTGTTGTTGTTGTTGTTGTTGTTGTTTGTGAAAACTTAATTTTCCAGAGTTTCGGCCTTGTTCAATCAGCTTTTATCGGTTGGTTGTTAGCTGTTTGCACTAACTACTTTGAGTGGCTGATTCCCATTAATTGTATAGTGTAAAAAGTGTTTGTTAAATAGCTGTTAGTTATTAGTTGTTTTAGTCTTTTAGAGTATTATTACAAGAAATAAAATAAAAATATAAAAAAAAAACTAGCACTAGCTCCTCATATGAGCTTTTTGAACCCACAAAACTCTTTCAAACAGATCCGGAGCAAACACTTTCAAGAGGTTTTTATTCTAAAAAGTGTTAACCAAACACCCCCATCAATTCAGCTAATTTCAATTCCATTCAATTTTATTTTAAGCGATTATTTCATCATATGCCCTTTTTTTTTGTTTTTGGTTTTTTTTTTTTTTTTTTTTTTTTTTTTTTAGGAAAATTTCATCCTGTGTCTTTCAAAGTTTAAAGTAGTGAAATATTAAAGTGGTATCATTGTGGTCTCCAAAATTCACAAGTTACCTTTGAAGTATGCTGCTAATCTATGAAATGTCATTAAAGACTAACGACATTAGATGGATGTAAAGTTTGTGTTTATTAATGCATGAAATACTTCTAAGGTATATAAGTATTGTTTTTATAATGAATATTGACAGTAAATTTTCCTACTTTATTAGTTCAATAGATTAGGTTATAATCGTTTGAGAAGACGAACTTAATTGTGTATCTTTCTTTTTAAAAAAAGAGGAAAAATTGTTAATAACTACCAAGTTTATAATCAATTTTGAAAATAACTACCCTATTTCAAAAAAAAAAAAAAAAAAAAAACAAATATATATAACTACCAAGTTTCTTCTAAAAGTTTTGGTAACATTACCTTATACAATTTTTTTGTTCAAAAACTTAACGTTACACGTCATATAACCCCACCTATTTGTCTATTTATAACCACCTTAATTCCTTCTACATTCACAATTCAATTCCCATCAACCGATTTACACCCCCTTCACTAAAATGAAAACTCTTTGTTATTTGTTTTTTCCATTTTTAGATTTTTATACGTAGCCCTGAGAACTATGTTAAAAATATATATTGTACTAACAAAAAATAGTTAAAATATCTATCTATGATCTTACAGAGGATGAATGTTCTTGGTCTCATCTATCATTTGATCCAAGATAATCTTTTAATATAAAAGATTTTCTTTTAAATTCATCATTTTTTTTCCTTCCCAGTCGAATATTCATCCTATATTAAAGACTGAGAAAACCAACATCCCATATTATCTTTCAAAGAAAAAAAAGAAAAAAAAAAAGTTGAGTGATAGTGAAATAGCAGCTGTGTTTCAATATATACCTTAATATATTCCCTTATTCTTACTTTTCTCTTTTATTCATTCATATGCTGCCATCATAGTTCCTTAAAACACCAAATAGAGGAATGAATTCCGAGATACTGCAACAACAAAACAATGCTTATTGGATACCAATAACCCCAGAAAAGCCACATTCGAGTCTCACAAACGATATTACTAGCAATGTGACACCAACGACTACACGTATATCCGGTCGAAATCTACCCAGTGGTTCATCGTATCCGGAGACTCTTGGCTCAGTTAATGGTGCAACTCTTGCTGGTGCAAATCAATTTGGATTTCGACACGATGCTACTGCGAGCATTGATCATGTGCCCCATCCTGGTATGTACATTAAACTCCATTGGTTTACAGTAATCCTGGTTTTTTTTTCTTGATTAAAATTAAATTGACTAAAAAAATTTCAAGTATCAATTTCTGTGCATTACTGTAAGTCTTGTTATTCAACTATAATCAAATTTAATAAGTAAAATTCAGGTGAAAAGACCGGGAATAAAACCTTGATTATTTTAATTAGAATACTAAATTCTAATTCTTTTGGGGTCTTATGTCAAATTAGGGTTTGTTATTGGATTAATTGAGTTTGTCAGGTTTCGGGTTTTGGTAGGGTTTCGGGCCTGGTCAAATTCTTCATCGTAGAATTTATGCTCATTCCAAAGTCTGTTGATAACACAGTAAAATTAATTTTTGAGCCCAGAAATTCGAACATTATTTATTTTTTTTTTTTTTCCCCAAACTTTTCTCACCAGTTTAACAAATGTTCCATTGGATTCCCTTAAAAAAAAAAAATAAGAAAAATTGCTCCATTGGATTCTTTGGTTCATAATATTCGTGCAACTGACGCACAAGCTGTTGTAGAGCAAAAACAGAAAACAGAATTTTAATGGCCTGAGACATATATATTTTTTAATAAAAGCATTTAAATCAAGGTAAATCTAAAAGATAGAGGCCATAGTGGTTTGGTTGGAGTTTTTAAATACTAACTTATAGATTTTTTAAATACGTTAATTTTTTTTTGTTTAAATACAACGTATAGATTACATTTTGACTTTATAAGTTTAAAATTTTAGTTAAAAAAAAAAAAACTATGTAATTTATAATTGGATCTTGTTAACAATCGCCCAACAGTATTAATTTGTGAATACATGTCAAAATCATACATCAATCAATGAAATTAATGATCTTTTTAATTTAATACCCCTCCGATTCATAATACAAAACAAAGGTGGTAATTTTTGACACTATTTTCCTCTTTTTGATGAGTTGTAATTTTATTTTATTTTTTTGTATTTTTAACATCAATTTTCAACCCTTTATGTCTTCAATTATTTCAAATTACTTTTTCTTTCTTTCTATATCTCTAACCTTACATGCACATATGTACTTCTCATCATTAGTTTTAAAAAATGTACAACTTTTTTAATTGTCATTGTATAATGAGATGGAGGGAGTATTCTATTTTAGTTATCTTATTAGACATCTATTAGTTTTTGTATAATACACATTCCGTTTAGTATTAAAAATCATTCACGTGACACTTTCTAATTTATTTCATGTACTCCCAATTAAATAACACTATCATATGCCAAATATAGACACGGATTCAAAACATGAAATTAATGCCGGGCATCCCTGGGCCTAAAAACAATTGTTGTCCATTTATTGGTTTGACTTTCCAAATAAGATTATTAAATATTCCTCATTATTCCCTTCGTCCCTTAATTTTTGCCCCATTGCAAAAATATGGGTCAAATTTTTGAAATTTTGACCATGAATTTTCATTAATTTATAAGTGATGATATTTACGTGGGATCTTGTAAGAATCATCTCATTATATAGTTTATTAATATCAAATTTTTATAATTTTTAAGTGTATATAAATGAAGATATATGCGTTTGAATACGTGTTTTGGAAACCATGAAAAGTCAAATAGGGCAAAAAAATGAGAGACAGAGGGAGTATAAGATTACATTGTCTATAAATTTCTTGTAGGTATTGAAAAACAAGCCATACTAGAGAAAAAGACCTAACATCTGATCTAGATTTAAAACAATAAAAAACTATCCTAAATTTCATAATAGAATTCATCGAAAGTATCATTCACGGAATATAAATCAGAGGCTTAAAAAAAAGTTAAAGTGATTGATTCATATTGGTAAACTGTTAAGTGTACTTAATTCATAATATTTGTATAAAATCACATTCATAATCAATTCTAATATTTTGGTAGGTTTTTGCACCGAAACCCTTGGATACAATTACTCTTTTTTATCTTATGATTTGGTCCCTCTAGATTAAACATTAGTTACAACATTTTTACTGATCGGTACAAGAAAACAATTAAAAATGGGATATATATGAAGTAGAAGTAAATAATCATCATATATCATAATGTATAAAGAGAAAATGCTATACATGACCCTTATGGCTACATATAAAGAGTTTTATATGGAAAAAACAAATAAAAACATAACATTAATTACACTGATTTACGTCTGGATTTGTCATACATTTCTAAATTAATAACAAATTAGGAAAGATATTAAATTTGTTAAAAAAAAAAAAAAAAAAGTAAAAGATAAGGAATGCACTACCCCAACAATGTTAATGATGTGAAATTGAACACTAAATATTCCAAAGAAGTTGTTCTTTACTTCTTGTGAAACAACTCAATGGATTTTAATTTTTAAGAGTACTAAATAAACAACTTCAAATTCATTTGAGGTGAAAATTGTTACAATTTGAGAATCCTGAGAATGGTAGCATGTAGTTTCTTAAAAAAAGATTTTAACATGGATTACTGTTTACTACTCTGTAGTAGTATGTTTTGTATTGAAATTATTATTGATTCTTCTAACATTTTGGTAAACTTTGTTTTTAGATGTGGAGCAAAATTCGAAAAACAAAAGGAGAAAACTTGGCATTGGCAAAGACTTAAACAGGAAGCCCGGGGAGAAGCGGAAAAATAAATATTTTTGGGCAAAAATCGATAATAAAAAGGTGCAAACTCCTAAGCCAAAAACTCCTAAACCAGTGACTCCAAAGCCTCAGACTCCAAAAACTCCTAAGCCTAAAACTCCTAAGCCAATAACAAAGAAAGATGTGAAGAAAGACAAGGAAGAAGGAGGTAAAGTCGTGCCTGAACATATTCGACCTGAAAGTGAAACAGAAACAGAAACAGTTTTAAACTGTAAACGAGCTTTGGATTTTGACATAAACATTGCCAACTTAGAGGACGAGGCTGGTAAAGTAATTGAAAGCCAAATTCCCGATGTTACTGAGCAAGTTTCGAATTCTAATGTGGTGGAAAAGGCGGAATGTGTGGAAAAGGCAAGTGCGAGTAAGAATGATCATTCTTGTGATGGTAAAAAGAGGCAAGAAGGTTTGAGAGTTTATGGAAGGAGGCATTCTTGTAAATGTTTGAGTGAAAGTCGAAAGATAGGGCCTAATTTTGCGTACAGTCTCAAGAAGAAGAGAAAAGGGAGGAAAAAAAAGTTTATTGATAAAATCAAACTTGATTTTAGCTTCATCATTGAGGATAACAAAAATTTGTTGTTGCCAGCAAAATTGAAGATTGTTGATGAGTCTTTTGGGTGCATTTTGAGTTTGCTTTCTTCGCAAATGAAGTTCAAACAGGGGAAGAGATTAATGAAAAGATTCCCTTTAGCTCGTAATGTTTCAAAACAAACAAGCATCGTACATGATGGACAAATTGTTTCGAAACAAATGAGTATTGTTGATGATGGACAGAGTGTTTCGAAACAAACAAGCATTGTAATTGATGGACAAAGTGTTTTGAAACAAACGAGCATAGTGAATGATGGACAAAGTGTTTCACAAGGTAATTGATTAAAAGCTTATCTCAATTAAGTTTAATTTGACATACTCTTAAGTAAAAAAAAAAAAAAAAAAAAAAAAGTTTAATTATTTGATCGATGTACAGGACAAATACATGAAAGAAGTTTACTATCTGCTCTTTGTTCGACTCCAAAGAGTACAACAAATGTAGCAAAGGAGAAGAAAACAAGAGCTCTTTATAAACGCAAGGAAACGCGTAAAGCTCCGGAGAGTAAAACAAAGGAAGCAAAAGAGAAGGGAACAAGAGGTCCTTATAAACGCAAGGACAAGCATAAAGCTTGTTTCGTCGAGCTTCAAAGTAATGTTATGAATTGTAGTCACTGTAATTAGTTTTAATCGCGATTATGTTTTATTTATACATATTTATTAATGATATTCAACCTTTTTTTCTTATGTAGAATGGGATGGAAAGTCAGTGGAGCAAATAATGGATTCCTTAGTTGAATACTATGAATCTATGAATATCTATGATGACCCTAAGTCGATCGAGTTGAGTATTATGGTCAGGGAAGGAAATCATGGAGGTGATGGTATTCAAAAACCTGATGAAGAAGACGCCGAATTTCGTGAAGAAAAAGCATTTATAGAAGCAAAGATGGATAGATTCTATTTTCTAATGACTCAACTACAAGGTATTTCATACTCTGTACTATTGGTTGTTCTACAAACTTAATGTTACCGATCCTAGGCTTCAACCGTTAGCTTAAGCTTTTGGTTGAAGTCCATAATCAGTTTATATATGCTATCACTTACTTTTTTGAGTTTTTATTTACTCTAAAGAAAGTTTATTACTTGCTTATATTAGTATGTAAACTCTAATTTGCAAAAATTGCAGGGCCTAAGGATTATGTAAAATGGAATGGTTCTGTTTTAGACTCGGTTGTTGGCGTTTTTCTTACACAAAATGTAACCGATGTTCTCTCAGGGTACATATTTAGTTCAACTCTTTAAATTTAGTTTTATACTTAGACAAAGTATGTGTCAGTTCTATTGTATAATATGTATACTAAATTTATGATTGGTGTAGGAGTGCATACATGGAATTGGCTTCGCAATATCCTATAAAACAACGAACCAATGAAGATGAGGATAGTGGTGGAGATGTATCTGTCTCAAGCAGCCAAGAGTCTACGGATAGTAGTAATGTAAAGGGCCCGATCATCGAGTATCCAAACGACGAAGAAGAAGCAAATCCAACTGAAGCAGATCAAGAAGAGTCATGGAAGAAAGAATATGATAGTGCTATGAAGGAAATGCTAGCATCTTTGCCTAGTTTTAAAGGTAAAGAAAAGAAAGGTGAAGGTGCTGAAAGCTTTGATTGGGACTCGATAAGATTGCAATTCCTAGGAAAGAGTACTGAAAGAACCCCTGAAACACAAGATTCTGTTGATTGGGAAGCAGTAAGGAAGGCGCCGATTAAGGACATTGCTAAAGCAATTGAAAAGAGAGGCCAACATACGATTATTGGAAAAAAGATTCAGGTACGAACCAAGGAATGCTGTTATATTAGTTGTATGAAGTGATGAAAATTTTGGTGTAGAGAATGAATGAACATATTATCAATGCTTGTTATTCTTAACTTTAGAGAATGCTCAATCGACTTGTTGAAAAGCATGGTACTATGGATCTTGAATGGTTACGTGAAGCTCCATTTGAAATAGCAAAGTAAGTTAAGAATATACTCATAACATTCATTTTCTTGCAAAATTTTTATGTTTGTATAAGAAGATTAAAATTTGATTTCCTTTGTTTGATTTTCAGGGCATATTTGTTAAGTTTCTATGGACTTGGCTTGAAAAGTGTTGAATGCTTGCGACTTTTGACGCTTGGTCACGATGCCTTTCCTGTAAGAGTTAAATGGGTTTTTTAATTTCTTATAAATACTTCCGTCATAAAAAAAAAATAAAAAAAAAAAAAAAAAAAAAGTTCGTTATATATACTCGGTATTATTGATTGAAAAGGATTTAAATAAGGAGATAAAATAGAGATACATAGGCAAGTATTAGTAACATCAATCAACGAGTATTTTGTCATGCTTACATAAATTAATACTCCCTCTGTCCCCTTATTTACAAGCCTAATAATGTTTTTCACGAGAATTAAGGAAGTAGTCTCAATTCTTTAAAACTAATGATTGAGAGTATAAATATGCATGTGCGGTTAGAGAGAGATATAGAAAGAAAAAATAATTGATAATTATTAAAGAGAAGAGAAAATGTTGGAAATTAAAGTCAAAAGTAAACAAAAAAAAAATGACAAATCATAAAAAAAAGGTACTATTGTCAAAAAAAAAAATACAACCTAGGCTTGTAAGGGGCAAAGGGAGTAGCGGAGTACCATATATATATACGAGTATATTGTTGTGCTTATATATTTTAACCTTAATGAATATAATTCTTACATAAGAATTAAAAAATTCTTTATTAATTATTTTTCTTACTTACAAAATGAGTCAATTTTATAGTTAAATAATTAAAGTCTATGAAGTTAATAAAGCTTCCCTTGGAGTTCACTTTTCCTATATTTAATTTTTTTTTTTTTTAAATTTTTCCTATACATCTATAAATTTTTATGTGTGGTCACACTATGTGGCCTGGTCTAATCGATTAAATAACCCTTGAATGAGTAATCCTTGAATGGGTAACCTTTGACCGATCGAATAACTTTTGACCAACCGAGTAACCTTAGATCGACCAAGTAACCCCTGACCGATCGAGTAATCCCTGATCAATCCCCTAACCAACCTAATAACCCCTGATCGAGTAACCCCCGAGGGGGGTAACCTTTCACTGACCAAGTAACCCCTCAACAAGTAATTCCGGCCACACAAAAAAACGCGCTGATTTTTGTAACCTAAAACCATTGTTTTGTAATTAATATACGTAATTGTTTCCTTGCTTCTTAGCTTGAAAGTTCCCTTATGCAAAGCTACTACTAGTGTACTAGTCGTATGAGTTAGGCAAGAATAATTGAAATTACAATTTGAGGTTATTTCTTACTCTTTGTAAAGCTATTTATATCTACTTAAATTATTTATGCTAATCCTTCTAACTTATGTATGCCAGGTTGATGTAAATATTGCTCGAATTGCAGTGCGTTTAGGCTGGGTTCCTCTCAGTAAACTGCCTGATGAAATTCCCTTTCATCTTATTGACAAGTAATATATACGAAGTACATGTTTTAGAACTTGGATAAAAGGAGTATTTGAGAATATCTAACCTTGATAGTAATTTCGTGTAGGTACCCAAATTTTGATGACATTCAAAGATATCTTTGGCCCAGAATAGACCATATGGACAAACAAAAATTGTACGGTTTCTTTGTACTCCCTCTGTTTCTTCTTATTTAGAAATTTTGACAGACGTATAATATGGAAAGGAAGAAATTCAAAAAGAAAAACGGAAGATAATCTTATACAACTATTCACTAGAGTTTATTATTCTTATATTTTTTTGTTGGATTACAGGTATAAAATTCATTATCAAGCGATTACATTCGGGAAGGTACACTTTTTTTTTTTTTATCATTCGATGTCCATGTAGTACATTACATAATTTTATGTATAATGTGCTTATGTGCATCTAGTGTATACTGGAGTTTCTTTGAATGTGTGTTTTGATTGCACTAACCATATAATTACAAAATGTTATTATGTTATAGGTTTTTTGCATGAAGAACAATCCCAATTGTAGAGCATGTCCATTTAAGAATGAATGCAAGTACTACCAGAGTCTTGTAGAAAGGTTTGTAGCAGCCTGACACATAATTATTAATGAAATAATGAAATTGGACTTTGTAACTAATTCAATAATAGTATACGATATCATATATATTTTTATATCTGTAGTTACACTATCGGTCTCGGCACAGGTGGTGTGATTTGCCATCCCCTTTACATAGTTTATAAAACGAAAAAAAAAAGGGAATTTTGACTTTTACCACCTTCAAATAACCACTTAATTGAATTTACCACCTCCAAAAAAAAAAGATTTACTTTACCACCACCAAAATTTCCAAAAATTCGATTTTACCACCAACTAACGGATTCCGTCCATGAATCCGTTAGTAGGGCCCACCTTTTTGACGGTTCTTCTTCATCTTCCCCGATTTCCATATCAACCCAGCCAGCAACGAAATTAACACACCATGGTTGGTCGGAATTTCGTGTGGGGGCAAGGGAGGGGTCGGAATTTGGTGTAACCTAGGGAGGTGATCGGAATTAGGTGGTGGTTAGGGTTTTAGGAGTGCGGAATTTGGTGGTGGCTAGGGTTTTAAGAGTTGTCGGAATTAGGGGGGCTATATGGGTGGTCGGAATTTGGTGGCTAGGGTTTTGAGGTCGGAAATTGGTGAAAGGGGGTCGAAATCCGGTGTGGGGGCTGTGGCTGGGTGCGGTGCGATGCGGTGTTAGCGGTTAGGTGGTGGGGTCGTTGGTCGTAGTGATTAGGTGGTGGCTAGGGTTTTGAGGTCGGAAATTGGTGGAAAGGGGGTCGAAATCGGTGTGGTGGTTGTGCGGTGCGGTGCGGTGGTTGTGGTTGTGCGTTGCGGTGGTAGTTATTAGGTGGTGGGGTCGTTGGTCGTAACGGTTAGGTGGTGGGGGCTGGTAGCGGTTAGGTGGGGGGGCTGGTCGTAGCGGTCAGGTGGTGGGGCTGGTCGTAGTCGGTCCGGTGGTGGGGTCTCGACGGTGGCAGCAACCACCGGTTGATGGATGGGGTTTTTTAATTTTTTTTTTTGTTTTTTTTTTTAATTTTTTTTCTAAAGCTTACCCAATAATATGGCGACACGTGTGCAAGGTAGGCCCCACTAACGAATTTATGGACGGAATCCATTAGTTGGAGGTGATTGGTGGTAAAACTGATGTTTAATTTTTTTATGAGGTGGTAAAGTAAATTTTTTTTTTTTTAAGGTGGTAAATTCAATTAAGTGGTTATTTGAAGGTGATAAAAGTCAAAATTCCCAAAAAAAAATCACTTGTGCCGATCTTTTGTGATTTTGGCAATGGTCATATGTAATAAGAGGGTTGAAATTAGTTATATATTATGTATTGTATGGTATGTTAACGGACATGTTTATCTATATCTAACCAATTTATAATTTGTAAATGATTGCAGTGAAAAAATGAAAACTCTTTGTTTGCCTTGGGTAAAGTCCAAGAAGAGTTCTAAAAAGATGATTAAGAACATTCCAAATCCTTTTGACATCAAAAGGGAATGTTCTAAATCTCAGCTTATAATGTCATCGACTTATGATTCATCTTTATACAAGCCTTTGCATTTTCCGATGTTACATTGTAATTTAGATTCAGATGTTCGGAGAACGGCTCAATCCCCTATTGTTGAGTTTCCGTCCTCTCCAAAGAACGTTGAAGAATCAGAATTGCCTGACATCGAAGATATATTTAAAAATAATGCTGATGAGGTGAATGATGAATTTATAGTCGTTGATATTGGTACGTGTAAGCATACATCGTCAAACCAACTTGTAAAGGCTACAATGTCACCCAATTTATCGTCAAGAGCCTTAGTTAGCGTACCTCAAGATGATTATATTCCTTTACCAAAGCAAGTTATTCAAGTTCGATTGAGAACGGAGCATCAAGTGTAAGTATTAATATTTCAACAATTCAAATTTATTATGGATATTATTTATTAAATGATAATCTAACCTTGACAATAATGTGTATTTGTGTTATGCAGATATGAATTGCCATATAATCATCCCTTGCTACAAAACGTATGTATTTCTTTCCTGAATTAATTATTTTATATGATTTAAAATGTTTATAAATTAAAAAATGAAAAATGCCTTATAGCCCTATCTATAAGTAGTTAAAAATGGAAAAAAACAAATGAAAATATAACATTAATTACATTAATTTGCACGTGATTTTGTCTTGCATTCCTAAATTATTCTTCCTCCGTTTCTTTTTGTTTGTCCCATTTTGACTTTTTATAGTCAAATTTTTAAAACTTTGACCAAAAATTATTGTTAGATTAGTCTCGATGTATAGTTTTATAATATCAAGATTTTATAACTTTTAGTAATATATAATATTAAAGAAACGGAGGGAGCACTAAAAAAATATGAAATGCTTGTTATTAGTTTTAAGGACTACATATAGCATTATCTTTAAGAAAATTGAGAGATTCTTTTTTTGTGTTAAATTTTGATAAGAACGTAAGGAACACTATTGCTTGGAAAATAGCAAGAAGCTTGATTTCGAGTGTTATCAATTGTGCAAAGTGTTATATATATATTTATATACACATGAATTACATATACGAAGCACATATTATTAGCATTTGAGGATCCAATTTATAATAGTGTATTATGTATCTAAAACCACAAACCATTCTAGTAAACTTTTTTCTTACATTCAAATTTTGGTGTATTAGAATGGTTTTAGATTGTTATTGAAAATTAAAATATAGAATTAGCATAGTCTATAAGCTAATTTTTAAAAAAGAATCCCTTTTATTTATATTATCATTCCTTTAGGCGTACGTTATAACAAAATTATTAATAAAGTATTCTAACAAATGTAATGAGAATATTTCATACTACATTTATTTAAAATAAAAATGAAGAATTTTATGAATTTTCTTGTAGACTTAACAAATTTAGGGCACATGTTAGACAAACTATATAACTAATTTTTGTATGTGATTTGTTATATTGTTACAGTTTGAGAGACAAATAGGGAACATTCCTTACCTTCTCGCCATATGGACACAAGGTAATAGTTTTGTTATAAAATTATTTATTTATTTTTTTGTACCAGTAATGATATTTATATAAGATTTTCTTGTCATATAATATAATGTATTTTGCTAATTGCATGAATAAAGTTATTATATACTTTATATTCATAATTTGTAATTTAATAGGTCAAAATAAAAAGATGACCGGTAATTTAGAAGGATCATCTGATCATGTGGAAAATGCGTGTTCAACTGATAATGTTTTTGATGAATCTTCGACAGTGTTAGGAACAATATTGGTAAGGATTTTAAACAAGTTCTAAAGTAAATAATTTTAATAATTATTTTATATTTATAAAGCCAACCTTTTATAAATTAAATTGTATCACAGATACCTGTTCGAACAGCAATGAGGGAATCTTTTCCACTCAATGGTACCTATTTTCAAATTAATGAGGTAACTAAATTTCACTTATTACGTAAACTACTGATTTGTATTTTATCATTTGTAACAAAGAAAATTTTTTGATGTCTCACAAATAATACCTTCGTTGCAAATAATAAAAAACGAAGATAATATTTATATTATATTATAATGGTACAATATATTGCTCGTATATATTGTTGATTGATTTAACATTGCATTGGATCATTATAGGTTTTTGCTGATGATGAAACCACTCAATGTCCAATAAAAGTTCCTACAAGTTTAATATGGATGTTAGAGAAACGAACTCTATATTGTGGATCTAGTACATCAGCAATATTTAGAGGTAAGTAAAAAAAAAGCTTATATTGCACTTTGCACCAATTTTTTTTTTGTTGTACTCGTAATTACTAATTATGCTTGATGATTGTGAAATTGTGTTAAACTATGCTTGATGATTGTGAAATTGTGTTAAACTAGGTTTATTAGTGAAGGAGATCCAACGATGCTGTTGGGAAGGTATGTAATTATGAGATAATTGTATTTTGTTTTTCAACATTATTAAGTTGGGGTTGTAACAATATTTAACAAATATAATTTGTTTATGTCTTGTTAGGTTATATTTGTACAAGGGGATTTAATCGGCAAACTCGAGCACCAAAGCCATTATCACCCAAATTTCATAATCGCTCACAAGTTAAGGGGAAATTGCAACAAGAAGACGAAGAAGATTATATATAATATACATTTGTGTAATAATTAATGTTGCATTTGTCTTTTCTTATGTTGTAAACATTTATTTATCAATTATTTGTAAATAGTATACTGTATAGTATAAATGCTTTTAATTCATTAGAAATTTAAAATTAGAAAAAAAAATCATATATCTATCCACTAATTAATCTAGCAATTCACTCCTGTACTCCTTATCCCTAAATTAAGATATGCCTTATGCTGTACCAAAAATATACGGAGTACTCATAACCAAAATTATGCGCGTAAATAACAATACCTCACTTTTACGGATGTATACAAGTGGGTAAATGTTACTTATCTTTATATAAACATTTTTTCCAATATAGTACTAAGTATAATCTTCAAAATTTTTAAATTACTCTGTATTTTAACATAGTCAAGTGAGATATTAATAGTTAGTCGACATGGCTCAGGATTTAGCAACAATGCTTTTCTATGAGTTTGAAAAATGTTTTTTTATTAGCGTACCACATACCATACAAAGTTCAACATTTCTTTTGGCTTCGAGTTAACTTTGGTTGTTCTTTAATTCTCCCACTCTAAACTCTTACACCATTTGAATTCATGCAATTAGATTGTTAACTTATTAATTAAACTCCTAATGAATCGAATTCGTTCATCTTTTACAACCCCCAGAATTCTTCTCTCAAATTACTGCACTAAATCTGCACTAATTCCTTCATCTTCAACCCCATTCAATCCTCCAACTGTTCCTCACTCAAAACCCAGCTTAAACCCCCTTTACAAATTCCTACCAGAAACTCAAAACCCTAATAATTTAGTCAATCTCATTTGCTCTGCTCTCAAACAACCCAATTTTGAAACTACCCATCTCACAAATCAATTGCAGGACCTCATTCCGCATTTGGGTACCCAAGAAATTTCAAGGGTTTTGCTTAGATGTCAATGTGAGTCTCAATATGCTCTTATTTTCTTTAATTGGGTAAAAAATGATCTGGGTATTAAGCCAACTTGTCATAATTATTGTATTATTGTTCATATATTGGTTTGGTCTCGGAATTTTGTACATGGAATGAAGTTACTGTCTGAATTGATTCGATTCGAGTCCGATGATGGTGAAATAATTGATATTTTTAAGTGTTTGGTTTCATGTTCTGAGGATTGTAATTGGGACCCTGTTGTTTTTGATATGCTTATTAAGGCTTATGTGAAAGATGGTTTGATTAAGGAAGGTTATAGGGTATTTAGGAAGATGGTTAAGATAGGTTATGTGCCTCATGTTTTGGCTTTTAATTGCTTGTTAAGTGGACTTTCGAAGGCGGAATGTGTTGATGAATGTTGGAAACTTTACAAAGAGATGTGGAGGATTGGTATTAACCCGAATACATGTACGTTTAATATTTTTACTCATGTGATGTGCAAGGACCAAAATGTGGACAAGGTAAATGAGTTCTTGGAGAAGATGGAGGAAGAAGGATTTGTGCCTGACCTTGTGACTTATAATACACTTATTGGTAGTTATTGCAAAGGTCATAGGTTGGATGATGCGTTTTATCTGTATAAGATAATGTATAGGAGGGGTGTGGCTCCTGATATAGTTACCTACACTTCGTTGATGAATGGACTCTGTAAGATTGGAAAGTTGAAGGAAGCTCATGAGGTCTTCCATAGAATGGTTGATAGAGGATTGACTCCGGATTTTATGTCGTATAATTCCCTTATCCATGGTTACTGCAAAGAAGGAAGGATGAAAAATTCAAGGCTCCTGCTTCATGATATGATTGGAAAGGGAATTCTTCCAGATGCTTTCACCTGTCAGATTCTTGTTGAAGGATTCGTGAAAGCGGGTAGCTTGCATTCGTGTTTAAATATGCTTGTTGAGCTTAAAAGGTTTGGAGTTGCAATTTCTTGTGATATCTACAAGTACTTGGTTATCTCTTTGTGTCAGGAGAATCATCCATTTGCAGCTGTTAAACTTTTGGATAGAATGTTGGAAGACGGTCATGAGACGGATGATGAGATATATGATAAATTGATCAAATCGTTCTGTGATAGTAATCTTTTAGAAGAAGCATTGCTACTTAAAAACAAGATGCTGGAAAGGAAGGTCAATCCATGTTTAGCCATATATAAAAATCTAATAAGCTGCTTGTGCAGATTGGGGAGATGCTTGGAGGCAGAAGTTCTGTTGCAAGAAATGGATTTATATGATCTTAAACCTAACAATGATATCTGCAGGGCTTTGGTATTCGCATATTGTACAGAAAATAATTCTGATAAAGCTGAATCTATGCTTCTTTCACTTGCTATGAAGTATCAGCTTTTCGATACAGATAGTTATAATGCGCTTCTTAAGACTAGGAGTGGGGAAAGCAGTGCTGCTGAATTGATGGAATTACAGGATAAGATGCTGAAATTGGGCTTTGCACCCAATGGTTTAACTTGCAAGTATGTGCTTCAAGGACTACAGAATGCTGTTATGAAGAACAAGGACAGCCTTCAAACCTGCTTTCACTAACAGCAGATTAAAATGATGAAGAAGTTTGTGCGCGCGCTTGATTTAAGTATCATAAGCTGTACAAAAATCCTATTATTTCATCATGTCCTTTGAATGGTGGATGATGATTGGCATTTGGCAATCTGAAGGTTGATATTATCGATTTACTCATCTTGAAGATTCCGAATTCTGAGACCCCAAGGTGATCTTTTTTTTCTCTCCCTCTCTTCCTTAACATCCCCACCAGAAAAAATTCCTAAAATTTGCCTACTGACAGTGCTTTACATGGATTTATATATTTGAAATATAAATCTGAGTTCGTCGACCATATATTCAGCTGAACATAATTGGAATTGGATACTTATGTATGATAATGTGAATAATTGAATATGTGAGTATTTTCAAACTTGTTGCCTGGAAATTGGGGGAAGGCATGGTAAAATTTAAGTACATTTATGATCTTGGATTGAGCTTTATATTTGCGTTTCTGTTTTGAAATGCATTGCTGCCTACTCTAATTTTTAGTTGAAACCTGAAGGTGGACTTTTCTTTGGTTTCCTTTTTATTCCGAGAGGAATGATTTCATCATAGAGACTGAGGAAATGCTGATATATGCTGGTTAATTATACGATGTTTTGGTTGTAAGGATTTGCTAGAGTAAGGCTACGAAGGAAGAATCTATCGTACGATTCATGACCCCCACCCTTCCCTTCGTATAAACATTGATGTAGAGGCTAGCTTTCCGACATGAAACTGTTTCATTTTGTTCACCATGGGGCAATACTGTTGCACCAAGTTTTTTCTATCCACCCCTCTGCCATTTTTATTTGTATATCTTGATATTTTTTACAGGTTGAGCCATGATTCATGGTAGTTTTTTTCTATCCACCCCTCTGACTCTATGAGCCATGATTTTCTGGAGTCAAGTAGTCAACCATATTAAAATTTCTGGCATGCCAATTGGTATGAATTAGCTAAAAGGTACATTTTCTAATTCTTTTATTTAGGTATTATAGATTAAAGCTTGGAGAATGAAGGTTTATCCTATAAACAGGGGGTCTTAATCTTAAATATTTTAATCTTCAACCTTTTGAAATAGTGAAAAGTCTATTAATATGTGTAGGATGTATAATCTCATTCATGTTACACATTCACTATCCTGGTTCTCTTTCTCCCACCTCCCCCATAGAAGAAGTATTATTGTTCTGTTTGTGGAAATCATTTACCACTGTTCTTTAAGGGAGATAGCTGCTGTATGCAAATCCCGTGTCTGATTTTTTTTAATTAATTAAAAAATATTCACTGATACAGGAATGAAGAATTTAACGTTTAATAAAATACTCCTGTGCTTCATGTGCTTATGTTAACTTGTCCCTGACGCTGGGTTCTGTTGTTAGTGTAGGCTTGTAGAGTCTCGTGCCAAATTGCCAGTACATCTGCTAAGCTTTCCTTTTCTGTTGGGTCTTGACTTGCCAGTTCTCTTTGGTCATAGTTTTAGAATATGATGGTTGACATAGGTTTATACTATTAAAGAACTTCTCTTTGCTAAGCTGCAATATACATCATTATTACATGCCGGATTGCAGTTATCAATGTCAACGAAAACAGCAAAATATTGGATCATAATAACATAGATGATTGTTAACAATCTAACCTGCACATATTTCATCCTTTGAATAATACTCTGTATGTGCATGCTAGGGTATATCATTACCATGTTAGATAGTAAAGATGTTGGCACTTCTAAAATTCTGAAAACAGATGGATAGTAATCTGTAGCTCAATGAAGGTATTGGTTAGGATACTTGCTAAAGTAGTTGAAGCATTAGTTTTAATAGAAATAAAAGTAGGTAATGCTGTAAGGGAGTATCCATTGTAATTTTTTTTTTTTTTTTTAAATTTTTTATTTTATATATATATATATCCTGACACATGGTTTGAAGTCTTTGAACCTATTCATAATCTCAAGCTATCCATCATTTTCCGATTCTCATTTTATAGTTATAACTTTCCTTTTACAATATCCTAGGAGTGTATAAGACTGTGGTCCGAAGCCCTTATGGTGGGGCTCAGTTCGAAGGCGTCCTGCTGCAGAAACATCCTTGTTGATCGATGGTGCCTGACAGTTAAACTAATGCAGAGTATTGATGTATCTGAAAGCATTTTGGCAGTGCCTTTTACTTTTATTAGTAAACATATGAGCATTAATAATTAAATGTATCAACAAATTACTCAAAACTATATTTCAAGAAAAGTAATTACTACAAAGTATATTTTTTTAGACATTCTACCAGTGTGTTTAGCTATTAATTCCAAACGATGGGATGGAAGTTTTTGGCATATTGCTCTTTATGTACTCCTTATGTAAGAAGCCTAAAGGTTATATTTTATGTGCAGACACTAATTGCTTACATTGCTTTGTACTAGATAACCAAGAAAAAAGAGTCTTGTTTTCAACAATCTTTCCTGGCTGATACAGATTCTATCTAAAAATTCATCCCTTAATCTATTTATTGTTTAAAACCTTCATGTGCACCCAATATTTGGACTTAGCCAATAACCAATACCACCAGTCCACCATACCGATTACCAAGCAGTCATGCATAGTTCGGCTGCCAACTACAGCTTACATGATCCAATTATGGTAGTTCATTTGCCCTTACAAAAAGAGATGAAGAAGAGATTTTCTTGAGGAGTAAAATCATAATATTAGCGTCAATTAGATGCCTAGACTGCCTACATTTCTGACCTATGAGAAGAAACCAGGAAAGGGGTATGTGTCTAGGATTTATAAACTTCCTGTCATTTGGGCTTAAGGCTGGAGTGAAGAATTTTGACTTTGTCTAGACTCAAGGGATTGACATGATGGACAATTGTTCTTGCAGTTTGATATTTTTAATTTTGTTTTTCTATTTTATAGATGGGATGATTGATGAGTTTTCTATTTAAAAGTTGAACTTTGTTTCTTTCTTTTTCTGTTTGCTCTGGCTCCTTACTCAGCATGATACTCAGTAACAGAAATATTTTCGACTGAGTTTCTATTTTACTAAGTGTGCTGCACTGTAAATCACATTTTCTGATGTATCCAATTATATACTAATTTAATAAGTTTACAGGTGCCACATAATTTAATAAGTTGTGCGAACTTCAATCTCATCAAAAATCTCTTCTGTAATTTGCATGACTGGATAGTTTTTATGGCTTGGTCTTTGACAAAAATGATCTACTATGCTCACTCATATTTAATGCAGTTTGCAAATACTAATTGCTGCACACTTAATTTTTACTTATTCTCAAATGATCTACTATCCTCCAGAAGTCCTGAATTTTTATTTCTTTTTTAAGCTTTTTTAATGGCTAAATCTTAAGCAACAGTGCTTTTCATTGTCAAAATGATCTTAAATTAGATCTGATAGTTAGTGCATATAGAGTGCTTTGTAGCCTTGTAGGTTTTGCTCAATTACACGAAGAACTAATTATTTTGGTGTGTTTGTAGGACTTAAGCTGGTGTGATGCTTGGCGCATATTATATTGCTTGGCAAACATAAAGAGACGTGCATGCATTGTGTTATGGCTGTTTAATTATGGGAATATCCCCAGAAATTGGTTCACCGCCATAAAAGGGAACATCTGTTGGCTGCGCAAGTGAGCCGGGAAAGTTTGATTGCAGCTGTTGCTTTCCTGAGAGTGTACTCTGACTGAGTATGATGCCTGAGGAACTCCTCCTGGAGAGGAAGAAAGCTATTAGTAAGCCTTTTTCTCCATCCATTTTAAACTATACCATAATTAGAAGCTGTCGGTCAACTTCTCATCCATATCTGATGCATCAATGACTCAATAATTTTTTTTTTCCCGGTTATCAAGACTTGTCTAATTTGTGTTCCTTTAAAAAAGAGATCTTATCAACATTTTATTAGGAATTAAATGACTGGACCCACTTTGATATTTTGCATCAGATGAATAAAAACAGTCATCAGTCATCATGGAATAAACAAGCCATTTGTTTGCATTGAGGGTGTTCTCACTATCTTAGTCCAAAAATGATATCTCAGATTACTATATGGAGCAACAACCTCTATTTGATGCCTTAAAATTGCTTGAATGGAAGGACCAACTCTTGAATTTTTCCTTGCTGAAATGTTAGCAAAAGGTCCTTTAAATTCTTGAAAGTTGAAACTATATTTCACCTGTGTCAAAAACCTTCTGTTCTGTGTTTTAAATGATACTCTTTAAGTCTTTATCCCACAATAAAGGGTCGCATTTGGTTGAGAATTACGATTTTTATAAAGGATTGAGCTAAAATATCGTAACTGTTCTTCATTAGATAAATTTTTTTTATAATTCTATTGTACCAATATAGTTCTGCGTAGGATTTATTTTGTTAGTGATATGGGAAAGCTCAAAATATGAATGATTAATTGTGGACGTTTTTTTTTCAACTTTAATTGGTTGAGTACTGCTGAGAATTTTTTTTGGATAAAATCTTTTTGCATCCTTATAACTTTTGTATTTTATGACGTTTTTTTTCCCCTGTGCTACATGTTGCTGTTAAGCATGTTAGGCTTTGTTCTTCACCTTCAAAAGAGGGACTTCGGGAAAAATAAATTCTCAGATAATTTTGAATAATTGTATAAATTAAATTCAGCCAGCAATGACAACTAAAATAAGTTTGAATAAGATCAAATAGGCTTATATTTTTGTGAAAGAAAGTAGTCTAGTATGCTTAGTGTAGGTACTCCGTATAACTTAATTCTTCCCTTGACTTACTTGATTATATTATTGCAGGAATGCGATTTTGTGATAAGCATGCACAGTTAACTACAGTTTTGTGGTGTTGGCAATTTTTTCTAGAACACCACCAGAGATCATATTTTCTGGTGAGTGGACGTTACGTATCTAAATAGATAGAATGCTTTAATTTGTTGTCTCTTCCTATTCATGCAATCATGCTATATTATATTGCATACACCAGCTGATCTGTAATAGCATTTTGCGTCGTAATTATCTTTTTTAATGAGATGATTCTGGGCCTGCTAATTATGTTTTGACTATTGAGTTATCGAAATTCCTTAACTTTGGATGTGTCATGTGATTCTACTGTCTAAATGCCTATTAAGAGTTTAAGACATTGTAGGTTTGTAGCTAGTCACCTTAAATTTGGTAGTATTGTCTGAGATTTATGATTCTGGAAAATTCAATACTCTGTTTAGCCTCTAAATGAGTGTTTTTATCCAAAGGTACCTGAGTGAGTTCTACATGCGAAAGAAAATATTTATTGATCTGTAGTCAGGTGCAAGAGCTAGCACCTCACCTCCTAAAGACGCGCACCTGCACCTTACTCCTTGGTGCACCTCATGCCTCTTAAAACTAAGGCTGAACGTTCAGAAATCGTTATTGAGTTTTGTGAGTTTTGAAATAAGTATGTTAATACAATTAATAATTTGTTTAATACTCTGACAAAGTCTTGTATTGGACGGTATCACAATTGTTGTGAGAGTGGAGTGACTTAATGACACACTTATCTGTTTTTGACCTTCTTAATAAACAAATTATATTCAATTTGTTTTACTTATTTGCTTAACTTGATGATATTAAGTATCACCATCCAACTTAATTTGTTTGGTTACTCTTGCTCATAATGTTTTTGTTAAAGACTGTAATTCATTATTTTAAAGACTTCATAATTCATGTTTATCTATAAGAAGTGTTTTGTACTTTTGTACTGCACATTGATGAAGTGGCTGATTAATGAGATTTAACATTAATTGGATTGATCAATGCGTCATTTTTATAATACTGGATTGAAAGATAGGTCAAGTAATAGATGCATTTATTGGCTACCGAAAGTTAGAGAAGTACTTGTCAAAACTAACCATAGTAAATTAGTAATATAATCCGTACTTCCTTCGCTTTTACTCGTACTTCCTTCGCTTTTACTCCGTAGTACATGCAATCGGTCTAACTTTCATGTTTGTCAAAATGTCAACTGCACAACTCTAGCTATTAATATTACTGTATTAACATATTTATTAGTAAAACTAGATGAATGTACGGTTTATTTGTATTTTTTTGCAACTTATATTTTTTTCGTATATTTGTGATAAAATTTGTTACTTTATTTATTTGTTGTATGTAGTATATTATATTCTCATTTAATAATTTTTATTTTATTTAATTTTAAAATAAATTGTGAATTTTCTCTCATTCATTATATATTTAGATGAATTTCCTAATATCAAAAGATAATATTTTATATTTATTTAATTTAAACTTTAAAATCTCATTCGCCAATTTTACTTATGGCATTTGAATTATTTAATTCTAAAAGAAATTACAAATCTCTTATTTAATTGGAATTAATTAAATTTTGTTAATGCAAAAGTTAATCTTTAAGACGAATAAATGATAAATGATGAACATTTTTTTTTTTGCTAGAAAAAGAGAAAGGGACATATTTTTAATTTTAATGATTTTTTTCTTATTTTTTGTATCTAATCCAAAACTGTTTTTTTTTTTTTTTTTTTTCTTTTGAGAAAACTGAATTTTTTTTTAATTGAACGTGATTTCATTTTTATTTGTATATTTTGATAAAAATATTTTATTATAACCACTTGTCATATTTTCATTATTTTTTTTTATCTAATCCAATTTTTTTTTTTAAATATCATTTGAACGTGAATTTCATTTTTTTAAGTTTAATAGTAATTTATATATATATATATATACGAAATAAAATAAATTGTTTCTTTTCTCTTAAATAAAATTTTTAATTTAAAAAGATACTTCCTCCGTTCTTTTTTACTTGACCCGCTTTGACTTTTATACTATTCATCACCCCTCCTTTGACCATCTTTTGTGAATAATATGTAAGGAAAAACATATTCATAATGGATCTTTTTGAATTCGTCTCAATAAGTTCTATCATAATATATAACTTTTATAATTTTTACTTGTGGAGAATTAAAGTTATAAAGTTTTTCATTGGTAAGCGTAATAAAAGAAACAGGTCAAGTAAAAAAGAATAGAGGAGGTAGTATTTATTTTTATAATAAATTTAAATTTTTAATTTTAATCTTATGTGGCGCTTTAAAATAACAATCCTACGTGGAATAATACTATTTTAATACTCCGTATTTTTATTGTATTTTAAAAATTATATAAGTATTTATAAAATATATATTTTTAAGGGCTCAAGTATTTTAATTAAATATTTTAAAAGGCTAAACTATTTTAACTATTGAGTTTTATAAAAGTAAAATATATTTTGTGCTAAACGTTTATTAATTATTTGGCCTTGTTTAAAATATCGTATGTAAACTATTCCTACATACCCCTAGTGGATTTACCCAATTATTTAACTAAGCCAGTCTTTTAGGTCAAATATTTCATGACTAAAGCCCACTTATTTATTAAGCCTAAACCAACCTCTACTCTCTACTCTATAAATATCCCCCAAAATCCCAAAATTTTCCCACACTAAATGCTCAAAAATCAGATTTCTTGGAGTAAGTATTCTTTCTTCCTTTTTCCTTATTTTCTCTTCTTTTTCTTTGCTTTTCTCCTTTTCTTATTTTCCTTTCTTTTTCATTGTTTTTGGGGGGTTCATGCATGAACCAACCCGCGCATAGCAGCTTGCTTTGTTGCTTGAAGACCCACCTCACGCTGCCACATCATTATCACCGATGGCACCCACCTCCGGCCAGCTCGCCACCCTTGGTGGTTGTTCTCTCTCTCCTCTTGTTTTTAATTTATTTTACGTATTATGTATTTTGGGTTTTGATTTTTAAATATTAAAATATGATTAGCATGCTTTATAATTGTGCTTTAATGATTAAAGAGTATAAATTTCATGTTATAAAGTGTTTAATTTCTGATTTGTATAAAGTATTAAAAGTTAGGGTTTTTAATTGTTAAAGTGTTGATTTTTAGGGTTCTAACTTGCAATTGATTTGGGGGTTTTATATAACCATTGATTGTAAGTGATAAAAGCTTAAAGACTCTATTTTTATAAAGTTTGAATGAGTTTTTATTTGAAATAAAATGCTGGAATTTTATTTTAAGTACTACATTGTGTTTCAATAAAAAGGGGTTGATTACACATAAGTAGAGAAGGTTTTAATTGGTTTTAATGGAATTTAAAACTTAAAAAGTATGCTGTAATTTTTATTTAAGCACTGTATATATGTTTCTACTTTGTGGTTTTAATTAACCACTTAAAGATAGAGTTTTAAAGATTTTATACCAAAATTTCAGCTTATTAAAGAGGTTTTTAAGTGTTTAAAAGTTGCTGGAATTTTGTGTAATTAAGGGATTAATGGAGTTGTGTATTTGGTATTGTAGGAGACTTTAAGTTGAGTAATTTCTAGCATTGTGGATAGTTGGAAAGACGATTTGAGGTACGTATGCGCATAGGATGTTTTAATTATGTGTAGTACCATGTTAGGAAGTTAAATTTTGGATCAAGTATGATATTAGTATCATGTTAAGTTGATTATGGTGATATTTGGTTGAATTGATTTGGTTATCCATGTCTTATATGTAAGCATGTGAATAGATTGGAATAATCATTATGAGCTTGATACAGGTTGTAAGTAATTGAATCATGTTATATTATTTGTTATTCATTATCAAGAAGACATGAATTTATTAAGCAAGGCTTATATGTGTTTAAAAAAGCTAAAGTTATATTTATTGAGCATGATTCATGATTTTATTCTCACCCATTTCTTATTGGAGTTGAGTCAAGAAAGTTAGTTTATTTATTTACTCACCCACATAAGTTGAGGTCGAGTCAATAAGTTAGTTTATTACTCACTCACATAGTTGAGATTGAGTCAAGGAAGTTATTAGTGCATTTTATGCACCAAGGTAGGAATCGTGCAATTTTGTGCACAAAACTAGGCAAGGAACCTTAATTAAAATAAATAGTATATGCTCACTAATTAAATCAAGAATAAAATGGAAGTATGTGTTGTATTGACATATTTGTTCTTGATTGATTGGCTGAAGTCATCACAAGTTTAATTGGTAAATCATGTAAAGTGAAGAGGATACACACCAAAACTCTTGGAACGTATATACCTTGAGTATGAACATATGGGGGGACTTATGAGGTTTTATATTTAACCATAGCTTCTACAGGGGTATAGGACGCTGTACTTTCTTTTATTATTAATGCGCTGGAATTCTGTCACAAGGTGACATAGTAAGTGCCAATTGGGGTAGCTTTCTAATTGGAAGTCCAATATTTTAATGGGCTATTTTAAGGAAGGAAACTCGTTCGATGCGTTATCCAAAACTATATATTAATAAATTAAGTAGAGTCATGAGTCAACGGTAAGTTGACTTGTGTTGTATGGCAAACATGTTTTATCCATTTATTTATTTATTGTTTATTGTTAGGATATTCATGTAAGTGTGATTATTCCTATTGGTTCATATGCACTCAACTTTTGCTGATTCGTACTTTGTAGTTTGTGTTTGACTTTTCTTTGTTTTGGCCCTACTATGACCCATTTTATATGGCGAGTAGTGAGGTTAAAATAAAGAGAAGTACAGGTAGAAGGAGCATATCAAGCATAATGGGATTGAGCGAAGAGGGTTATATGTTTCTTTGTTTATTATTTATTGTATTGAATTATTTATGTAATCATTGACACTAACATTAATTATTGTTTTAATATTTTAGTTTGATTTTAAAAGGGTCTTTAATGGTTCCAATTTGACCTGGTTGTCGGGCGGGTCGGGCCAGGGTCGGTGCGGATTGAGTCAAAGAGGGTCACATTTTATAGGGTCAATAGCAGGTCGGCCAAATGCGGGTCACGGGTCAATAACGGGTCGATAATGGGCGGGTTAACAAAATATCAATTAAAATAAATATTGAACAAAGTCATTATTGAGTATATATGAATACAAATTTATCTATGTAATTATTTTCACATTATCTATTTTGTTTATCTATTAAATTGAAAAAAAAATTTGACCCTATATTGACCCTACCCAATAAGGGCCGTGTCTGTTAAAGGCCTTGTCCATTAAAAGCCCTTTAAGCTTGGCCATGATCCTATAAGCCCATTTATCGCACTGGTCTCGAAAACGAAATTCTCGTATTTTCAGGCGGAGCACTAGTAAAAGATCACCTAGAGACCATTGAGCTATCATATCCAATAACCAGCTCTAGTTCCAATTTATTGGTTTGATGTAAGTTGGTTTTAAAGTTGAGTTTGTTGCATTAAACTTAATTTTATTTGAGTTTTCGAAAGTTAGTCTTCCGCTGTGTGACTTCGAAAATAGTCTTAGTCGTTATCACGGTGGCGGTAATATTTTGTTTATTTCCTGAAATGAGTTTTATTTAGACTAAAAAGAGTATTTTAAAAGGAGGAAATTTCTAAGGTATTACAACTATATGTAACTTTCTAAAAATACTAATCCTACATGGCGCTCTAATAATTTTTTAAAAAAATCAAAATCCGAGGTGGCTTTCTAAAATCTTGGGAAAAAATCCAAGATGAAGCCCGTGCGACGCACGGTTTGTTTATACCTTTTAAAACAATTTATTTATATATTTATTTATGTGATAAAATTTGTTTGTTTTACATGTAGATATTAAGGTAAATTTCATAATCTCAAAAGATAATATTTTATATTTAATTAATTTAAACTTTAAAATCTCATTTGCCAATTTTGCTTACGTGGTATTTGAATTAATTAAGTCTATAAGAAATTACATATCTCTTATTTAATTGGCTGTAACTAAAATTTATAATCCTTTGTGGCGCTAACAAAATTTATTTTTACGTGGCTTTCTAAAAACTCGGGAAAAAACTCCCCTTTAGATATATACTAGTTTTGTGCCCGAGCAATGCCTAAATGGTTGATAAAATTTTAAATTAACATTTTTACTTAAATGTTAAATATGGTCAAATAATTCGTTCTGATAATGTAGGATATTTAGACATACGATATCACATGGCTTATATTTATATTAGTGTACTTTTGTTTGTAAATAAATATCTATGTTATTATTGACTTGAAATTATTTTTATTGAACTTAAATTATTTTTATTGAACTGAAAGTATTTTACCAACTAAAATTATTTTTACTAATTGAAACTTAATTTTACTGATTCTCTAATATCTTTTTAAATAAATTAAATAACAATGCATTTTGTATGCGGCTAGCCACACCATCTGATTGGAGAAAGTAACCCCTATAAAACTAATCGAGTAACCCTGTAATACTAACTAAGTAACCTCTAACACTAACTAAGTAACCCCTATCTATAACACTGATAGAGTAACCACTATAACATTGACCAAGTAACCCCTATAATACTAACGAAATAACTCTTGTATAGTTGGTGACACAGTTTGACCAACTACGTATAAAAGTTTGTGATTAAATATACTATAAGTGGATCTTATTTTAAAGAACTTTTTAAAGCGAATTTTATGATGGAAATAAAATTTAGTTATAGGAAACTTATTAAAATTTATGATTAATTTTGTATATACGAAATTTTAGAATTCTATCAATAATAAAACTCTATACAATAATTTTATCTTAAAATATCTATCCAAAAATCATTTACTTAGCATCATAAGTGTCACAATAATACCTATTTATCTTCTACGTGGCGCTCGTGGCCTGGCTGCGAAACCGGCTTTATTTATTAGTACTCCCTCCGTCTCTTATTTACATGCTTACTTTCCTTTTTGGGGGTTTCAAAATTACCTGCCTATTTCTATTTTGAGAATATACTTTTTGATAATATTCCCTTTTTGAATGAGTTGTCATTAATTTTTTTTTTTATTTTTTTCGTACTTTTGACATCATTTTCTAATACTTTCTCTCTCCATCTCTTCAATAATCACCAACTACCTTTTCTTTCTCTCTATCTCTCTCTAAACCCACATGCATATTTGTACTTCTCAATCATGACTTTTAAGTTCCTTAATTTCCGTGTAAAATGGGAAGTAGACATATAAAAAAGGGACGAAGGGAGTAATAATCCAACTATAATTTACATGACTATTAATTTTTGTTCTATTAGTTAAACGTAATTCCTAAAAAAAATGGTTAAATTATATTGAAAGGTAATACTAAAATAAATTGTGCAAAGATGAATTTGTTGCATGTATTGAGAAACTAATGAGGAAGACCTCCTTGTGCAGTAGGGGTCGTCTCGCATCTTCGGTGTGTGAGGTTCAAGCCTCACCAACAAATCCCTTTCCCCTACCCCTTAGCATTGTTAGCTAGGGCTCCTGTGATAGAAGTCTTGGCTGGGGCCTAGTTAACCTTTAAAAAAAAAAAAAAAAAAAAAAAAGGGTGTATTGAGAAACTAATGATTTAAATTGTAAACAATGAATATGAATACTTAAAGTTTAGCTGGCGAGTATTAATATAAGAATTAGTTAGGGAAGAGTAGTATTAAAAGTTTAGTCCTTGTCATTTTTAAGCTTGTTATTTTCATCACTAAGTTAATGAGCAATATAAGAATTAGTTAGGGAAGAGTAGGAAGGTCAAGGAATGGTAGTTTGGAGATGTAAATGTGAGGAGGTTGACGACTGATGAGAGTTAGTTAGAGTTATTGTGATAAATTTGGCTTCAATTTTAAGTACTCCATTGTCTTCCCTACTTTTTAAAAAGCATGAGAAAACACTTATAAATAATGTGAGGACAATTATATTTTTAAAATGTTTGTTTACCTATATGCCTATATTAATATGATGTTAATTACATCTAAACATTCCTTTGTGTGATTTAATTCTTGTGAATAATGTTTGGACAATAATACCCTCTAAAATGTTTATTTACTTATATGCTCTCTTTAATAATAATTGCCTTTTTGTGAACTCTAAAGAATAGTGTGCTATGTGTGAACATTTTTACACCTAAATTTATTTTTTGATTTTACATATTTTATCTCATTATGTTCCCTACAATTGAAAGAACTTCCGGTATCGCATGCGTTAGCCACCCTAATAAAATGAAAAAAGACTTTGGGAAATTCAATTGTCTTAAATATTTGGCTTCAGTTTTAAGACAAATTCTTAGGCCATGAGAGAAATTTTAAAATTAAATTGTCAAGATGAAAGGAGAAGAGAAAATTAGTGGTGGGAGATTTTAGGGGGTGTTTGACTGAGAGATAGGCAAAAAGAGAGGTTTAATAAGTTCAAATCTTTGATAGAAGTGTTGTTGAAAGAGATTTAATGGTTTATAAAGAGAGGTAAATTGTGGATGATCAATTGGCTTAGTTGGTTAAATTATTAAGGGGTAGTACTCAAGACTTTTGATCAAACTTGTCTATATCATTATCCTCGTGGCTCTTTTTACACCAAAACAAATAAACAGAGGTGTAATACCCCGCTCCTTCTGTTACCGAATACTTCGCCAAGTTAGAGTTTATGAAAACAACACTCTTTTTATTTCGAAGGATATGAAACAATAATCTAATTTGACGAAGTATTTGGTAATAGATGATATGCGACCCACAAGCTAGTTGTCATCCACATTACCAAGGACTAGGGTATGGTTGTTAACTTGTTATATTGCTATTTTCAAAGATAGACAGGAATTAAATCATCTCATCAGCTTGGGAATGTAACCTTTTATGCCAGAGTTTGAACTACTGTAGTAAGTAAATAGCCGTTGTACAATCTACAGTTTGTACCTATCTACTACGGAGTACTCCCTATCATTAAATTGACTTGACATAACTTCCCAACTGTTCTTATATATACTCCGTAGTTGACTTCATTAATAACCTCCTTTTTAAAATATATTTCAACTACCTGGATGTAAGTTTCTCTGCATGGCTTTCATCACTAAATTTTCCCTTCTTGTTTAGACCACTTATTAATTTTCTCGTACTTCCCTTCTTAAAATTCCTTATCTCATATCGCCCGCCCATCTCTGCTCTTGGTATGTGTTACTCCGTATTATTCAAACCTTTTATATCAACACACGTATCTTTATCAAATACTTGCCTTTACGACATTGTGTGTAGATACTTATATTTCATTTTGGATCTACATTTTGATAAAACCTACGTACAAGGTTGACATTTAGGCCCCGTCTTTGGAAATTATTTAGTCTCGTTATTAATCTATAACAGTTCAACTCAAAAGAACAAGGTCTTAGGCATGTACCCACCCTCTACTTGCTGAAATTCAAGTGACATAGCATTTGGTTATGTGACTACTTCACTCTAATCTTCTCATATGCATATCCTTGCATTAAGGGCCTAGGGACTTGTAGTCATAAGCACAGTTTAAGATTAAGGTTTCCGGTCTTAGCTTCTTAACAAAAGCCTTTTGGTGGAGTCTTTCTTTTTTTGGGGAACAAAAACATAAACTTATAAACATGTTAGAAAACACAAAAAATAATATGGATGTGATTTGTTAGATGATCCTCATTGAAATACTCGAGGAAATAAAGGTACACAACTAGATTACTAGAAGTAACCCACATATTAAGGTAGATTTCATCCCGTTTATGCAAGACTCCTTAAGGAGTTTGATAGCGAGCCTCCAATAAGTTTTTACCATCTCTCGGGATACCTTTCCTCTAGGGACTAGCTTGCCTGTACGAGGATTTGCGCTTGGCCAGGGTTAATGATTTTGTTTTTTGATTTTGTGTGATTAGTGTAAAATTTTGTTCAAGAAAAGGGATTTAGCTAACATCAACTTGACGATTCTTATGATATAATTCATCGTTACCTTTTGATGTTTTTGTTCAATTTTGGGATCACAAAATCAAAGAGAATATAAATATAAATATTTTCATCTAATAAGTCAAAATTTAAAATATTTTTCCTAAGAAAATAGGGATGCGGCTGTTCAATGCCTACCATGGGGCTACAAGGTTGGCCCGTGGATGTACTAAATAGATTAATTAATAAAATAAGGGCTATTAATTATACATCAATTTCCTGGAAAAAAAAATCCTCTAGTTTTTCACAAGAGGAAAAATCCATGAAACCCTTAGCTTTAAACCTGAAATTAACCATCTTTATATAACAGAGGTTAAATATTTTCACAAACTAATCTATATTCTAATTAAAGTATTTATGTTTAAGTCATAAAATTAGATAATACACTCCATAAATTACACTTTTATGGCTTATGATGCTGAGTGTAAATGTAGTCTAAGTGAACTTCTGAAACCATTCTTCTCTTCAAGCACTCTTCATCTCCATTGCCACAAATCTCTAATCCCATCAACTCCTGAAAATAATTATAATAATAATTATCATGCATTAGTTTTTTTTTTTTTCTTCTAACAAATAAGATTCAAATTTGTAAAAAGAAAAAATAAAGTAACTTCTAGTTAAAGCTTACATCTATGGAATCTTTGTCTTCTAACTTCGGAAACAAAACTTCATTCGAGATTGGATGATTTTGCTCATCTTTGTGCTTGAGTTCCAGTAGACGAGCGGATGTTCTTGGAAAAGATAAGCCAAGGAGGAGAAGTAGAATAGAATAGGAGATAAATTTGTGCATCATGTAGTTGACTATTTAGTTTATGATAATCTTGTGTATGTGTGTTCTAGAGAGAGAAAGAGAGGAAAAGGAGACAAAAAGATAGAGTTCCTTAATTGTTTTTTGGGGAAGAAATAAAGAAGAGTTTTGAGTTCTCTTTGAGTTGAGCAAAATGAAGGAAGTTGGAAAATGAGGGTGGCAGATGAAAGGGGACATGAAGCATTTAAATACATGCTACAATCTATGTTAGTCACATGTAGCCACCCTTAAATAAAGAAGGTACAGAACCGCAAAACTTGGACCCCATGCATTATTATCATCGGAGTGCCTAATTACTTAATAATTATTTACCTAATGTGGGCAAAATTGATAATGACTTTATTTAAACAAGAAGTGTCAAAAACTGACTCGGTTTGACTATATTCGACCTAATTAAAAAGTGATATGATTTAGATTTTGGCTTATATAAACACAATTATTTAGTATGACTCAAATCTCAACTAAACACAGCCCCCCAACCTAATTAATAATTATAACTTATTCATGTCAAACCTAAATTGTTTCGATGTTGTGTAATTGATTTTGTCATTTCCTCATATATCCATCCTCAACGTGGTTGAAAACATTTTAACTTGAATTTGTACATTATATATTGATCATATATGATTTATCTTCATAAAAAATAGTCGTGTCCAACCTATGAACTTGTACTCGCATTTGATTAAGCTCTTGTATCCAAGTAAAGTGAGACCACTTTGCTCAATTTGAATATTCAAGATACTTGGTTAGACTTAGAAAATGTTTTTGAAATTTTGCTTATAAACGTAAATAAATTGTTTGGTTGATTATAAAAATGCGGAGTGAAAATTTTCACTTACTTAAGAGAAGGTAACTAGATAAGTACTAATATTATTCCGTACTTGGTATGACAATTTAATTAAAATTGTTTTAATTTCCTTTTTATTTGTCATTTTTGGCTTCTCAAATTCTTTTTCTACTAAAATTTTCTTATCGAGCATTGTAGAATATGGAGTACCAACTACAAGTACTTATTATCTCAATACTAGCTCCTTTTTTTTTTTTTTTTTTTTTTTTTTTTTTTTTACCTCAATTGAGTTATGTGTTATTTATATTCATCACATTGATCAATAAAGGTATTTTATACATAAGATTAAACTTAGACATGTAGATACTTGTTAGGTTCATCTACATGACTACATGTATGTTTTTTGAACTTCATCTTGTTATGATTTTACATACGTAGTATATTGGTAATTATAGATATTATTAGTTAAGGTTATTATTAATTTTTATATGTGATCGATCACACCGTGTGCCAACCCACCATGGGATACCTGATTAGTGTTATAGGGGTTAATATATTAAGGTTATAAGGGTTTACTTAGTAATATTGGAATTACTTTGTCAGTGTTGGAGATGTTATTTTGTTATTTAAGGGTTACTCAATAATTATATATAAGAGTTACGTTACTTATTTTGTTATTCAGTATAGTTGAGGTTACTCTGCCAGTGTTATAAGGGTTACTCTGTCATTGTTATAAGGATTATTCCGTTTTTTTTTTACACGTAATCAGACAATGTGGTCAGACGTATAGAAAACGCGTTGTAAAAGTTTTATACTTCTATATTGATAAAAGTGCAGTAATCCATCAATTAAATGGACACTTAAAAAACAATGGGAGTATAACTCTAGTTAAAGTAAGAGAAATCGATGAGACAAATATAAAGGGACATACGAAAATAGTATACCATGCCTTTTATGTCATGACATGCTCAAGTGTGCTGTATTTTGGAAAAAAGAAAACGGTAAAAGAAGCTTGGGATGTGTCATCTTCCTATAGGTGGTCCAAGTAAAGTCCTAATTAAATAAAAAAAAAGGGTTAAAGTGAGTATAAATATTAAATAGGCTTACTACTGACAGTGTAAAAAAAGTCAACCTTTTGGACATTGCTGACAGCTGTTCTTCAATGTTCACGTGTTTTGCCATACATGTTCTGACACGTGTCAGGATTGTGCATGCCGAACGTGTAAACCATGAGGAGGAACTTCATTGAAAATCTAAAAGCAGAGGTGACTTCACAAATCACATCACCCTATATATATGCTTATTATGCTTTTCCTTTTCGTTTTTGATATTGCGGCCCACATGTAAGCTACTCATGCACTTAGAACCTCTTCTTTCGATTAGGTCCTAACAAAGTAACAATACCTCAGCTTTCACGTTTTTTTTAATTTTTTTTTCAATTCGGTATTTGTGGTTACTTTGAGAATAAGAGGGAAGAATAAGGAATACTCACCCTTAAAATGTCTCTAATAAAAATTGATCCCAACCTTACCACTGGACCAAGCTTAGCTTGGTACCTTTTCTTTCGTCCCTTCTTTCGATATAAAATAGGGTGTTTTGCTATGATTTTATGGTACGGTGTTATGTAATGAGCTTATGACTAAAATTTGATTACATATATACGGGGTATTATTATTGAAAATGGACGTTTATAAGAGGAGAACAAATCCTAAATGCTCCCAATTTATTACGATGTCATATTATAACTGAATTTTGATATATATATATATATATATATATATATATATATATATATATATATATATATATATAAGTTCCCGTAAAAAAAATATATATATATTATATACATATATAATGAGTATTATTTAAAAGTGGGCGTTTCTCAGAGGAGAATAAACCCAAATACTTTTTTTCTCATAGTGTCACCTCACATATGACGTATACTATTGTATGGAGACGGAGTCTATTGTCTACTACTTTTGTTCCATTAATGCTTTTTGTTATGGTCAAAATTGGGGCACGACTTGACGTCCGACAGTTGCACGACGATGGAGGGCGAAAGACGATCTTGTAACCAACTTGGCGAAAGATAAGGAAGAGATAAATACTCACAATGATATCATGGCTATTTTTCAACAACACATCCAGTAAGGATAATTTAAATTCCATTCAGATAAGTCCAAGACTTAGTCTAACAACGGCTGTCCTATATTTTAGGAAGTTGTTGCCTGCTCTCGACGGCCCTCTAGCTAGGGTTTAATACTACCTCCATTTTTTGTTATTTGCAACAAGTGTACTTTTCACGCATGCCAAGGCAAAAGTTTTAGTAGTTGTTTAGTAGTGGATAATTGGATAGTGGGGCATGTGATTAATGAAGTAAAAAGGGAGGGAAAGTTGTCCTTTGTTTTGGAGAGAAAAGAAGTCATACATGTGGACCCAAATTTTAATTTTGGGGCCAATTTTTCCCCCCAAATTTTTTTACCCCCAAATTTTAAAGCAGTCAGGGACATTTCACCATGAAAACCCACGTAATTTTCCCCCCCCCCATTTTCTAAATTTCAGAAATTTTCCAAATTCCCCCCCTTGAATTTTTCATTCAAGGAGGGGTATTAAAAGCACCTGCACTACAATTCAGTACATACATTCATTACAAAATATCCAATAGTTAAAGACATTAAAGTTTCTTCCCAAAAGTTAGTCCTACCTAACATCCAGAAACTAACTAATCCTAGGTCAGTTGCAGCATTTTCTTCTTCTTCTCTGGTTCAGCAACAACATAGCAGTAAAAAAAAGCCCCCTCACTTCATTACCAGACCTGACAACTGGGGAACTCAGCATCATCAGTACACTCAACATGCCAGGAATTGCGCATGATGCATTTTTCAGCATTGATCAGATGTTACATGATGAAAACAATATGGGTCACAGTCAAGCAAACAACATGGAAGGGACTGAACACAATGACAGCAACAACACTGAGCATGAAGGTGGATTTCAGGAACCCAAAGGTAGAAAACAGTTGACTGTTTTCCAGAAAAGGGAGCTTGTAGATGCTTAACTACTGAAGCTAGAGGGGGGAAATTGCCAAGAGGCTACTTATCACAGCAAGCAAAAAAATTCAATGTACACAGGTCAACAATCCAGAGGCTATTTACAGACATCAAAACACAAATGGCAATGGGGAATGTCATAGATGTCAGAAGCAAGAAACTGGGCAAAACTGGACCCAAACCCAGAGAGTACACTGATGAGTTTCTGCAATCAGCACCTTTGTACAAGAGGACAACTGAGAGAAGCTATGGAGCTGCTCTCAACATCTCACATGTCACCATCCATAAACTAAAGAAACAAGGGAGACTCAGAACACATACAAGCACAAATCACCCAGCACTGACATCCAACCACAAGATAGCAAGAATGAAATGGGTGTTAAATCATCTACTGCCTGCCACAGAGAATGGGGACCCTAAGTTTGTGGACATGCAACAAGTTGTCCACATTGATGAAAAATGGTTCTACTTGAACCCAGATACTAGGAGGTTCTACCTCCTACCAAATGAAGCTAACCCATATATGTGCCAACAGTCCAAAAGGTTCAAAGTGAAGGGCATGTTCATGGCATCCATAGGGAAGCCAATTTTTGACCACCAAGGAGCAGTATTACATGATGGAAAGTATGGAATATTTCCATTTGTGTATGAAAGCACAGCAAAGAAAAAAAGAAAAAATAGGGAGGCTGGTGTTGTAGAAATCAAGGCTACACAGAATGTCAATAAAGAAGCCATAAGGGCAATGCTACTGAATAATGTCATTCCAGGCATCAAAGCTAAATGGCCTTCCCATCTACCCAAGGACATATGGATTCAGTGGGATAATGCCAGACCTCATCAAATTCCAAGGGATGAGGAATTTGAATCACCCTGTCACTCAAATGGATTCAATATTCAGTTCATTTTCCAGCCAGCTCAGTCCCCAGACTTAAATTGCTAGATCTAGGGTTGTTCAATGTAATACAACCCATACAATACCAATCTTTTCTTAAGAACTTAGGGGAACTTATAGAGAAGGTCACAGAGGCTTATGAGTTGTTCAACCCAGTGCTGAACAAACATTGTTGGATAACACTCCAATGTTGCATGGAAGAAATACTCAATCACCTAGGAGGGAATAACTTCACCCCACCCCACAAAGGCAAGAAAAGGCTTGAAAGGATTGGGATGCTGCCAGAGCAACTAGAGGTGTACAAGAATGTGGTTCAACAGGCTATTGATTACCTCAACACTGTTTTCGTATCAACAGGTGAAGGGAATGAAGAAGATGAAGGCATGCATGTAGATGCAGACTGAACACAAGTCAGACAAATGAACAAGGTTTTTGTGAGACTGCCACACATAACCAATGAATAGCAAAGAAGCAGCATGAAACATAGTATGTGGTGTTTTCTGTTTTGTTTTTTTTAATTATAGTATGACAATCATTGGTTAGGTGTATTTTGTTTTAAGTCATGGCTACTAATATTGTAAGGCAGTCTTAACAACCTTTATTTGAAAAATGTACAAGTTTTTTGTTTAATTTATGAGATCAATTATGGTTGTTTTATTTACAAGTAGTGACAATTAAAATGAGGTAACTGTGGAAAACAGACTCACACATCAATCCATCAGAGGGATTTTTTTTCTTTTCACAGACATTGCATAAGTGGTTCCCTCAACAACAACTCTCATAAGGAGTTGTTGGAGCAATTCCAACTTATTAATGTTATGTACTTCATCAAATGAGTCCCTTCATCACTTGGATTTTCCAGGCACACACAACACAGTCAGGGACTTAGTTCACCTAGGGACAAATATCACATAGGGGGACTCATACAGGGACAGACATGCATGCCACAAGTTGATCATCATTCACCATAGCACAAACCCCATTGCCAAATGCCTAACTAGTATCAAACAACCATAGGAAACAAATTTCCCAGTCACAGCCAACCAATAATGTCAAACAGGTACAATAGAAAACAGAGCATAAATAGGGAAACCAGCAACCAAATAAGTTCAAACAAGCTAGCATGCACATCAAGCCACCTCTACACCCAACAACAACATACAATGTCTGTGCACCAGTCTCAAGATAACAAACACAGCCTAAATAGGCCTACAAGCATACAAGTGTGGTTAATATTCAGAAATCAGTTCCCACAACCCACTTCTCCACCCACCAGCAGCCTACAATAACTCTGAACAAGTCTAAACATAGCAAACACAGTCTCAATAGACCAACCAGCATACAACTGTAGTTAATATTTAGAAATCAGTTCCCACAACCCACTTCTTCACCCATCATCAGCTTACAATAACTCTCAAGAGGTGTCAACATAGCAAACACAGCCTAATTAAGGCAACCAGCATGCAAGTGAGGATACTAATCATCGCACATCAGGTCAACCAAGCTACATTTTCACCCTACAACATGCCACAGTTACTAGCAATTACTCTCAATACACCAAATACACCCTAATTAGGACAATCACCATGCAATTCCAACTACAGAACACAATTCATTACAACCACTTCACATATTCTCCCAACAACAGTCAACAATTACAAGCAATAATTGTCAAAATAGGAAACAGAACCTAAATATGGAATCAGCATGCAAATCAGGTTAATCAAGGCAAACCAGTTCAACCATGCAACCTCAAATCAGGATAACAATCAAAAACACCAGATAAATCACACAATGAGAGAATATGAAAACGAGGAGTCAATTAATTCTAGGATAAGAAATGAGTTACGTAGCATGATTAGTTGGAGCCAGAGGTGAAAGGGTTGTAGTCCCCTGCACTTTCAACACCGTCAGCCACAGGGGACTCAGATCTGTCGTGTTTTTTCCCAGAGAGAAGTTGGGTAGACCCAGATCTACCCTCCTCCACCCTTCTGAACGGATTTCGCCGTCAAAGGGGCCGCAACTGGGGGTTCATCATCATCGCTTTCCAGAATAATGACTTCAGGAGGTTTTTTGATGGAACCCTCAACCTTTTTGCCCAGATCTGCATTCGAAGCCTGACCACGCTTCTCATCAAAGTCGTAAGGAGCAAGCTTTGCACCCCCACCAGTCCTACGCCTCATATCCAAGTAGGTTGCAGTACGTGTCCATATCAAACGCATTTTTTCAGTGCGTCGCTGGCACTTGTAGGTGGCAACAACGCCAAGATCTGGCTTTTCTGGGTTTGGGGAACTCATTTTTGTAGGGTTTTCTAAGAAATAGGTAGTAGAACACCCAGATCTGCAAAAGTTAGGGTTTCAAACAGGAGAGAGAGTGAGATAAAGGAGGTAGTTTCTGTGAGAAGACAAAGAGTGCGAGAGGAGAATGGTAAAACACAGATGATAACTGTGTTGGTTTCTGGAAGGAACCCAGATCAAGAGGTGTCATTAATGGTGGTGGGTGGACGAAACATTGAATACGGTAGTTGGGGAGATGAAGAGATTTTGATGTTTTGAAGAAAATGGGGATAGGTTAGGTTAATTTTTGGTGGGAATGATTATGTTAGATGGAATGGTTTTAGGTTTATTTAAGTACTGTTAAACATAAGGTTAGGATATAATCAGTTTTTGTTGAGGGTAATTTGGTATTTTTCCACTTAAAAAAGTTACTACAAAAGGAAAAAAATCAGTTTGTTGCAAATAATAGGTAGCACACGTTTCGGGTAAATGTTACAGATAATAGTTAATAGAGGAAGTATTCATAATTAGCCCTATAAATAGCATAGCCCTTGTACTCAGTAGCTACACACTACTTACGTACTCTACTCTTAATTATAAGCTCTCATATTCATTGTATTCTAAGTTATTCATAGTGAAACGGTGGTCTTGCACCCACCTGCAGTTTTTCCCACATTTGGGTTTTCTGCGTCATCAAAATACCTTGTCTTTTACTTGTTTTTACTTTAGTTTTATTCGTTTTATATAGTCTCTGCTTTAGCCGTCGAACGTCCCAACCTTAGGTCGCCCTTAGGCGAAATTTGGCATAAACAATTTGGCGCCCACCGTGGGGCTGGCGACTAGATTTTCATTCACAGATTCCAAAAACCTCGCCCTTTAACCAATCATCCGGTACTCATGGGTTCTTCAGAAGGAAACATGACCCTCGAGCAGCTCATGCAAGAAGTTCGCAAGACCCAAGAGGAGCTCGCGTAGCAGAAAGCGGAGAACGTACGTCTCGCCTAAGTCAGAAGATTGTCGACACTCTCAGAAAGGAGTTGGACTCCATCCGCAGCAATACGCCAGGTTGGCACCGTAACACCAACGACATCCCCACTATGATGAGCCTGGACTCTAGAGATGAATCAGGTGATGATGACGAAGAAGATGATGTTGAGCGCATTAACCAAGAGGATGACGACGAGGTGGATCCGAAAGCTTAGAGGCTGAACAAGATCGAGGCTCAGAATGCCAAGTTGCTTCGCTTGCTGAAGAGGTTGCCCGACACACTAGTCCCGACCGTGACGGAAGAACCTGATGGTTTCGTCGCGTCGCCCTTCGCGGAAGAAATAGCAATGGCCAACATCCCCAGAAGCCTCAATATCCCTTCTCTAGCGGCGCTCTTTGATGGAAGCACTTGCCTGTTGAAGCATGTCAATCATTACAAGCAAAGGATGTGGCAGTAATCCATCCCCTGCAACCTGCTCGAGCTAGTCCTCTGCAAAGCTTTTGGAGCTACCCTTACATGGCCTGCCCTTGAATGGATGTGTCATATCAAACGCGGCTCAATTACTAATTTCCAAACTTTTTGTAACAAGTTTTACAGCAAGTTCAACAACATCTACAAAGTTGAAAAGCAAACGAGCGACCTGTACCGCATCGTCCAGACAAGCGGCGAGTCCATCAAGTCGTACTTTAGCAGGTTCAACAAGGAAATGATCGACATCAAAGGATATGACGTCCGAACAGCCATAGAAGCCTTCAAGAGAGGATTATCGCTAGATTCGGAGCTTTACAAAGAGCTGACCAAGTATCCTTACACGACCTTCAAAGAAGTCAAGACTCGCGCCCTAGCCCAGATGCGACTAGAGGACGACATCGCTATCAGAAAAGGCATCAAGCCCTCGCTTTCCCCTAGTAGTGAAAGGATCGACAGACCGACCAACGACAAGAAAAACTGGCGTCGCAAACCATATGACAGGCCAGGTCAGGTAAATAATGCCAATAACATCGATAAAGCTAGCAATGCACAAAGCTCTGTTGGCAGGTCCCAGAAGCAAGACACCGACGCATACCCCGACATTGTTGAGTACGACTTCTGCGTCCACATCGGGGGCGTGGTGAATTCCTTGCATTCCTTAAGCGTTGTTGCCCGTTGGCCCAGGAAGAGCGATAAGCCAGATGAAAGCAAAGACAAATCCTAGTGGTGCGACTACCATAGCGATTATGGCCATCATACTGAAGATTGCAACGCCTTGAGAAGAGAAATAACCTTCCTCTTGAAGAAAGGTCATCTAAAGGAGCTGATGGGAAAAGACAAGTTAAGCAACAAAGAGATGTCGCCCCAGCAGCTTCCAAAAGCCCCGACGATCACTAAGGTAGTCAATGTTATCTCTGGTGGATCTGATATTTGTGGACTAACGTACTCTACAGCAAAGAAAATAGCAAGAACAGGTACCCCCGAGGAAGCTGTTCCAAAAGACGTAAGATCAAATCAAGATAAAGCTCTAGAAGCGATGGTGATCTCCTTCGATGACTGCGACCTGGGAGACTACCAAGAAGAGTATCATGATTCACTAATGATATCCATTACCATTGGCAACTGTTTGTTGCGAAGAGTGTTACTTGACCGAGGAAGCTCAGCTAATGTCCTCTTAAAAAGTACCTTAGAAGACATGGGAATCGACACCACAGACGTTGTTAGAAAATCAACTGTCCTTGTAGGTTTCAGCAGAGAAGCCCTCCATAAAGGTGGAGAGATCGTGCTACCTACATATGCTCAAGGTGTCAACCTGTCAACGCACTTCAACGTCGTGGATTGCCCGTCGGCCTACAATGCCATCATTGGTCGACCTTGGATCCATAGAATGAAAGCCGTCCCCTCAACATACCATCAGACGATCAAATTTCCAACCAAATGAGGCATGCAAGAAATCAAAGGAGAAAGGCAGGAAGCTAGGAAATGCTACAGTTCTACCTTGAAGCCATCCAAAAGGAGGGTATAGCAATTACAGCAAGGACTAGCGTTAGAAGAGCCCGACGAACAAGCGGTAGATGAAGTGGCGCTGGATCCCAGCAAACCAGAGCACACCGTCCGAAATGGGGCGTCACTCGACCTAGGTATAAGGTCAAACTCATTGAATTCTTAAAGCTAACGCAGATTGTTTTGCTTGGTCACATGAGGATATGACAGGTATCAGCCCCGACGTGATCACTCACAAACTAAACGTCGACCCTAACCAGCGACCAGTCAAGCACAAGTGACGAAAATTCGCACTAGAAAGAAATCAAGTGATCAATGACGAAGTACAAAAGCTGATCAAAACAGGAAAAATAAGAGAAGTCAAATACCCCCGACTGGCTAGCGAATGTCGTGGTAGTCAGCAAGAAGAACGGAAAAAGGAGAGTGTGCATAGACTTCATCGACTTGAACAAAGCATCCCCAAAAGATCCATTTCCCCTACCACATATCGACACGATGGTCGACGCAACTGCTTGGCACGAATTGCTCACCTTCATGGATGCATATTCAGGGTACAACCAAATACCGATGCACCTAGAGGATCAAGAGAAGACAACCTTCATGACGGACAAGGGTATTTATTGCAACAAAGTCATGCCATTTGGCTTGAGGAATGCAGGAGCGACGTACCAAAGGCTCGTCAATAAGATGTTCCAATATCAGCTAGGAGATACGATGAAGGTGTACATCGAAGACATGGTGGTCAAGTCAAAGAAAGCTGATGACCACATCAGACACCTCAAGCAATCCTTCGACGTTTTAAGACAGTATGGTATGAAGCTAAACCTACTAAATGTTCTTTTGGAGTCTCTGTAGGAAGATTTTTAGGATACATCGTGACCTAGCTAGGTATTGAAGCAAGTCCTAACCAAATCAAAGCCATAGTCAACATTCAATCCCCAAGGAACATCAAGGAAACGCAAAAAATTGACAGGACACGTAGCGGCGCTGAATAGGTTCTTATCAAAGTCATCCGACAGATGTCACCTATTCTACGACGTCATGAGAAAAAAAAAAGTGTTCGAATGGACAGAGAAACATGAGAAGGCTTTGTAGGACTTGAAGCAGTACATGGCATCACCGCCACTTCTTTCCAAGCCAAAAGAACACGAGATGTTGCATTTGTACCTAGTAGTAAGCTCAACGTCCGTCAATTCAGTCCTTGCAAGGGAAGACGACAACCAGCAGTTACCAGTCTACTACGTCAGTAAGTCTCTGCTTGACGTAGAGACCAGGCATACATCCATTGAAAAAGTTACGTCATTATTTTGAAACCCACCAAGTGGTGGTGCGAACTAACGTTCCCATCAGGTCTATCTTGCGTAAAACAGAGTTAACAGGTAGAATGGGCAAGTGGAGCGTCGCCCTAAGCGGGTACGACATCAAGTACCTACCTAGGACGACAATATAGTCGCAGGAACTTGCAGACTTTGTGGCAGATTTCATCCCGGAGTTGGAACCATTAGCCACCCAAGAGCTGAAGGAGATAAACAATGCATGCCAAGAAGCAGTTTAGACAAATGTTCTGCGATGGCTCGTCGAATCAGAGAGGCGCCGGCCTAGGCGTCGTGCTAAAATCACCACAAGGGGACATGATCGTACAATCCATCTACTGCGACTTCAAGGCAACTAACAACAAAGCAGAGTACGAAGCACTAATTGCAGGCATGACCGTCGCGTTAGACCTAAAGGAAACTGGTTTGAACGTATATAGAGATTCTCTACTCATCGCTAGTCAACTGAATGGAGAATTCGCAGCCAAAGTCAAAAAAATGACGGCCTACCTGGAGATTGCGAAGAGGAAAGCTAAGCAGTTCAACTCGTTCTCGATCAAGAAAGTCCCAAGAGACAAAAATACGCAAGCTGACGCCCTAGACAACCTAGGCTCGGCACTCAGAAAGTCGCCCTTTAGTACCATCCCTCTGGTCCACCTGTAGAAGTCGTTGGTCGACACATCCTGGATTCCAGATGTCATGGGGATAGATGCAACCGCCAATTGGATGACGCCAATAGTCAGATACTTAAAGGACGATGTCTTGCCACATAATCCTCTTGAAGCAAGAAAACTCAGGTATAAAGCGGCTAGATACACTTTATTACATGACGTGTTGTTCAAATTGTCTTCCACATGTCTCTTGCAGAGATGCCTCATCGGCGACGAGCAACAAGAAGTCTTAAAGGAACACCACGACAGAGAATGTGGAAACCATTCTAGAGGTCGCAGCTTGGCAAACAGGCTCTTGAGAATCGGCTACTTTTTGCCAACCATAAAGAAAGACGTAGAAGCTTACTTTGCAAAGTGCAACAACTGCCAATGTTATGCAAGAATGACGCATAAACCATCTGAGATGCTACACCCTACGTTATGCGCGTGGCCCTTAATTAAATGGGGAATGGACATAGTAGGGAAGCTTCCAACAGATCCTGGACAAAAGGTCTTCATGCTTGCACTAACGGACTACTTTTCAAAGTAGATCGAGGCCGACTCATTCACTCAGGTATGCGATAAAGAAGTCATTTCATTTTTATGGAATAACATAATTTGCAGGTTTTGGGATCCCCTCTGAGATCGTCTGTGACAACGGGTCACAATTCATAAGTGACAAGACAAGACAATTCTGTGAGAAATGGAATATCAAACTTTGCACATCCACACCGAGATACCCACAAGCCAATGGCCAAGCTGAGTCAAGCAATAAGACAATTATCCAATCATTAAAAAAGCGACTCAAGGAAGCCAAAGGAAAGTAGGCTGAAGAACTCCCGTCGGTACTCTGGGCAAATAGGACAACTCCTAGAACGTCGGCGGGACAAACCCCGTTCTTTCTTGTTTACGGGTGCGAAGCAGTCTTGCCATCTGAAGTACGCATCCTAACAGCAAGATATGGCCTCATGACGACAGACCAAAACAACATAGAGCTGTCGGCCGACCTTGACACTTCAGAGGAGTTAAGGAAAGCAGTGTACGTCAGAATGGCAGCGCAACAACAAATCTTTGCACGAAGCTTCAACAAAAACGTCAAAGCCAAAGTGTTCAAAGTAGGAGATTGGGTGTTGAGGAAAGTCTTCCAAAACACCAAAGATCCGACAGATGGCAAGCTAGGCCCGACGTGGGAAGGATCATATCAGATCCTCGACGTCGCAGGTAAAGGGGCATACAGGCTTATGTCCAAAGAAGGTAAGGTCGTTCCTCAAAGCTGGACGCGACACATCTTAAATTTTACCACTTCTAGATAAAGACCTAAGGTACAAATGCCCGATCTTAAGTCTTGAAGTTCTTTTTCAGTTTAATATTACTTTTTGGACAACAAGTACTGACTTAGGCATCGGAGGGTTGTTGGCAAAAAGGCCAACGGTAAGGTCCTAACGCCTGTTTTGCATAAACGCAAGGGCTTCAAACGCCAAACCTGGACGAGACACGACAGAACGTCAGTCGCGACCCAAGATAACTTACTGCCATGGCAAAGAAATATCTTACCATTGACATTGATTTTGGCCAACTGACGTACGACATAAGATATTAGGGGAAACACCCATGCATTACGCAAGCACTAGGGTATATGCAAGTTTTTTCCTAAAGTTACTAAGTGTAACAATTCAAAACATAGCGAATTCATAAAAATTCGCACTTAGAAAATTTTCTACATTTTTTTAAAAACTTGTACTTATCTTACGAAGGTTGTACGCACGATATCCAATGCAATAAAACCCAAGATATTTTTCATGCATTGCGCAAAGTTTGCAGGATCCACAAGCATTTGTACAAAAGATTGACTGTCCCACGACAACCAGTAAAGACGATTACAAAAGGAAATTGTACAAAGTACTTCGAAAATAAGAAACAAACCTGATCGTCCCACGACGATCAGTAAAAGGTACATCAAAACAGAAATAGTTCGAGGCAAAAGAAAATTCAACAGTACGACAAAAGGCAAAGACGACAAAAGTTAAGCATCATCAGCATTAACTCCATCACCAACAGAAGCGTCGGCCTAGCAGCAACCTCAATAGCAATCCCAATAGTAGCATCAGGAGCTGCACCGTCGACCTTCTCTTGTGAATCCGCTGTAGAGTTGATGTCCTACTCAGGAGCCCCAACATCAGAGACCAGATCAGCCTCAGTGACAAGGGACGTCAGAAAGACATTCACCTCCTTTTGAGCATCCTCAACAGTTAGACGACCATCGAGGAAGCGCTTCAGCATCTTGGCACAAACAGTCAGCTGGTCGAGGCACTTGGATTTCTGCGCATCTTCGCAAACCTCAACTAAAGACGCCTCCAGCTCCAAAACTTGCTTGCTCTTCTCCTCCAGCGAAGCGTTCAGCTTAGAGACCTGCTTCTCTTTCTCCCCTAAGGCCTTCTTCAGCTTGGTCGCCTCTCCCTCAGCAGCGCGAAGTTGATTCCTGATAGTGCCGACATAGACATGAAGATCATTCATCTCTTTCTCCCCAGAAATAAAGTGGCCACGCACCGCCAACAAATCCTACAAGGCCTGTAAACAGAGAAAATCAAGGGTCGCATGACATGACGCTAAACAAGAAGAAAAAGCAAAATTTAGAAGATAAGTTACATTCAGCTGAAGCGACACCGCTTCACTAACAATGCTAGCAGGCGTCATCTTCTCCAAACGTTTTTCAGCACCACAACTTTTCAGCAGAAGGCCAAAGGGAAGTCGACATGGAAGTCCTAGAAAGGAAATCAGCTGGAACTCGCAGCACTTAGTCAGACTCCTTGGGTGCCTTGGGCGGTATCTCCTTAGCACGAGGAGACGTGCATATCTGAAGAGGTTTGACGTTTAAAACCTTGATGTCCGACTCATCAAAAGCAGTCTGCTTCTTTTTCTTGGCTGCGCGTTCCACCATCTCGTCGAAAGACATCACAACTCTCTTGGTCTTACCAGATTATGTTTCTGAAAAGGAAGACGCATGTTAAGGCTGAAAACAACACAAATAGAGTAAAAGCGACTAACTTACCAGAAGCCATCTCCTGCTTGTCGCCTCCTTCTTCCTCAACCTCTTTAACTACGACAGGGCGCACGACGTCCGATCTTCCTTAGTAATGCTTAGCACAACCTCTACTTTGCGCAAACTCTTCCTTCCATGAGTCACGACGGCGACGTCAATTTCTGCAACAAAGCAAGCCATAAGAACACACGTCAACAAACTAAAGTAAAGAAGCGACGAGAGACATAAGGAATACCTCCGTCATGCCAACCACAGCGCATCCAGCTAGCCTCTTCCCCCAAAGATTCCTTATCAACAAACAAGTAACGCGACTTCCAGCCACGATCATTCACCTTCCCAGCTCTCTCGACCAGAGCAGGATGTCCTTTCTTCAGTACTAAGGTACACCTATTCTTCTTAGTGATCTGACAGGTCGAAAGATTCACCCCAATCTTTGGTCACCTTTTCGATGACATGAGCTATCCTCCAAAATTGAGGCATCACTTGTCCTAGACTTAAGTCCAAGACTCCCATCAAAGATCGTGACAGGGGACCAAATTGAAAGGTGTACCCCAACCTAAAAGGTACTCATACAGTACGATGTGTCTGTGAGGGCAGTCTTCCGGCCTCTCCTTCTCAGAAGGCACCTGCACTACGGTGCACTGCGGCATCCCTGCCAAAGCAACAAAGGACGCCACGTCTTCCTCTACAAAGTCACTAAGAGGATCATCATTGTCCGCCATATCACCAACAACTTTACTCTCACCTCTTTCCAAAACTCTAAACGAAAACCTAGTTCGTTGAAGGCAAATTCGGCTTGCCAGACATACGCAAGTAACAAATTAAAAAGAAATTGAGTCAAAGTATGGAATTTACCTGATGAAATTGGCCTGAATTCGTTGTCAAAGCTCGAAGCACCAGAAGAATCCAGGAAGATTGAATGAATTTGGGGATTTTTTGTAGAAAGAAAATGCAAGGATTTAGGAAGAGTGTAGAAGTGGAAAAGAAAGGGGGCACGGTTATTTATGCAAGAGTTAGGTGAGGAGTTAATGCGGTTAAGTTCAAATTGTTAGTGGGATAATGGGAAGTTAAGATTGTTCCCTTGAGTTACCCACGATCAAGTCAACAATCAGCGGCAAACTGTTATGGTCAAAATTAGGGCACGACTTGACGTCCGACACGTCACACGACGATGGAGGGCGACTGATGATCTTGTAACCAACTTGGCGAAAGACAAGGAAGAGATAAATACTCACAATGATACCATGGCTATTTTCCAACAACACATCCAGTAAGGATAATTCAAATTCCATCCAGATAATTCCACAACGAAGAGATAAGTCCAAGACTTAGTCTAACAACAACTGTCCTACATTTTAGGGAAGTTGTTGCTTGCTCTCAACAGCCCTCTAGCTAGGGTTTAATATTCATAATTAGCCCTATAAATAGCATAGTCCTTGTACTCAGTAGCTACACATTACTTACGCACTCTACTCTTAATTATAAGCTCTCATACTCATTGTATTCTAAGTTATTCATAGTGAAACAGTGGTATTGCACCCACCCGCAGTTTTTCCCACATTTGAGTTCTCTGCATCATCAAAATACCTTGTCTTTTACTTGTTTTCACTTTAGTTTTATTCGTTTTATATAGTCTCTTCTCTAGCCGTCGAACGTCCCAACCTTAAATTGCTCTTAGGTGAAATTTGGCATAAACACTTTTCTCATAGCTTAACTTTTATTTTTTACGAGTAAAAAACTGTATTGAGTTTATAGCTAGTTTTATCATTAATTATCATTTGGATTAAGAAATAAAATAGAAGAATCGTGGATTTGTGGGTCATACATGTTCACCAGAAGAATGACGCTAAAGTGTTAGTCTTTGATACTAGGGGTGTGCATAAACAGGACCGGACCTGAAAATTGACCTGAACCGGACCTGATCTGGACCTGTAGATTCAGGTCCGGTCCCGGTCTCGGTCCTTGAAATTCAAGGTTTCCGGTTCCGGTCTGGATCAGGTCCAAAACCGAGGTTTCAGGTCCGGACCTGAAACCCGGTAACATTGTATTTTTTTTTTTTTAAAAAAAAAAAATCTAAAATCAAAACAGGTCTATTTAGGTCCTATTACAGGTCTATGCAACAGGTCTAAAAATAAAAAAAAATTGTGATTGATAATTTGGGATTGTATGTAATTATTAAATTATGCAACAGGTCTAAAAATCACAAAACAGGTCCATATACAGGTCCATATGCAGGTCGAACAGGTTATTTATTAAAAAAAAAACAAAAAAAATAACAAAACAGGTCTATTCAGGTCCAAACCGGTCCGGACCTGATTTTTCAGGTCTGACCCGGAACCGGACCTGTTGAATCAGGTCCGGTCTCCGGTCCTCAAAATCTTCTAATTTAGGTCCCGGTCCCAATAGGTCCGGTCCGATTTTGGACCGGTTAACACCCCTATTTGACACAATGTTTGAATTACAAATTAGAAGGGAAACGAAGGGTAGGAAATAGAGACCCACTTCCTCCCAAAAAATCTCTAAGTAATGATCTCATTAAAGAGGGAGAGTATAGATCCCTTTCATCCCCTACCTTGCCTCCCCCAATTCCTTATTCAAACAACGGAATAATTCCTCTTTCGTTTCTCTGCCCTCAACAATTTCTCTCCATTTTTGGATATCTAATATTTCAAATAACATCTACGATAGAATTGAATACTCTTATCAATCTAGATTTTCGACTTGGGCTAACGTTACATCTTGAGTATTGACTTTTTTTATAAACTTTTATTAAATAAAAACCCTTCTAATAACCATATTGTTTTTTCTCTCAATTCCCCTAAAAGGATCAAAATAAATTATTTCTACTACTTTTTTAATTATTTAACTTAGGGCTTGTTTAGTTTACCTTATTTTTACTTATCTAAACTTATCTGATCTGATCTGATTGTCTGATTTGACCAAACTTTGTCCTTAAGTGTACGATAATCTATTAGGAAAAAATGATATCAAGTGAGGTCGTGTTAGATTCGTAATAATGTGTATTTTTATTAATATGTAATTTTCATAATTTTTTTTATTACGAAATTAAAGATATTTAGCGACAAAAAAATGTATATAATACGATAATCTGATCTGAACTTTTTTTTCCTGATCTGATCTGATTTGAATTATTTTTTCTAATCTGAATTTATTTTTTTGAAATATATAAAATTAAGTCGAAGTAAACAAAGCCTTATATACCAATTATACGTCATAGCGATTTCTCTTTGATAACAACCTGTGCCAAGAAGAAATGAGGTTTTATGTAAGACGGTAAGTAATAAGTAGGCTTGTTCACGGATCGGATATCCGATCCAAATGTGATTTCGGATCGGATATCCGAATACTCGGATATCAGAAACTGATATCCAAATCCGATCCAAAACTTTCGGATATTCGATATTCGGATATCCAAAATTTTTGGATCGGATGGTTCGGATATCCATTATACAATATTAAGTAAAACTGATTATGATTACTTTCTAAATTTCACTAATTTTACCGCTTTTTTATCGCTAAATTGTACAACATACTTTAACAAAATAGTAGTCATTTTGCAATAAAAATTATCATCAAATATATTAAAAATATTATAATAAGTTAAAAATACAGGGTTAGTTTTATATGAACAATTTAAAATTTTATATATATTTCACTATTTCAGTTTTTATGTTTCGGATTTTGAAAATCAATATCCAAATCCGCATCCGATATCCGCTTTTTCAGATCGAATATCCGATCCAAAATGAATACTCAGATCGGATATCCAAAAATTCGGATAGATTGTAAATCAGATTATCGGATTTTCGGATAGTTTCGTACAGTCCTAGTAATAAGTAAATGAAATGAAGAATTTCTATTCCAGTATGGCTTGAATCTTTAATGTTTGATTATAATTGAATAAGTATATACAAATATTAATTAATTATATCTCACAACTATTTCTCTTTTAAAACTTTGTCACATATATTTGTCATGAGTAAAATAGTTCCTTGTATCTACTTTTAAGTGACAACTTACCAAACTTCACGTTAAAATTTGATCTAGAAATAAGTATACATATAATCCAACTTTCAACTTATATGATTTGTATTACTTTATTTGCCATATTTTTCTTAGACATGATACTATTATCTAAGAATTTTAGATGCATGCATGAATGATTTGTGATCTTGCAATTGATTAAGTTATCTGTTATCAAATCATAAATGTGATTAATTTAAATAATAATCCTGTTATTGTCTTTAATTACAAGGCACCGGCTGCACCGCCAATTAAACCACTTGCCAAAACATCATTATGTAGCTCTTTCCAAATTAGGTTGTTCTTGTACTAGTATTACATATGGACCTTTCTTCATACATTCATGAATATCTTCAAAAATGAAAATTATATCTAGATGTTTTACTGTTTTAGTTTATTTCATTGAATAAAAATTGATTGTTACTGATTAAAACTTCAATATCTTTTATTAACTGGACATTTTGATGAGTTAATTTTTTATTCTGTGGTATTTTTTGTCATGGTCTATGATAAGTCATCGATTAAAAATGATTTATATTATAAGAAATTAATGAAGTTGATCAAGTTTTATTTATTGACCGGACTTGATCGTATAAAAATTCAAAAAGTTTTAGAGATCGAACAAGATAATTGTTAATTAAATTTCTCCCACATCACTAGTTATATGTAAGTTATTGTGAACTTTGAAGGGTAAGCCTTTGATTGAAAACGAGTCAAGTTGAATCCAACATGCTTTGAGCTAGCTTGAGCTGCGCTCTATGACTTCAATAGTAGTTACTTCGTACTAGTTTGATAACCATTAAACAACATACAATTGTTGTTGCTATTGTTGCCTTGTTGGGATTTGTGACAACATTCAACTTGAATACGTTATCAAGAATTAGGGTTGGGACAACGACATGGGAAAATTCATGACTATACGATTTTTATAAATGGATCTTTGTTTTATAAATTCAAAATTTAATGTGAATATTTAATTATCCGCCAAAAACCAAAATGCCTAACAACCTTTAGCATTTAGAGTTAGGCTATGTGACGTCGCTCACTTTGTGTATCTTTAACAACACAACCCTCTACTAATTAAGAATACCTTTATCTTTATGATTTTGAAAAGTTGAAATACATGCATTAATTTCTTTGGGCTTGAAAATTTGAAATACATGCATTAATTACTTTGGCTCACAAGACCATAAGTCGAATTCTATATAACTTACTTCAAGTTAAGCGAGCTCTCATACTCTCATAGTGCTCGAACTAATTGAGTTTTAACCCTTTCCATTCATGAATCGAGCAAAACAATTAGCCAATCAAATTGTAAATTGTTTACAAGAGGCTCTATTTAAACACCCTACATAAATAAGCCTAAACTTGAGATGTTGGTCTACATTATGTCTTAAAATCCAAAATTTCTTAGAACAATGCGAATTTCATGTGGTCGACATGGAAACATAAAATGCCTATATGTAACGCAATTTCCTCCTGATTTTGAAGAATAAAATCTTTTTTCTAGTGGGATTAAAAGTGATATTCTTTTAATTGAATGGCGTGTAATTATTTAGTAAAGTTTTTCTTGGGAAGAAAGATGCTTATTCTTGCAAACTTTTGAGAAATGGAATTGGACTATTAAGAAAGAATCTGTCTGCTAACAGTAGACATAACAAAGTAAAAACATTTTAAAAATTTCCATTTTTAAGAAGATTACTGTTTTGTGTGTGGTGGATTACACCCGTATGACCACTTATAAAAAAAATAAAGTAATCTCTATAACACTGATCAAGTAATCCCTATAATATTAATGTCCCTTGTAACATTGATTGAGTAACTCTATAACACTGATGAAGTAACCCCTTTAACACTAAGTTGTTTGGTTATACAAAGAAAATTGGAAAAGTGAAAAATCATGGGAATTTAAAAATGGAGGAGTTGTTTGGTTGACAATAAAAAGTGTAAATGAGGGAATTGCAAATTAATGGGAATTGTGACTTCCCACAAAATACGGGAAGTTAATTACCCAATCTTCCCTAGGTAAGTCAAAATTCCCATGATTTACAACTTCCTTCATTCCAACCAAACAAATTTATGCAATTCCCATGAATTTGATGTAGTAATTTAATTTCCATGAAATACAAATTTCTATGGGAAGTAAATTCCCATGGCAACCAAACGACACCTAAATAATCCCTATTACACTAACGAAGTAACACCCCTATAATGACTGGTTGTCACACCATATAATACCTTTTCTCATTTCATATTACTCCATAACAGACACAATTCATTAGGCACGTTTATTTTACTAATACATAATTTCAGATATTACTATAATTAATAATCAATAGATCAAAAATATAAGAAAAGTAACATTTAAAATTATATATTAAGACAAATCTAACAAGATTACACCTATATATTTTCAATTTCTCAGTATAAATTACAAAAAGATGGTCAAGTATATTTCATTAGATGAGCCATATTACTATAATAATATATATGGCTTTGGAAAAAGTTGATGCTTATTTTTTTTTATGTAGTGTTGCGTTACCATATGTTGTCTTTGTGCTGTAAATGTGATTGCATTACATTTATGTATAGGATCAAGGTCTTTCATATTGGCACACTTTTTAAAGATTTATGGACAACTATACATGAACCAAGTAAAAAAAATTACATTATTATTGTTTTATTGTACTGCAGCTGCCTTATGCCAAAGATTGTGGCTGGTGTCGTCCGACTGTCGGATTGGCTTAAAAGCACACAATTTCATACAAAGTACGGTGTATATAATCGACCAATATATAGCTAAAATATTGGGTATTTAAAATGAATTTTTGATCGATCTCCCGAGTTATTAAATAAACATTTTGTTTGATGTATATATACAAATTTTTATTGGGCATAATAGTAAACTCTTTCTTAAACAAGGGAAGGAGAGATTGAGGGTTAAACTTGTCTCCATCCTAAATTTTTCGTTCAAGATCCATCATTACATAGTGTTAATTAAATATAAATCATTCTCGTTGACGTAAAAACTTAGTCTTTCACATATATGTTGATTATATTGTAATAATTTGTAATTAGGGAAATTTTCAATGGTGACCCCCAATTTCTGCTGCGCACTAATGGTAACCCTCTTGAAATTTAATTATATAAAATGACCTTCTTATAGAATTTTATCCCATATATGACATTAATGAGTGTTTTATTATTTAAAAAATTAAACTATGGTTAGATTTTTATTTAAAAAAAAAAATAAAAAAAAAAAACCAAATAAAAAAAAACCAACTAGCCATCTTCACCTAGCTGCTGCCACTTCTTCACCGTCAAACAGCCGGCGCCGCCCCTTCACCATCAACCAGCCAACGATACTAGCCGCTGCCGCAACCTTCACCTTCAACCAGCCGCCACCACCACCTATACCCTCCTTCTTACCCCAAACTGAAACCCCCCACCAGACCAAGACCCGACGCCTCCTTCAGACCCAGAACCAGACCACCGCTCCTCCTCCCACCATAACCCATAACCCTCCCTTTCTATCTCCTCTAAGTCTCTACTCCACCAATAACAACCCGAAACCACCCCACCTACCCAAATCTAAAAGTGGTTTCAGTTCAGGTGGGGGTTACTGGGTTTGGTTTTTGGGCGAGGGTGGTTTTGGTTCAGCTAGTGGCGGGTGAGGGGGAGGGGAAGGGGGCGGAAACTGGTCGGGGTTTGGGGCGTTCGACGGTATAAAGTGGTTGTGGGGTTTGGGTTCGACAGTCTGGGGGTTTGGGTTCGGCGATATGGGGTCTGGGGGTGGTCATCGTTCCGATTTCGGCGGTCTAGAGGTGGTCAGACAATAGGTCGCCAGCAGTGAAAGGGAAGCAAGATAGGGTGGTTGGTTGGTGTAGATGGTGGTGTGAGTGGATGGGTTGGTGGTTGTTATTTTTTTAAAGTGTTATTTTTTTTAAAAAAAATTAACCATACTTAATTTTAGTTAACTATTTAATGAATTAATGTTATTGGGGAGATAGAATTCTTAATTAAGGTCATTTTGTATAATAAAAAAAAGGGAGGTTACCATTGGTGTGTAGCAGAAGTTGGGGGTCATCATTGAGAATTTCCCTTGTAATTATAGGTTATAAACTTATAAATTTTTTTTTTCCAAGGACATATTTTGGTCCTAGAAATTTTTTTGTATAAATAATATAAGTTGTTAGAGCGTTAGAGGTCCACAACTCATAAGTTTGATAAATAAACCTAGATTTAAGAAATTGGTCTAGGTTATATCTCCATGCATGGGAATGCAGGTATGTAATTAACTTTATCAATTTATTTTCTAGAATATGCGTATTTCATGTGAAAATAAAAACATTCTAGGTCAGTATGAAACGCAAATTAATTTGCTCCTCTCCACTTGAAGATTAATTACTTTCACAGTTTCATCACTGGTGGACACAAAAGTACAAAATAAACTTTTATTTATCATAAATGGTAAGGAGTAATAATTAATGTTATATATCATCCCTCCGTTTCAAATATATAATTGACACATTTGAACTTTTTTTCATTTTTTTTTTACTATTATTAGGTAATAAATTAATTTTTCATTTTTTTTTTGGCTAATGTGTGTTATAAAAAATATTGTTATGTATGTAAAATGTTATTAAGAAGATATGATATAAAATTTCATAATATTAACTTTTTAATAATATTTAATTATATTTAATTATTTATATTTGGGATATAATTAGTGCATTGACAAGTGTGTCAATTTTAACATTTCAATTATTATGGAATGAAGGTAGTATTACATACTTTGTCTTTTAATTGTAAAATCAATTTGACTTTTACACTTCTCATACATAACTTCTTTGACCTTTTCTAGTAATACACTATTCACACATAACAACAAGAGCAAAACCTTTTAGGGTCCGTTTGGTTTACACAGTGTAAACGGAATGGAATGAATAAAGGGAATGGAAAAGAATGGAAAGAAATTACCTTAAATTTTCTATGTTGTTTGTTTTAAAAACAAGGGGAAACACTGCCACCAATCCAACCACCACACCACCACCACATAACTACCTGATTGCTTCACTTCCCACCATTTCCAGCCACCCCACCGCTTGACGCACCTCCCCCACCACTCGCCACCCTTTGCCGCACCTCCCCTGCCCCTCGCCGCCGCTCCCCGTGCCCGCACAGCTCTCCCCTCCCCTCCCCTCCCCTGAAAAAACCTCCCCAACCCCGCAAAACCCTAGAAACAAAACCCAAACTTGTTTCGGTGGTGGGAGAGGGTGAGGCGAGGGGTTTCAGTGGTGGGCGAGGGTAAGGTGAGGGTTTTCGGTGGTGGGCGAGGGTGAGGTGAGGGGTTTCGGTGGGGTGGCTAGCTGTTTTGGTGGTGGGGAGTGTGGTGGTGTGGTGGCTAGTTGTTCTGGTGGTGGGGAGATTTTCGCTGGGGTGCATGGTTGTTCCGGGGGTAGGGGAGGGACGGCGAGGGTGAGGAGAGGGGTTTCGGTGGGGTGGCTAGCTGTTCCGGTGGTGGAGAGGGTGGTGGTATGGTGGTGTGGTGGTAGCTAGGGAATGGAATGGAAATACCTACGGGGGTGGCGAATCAACTTGGAGGGATTTGGGGGAATGGGGAGGGTAAAGGGAATGGGAAAAGTGGCCTAACAAACAACAACAAAGGGAATGATTCTTGTTGATTCCCATTCCCTTTGATGAATACCCCCAACCAAACAGCCCCTTAGTAATTTCAACATGATAAAGCTAGGATCATCTTATATAAATCGTCATAACAAACCATCCACAAAAATGGAACAAACTAAAGAAATAAAACAAAGAAAGTAGACGAAAAAGGTAGAAAACATAATGAACAAAAAATGAAGGCACAAAAAGTAAAAATCCATAAAGAGGATATAAAGTAAAGATTATTCTCATATATCCTACTTGATTTATTATACAGTTTTGACTTTTATATTTTATATACATAACCTACTTTCACTCAATTAATTTTAGTGATTTATAACTTTACTTTTTTTATCGGGCCAAAATCTTTCACATTTCAACCTGCCCGGGTTAGCAGAATAGGCCCTTTGGGAGTGGGAAAAAGGGTAAAGGAATCCTACACCGAAGTGACATTAGTGGATTTTGATCCCAACACCTTATAGTTGTGAGATTTAAAGCTTTTTACTAGACCAAGCATTATTTGATATTTCATAACTTTACGTGTTGATAATTAAGAATATTAATAATTCAAGTTATGTACTCCATATTAGTTATCACAAAATTACAAAAATTATGCATTAGGTAGCTAGTCTAACAAGTTCCAAGAATACTTGTTTGAAGGATCGTTTGAGCAATACATGAGCTCACAACCTATGTGCTAAAGTAAATACTAAGAAGCCAACTTTTTGAATTTGGTGAAAGGAAGCCAATTAATAACCCAAAATAGGCCATAACATTTGTTAGATAATAGTTGTGGTTTTTAAGAGTCGTGGTGGTACCATTATTTCGTGGTTATATTTCGAAGTAGCCTTTACTTAATTTGTGTTATTGATCCATAAACATATGCATTGAATCATAAAGCAACCTTAATCATTTAGGAAAGTGCCAAATGTTGGTGGTATATTACTACTTTAGTCCTTAAATGTGCCTAAAATTAGATAAAATTTGAACGGTTCTCATCTCTTTGGTGTACAAGAGTTTGTCATAGGTTTGGTATGATTCAGTGTTATGCAGTAGAAGACGTAACTTCTTAGTATATTGGATGATCTCAGATTGTGTGTCTCGTGTTTACGATAATATACACCATCGAGACCATTGTAGATCATGGATACGTTTTTATTGACCATTGTAAATCAACGAAGTAACTCTACAACACTGACCGAGTAATAACCCCTATAATAATGACACATTAGTAACCCACATAATGGTTGATCACAACCGTAAATCAAGAGAGATAGTCCACTTTTACAAATCCAATGATTACATCCTAAAACCATATGACGATAGGAAGCGTAGCCCCTAAAACTTATAAGGTGTACATTTATCTTCTTTTCTTCTCTTAATGTGGGACACTTAAAGATTTTGGTTAGGAACCTACTTCAACAATAGTATTATGCAAAATAAATGTCATTATAATTCTAAAATATACTTCTATAAACATTAAATAATCATTGTGGCCTCCTATGTGTTTCCAAAATACGTAGGGCCTATACGCCCAAAATTATTCACCAAGTGTTGTCCTTATCTGATCTCATAATACGATTTAATTTTTCATTTTGGTTGCATTATGCTCTAAAATAATACAAGTATTAAAACTTACCTTATTTTATTTGACAAAACAAAGGAGTATTACAATTTGTTGCCTATGATCATTATGATGAAGCTGTCATGCATGTGCGTAGAATTGTCATCGGTCATGCACTCATGCATGATTGCTACTACGTAGTAGTTACATACGAAGTATGATGCATTGTAGCTTTTTTGACAACCATATTTTTTTGGGAAATCTTTAAAAATACCACCTAGTATTGTACTCGTTTTAGTAATAACCATCGACAACTTTTTTTAATTTTTTTTTACTTTATCACCAACAATTCTTAAAATTATAAAAAATTACCACCTTTTTTCCCAACTCCTCTATTGTTACGTCATGTAGGCCCCATTAACTACCCCCTCTTCTATTTCCCTCTCTCTTCGATTCTCACCTCTGTTTTCCTCTCTTCTTCTTATCTCTTCTAAATTGGCGAAAAAATTGCAATCAATAATGACGCAACTAAGGTTTTAATTCACCATTGTTACTCCAGTCAAACAATAATGCAACACCAAATGCATATAATCATTGTGTGTGTGTGGGGGGGGGGGGTTGAATTGAAATTAGGGTGTTTGACATCAATTTGAGAGTTTTTGAATTGAAATTAGGGTTTATGAAATTAATTTGGGGATTTGATTGTGGTGATAGTTTAATTTGTTGCAAAATTGATTCTTATTTTGTGAATCACTGCTAATTAGGAACAAAATTAAGGTTGTAATTTGTGGTTTTTTTTTTTTTTTTTTTTTTTTTACCATTTACCTAAAAATCTGATTGTTTCGTGCTGATTTCAAAAAAAAAATATCCAAAGCCTAATCTCCTCTCCAATGTTGTAGTTGTGCTTCGCTGTTGGTCTCTCCCCCCCCCCCCCCCCCCCCCGCGGTTTTTTTCAGACAACAATGATGAAGACTCGATTTTGAGAAGGAAAGAGGAGAGAGAAAAAACAATGAAGAATCTATTAATTGGGGGAATATAATAAATTGGGTGGATGAGCTTAGTAATGAGGGTTAAAGAAGAGAGAGAAGAAGATAGAAGAACAGAAGATTGAGAATCGAGAGAAGAGAGGGAAATGGAGGGAAATTTAAGGGGGTGACATCACTATAGAGGGTTTGGACAAAAAGGTGGTAATTTTTAATTTATTGAAGAATTGTTGGTGGTAAAGTAAAAAAATAAAATAAAAATTGTTATTAGTTATTACTAAAATGACTATAATATATTAGGTGGTATTTTTCAAATTTTCCTAATATTTATAGAAAACAAATAAAAAAAAACTTGTCACAACTCACAAGTTACAGATCATCTTTTGTTTTAAAATAATCCTTTCTATTTTATGTCTAATGAAAAGAAAAGCACATCTGAATTATTAAATTTTGTATAGAAGTAATTGCTAACGGATCAACTCAACCAAAGTTTAAGTTGATGATTAAGGCCAGGGAATATGTTTTATACTCTATCACCAATTATTAATAATTAGTCTCAAGACTAGCTATCAAAGTATGATCTCGCTATTATACGACGCGTTTTATGCTAATAATCCGAAAAGAGGTACATGATGACATCACCATGTATATAAATACATATTATAAAATAAAAATCTTTTTTTTTTTCATCTTCTAGAATTGCTAAACCCATTTTCTATCTCTGAAACTAACCTTATCATTCTCTCTCTAGTTTCTCTCAAACCACCATTCTCACTCTTCTAAAGCTTAGAACTGCATAAACACGGATAATAGAGATGAAATATTCAAGGTGCACTCAAAGAATTTGAAAGATAACCTCTAAAGAAAAGGTAATTTTACAATTTGATTCTAAACTTCATACTACTATTGTAAATTTGTTCAATTACAAAATAGATTGTATGTAGAAATTTTAATTAATCATATATTCCACTATTTCGCCAACTCGATTTGCAATTTTGGCTGATTTATTTGAATTTTTCTTGATTTATTTGAGATTTTGAACATATTCAATTTTGGTTAAATTAATTCCAATTTTGCACTACATTTAATTTGTTTTGAGCAAAAATTTCAACATCAATGCCTAAATTAACGACAACAAATGAAGAAATTATACAACTATAATTAAGTAATTTATTACAAACTATCTTGTTTGATGCCAACAAAATTTGAAACCCTAACTTTTTTTTTGAAGAATGTTCAATTCCTAGATATCATTTGTTAGATGTTCATAATTCGTGACATAATTGTTCATTTTCATTTGATAGGATGTTTATTCTGTTAAATGTTCACTTTCATGCATTTCAATTTTCATAGTTATATTCTCATGTTATAGGATGTTTATTCTCAATAACCAAATGTTCATTTTCATGCTATAGGATGTTCATTCTTGTAAAATAAAAAATATATGTTGATAAAAGTTCTTTATTTTCGGTTAAATACAAAACTGATGATGATAATGTACCAATTGCCTGGAGATTTCCTAGAATGAAAACAAGTGGCAAAATTTCGAGGCCTACAATAGATCTTAACATTTTTGTTGAAATCAAAGAGGACATGACCCACTTAATAAACAACAAGTTACAATTCTATATCCACTAAATGTTCATTCTTATCTAATTAAATGTTCATTTGCAAAATAAGATGATATAATTTCCTCGTTAGTTAGATTTGGTGGATTTGCATTTTTGTTCATTTAGTAAACTAATAATGTTCATTTTTTAAGAACATCTTAAAACATATCAATAGAATCACCAAGTTAAAATCTTATACTTCCTCCGTTCCAATAATATCCCAACAATGGGACTTTTTACACTATTCATCAGTCTTACGTTAAGCAAAATATAATCATGTCGGATCTTGTTAGATTCGTCTCATGTAATATTTTCACAATATCAACTTTTTATAATTTTTTATTTTTTTTGACAACAAACTTTTTATAATTTTTACTCTTATACAATAATAAATATTTAACATGTAAAATATGCTTTGAGATGCGTAATTTCATCCTTTGTTGTAGTATTATTGGAATGGAGGAAGTAACTATTAGCATTCTCTATACAATAAATGTTCGTTCTCATATGATTTAATATTCATTTGCAAAAAACAAGCTAATATAATTTTTTTGTTGATTAGATTTTGTGGACAATGACGGATCTAGGATTTATACATAGGGCGGGCCGGACAAATATGAAGTAATAGAAAGTTTAAAAAAAAAAAAAGAGAATATAGTAAAAATATAGGACAAAAAAAAAAAAAAAAAAAAAAAACAAATAAAATTGCTAATTGTGGGATTAGAACCCAACACTACCTACAATACTAAAATAGAAACTAAAAGGCTAGAAAACCAACTCAGCCAAGTATATTCTATGTAACAACTAACAAGAATTTATTATATAAACTGAATTTACCCAACATAGGGCGGGCTGTGGCCTGGGTAGAGGCCCGCCCCTAGATCCGTCATTGTTTGTGGATTTGCATTTTTGTTCATTAAGTAATTAAATGAATGATGTCCATTTAGAATACGTTGCAGTCCTGCTCCATAAAATGTGTAAGCACTTTTAAAATGAGAAATAAATAATCAAGTATTCATATAATTCATCATGACATTGGATGCTCATTTTTATTCGATAAGATGTTCATTCTCACAAAATCAAACGTTCACTTAGCTTTCGTTTACCTCACCAAAGTAACAGGTTTAAGTTTTTACCTTCATATTCATGTTATAGGATGTTATTCTCAATATTAAATGTTCATCTTAATGTTATTGGATGTTAGTTCTTATAAAATTAAAGGTTCGTTTTCATTTTCAATTAATATTGACTTTTGTGTTTGCTCATTTGTCATAAATGTTCATTTTTGTGTTAAAGGATGATCAGTTAAAATTTTGCAATAACATTGATAGTTTGAAGCTGAAAATAAATATTGGAAAAACACAATTAGAAAAAGTTTAGGAAACATCAAGGAATGTCATATTATGTTAATATGATCCTTTTTTTTTCCTTTTTTTTTCCCTTCAGAATATGATCTTTATCTTGATTATTACAAAACATCAAAAGGTAGCATCAAAAGACAAATTTTATTTTTATTTTTATTTTTTTATTTATTTCTCTCTCTCTCTCTCTCTCTTTACAGAATATGTTAAATGGGTTGTTCATACTTATGATATGTAAGGTTCATTAATAATATTTAAATTTTAATAGGTTTAATGCAAAGACCTTGAGTATCAAGTTCAAAAGGTAGCATCAAAAGACAAAAGAATTCCATTCAAGAAAAAACAGTCCATGAGAGGGCACCTCTTGAAGCTAACAAAAAAAAAGGTAAAGAAGAAGAAGCAACATTGGAAGCTACTAAACAAAATGATGTAGTGCAAAAACGAAGCTAGATGTAAATAAATCATTTTTATTTATTGTTGATAAGTATATTAGGTGACTCGTACTTCGTAGCTTTGTCCGCCCGATCGGGCGGACATTGCCCGGTCTGACCGGGCGGAAGAAGAAGAGGTGCCTGGCAAATTCGTTGAAGAAGCTGCTCTCGCGCCCGACCGGGCGAGCCTTCGCCCGACCGGGCGAGCCTTCGCCCGATCGGGCAGACCTTGCCCGGTCTGACCGGGCGGTGGGGGTTGGATACGTTGAAGCATTCGTATGGAGTTTTCTTCTCGCGCCCGATCGGGCAGACCTTGCCCGGTCTGACCGGGCGGAGAAGGAAAAATGCGGAGACGCGGATTTTACGATTTAAAGTTATCTTTTATGTTATCTTTTTGCCCAAGTATCTTTTATTTTAGGGATTAATATAAAACCTCCCTAATATTAGTATTAGGGTTAAGAGAGACAGAGTGAAAGCCGTTCTTGAGAAATACAAGAATCATCTTTGTAATCTTTGCAGTTTATAGTGAAATCATTCGATCTCGGTGCCCGTGGACGTAGCTATCACATCGATAGTGAACCACGTAAATTCTTGGTGTTGTTCTTATTGTTTGCATTGAATTTCTTTATTGTTTTCTTGTTTGTTTTCGACCTTTGCTTCCGCTGTCGCACAACAATTGGTATCAGAGCTCAGGTTCAATCCTTGGAGAGTTTCTTGAAGATAACAATGGCAGGAGATTCAACAATAAGAATTGAGAAGTTTACCGGGAAAAATAGTTTCGGGCTATGGCAAATTAAGATGAAGGCTCTGTTAAAACAACAGCAGATATGGCGTCCGTTGGCTCCAAAGAGTACTACTTCGGAGTCAGGAGACGGACCGACTGACTCGCAGTTAGAAGTTATGGAAGAGAAGGCACACTCTACCATATTACTTAGTCTTGATGATCAAATCATCACGGAGGTTGCTGATCAGGAAACGGCGGCTGGATTGTGGCTGAAGCTGGAGTCATTGTATATGACTAAGTCGTTGACCAACAAATTATTACTGAAACAGCGGTTGTTTAGCCTCCGGATGCAGTCAGGTACTTCCTTACGGGAACATCTAGAAAAACTTAACTCTATTTTGCTTGATTTACGTAATTTAGATGTTAAAATTGATGATGAGGATGCTGCGTTGATTTTACTTGTATCTCTACCGTCTAGCTTTGAGAATTTTGTAGAGTCTTTTGTTGTTGGTAAGGATTCTATAACCTTAGAAGAAGTGAAGGCAGCACTTCATACTAGGGAACTCAGAATGAAAGCTACGAGTGATAATGGGGATAATGGTAGTGGGTTATTTGTTAAGTCCGGAAAGTCTAAAAAGAATAAGGGGTTTAACAAGGGGAACAATGCTGGGTCGGGTGCTGGAAACGGCAAGGATGGATCTAGTAAAACTACTACTAAAACATGTTATTACTGTAAAGAACCGGGTCACTTTAGGAATAATTGTCCGGTGAGGAAAAACAAGTCCCAGGCTGCTGTAGTTGAAGAGAAACCGAATGAGAGCTATAATTCAGAGGAAGATTTAGCATTAGTCAGTTCTGCTAGGTCTGATGATTTATCTGATAACTGGGTTCTAGATTCGGGGTGTTCGTTCCATATGTGTCCACGTCGAGATTGGTTTGATACATATGAACCTCGCAATGGGGGTATGGTTATAGTCGGTAACAATGCTCCATGTAAGGTCACAGGTATTGGTTCCATGAGGTTGAGGACTGTTGATGGGCGGAGGTTAACTTTGACTAATGTACGGCATGTTCCTGCTTTAGGAAAGAATCTGATTTCATTGGGTACCCTGGATGAATTGGGGTACAATGGTGTGTTTTCAGATGGGGAGTTGTGTATTTTCAGAGGTTCTGAGTTGGTACTTAAGGGTATCAAAAGGAACACCCTCTATGTTTTTGAGGGTGTTACACTGCCTAGTTCTGCGGTTTGCGCATCTGTATCTCACCAGGAGATGACTAAGATTTGGCACATGAGGCTTGGTCATATGGGGGAGAAGGGGATGCAGCTATTGTCCAAGAGGGGTCTTCTATCCGGGGTCAAGGTTGCCAACCTTGAATTTTGTGAGCATTGTGTGTTTGGTAAGAAACACAGGTCAAAGTTCAGCAAGGGTGCTCACATTACTGATGCAGTGCTCGATTACATCCATTCAGATTGCTGGGGTCCATCTAGAGTTGAAGGTATGGGAGGTTACCACTATTTTGTGTCATTTGTTGATGACAAGTCCCGATACACATGGCTTAGGTTGCTTAAGTCAAAGGATGAGGCCTTCAAAGTTTTCAAGCAATGGAAAGCTTTGGTGGAAAATCGACAAGGAAGGAAGATCAAGAAGCTACGAACGGACAATGGGCTAGAGTTTTGCAAAGACGAGTTTAATCAGTTCTGTGCAGATGAGGGTATAGGTCGGCATCATACTGTCAGGAAGACACCACAGCAGAACGGTGTAGCAGAACGGGTTAATCAGACACTGCTAGAGAGAGTCCGATGCATGCTCTCCAATGCAGGGCTTGGGAGGAGGTACTGGAGTGAAGCTGTGTTAACAGCTTGTTATGTCATTAATAGGGGTCCTCATTCTGGAATTGATTCCAAGATTCCGTTTGAGATCTGGAGTGGTAAGTTGCCTAATTTTTCGAATTTGAAGATTTTTGGTTGTGTTGCTTATTATCATGTTATTGAGGGTAAGCTGGATCCACGAGCCAAGAAGGGGTGTTTTGTTGGGTACGGGGATGGTGTGAAGGGGTTTAGAATTTTTTCACCTTCGGAGGGTCGGGTCATTCTTAGTAGGGATGTTACTTTCGATGAAAACACCATGTATTCAATTAAAAATGCAGAGATTTCAGATTTGAGAAGGGAAGGAGACAATTTATTACAGACAGATGGGGTACTTGAGGTACATCAGTCTACCATTGCTGATTTACCTCGGGTACAATATATTGATGATGATGCTGATGTTCCAGTGCCGGGTACTCCTGAACCTGAGATTACTCCTACTCATTCTAACTCTGGGGATGAGGTGGAGCAATCTAATCAGGGGTCATCTAGTCAACCTGACACCATTCTTGAGATGCCTAAACGAGTTATCAAGAAGCCTGTTAGATTGATTGAAGAGATGCAGTCCCTTTACAAGAACAGAGTGTGGGAACTGGTAAAGGTACCGGAAGGGAGGAAGCTTGTGGGTTGTAAATGGATTTACAAGAAGAAAGAAGGGTTGTCGGAAACTGAGCAAATACGTTTTAAGGCTAGGCTAGTTGCTAAGGGGTTCAGTCAGGTAGAAGGGGTTGACTTTGTTGAGATATTCTCACCTGTGGTTCGACATACTTCTATCCGTGTGTTATTGTCAATTGTAGCACATTTTGATCTTGAGCTGGAGCAGTTGGATGTTAAAACGGCCTTCCTTCATGGCGATTTGGAGGAGGAGATTCTGATGAAGCAGCCCGAAGGATTCGAAGCTCCTGGAAAGGAACACTATGCCTGCAGATTGCTAAAGTCATTGTATGGACTTAAGCAATCCCCCCGACAGTGGTACAAAAGATTAAAGGAGATGCTTAACTCGGAGTTTGACATGAAAGACTTGGGTGCAGCTAGGAAGATTTTGGGTATGGAGATCTACAGGGATCGGGCTAGAGGTAAGCTTTTCTTGACTCAGAAAAGCTACATTGAAAAGATTCTGTCTCGTTTTGGGATGGAAAAATCGAAGCCTATAAGTACGCCAACTACTGTTAGTTGTAAGTTGTCTTTGTCTATGTCACCTCAATCAGAGGAGGAGTTGTCTTATATGTCTAGAGTTCCATATGCAAACGCGGTTGGTTGTTTGATGTATGCTATGGTCTGTACTAGGCCGGATATTGCGCATGCTGTTAGTGTTGTAAGCAGGTTTATGGCTCGACCTGGGAGGGAACACTGGCAAGGGGTGAAAAGGATTTTTCGCTACCTGAGAGGGACAGCTGATATTGGTCTTGTGTACGGGAATGGTAAGGAATGCTTGGTCACTGGGTACAGTGATTCTGATTATGCAGCTGATGTGGATACCAGGAGGTCTGTGACTGGTTATGTGTTCACTTTGGGTGGTTCTGTGGTTAGTTGGAAGTCTACATTGCAGTCATCAGTTACGTTGTCAACTACTGAAGCTGAGTATATGGCTTTAACTTCTGCAGCTAAGGAGTCTATTTGGCTCAAAGGCCTAGTAGGTGAACTGGGTATTGCACAGGATTTTGCTACAGTGTATTGTGATAGTCTAAGTGCGATTTGCTTAGCTAAAGATCAAGTACACCATGATCGGACGAAGCACATTGATGTCAGGTATCATTTCTTACGTACTGACAAGAGGATTAAGGTGAAGAAGATTGGGACTGCTGACAACCCGGCTGATTTCTTCACTAAGCCTGTTCCGTTTAGCAAGTTTAAACATTGCTTAGACTTGTTAAATATTGATTACTACGTGATGTAGTAGGCCCTGAGGGGCGAAGTTGGGGAGCTCCTGGTGTAGGTGTGTTGGCATTAAGGTGGAGCTTGCCCGGGGCTTGTGATGCAGGTGGAGCATTATGAGTTGTTATACTTGGAGACGAGTATGTGATGGGTCTTGGTTGAAGACTTATCGGGATGTATGGCTTATGCATGAGTCCTGCATCGGGTTTGGCTTGAGATGTTTTTTCACTATGTCTTGATGGGGTCGTTTGCTGACTACGAGTTCTCGTCAAGGTGGAGATTGTTGATAAGTATATTAGGTGACTCGTACTTCGTAGCTTTGTCCGCCCGATCGGGCGGACATTGCCCGGTCTGACCGGGCGGAAGAAGAAGAGGTGCCTGGCAAATTCGTTGAAGAAGCTGCTCTCGCGCCCGACCGGGCGAGCCTTCGCCCGATCGGGCAGACCTTGCCCGGTCTGACCGGGCGGTGGGGGTTGGATACGTTGAAGCATTCGTATGGAGTTTTCTTCTCGCGCCCGATCGGGCAGACCTTGCCCGGTCTGACCGGGCGGAGAAGGAAAAATGCGGAGACGCGGATTTTACGATTTAAAGTTATCTTTTATGTTATCTTTTTGCCCAAGTATCTTTTATTTTAGGGATTAATATAAAACCTCCCTAATATTAGTATTAGGGTTAAGAGAGACAGAGTGAAAGCCGTTCTTGAGAAATACAAGAATCATCTTTGTAATCTTTGCAGTTTATAGTGAAATCATTCGATCTCGGTGCCCGTGGACGTAGCTATCACATCGATAGTGAACCACGTAAATTCTTGGTGTTGTTCTTATTGTTTGCATTGAATTTCTTTATTGTTTTCTTGTTTGTTTTCGACCTTTGCTTCCGCTGTCGCACAACATTTATTGCAATGTTAATTTCAAATTTCATAATAATTATTTCTTCTTATTCTTAGTTTTTTTTTTTTTTTTTTTTTTTTTTTTTTTTTTTTTCATGTTATTCATTGTTATATAATGAAATGTTTGTTTTAAGATTTGGATATTCATTTCTAATTTCAATGTTGCTTTCAAAACATGTTCGATCACAAAATGATCTAATTTTATTTATTTATTTATTTATTTATTTTTTACATTTAATGTTTGTTGATCAAAATGAGGGGCCAGCCAAAGTTAGCTGGTCAGTGACTAGCAAAAAATTTGCGCTTTATTATGCCCCTTCACATGAGAGCCCGTTGGACATGAAATGTGGGATGCGGCATGGGCTCTCCACATACCTTATGCGAAATATTTCACTTGAAAGTAAAATGGATGAGATTTGAACCCATAATCTTTACATCAGCTATTAGAAAATGCAGTTTTAAAAAAAAAAAGCATGCACTCATGCTCTATACTGTCATAGTGTAATACATGGAGATCAGCAATAGCTACTCTCTCAAGTCTCTACTACCAAGCAAGGTCTAAGGTACATCGTACATGGTTTATATACCCTACCTTGCCAAAATCTAGAATAGGCTGGGTTTTAACTTTGATGAAAGATAGTATTCGCTTCTATGTTATAAGTTCGTAATGCTAAACTTACGAAAGGCATTTGACTGAATTTAATTGTAAGGTAGTCTTTGTTTAGATTTTCTCGGAAACAAATACTCCATGCATCACCAAAAGAATTCTACAATTCATTTTGCACGTATATTAAGAAAGCGACCTATCCTGTTCTTTCGAGCTGTTCTGCTCTACTCTGCTCTGCATGCTCTGCTTAAATCTGCTCTACTTTGCTTTTGCAGTGTGTTGAAAGCTCTGCTCTGTTGAAATCTGCTCTGTTAACCCCTGCTCTGTTTTGCTAACCTCAGAAGCTCAAAAGAAAAAGGCCTAAGGGTGTAAGCGAACAAATTAATCAAAATGGCTTTAAGACAAGTAAGCAAGATGGGGGTGATAGGTTACTAACCTTAAAATTATTGTGATTAATTTGTCCGTTTAAACTTTTAAATCGCTTCCATCATATGAATAGTAGGATTCTTTTGGTGATGGAGGGAGTATAAGGGAAAAAAAAACTATTTAATCTGCTCTATAAAAAGGTGCAATATTTTATCAAAATGTAGAATGTTTCTTTTTGGTCAAACTGTTACAATTATTATAGACCGTAATATGTAAAGTCTTGTACGTACTATGTACTTATATTTTTACGTTAAAATTTCCTGCATATAAGAAGGAGAAATCGACAACCAAGGTGGCTTGGTTTAGTGGTAGGCTCCCACCTTGTGATTGAAAAGGTCGCAAGTTTGAATCTTACCACTAGGGTCTTTGGAGGTGAGAATTCCCCTTATCCTTGCCCCCTCACTCCTAAGGCTTGACTTGTGTAGCTGGCCGGGTTAACTCAAACGAGGCACCGATTTAACAGGGTCATTCCTCTTATCTCGAAAAAAAGAAAAAAAAAAAAAAAAGAGAAATCGGCTAGAATTGGGCCAATTCATGGGTATGTATCACCCAAAGAATAACTGGCCAAGCTAACACCAATGTAGCCCGAAAATGAAACCCAATAAAGGAAATAATAATAATAATAATAATAATTTGGAAAAGAAGTGGTTGCGTTGACTTTCATGATTTCATAACTTCATATCATCCGACAGAAATGCTTGCTTTGACTTTCATCATTTCATGTCCGTCTAGATGATCATAGTTTATACAAGTGACGGATCTAGGATTTTCGAGGTGGTGAGTCACCATCAATTATTGATCATTTGTGAAAGTACAATTTTTTTTTTTCAAATCTTGTTCATAATTAATTTCAATTCTATAATTATACTACGTATAAAAAAAAATTAAAAAAAAATTATATTTCAACAAACTGATTTCAATCCAAAAATAGGACTCAAAAATCCATATTACAACAAAACAGTACTTAAATTCAATCTTACAAGTCGAAAGTATTATAAATAACATGTTACAAACAAATGATATTATAAAATTATTACATTAACTTTATGATTTTTTACTTAATTGATAAGCTTTGGGGGAAAAAAATATTAAAATTGGTTGCACACATATTGGATATAAATAAAAGCAAAAATTATTAAAAAAAAAAAAAAAAAAAGAGTTAACTTAAGAGACCTGTTATTAAATGCAACCGGTCTATTTAATTATTAAAGAAAGCAGTGCAATACGCCAACATTGTGGAAAATTCAATAGCAGAATCAAAGAGACCGGTTATCTAAATAACTGGTCTCTTTGATATTTAAAAAAAAAGCTGACAGAGTCACAGCATCAAAGTTCTTTTTGATTTACAACATCAAAGAGAGCAGTTATTTATAATAATGGGTCTCTTTGATTTATGATTTTTATTTTTTTGAAAACCAACATTACTTTTTTTTATTTTTTTACTGGTGAGTTACGTGCACCACCATGCACAAGAATAGATTAGCCCCTGGTTTATACTCCATCCCTGCTGATATTACATCAATAGTTCACTACTATACAGTATACACGTACTGTTGAGGATAGAATGTAAATATTTAAGGGAAAACGTATGATATATTTTCCCTTATTAATATGATTTTGTATATTACATTTATAATTTTTATGTTAGGTTTATATTTTGGGAAGATTATTTATCATCTTAGGTCATTTTAGATTTGTATAAATTCTCAAGCATTTATAAATAACTAGTATTTATCCCGTTCAATGCACGAGTTTCACTTTTTATCAAATCATATGAGTAATATTTATAATTTTATATTTTTTTTGCCAGATACTTATTATAATTTAAGATACTCCTTTTCAAATTATAAATATGTTAAACTAATAATTATTTCTTTCCTTTTTTTTTAAAAGAATAAATTATATCTTTTCTATTTCAAAGAAAATTGATGTAATATAAAATGAAAGTAAAACACATTATGATTTGAATAGTTAACAAAAATGTATGGGGGTTTGATTTAAAAAATAAAAAACTAATGCAACCCTTCATGAAAAAATTAAATGAAAAAACAAAATAAATAATTTACAAATTATATTATGGAACCAATAAATAATAAAAATTACAGCAAATTATCACAACCCTTCATAAAAACAGAAAAATTTAAATGTTAAAAGTTCTTAAAAATTATGGACAAATAAAAATATGACAAGTGGCATAAGAAGACAAAAAGTTCCAATCACTAAATACTAGGTTAGGTCACATGCTCTCGCCTCTCCTCTTCTCTCCACCTCTCTTCTAGAATTTCTCTAAAATCTTTGCCGTTTAGGCCGAAATTAGTCTAATTTCTTTGGAAATTAGACTATTTCCGACCCTTTTTATCTAAATTTTCTTTAGTTTTGCATTTTAGGTTTCAATAAATCTACACGAGTAGTGTAGATATTTGTCTGTCTCCCTATGGAGGAGTCGTTAGTTTTTGTTAGTTTAGTTATTTGTTTATGTTTAGGGTTTGGTTTGTGTGTTAGGGTTCATCAAAAAGGTAATCATCTTTTGCCCTACTGTCAGTTTGTTGGTAAAAATTTGTTCGGGATCGCAATGATTGTCAAGTTTTCAAATGCGTTCAAGCGAATCAGATGAAAATCTTCCTTACGGTTACAACAAATCATTCGACCGTCTCTCCGAAAAGGTTGTACATTCCAGCGATGTATGCGAGAGATGTACCACAGTGCAACATCTTTTCAACGATCGTAGCTTTGACAACGAAAACCCTAATTTGATTCAATTTTATGTATTTGTTAATTTAGATTTCATTTGTAGATGACGGATGACTTTTTTATTAATGAATTGATTTGTTTCAAAAAAGGTTAGGTTACATACTATGCACAGTAATTTCACTATATTTAATCAATAAAAGAATTTTTTTATTTTCTATAAAGTAATGTAGATAAAATACAAATATAACATATTTATTATCTTCTTATTTTGCGTATATAATGAAATTAAATGAAACACGAATATGACGAAAGAATCAAATGAAATTATGTATCACATATAAATTTGTTCGGGATCGCAACGATTGTCAAGTTTTCAAATGCGTTCAAGCGAATCAGATGAAAATCATCCTTACGGCTACAACAAATCATTCGACCGTCTCTCTGAAAAGGTTGTATATTCCAGCGATGTATGCGAGAGATGTACCACAGTGCAACATCTTTTCAACGATCGTAGCTTTGACAACGGAAACCCTAATTTGATTCAATTTTATGTATTTGTTAATTTAGATTTCATTTGTAGATGACGGATGACTTTTTTATTAATGAATTGATTTGTTTCAAAAAAGGTTAGGTTACATACTATGCACAGTAATTTCACTATATTTAATCAATAAAAGAATTTTTTTTTATTTTCTATAAAGTAATGTAGATAAAATACAAATATAACATATTTATTATCTTCTTATTTTGCATATATAATGAAATTAAATGAAACACGAATATGACGAAAGAATCGATTAGACAAATGAGTATATTAAAATTACATGCTAGATCATATGAGTGTTTTAAAAATTCAATGATTAGTTGGTATCAATTTCTTTTTATTAACCAAATAAGTATTTGAAATTATGTATCACATATAATGGGCAGGAATAATAACCCGATTTCATGGTATTTAGAGTTTTAGAATACTATTTTATAAGGTGAATGTGTATGGAATAATCTCTCAAATGTCTATTTTAGTATTACATTATTGATTGATTGATTAGTTTAGATATGACAAGAAAAACCATGTTCTACGTGAAGGCATCCAAGTATCCAACGGATGACCTCCATATCAACTTATCAAGAGTTCAAAAAACTTATCAAGAGTTCAAAGAATGTAACCTCTTCAATAAACCAAACCACAAAATTATGTGGAAGCTATAAATCAATTTGAGAGATTTTTTTATTTATATATTTTTAAAAAAAAATTTAAAGTAAGGTTATGATGAATATTTTTTTTGGTGTTTAGAGAGCCATAAAGACGGATGATGAAAATTGATCTTAGGATCACCTGTGACCGGGAGAGGGCTCTAACCACTTGAGCTATCCCTCACTCTCAAGTTTTGATGAATCTCATTGGCTCTTGATACCATAATAAGTTTTAAGGTTTAGACCAATTTGTGCTGTCATAAATCATACGGAGTAATATTAATAAATGTTTAGGTATTTATACAAATTTAAAATAACCTAAGATGGGAAACAATTACCAACATATAATACTAACTTAAATACTAATGATATGAATTACCAAATCATATTAATACGGATCGGAAAATTATATCATACATATAATTTCCCTTATAGACTATATATTACGTTTTCTATCCATTTGTAATTGATGCTGCCTCGATTCTCATTTTCGGAATAAATAATTGGAGAGTGAAGGAACTATTTCGTATTAATAATTGTAAAGTGTTCCAAAAACTAGTACAAGTATTCCTAATTGTGAACTTTTTGTGAAAAGAATATTACTCATATATAGAAGTGACAGTATTTGAAATTTAAACGTACGTTAGCTAAAAGGACATATCCCTCTGTATTTTAATAAGTGTTATATACCAATTAATACGGTTGTGTTTTAATAAGTGTTATACTTCTTTTTTTGACATAAAAAAATAAATAAAATTACATTTTAAAATCACGGAGTATATCTTTCTTCTCTCATGATCCTCACCTAAATCCACTACTACTTTTTTTATTATTTCTTTTCTCTCACATTTATAACTATTTTTCTTTTGCAATTTTTTAATACTCGAATTACCTCACTTACCTCTTAATTTATTCGAACTCAACTAAATTGTCTAAACCTACATACCAATAAAAGTGTACCACTTGTATTATAAAAACCCAGAGGGAGTACCAAAGACTAGAATATTGTGTAAGCCTTATCACTCATAAATGATAAAGTCAATAAATGGCTTCCTCTTCAAGTTGAAGACTTTGACTTCATTTGATCCTCAATTCCGCTCAACTTTCATATAGTATAACATTTCACAACGCATTGCTTGTAAAAAGTCAACAAAAAATTGGCTCAAGGTTCCTATGGACCTAACACACATACAATTGTCATTGTTATCTACCTTAATTCTTAAGTTTTATTACTCCAGTCAAAAAAAAAAAAAAACAACCTGATGTTTTATTACGACCAATGTTAACATCGTAATAATAATTGATTGAAATGGTATGTTTTTATGGTGTTTAGAGAGCCGCAAAAATCGGTGATGAGAATTGATCTTAAGATCTATTGGGATCGGGAGTAGGGATGTCAATGGGGCAGGGCGGGGCGGATGTTGGCCTTCCCATCCCCATCCCCATCTAAAATTTTCATCCCCATCCCCATCCCTATCTCCGCAGCGGATCTAAAATTCATCCCCATCCCCACCCCGGCTGGTACAATTCCAAAACCATCCCCGCCCCAACCCCCGCCTAATCCCCACCTAAGACCCGCCTAATCCCCGCCTCCCAAATAGACAATCCTTCATAATTAGTAAAGATTGCAAAAAGAAAAAAATTATTGTTAATATTGCACATTTTTTTGTTTATAATATAAGTGTATTACAAAGTATTATATTTACTATTTTATTTTACATAATTTTTTTTATAAAATACTATAAAAGTATATAATTTTGTTTTTAAAAATATATGGATGTGGGGATGGGGCAGGTACGAAGTGGGGTAGGTGGGGATGGGGCAGGTACGAAGTGGGGCGGGTGGGGCGGGGCGGGGATGGGGCGGGTACAACCTAAAATCCACCCCCGCCCCATCACCCATGACGGGTATGGTATAAGAGACCCGCCTCACTGACATCCCTAATCGAGAGGGAAGTTCTAACCACTTGAGCTATCCCTCACTCTATCATTGAAATGATAAGTGAATGTTATTTAATACTACCTATACTAACATAATACATATTACAAGGATCAAAACCCATTGAAGATAGTCAAGATAGAGCTTTTCATTAAGCTTTCTACTAATCATAGCGACTAACGAGTCTTAATAATATATTAAGTTTAATAACATATTGACTTCTTGTGATTATGTGCCTACTTGTTTTACATAAAGTGTAGGTTGCTTAAGATCTGGCCTGTATACTTGAAACTCTTCAACAAATTTGGCCTTATTCACGATTTATTGCATTACAAGTCTTTTTTCACTTCTTTTACGGAGGAATCCATGACTATATAAACATGTTACATGTTCTTATCTCATCACTTTTCTACTCATGCTTTTTAGTGTTTGTTGAAGAATTTCTGAACCTTTTTCCACCCTTGTTCCTTAGATTATGTAATTACTTCCGTTTCGATTTATTCACTTCCGTTTTGATTTATTCATTCATTCTTAATTACTCGTGTTATGCAACTTAGGATGTAATGAAAATGGGTAATCATCAACATCATCAAAAAACAACAGCAAGTTCTGTGTCCAAATTTATCTTCTTTGTAGTTGGTTTGTCTGTTGGAATTACATCCTGTTTTTACATCCTCAGCTTTTATTACATTACAAATTAGAATCAGTTGTTAGCAACAGCATGCACAACATCAATATCCTCACATGTTACTCAAGCAGCGTTAGCATCTACACCATTGACGCCCTCACCATCGCCTCCACCACCACCATCACCACCTCCCCCTCCCCTCCATCCCTGCCTACACTACGCGAAGAGGAGTCAGGGAAGGAACTGTTGCATTATATAGAGGATGATGCAGAGTTGTTATGGCGGGCGTCAATGGTGCCTCAGATACCGGAGTACCCATTTCAACGTGTTCCAAAGCTTGCCTTCATGTTCTTGACAAGAGGTCCCCTACCTTTAGCTCCTCTATGGGAGATGTTCTTTAAAGGACATGAAGATAAATTTTCTATTTACATCCATACTCATCCTAATTACACTGATCCTATGCCTAAGGATTCTGTCTTCCATGGTAGAAGGATTCCTAGCAAGGTACGTTAGTTCCTTTACAGCAATCGATACATATGCTACACTGATTTAATTTGATCATTTATCATATTTGATGTATACAATGCATCATCAAATAAATATTCTAAAATGGTACATTAGGAAATTATAACTTAATGATTAGGTTATTGATTAATATAACGTACTACTTTTAGCTTTTTATATGCAATCCTAATGATTACAAGTGCAGATTGTGGAGTGGGGAACCATATCAATGATTGATGCTGAAAGACGATTACTAGCCTCAGCAATGCTAGACTACTCAAACGAAAAATTCATCCTCCTCTCGGAAGCCTGCATCCCCTTGTACAACTTCTCAACAATCTACGACTACCTACTGATCAATAACAATCTGAGCTTCGTAGGAATTGTACCTGTCTTCGAAAAGTCCAGCATTTACAGATGGCGGGGCAAGATGGACCCACCCCTCAAGAGATGGCAGTGGCACAAGGGTCCTCAATGGGTTGTCATGGACCGAGTTTTATCCATAGACATCCTTTCGGACAACGAATATTACTCAGTGTTTCGAGATCATGGTAGTTTCCAAGATGAACATTATGTTCAGATTTTGGTTATGCGTTATCATCCAGAGCGCAACTCGAATTGGAGCTTGACTTGGACTGAATGGAAGGGCAACCGCCATCCTACCATGTTAGGACCAAGGTCTAATATTTCAGCAGATTTGATTCAACATATGAGGTTCAGGGATAATTGTACTATTGGTGGCCAATTTACTAACATGTGCTATATTTTTGCTCGCAAATTTGCTCCTCATAGTATTAAGCAGTTGTTGGAGATTAGTTCTACATTGTTTGGGTGAATATTAATCAAGGTAAAGATAGAGCAAGTGATCTATCTTTAATATTGTTTCCTACATTGCAAAGTTGTAGTTCATTTGTTTAGCAAAAATAAACATAAAAATAAAGATAAAAGTTTCAAACAAAAAATGATCAATGTGCAGGTCAAAACATGCACAGAAATGTAACACTGGTAATATAAAAGCATCAACTTATGTGTGTTATAGATTTAAAGAGAAATCAATATATATTAACTGTCCACTTTGGTCACTTTGATACATTTACAACCTTCACCTTGTTATGAAATAGGCAGTAGGAAATGTAATACTAATAGCAATAAAGTTGAACATGTAATTAATAAGCAATGGAATCAGAATATATTCAAAAGTGTTAAATACGGAGATCACAAGAAAATAATAAACAGAGAGCATAGATAACTAATTTCAGAATAGAACTAAGCCTCTGAATATATATATATATATATATATATATATATATATATATATATATATATATATATATATATATATATATAGGGGATGAATTCGGTAAGAACCCCTCCTTATATAAGCACCCTAGTTATATAGGAACCAATCTCAGCCGTAGGATTAAATTACTTTGGACGGTTAAGATTAAAACACATATCCTCCCTCAAATCCTTTACCAACCGTCCAAAATTTTCTCTCTCCTCTAACTTTCTCTCTCTTCGTGTTCATCACTTTCTCTTTCCTCAAACCCCTTTCAAATCAGGTATGTTTATTTTTTCGATTTTGTTCAAATTTTCATGAAATTAGCATGATGTTTAACTAGATTTTGCGATTTTTCAATATGATTTTTGCGATTTTATTTATTCGATTTTTGTGATTTAATTTTTTGCGATTTTTTGATTTGATTTTCATGAATTTTGCATGAGTTAAAGTTGATTGTTCATGTTTCTGATTTGATTTTCATTAATTTTCGGCGATTTTAGGGTTCAAACTTCAACGATTTTAGGGCTGGAATTTCAGCGATTTTAATCTTCGAATTTAAGCGATTTTAGTGTTTGAATTTCAGCAATATGAGGTAATTTCACCGCTACTCTTGATTATTAGATAATTTCAGTCCATTTTTTCAATTTTTTTTTGTCTTTTTTGGCGTCATTTTTGGTGAGTGATGGTGGAGGTCGAGGGTGAGTAATGGTGGTGCGGTGGTTAGGAGCAGCGTAGGGTGCTGCTGAATGGTGATTTGGTGGTGCGCGGCTGCTTGCGGTGTTGGGTGGCTATGAGTTGTGGTTGTTGTAGTGGACGGTGGTTGGAGGAGGTTGGTGACGGTGGTAATTGGTGTTGCTCCTAATCCAAGTAGGATAATATTTTTTATGTTCAAGCAACCTTCATTCCATAATAATCTCATTCAAACAAATGGCATCCGTGGCTCCATTCAACTCTCAGTTTCTGGTTAATCCATTGAAACAACCGCAACTCGCAGCTGCACCTACTAACTTATCACTACTTTCTTCATTGGCCCGCCGCCTTCGCCACCGAAATCACGGAGCAGGGACTAAACATGGCGCCTTCAGAGTCCGAGCTGCCAAGCTCCCTGCTGGTGTAAGCTATTTCTGTCTTGATAATTTTTTAATCAATGATTTTCTTTTTATTAAATTTTTTTTAGCCTATTTAAGTGGCTGTGATATAAAACCATTACTTGGTAGAATTGATATAATGTGCATGATTAATTGATTATGAAAAGTATGCTTAGCTTAGCCATGAATTTAATCAGTTTATTAGACATATTTGATTTGTGTGTTCCCTTCATTGGAATTATGTTGTTACAAGTTGTGAAAGCATATTTTTAATTAGTTGTGCTACTTAGTATGAGAGGAGAGAATTAGAGGTTGGAAAAGGGGATTTTTGAAGGGTGGATGTGGTGGATTGGCGGTGGTGTAGTGGTGAATTGGTAATGAAGTCGAAAGAGGAACTGTTTGCACCCATTCTGGAGTACGCTAGAACTTTTATTCCCGGCAATTCCTGTGCAAGGGGCAACTTTCACAGGGATTGCCGGGAACATTAGAGCATAGGAGTAGGCTAAAAAAAAATTAGAACATAGGAGTAGGCAAAAAAAAAATTAGAACATAGGAGTAGGCAAAAAAAAAAAAAATTAGAACATAGGAGTAGGCAAAAAAAAAAAAAAAATTAGAACATAGGAGTAGGCAAAAAAAAAAAAATTAGAACATAAGTAGGCTAAATTTAGAACATTGGAATAAAAAATTAGAACGTAAGCAGAAAAAAAAAACTTGAATATAGGAGTAAATTTTAGAATATAGGGTTTAGAACATATAGAAAAATTTAGAACATATTAAAAAAAAATTAGAACATAAGAATTTAGAACATATAAAAATTTTTAGAACATAGGAATTTTTAGAACATATTTAAAAAAAATTTAGAAGATAATAAAAAATTTAGAACATAGGAATTTAAAACATAGGCAGAAATATTTAGAGCATAGGAAAACTAATCTAGAACAAAACATAGGAAAAAAAAAAATATTAGAACATAGGTAGAATATATTTAGAACATAGGAAAAAAATACTAGAACATAGGCAGGATAGTTTAGAACATAGGCCAAAAATTATTTAAAACATAGAAAAAAAAAATTAGAACATAGAGAGAAAATTTTAGAACATATATAGAAAAAATTTAGAACATAGCTAGAACATAGGTGTAGAATATACGAACAACTTTAGAACATAGGAAAAATTTGGTACATAAGAAAATGATTTGCAACGTAGTAAAAATTTAGAACATAGAAAATTAGAACATTGGGAAAAAAAAATTAGATCATAGGAAAAAAAAAATTGGAAATTTAGAATATTGGGAAAAAAAAAAATAAGAGCATAGAAAATAAGTTTAGAACATATACTAAAAATTTAGAACATAGGGTGAAAAAATTTAGAACATAGGATAAAGTTTAGAACATAGATAGAAAAAATTTAGAACGTATGGAAAAAAAAAAATTAGAAAATAGGTAGAAAAAATTTAGAGCAAAGGATAAAATTTAGAGCATACGGAAAAAAATTAGAACATAGGTTTAGAACATGGGAAATAAATTTAGAACATAGACAAAAAAATTTGAATATAGGATATACGTTTAGAACATGGACAGAAAAATTTAGAACATAAACAATAAAATGTAGAACATAGGAAAATAGTTTAGAACATACATATATTTAGAGCTTAGATTGAAAAATTTAGAGCTTAAGCAATAAATTTTAGAACATATGCATATAATATTTAGAACATATGATAAAACCTATTAGCTCAATTGGAAGAGCACTATGCAAATGCATAGAGTAATCCTGGGCACCGTGCCGTGCCGGGCCGCGGGCTGGTTCGTGCCGTGCCGGTCGTGCCGGCGGGCCCAGGATTTCGTGCCGTGCCGTGCCGGCCATTTTCACAAGCCAGCCCACGGCACGGCACGGCCCTCGTGCCTGGCGGGCTCGTGCCGTGCCGGCCACGTGCCGGGCTGCGGGCTGGCCCGCGCGGGCTGGTGCAGTTTCCAATTTTTTTTTTTTTTTTTTTTTTTTTTTTTTTTTTTTTTTTTAATGACAACATTATTAATTAATAAGTTTATAATGTATATAAGTTATAAAATTATAATTATAAGTTTTATAAGGTAACTTATAAGTTTATAACTTATAAGTTATAAGTTATTAAGTTATGAATTTTATAATTATAAGTTGAATATTTATGTTTTATAATTTGTATATTCAATATTTATATTTATATATTTACTTTATACTATTACTTTAAAATTTAATGTTTATGATTTATTAGTAATTGGTATAATTTTATTTTTTTTTAATATGAATTTACAAATTGTAACAAAACGGGGAAAAAAAGGCAAATTGGACTTTGGATGTGAATAATGCGTACTTTATATTATTATTACTTGAGTTGAGAAAATTGTACAATGATAACAATGATAAAAATCATACAATGATGGTATTAAACAAAAATTGGAAAATGATAAAATTGATATTTTTAAAATCGTACAATATACAATAATTGTCTATTCTTCTTCTCCTTCTTCTTGCTCGTCTTCGTCTTCGTCTTCGTCTTCGTCTTCGTCTTCGCCTTCGCCTTCAAGGTCATCGGCTAGTTGCATAGATTGGGAACTAGCCGAACCCGAACCGGAAGCGGAGGTTCCTTCTTCGTTGTCGTTGTGGTCGTAAGAACGGTCTTGTGAGCGATTTTCCGCATCCAACCAATCTTTGAAACACACGCACATTTCTAGTGTTTCGGGTTTTAGACTTGTTCTTCTATCGTCTAAAACCCTTCCGGATGCGCTGAAAGCTCGTTCGGAGGCGACGGAGGAAACTTGGATAGCAAGAATGTCTCGTGCCATTGCCGCCAAAGTTGGATGCTTCGAGCTTTGTTGTTTCCACCATGCAAGGAGGTCGAGGCTGTTTATCTCATCGTCGTCCATGCCTTTGGTGAAGTCGTAACTCAGGTACATCTGCAACTCCGAGACGTCGCTTTGCGTTCTCCTGATTGATGAATCACCTGAAAACCTTGAAATCAAGTTAGTAGCTTGTGAAAATAAATGTTTGGCCTTCTTACTTACGTTTTTAGATGGTTGGGAAGGCCCTGAGCGAGGAACGGTGCCATATTTGGCTTCATAGACTCTATATAAAGCAAAAAACTGATCCTTCACATTAGTCTTATAGTTTTCTACATCATCGTCAAGAAACATGCATTGAAAGTAAATGTCAACTAACATAAATGTGTTTTCATACTTTTGCCTAGGATCTAATATGGAAGCAAAAATATAAATCAAAGGAATCTCACTATAATATTTACGCCACTTTTTTTCCATTGCTGGAAGATACTGATCATAATCACTTTGATCGCGATGATCAGCGAAAAGTTGGGCGAGTAAGCATGCATTAGAAAGAAAGTTTTGAGCACAAGGATTGTAAACAGTAGAAAAACAATACGTCATGTTATATAATAACTGTAAAAATTGCATATATCTTTCACAGTTATTCCAATCATCATCATACAAAGCATTTTGTGGAAATTTTTGGTTGTAAAATAATGTTAACGGGCCCTTGTACTCAATTGCCTTTGTTAACATGTCATAGGTGGAATTCCACCTAGTTGGGCAATCGGTTCTAATTTTTATTACCCTTATCTTTTGTTGTTTTAGAAAACTCTTCCATTCTTGGTATCTCATGTTAGAGCTATTAATAGACATAATAGCATCTCTGATTTTGCTGTAGTATGGGCCAATTGCCCGAACTCCATCCTGTACACATAAGTTAAGTACATGGCAAACACATCTAGTATGAAGAGCTTCACCGTCTAATAGTACATCGGTTAAGTTTTGTTTGATAAGATTAGCTGTGTATGTCATAGAGGTTGCATTATCAAAAGTCATAGACATCATTTTATCTCGAAGGTTGTATTCGTCTATTGCTTGCATTAAATGGTGAGCAATGTTAATGCCGGTGTGTGGGTATTCCAGCATTTTGAAATGTATTATTCTTTTTTGTAACATCCATTGATCATCTACTCAATGGCAAGTCACACATAAATAGTGATATTTATAACCACTATCCCAAGAATCGGCTGTTAAAGATACTCTACAGTTAAGGTTACTCAATTCGGCTTGTAACCGGACTTTGTACTCTAGGAAATTTTTCATTGCTGCGGAACGAACGGTTTTCCTAGAGATTCTTTTATGTTGGGGTTGTAGTGCTTTGTTAATGTAGGTGTTGAATGCGTCACTTTCCGAGAAAAGAAAAGGTTGTTCAGCGTGTACTATCATTTTTCCTAGTTCATCCCTATCCCTCTCATAGTTGTATGTAAAGCCGTATGGATGGAATTGGGAAATTTTGGGCTGGGTTGGATCACTAGCTGGTTTTGCACAAGCTTTCATGTGTCTAGATAAGTGTCCCGTCCCGTTTTTGGTAACTGCCGTGAATACACTATTACATGTTTTACATTTTGCCCATTGTTCACCATCTTTACTTAGGACAAAATAACGCCATACCTCACTCCTTCGGTTTTTCAAAAGTAGCATCTCAGTTTCGGTTAACCATTCATGATGTGTGTATTGGTTAGTAGGGGGACTAGTGGGAGTGGCAGTAGAAGGGGTAGTAGAACCGGAGGGAATTCGGGTACTTTCTTGGCTACCTTGGCTAGAACAATAGTTTTGTTGATTACCGATATAATTAGGTGGAAATTGGTATGGTGGTTGTGGAAATTGGTTTAGTGGTGGTGCTGGAAATCCCGACGTATTATATGGCTCATAGCCCGGGGGGAAGTAAATGGGGTCATTGGTTTGACTCGTAATTTGGGGGCTCGTTGTATTTGGTGGTTCCCTAGAACTACTACTACGGATAAGTCGGCCTTTCCCCCTAGACCTAGATGATGGGTTGTTCGATGCCATAATTAACAATTAATTTTTTAATAAAAAGTGGTTAACTATAATAATAATAATTAATAACAACAATTTTAACAATAAAAATATCAATAATAATAATTAATAACAACAACTATAACAATAACAATAACAACAAAAATAAATAATAACAACAATTGTAACAATAATAATAATTAATAACAACAATTATAACAACAACAATAACAATTAACAACAATAATAATTAAACAAGATTATTCTAATAATAACAATAAAACAATAATAAATTTAAGATTAGTTTAGATCTTACAACCGTGCTTCAACGCTCCACTAATTACGATTACGAACTTTTTAATTTTTTCCGATATTAGGAAAATAATTAGAGAATTTAAGAGAATAATTAGAGAATTTAAGAAAATAAGGATTATTAGAGATTTAGAGAATATAAGAGATAAGAAGAAGAGATTGTGATTTTGTGATTTGGGAATGAAATGGAGGTGAGTATTTATAGAATTTTTGGCAAAAAACTAGCCGTTAATTAGCCGTTGAACTAGCCGTTGGCCCGCGGGCCGTGCTTGCGGGCCGTGCCTTCGGGCCGTGCCTGCGGGCCAGCACGGCGGGCCTTGCTCGTGCTCGTGCCGGGCCGTGCCTGGGAATTCTCCACCGTGTCCGTGGCACGGCCCGTGGCACGGAAGTCGACGTTCGTGCCGTGCCGTGCTTGACTTCGGGCCGTGCCGGGCTGCTCCGAACGGCGGGCCGTGCCGGGCAGCACGCGGGCCAACCCGGCCCGTGCCCAGGTTTAGCATAGAGGATGTAGGTTCAATTCCTACATAGGTTATCTTTATAAATAACTAAAAAAAATTCAAATGTTTTTTTTTTTTAAAAAAAAAAAATCCAATAAAACAAATTAAATTAGCACTAAGTTATATGAGCAGAAAATAAGTGAACTAAATTTAAAACATAGGAAAAAAAACTTTAGAACATAAGTAGACTAAATTTAGAACGTAGGAAAAAAAATTTAGAACATATGTAAAAAAATATTTAGAACGTAGGAAAAAAAAAAAAACTTTAGAACATAGGTAGTTAAAATTTAGAACATAGGAAAAAAAAAATCTTTAGAAAATAAATAGACTGAATTTAGAACATAGGCAAAAGAATTTAGAACATAGGTAAAAGAATATTTAGAACATAGGAAAAAAAAAACTTTAGAACATAGGTAGAAAAAATTTAGAACATAGGAAAAAAAAACTTTAGAACATAAGTAGACTAAATTTAGAACATAGGAAAAAAAAAATTAGAACATAAGTAGATCAAATTTAGAACATAGGAGTGGGCAAAAAAAAATTTGAACATAAAAGAAGAATTACAAAAATGCCATTACTAAATGATCATTTTAGATTGTTGGATCAAAACTAATAAACGGCTGAGATTGGTTCTTATATAAGATTGGGTTCTTATGTAGAGGAGGGTTCTTACATGACCCTTCCTCTCTCTCTCTCTATATATATATGCTGTGTAAGACTGTATGTGAACTAGTGGTGCTACTCAAAGTGGAGGAGGTGGGTGAGTAGGGTGTAGCAGAGGTGTGAGCGCTTTAATAAGCTGGCAAGGTTGGCAAGGTTCCTCAGAAGCAGCAGGCATATGTTGTTTGATAATCATAGAAGTTAAAATTTGTGTGTTTGCTAGAAAAGCACATCTCTGTCGTAGGGGTGGAATGCCAACAAGTTGAGAGGATCCACACAATGGTGCTGCAAAAGGCAAGTCTAGAAGACAAACCTTATGCACCAAACTCCACCACCACACACCATCTCGTTCTCATTCTCAAGTTGCCACACTTGCTAGGAGGAAAGTGTAATAAGGACTAGGGGCAGTATCCTTGTGATGAGTATGGCCTTGTGCTGCGTGACCATACTCATCACAAGGAGGTGTGCCTTGTTCGGTCCGAATCCCAACAAGGTCTTTCTAGGGGTAGTAGTGTCAAAGTTGACGCCAACACGAAGCAAATCCTTGTCATCAGGCAATATGTTCTGTGGGGTCTAAGCTGGAGAGCTTAATCGATGGAGAACAATCTGTCTTTGCACTATAACTTTATTAAACATCTTGTGTGGAACATTGCACAAGGAGATGGACCTAAATTCCCTAGCAGTTTGGGGAGCATCAACTTTAGGAATAAGAACTAGAAAGGTGTCATTGAGAAATTCAGGCAGCACCTCTTCATTAAAAACATCGAGAACCATAGAGCAAAAGCTCACTCAACTCATACTCCCCACGGAAACCCTCGGTCTCATCAGCATCCTCACCGAACTCAACAGAGTGAGAATGAGCACCACGACCCAAGTCAGATTGAGCCACATATAATACAGCTCGGAGTCTCTCCGCCTCTCTCGCCCTCCTAACGGATGCAGTCAACCCTCTAGTTTGGGTGTGACGAGAACCCAATCCCAACACAGTGTCAACGTCATCGTCATTAGCATAGTCAATATTATAGCGACTCAACAACGGTGGCTATTGATAACAATATAAATATTGAAGGGTGGTAGGTAGTATATGCTGGTGCCTAATGTCGTAGCCAGCTACATTATTTGTCCCAATAGATGTTATTTTGTCTTTTGTTCCCCACGATGATTCTAGTGGACAATTGTCTTGATATGTAAGGTCTGAGGACCAGTACATATGTTTTGGTAGGCTACTATCTTGTGTTCAAGAAGAATGAATGAAGGTTTGCCCTAGAAAAATGGGAACATTCCTCTATTCCTGCCGCTTTCATATTTTTAGTACATCATGGTAAACTCAGTTTTGCCTAAAACTTCAATCTTTCATCACTTTTTCTTTATTTTGTCTAAAGTTCTGCCAAACTCTGATAATTTTCTCATCTAAGGTTTTAATCTTTATCCAAAAAGTTTCATATGGCTACAACTATAGAGGTTACAAGTCCCTCTGATGGGAATAACTTTCAATCCATAGAGAAACTTCAAGGCTCTTCTAACTTCAGGTCATGGAAGAGATCCATGAAGATTGCTCTTGCTTCCAGGAGAACACTGGAATTTGTTACAGGAACTCAGAAGAAAGACACCTCAAATAGAAGCATGAGATACTAGTATTAAAATGATAATCTCATGGATTTTGGGGTTGGAAGTCCATTCTGTATGTAAACAATGCTGAACAAATCTGAATTCAGCTGGAGAAGAGATTCTCTCTCATAAACGGGTATAGGAATACAAGCTCAATAAGGAGTTGTATGAGACCAAACAACAAAACAAATCTATCAGTCAGTATTACACTCACATGAAGGCAATATGGAAGGAGTTGGATTTCTCAATACTCTTCCTTCTATTGGAGAGATAAGTAAGCAGATTAATGAACAGAAGCTATTCCAATTTTTTCATGGATTAGAAGAAGCATATGGGGCATAAAGAAGCCAAATTCTCATGATGAAATCTCTTCCATCTGTTGAGACTGCAAGCAGTTTTTCTTAGAAGAGTCACGAAGAATCATCCTTATTAACTCTTGCTATGTTCAGTAAAAGGATAGGGGGAGCTTGCACTGTATGTGGGAAAAAAAGGGCACCCAAGTGTTAACTGCTGGGAAGTGATTGGATATCCCGCTGGACATCCAAAAGCCAAGAATCAACTTCAGAAAGATAAAGGGAGGAGTACCACTGGAAACCCTAAGTGGAGCAAAAACAAGCAAGGAGGGAGCACATCTACTCCAAATGCACAAAGTAGCAATTTGAGTGAATCTGGGATGAGCAACACTAGCTCAAATAACCAGTTAATATGCAGCAATGATGCCAGCATCATCAAAAGCATCATCAAAAGCAACTGATGATGAATTTGACACTGGGTATGGTCTCATGTTACTTTATAGTTGGATTATTGATTCTGGTCATTTGACCATATGACTGGGTATAAATGAGATGACTAATTTGGTAAAGGGTTTTAAAGAACCTAAAATCAACTTACCAACTGGTCAAACTGCTAGTACTAGTCATATTGGGAATGTGAAACTTGAGAATGATTTACTGCTTAAGAATGTGCTTCATGTTCCTTCTTTCAAGCATAATTTGTTATTTGTAAATAAGCCCCTGCAAGATTCTGATTGCAAAGTCCTATTCTATGCTAAGTACTGTGCTATTGAGGAATTGCAGTCTAGTGGTGTGAGGGAATTGGAGTGATGTAGGAGTGATGAGAATTGGTCTCTAGTATCTTAAGAATTCTCCAATGGAGAGTGTGCTACAAGATATCAAGAAAGAGATTGTGAGTAATGCTACTTGCAGGGGGGGGGGGGTGAGAAAACTGTTATGAACACAAGTACCAGCTGTGGTACAAAAAGCTCTTGTTCTGAATCCCAGAACCCTATGGCATCATCATAGGTTGGGATGCTCCTATGGCAAGAATTGAGAAAATACGTGGTTTAAAGGGTATGAACTCTGAATGCACAACATAGAATGTTTGGGGGAAGGGCTTGTTAGACATAGTCTATTATAGTAACTTGGGGAATAAGCTAGAGGTTTGTTAGGAGGGATTTTCTACAAATAGGACTCGTTAGGAGGAATTAGGACATGAATATTGAGTGGTTTGTTATTGGGAGAGAGTGAGCCTCTCGAAAGCTCAGGAGACAATCCACCTCTCGAAAGTGGAATTATCATTCAATTTACAGTAATTTTCATCTCATCAATATAAGCCACATTCTCTTCTATTTTTTTCTGCCATTGAGTTCCTACCACATGGGGACTTAGATTAATCTTCTTATTTCAAAGTCACATGCATTCAAGGTGATAGAGAATTTTGTTAATATGGCAAGAACTCGGCATAGTAAGAAAGTGAAGATTAAGAAGTGAAAATGCTCCTGAGTTTAATGATCAATATAGTGTAGGCCTTCCTTTGATAAACTTGATATTATTCACCAAACTTTTTAGGTTGAGAGAAAGCACAAGAACATTCTTAAGATGGTAAGAGCCCTTTGATTTCAAACACATGAACATTTTTGAGGTGACTGTGCTCATGCTTGTGTATACATAACAAACAGACTGTGTACTGTCTACTGTGATGCTGATGAACATAACACCTTATAAAGTTACTTCCTCTGTTCTTTTTTACTTGGCCTGTTTCTTTTATCACGCTTGTCAATGCAAAACTTTAACGATCAATAACTTTAATTCTCCATAAGTAAAAATTATAAAAGTTATATATTCTGATAGTACTTATGAGACGAATTCAAAAAAAATCACACATGAATATATTTTTCCTTACATATTATTCACAAAAGACGGTCAAAGAAAGGGTGGTGAATGGTGTAAAAGTCAAAGCGGGTCAAGTAAAAAAGAACGGAGGAAGTATATATGAAAGGAAGCCTCACTGTAATCAAATGAGTGTTTTTCGACGTCTTGCTATGGCATCAAATCCTGTGAAAAAAAATGATAAATTTGAGGCAAGATGAGTGCCATGTCTAATCCTGAGTTATCCTCATAATCAGAAAGGATACAAGCTTATGAAATTGATGAATGAGAAGACGTTTGTCTCCAGGGATGTGAGATTCCATGAGAATGTTTATCCCTACCATCTTCTATACACTACTATTCGTAAAGAAAAAACATCTGAAAGTGAAGAGTCTCACCAGACACCATGGATTGATGATTATGATGTTCACACTCACACTACTAGAGAGAACCTTGAACCAAACACTAGCACCACACAAAATGAGCCAGAACTGAGCATGAGCCAAGAAGCCAAACACAGAACCTATACCTAAAGAGCAACCATAGAGCTCCTGTATGGCATAAAGATTACAAGATGAAGAATATGACTTATACAGAAGCATTGAAACAAGTTACTCTTACACCTATTACTTTAAAGTTTTTCTGTAATGACCCTGTGAATTTAAAGATGCAATTAAATACTCACACCGAAGCAAGCAATGAGTAGTTTGGATGCTTTGGAGGAAAATAACACTTGGGAGATAACTACTCTACTTAAGGGTAAGCATGCTATTGGTTGCAAGTGGTTATATAAAACCAAGTATAACACAAAATCTGAGAAAATAGAAAGACACAAGTTAAGACTTGTCGTCTTAGGAAACAATCCAAAACATGGTGTTGATTACAAAGAAACATTTGCACCAATTGCAAAAATGACCACTGTAAGGTCATTATTGGCCATTGCTGCTATTCAAGGGTGGCATGTTCATCAAATGGATGTGAAAAATGCCTTTCTCTATGGAGATTTGGCAAAAACTGTATATATGAAGATGCCACCTTGGTATTTTGGCAACGGGTTCAGATTTGGAGCTGATTATAATTGAAATTAATCATAGAGCTTGTAGACTTAACAAATCTCTCTATGGTCTGAAACAGGCCTCTAGACAGTGGCATGTAAAGCTTAGTGCTATACTGATAAGCAATGATGTTATGACATATAGTCAAAGACAAATTACACTCTCTTCACTCAATACAAAAAGGAAGGGTTTGTAGCAATCTTAGTGTATGTTGATGATATGATAATTACTGGAAGTAGTCTGTAATTAATCACTCAGACAATAGAGTATTTAAATACTCAATTTCATATGAAGGATATGGGAGAGTTAAAATACTTTATTAGAATAGAGGTCGATAGAACTGATTAGAGAATATTTTTGTGTTAAAAGTAATTATATCAAAGATATACTAACAATGCCAACAACTACAAGCCTCTCAGACTTCCAATGGACAGCCATGTAAAGCTCACTCACTCAACAAGAACTCTCTTAGAGCATCCACATGTGTATCAAAGGCTCATAGGGAAGCTTATCTACCTCACTATTAGTAGACCAGATATTGCATTCACTGTTCATACTCTTACGTCAGTTTATGCACTCTCCTACTTAAGCACATTTTCAGTATCTTCCAAGCTCTAGTGATAGTGACTTGCTAGCTGCCAATTACAAGATTATCAACAACTGGCTACTGTATTTTGTTGGGTGATTCAAAAGTTAAAATAAAATCTAGAATCGCACCTTCGTCGCCGTCGACACCGGGTATGGACGTTTTGGTGAGACATGGGAGTCTTCTCTCGCCGGAAACTTGCGCCGCCTCGTAGCCGCCGCCGTGAAGGAGTTCCCGCCGGAATTAATCTGGACAGCCTTGGCTCTCTTGTGGCCAGATTCGTCTCAGTGGGTGGCTGCCGCCGTCCCTTCGTCGATGCTGCCGGTGAAAGATATAAAGTTGAGTTTGGAAAATCCAAATTCCACTCAAATGAGACACACAGTACGTCGTATTTGGTGGATATACTTGAATTAGATCCAATTTATATGGGCGAGTTATTCAAGTCTTTGGGGCACTTTTGTTGAGGTTATAAATTAGTATAAATAAATAATGAAAAATTTCTATAACTAGTGCGAAAATTTAATTTTATCTGAGATATAAATCCGTAGATATATCTCCTCTCACAATATATTATTTTTCGGCTATTTTATCAAATGCCACTAAGTAATTGCAAAATTTACCAAATGCCATAAACGTTTTCAAAATTCACCAAATGCCACTGACAAATAGCACATTGACACCCCGTGCCATTAATGAGGTCTGGACGTTAGTTGAACGTTACTGCGAAAATACCAATTTGCCCTTTAATGTGTTTAATGGCGCCATAAAGCTCACTGACTCTCTGATTCCTCAATTTTCAAGTATTAATGTTCTTCATCAACCTTGTTCTTCCTTAACCTCTCCCCTGTTCTTCGAGGTTTCACCATCATTCAAACCTTCAAATATATGAACAAGGAAGAAGCGTACTGTAACCACTGAACGTCCCTCGCAACAAGATTCAAGCTTTAGCTGTTGTTGATTCTGGGGGAACCAAAAAGCGGTCACAAGTAGTGGAAGAAGTAGAAGGAAATTGCGAATGCTGAAATTTTTTTGGAGGCCTTGGAGATAGCACGCAAGGTAATAATCTCTCTATCGATCTTCATTTCGCGTATTGGTTCTGGTTTGTTTTTGCGAAAATTGAGTTAAGGTTAGGGTTTTCTCAAATGATCAGTGTAATGTGTTTATTTGAAGTGACCTTTGTGAATTATTGTTAAAAATCATGTTCAAAACCTCATTTGTGGGTATGAATCTGGCAATGTGTGTATTGGTATGTTAGGTTTGTGTTTTTCACAGTATTTGAGTCTTAGAAATGAAATTTTGCGAGTTGATTAGGATATTTGGCTTGGTATGTGTTTGTTGATATGAATGATGTGTGTTGATGTTCAGTAAAGTAATATGTCATTTGTTGTTCATAGGATGAGTACAGTGTGGCTTGATGTCCATTACAAAGATCAAGGCTTTGATGTGATGATTGAGGATACTGACAGAACTAGTCTAATGGACTTGTATGAGTTCATGTTTGAGGATTCTGTCAAGCAAAATTTGATCCTCCCTAAATACTTTAGTTTGTCTGTACTGCCACCTAGAACTAATAGAAAGTTTGAGTTATGTGGGGATAGTCAAATGCTGAAAATGTGGGAGTGGTATGAGGGTAGGGAAACAATAGAAGTGTTCTTAGAGGAAAAGGATAGTCCTAGTTTGGTGTTTAAGGATGCTGCAGCAAGTTGGGAAAAAAAGGTTAAGGTAATGGTTGAGAAGGAGAGAATGGATCAAGAAAAGGCCCAGAGGATGGCTGAAGAAGAGGATGCTGAGAAGGAGCTTATGGAACAACGACGTTTTGAAGTTGCAATTGAGGTTCCTATTGTTAATGCTGATGACTCAAATGTTGAGTATGTAAGAGTGTTTGACACTCCAGTAGCTGATGAGGTTTTCCCTGGGGCATCTCAGCCTGAGCCTGAATAAAGTACTCAGCCCTCAACCCACCTAAACACTCTCAACCAACTTCTCCTATTAACCAGCCCAAAACCACATGTTCTAGGAAGAAAATGACTCCTAGGAAAAGGAAAAGAACACCAAAAAAAAGGCCAACTCAAAGATCCCAACCTTCTCCTTAACCACAAACATCCCAACCTTCCCCTCAACCACAAACATCCCATACTAATCCCTGTCCACAAACATCCCAACCTTCCCCTCAACCACAAAAATCCAAACCTTCTGCTGAACCAACAACAGTCTCACCACCAGTTTCTCCTGAACCACAGACAACACCAGTTTTATCTCAACCCCAACCTCCATCATCTGCAGCAGCAAAAAAGGGAGGTAGATCAAGACCTGAGTGATTTAGGTCAAAAAAGAGTGCTTCAAAAAGGGTAATGCTGAGGGGGAAAGTGTTACTTTAAGGAGATAAAAAAGGAACATAGCAAAAAATGTTCATGTAAGTGAGGAGAGGTCTGATGAGTCTAGTAGTGATGGTGATAGTGAAGATGATGATTACATACAATCTGGTAGTGAAGAAGAAGATGATGAGGCAGATATTGGTGACTTCATAGAGGATGAGACAGAAATAGATTGCCTTCATGATGACATTCCTAACAAGCAATTTCATGGTTACCTTGATGGCAGTTCAACCATGGATAAAACCTATAAGAATGGTAAAATTTGGAGCTATTAAGAGTTTGGATCCATCACATTAGAGCCATGGTTGATATTTGGAGACAAACAATCATTTCTTGATGTGTTCAAGGACTATTGTGTACAGGAAGTGTTTGGTGTTTATGTTGAAAAGAGTAACAAAACAAGATTGATAGCAAGGTGTGCTGTAGAGAATTGCAACTGAAGGATTCATGCCTCCACAATGGTGGACAAGGTTAGCTGTGCAATCAAGATTATGACAGGGGAGCATAGAAGTTGTGGGAGGTTGGAAAGAAACCCAATAGTAAGTTCTGAGTGGCTGTGTAGACATCTGCAGTCAGACATTGAAGCCAATCCTGACATTCCAATTAAGTCTTTACAGAGAATCTGTATGGAAAGGTTTAGGCTTCAAGTTAAGAAAAGGTTGTTGTACAAGGTCAGGGCAATGTCCAAGGAGATCATCCATGGGCATTTTAGAGAGGCATACTCACTGTTGCCTAGGTATGCTAAAATGATGAAAGAGACTAACCCAGGTAGTTATGCTCTTGTGACATGGGGTGAACCTACTGCAACTGAGCCTCCAAGATTCAAGGCTTGTTTTTTTTCTTTTGCTGCCCAAGTTAGGGGATTCTTGAGAGGCTGTAGACCTTTCACTGGCATTAATGGAGCCCACCTAAGTGGACATTTCAAGGGAATATTGTTAACTACAGTTGGGATTGATGGGAACAATGAGATTTTTCTCATTGCCTAAGGAGTGGTTGGTTCTAAGAGTATTGACAGCTGGGGATATTTTCTGAGGAAGTTGAAATGCCTTTTTGAGAAGGAAGGGTGCAAGAAATATGATTGGACCTTCATCTATGACAGAATGAAGGTAAGCCACCTGGAAACTAGTTTATTACATGTGATTTACTGTTTTTTTTCTTATGTTCAACTCTCAGCCATTAAACTATTCTCTTTGCAGGGTGTTGACACATCAATTTATGAAGCATTCCCCAGACCAACTAGAAGAGTGTGTTGCCAACACTTGTACATGAACTGCAAGGCCAATAGATTCAGTGGTTCAGCCTTTCATAAGCTTTTCTGGATAGCAGCTGATGCATATAATGAGTATGTATTCAATAAAGCAATGCAAAAGTTTCAAGAGTACAATCCTAAGGTTGTTGAATACTTAGAGAGCTGCAGTGAGATCTGGTCAAGGCATAAGTTTGATCTTGCACTCTGTTGTGATCATAACACAACAAATTTCGCGGAGTCTTTCAACTCATGCACCAAGCTCTACAGAGATCTACCTGTTGTGAAAATACTTGAAGGTATTCACTTCCACTCTATAACAACTTGCATTAAGACAAGTCCCCTGTTTCTTGTTTTCATAATGTCTTTGCATACTGTTTTGAAGCTATAAGGCAATGGGGCATGAAGAGGATTGTCTCAAGGTTTGACAAAGCCCTAAGCATGGGGGATATGGAGCTGACTGAATATGCAGCCAAGATTCTGCAAACAAGATCAGATGAGTCTAGGTTTTGCTATGCAACTACATGTGGTGGTGATGAGTTTGAGGTGAGAGACCAACATGTGCATTTTCCCATCAAGCTGAACACTGGCAGTTGTGGTTGTGGGAAGTGGCAACATTCAGGACTCCCATGCAAACATGTACTAAGGGTGATTTACCACCAGAGGCTGCAACCTGCAGACTTTGTAGCCCCTTGTTTCAAAGGGAAGGCATACAAGCTAACTTATGCAGAGCATATGCACCCAATGCCTACCCAACTCAATGGCCATCACTGAACCTGCCTAACATACTACCACCATTGGTGAAAAGAGTTGCAGGGCGACCAAAAAAGCAAAGAAGAAGAGGGCCAAATGAAGCAAGGAAAGGGAAGAGGCATTTTACAGTTAAGTGCAGCTTATGCAATGAGTTGGGGCACAACATGTTGACTTGTGCATCAAGGAAAAAAAGCGCTGCAACTTAAGCAAGCACATCAACCACCTCCTCTCAACCCAAGAAGAAAACAAAGAGAGCAACATGAATGCACATCCACTCATGTTTTTAATGCACATCCAGTTTATCCATGTAATTTTTGAACATTAACAGTGTAGTGTACTAGTGTGTGCTGTGTTGTCTAGTTTCTTTTGACATAGCCTTGTAATTTAAACAGGAAGCAATCTTTTGGGCACATGATTTGAACAAGAAGCAATATTTTAGGCACATGATTTAATTTCTCTCTTTATTAAATTTCATTGCAATTACGATAGTTCACTTCATCATTACTATCACCAATATTACACACATCACTACCCCTAATTTCATAATACAATCGAGCACTTTTTGCTGTTGCTTGATTTTCTTCTTCAATTGTTTCAATTCTTCATGCACATTGCTTTGTCCCGAGCCATCCCTTGCATAACAGCTTCCCCTGCTCTGACTTCCTCTGCTCTGACCTTCTTCATGCATCTGAACCTTGCACCATTTGAAGCTATCACATGAATCACACTTATAATACAACCTTTGTGGATTAGATGTTGACTCCGAGCTTCTAATTGCATATTTTCTACCACAATTGCAAAATTTATTGACATATGCATACTCATGTTTTGAGGAGGATGTGTTTGATATGAAGCTCATGGTTATGCAAAAAGATCTGCTATGTGCATTTTAGTGTACTGTTTATATAACAAATTGGGTGCAATAGCTAGATTTGCCCAAAAAAAATTTAAAAAAGGTCAAACAAACTAGCCGTTACGCTGAGTATGTTTACATGTAAATAAGATTTGCAAAAGTAATGGTATTTGGTGAAATATATAAACTCCTCAATGGCATTTCATGAAATAAGATTTGCGGTAACGGCCAACTAATGTCCAGACCTCATTAATGGCACGGGGTGTCAATGTGCACATTGTTAGTGGCATTTGGTGAATTTTGAAAACGTTCATGGCATTTGGTGAATTTTGCAATTGTTCAGTGGCATTTGGTGAAATAGCCAATTATTTTTCTTTTATTTTTTAAATAATAAAAGTGAAATAATAAAATGACACAAAAATTAACGTATAAAGTTGTGAGAGGAGATAAAGTGAAATATTAATCTCAGAGATTAACTTGGGCTCCCTCGTCCTTTTTTCTTTAAGTTTCTTATCCACAGCTAGTGATAAGAATTCAGAATTCCTAATGTTATTTTGTACTGTACTCCATATTCCATAGTTGCTATGGTTTTTTTTCCAATTAATAATGGTGATAAGAGTATGGGTACGTGTTGTTTTATCATATAATATTATATTATCTTTGCCTTTGTTGAAACATAGCTGGTTAAAATTTTCTGTGCACTAGTGGCTAACGATAATTTGTCATGTTTGGAGAGGTATTTCGATTTAACCTTAAATCACAACTTTAAAAGTTAAGTATAAAATTGGGGTCTAAGTTTTTAAGTTTTTCACCTTTTGGGATCTATCTTTTTTATTGGGATGTTAAACATCGCCCGCAAATTTCCATATAAAGCCCACAAATTAGACTTGGTATGACAATTTTGCCATTTTCTAAAACTGAACAAATCTTGATTTAAAAAATGTGGAGCCGTACTGGCTCGCCGGGGGAGACCGGAGGGCAGGCCGGAGATGCGGGGGACGCCGGAGGTACGTCGTCGTCGACGGAAAATGAGGTAAAGCACCGTTAAAATTCACGGTGTACGTAACGGCGTCTGAAAGAGGTGGTCGTGCAGTGGCGCCGGCGCCTAGGTTGGACGCCAGTACCGTAGCATGGACGTCCAAGACAGACACCACAACCACCGCACCGGCGTCCAGCCCAGACGCCATAACCAGCAGACAGGCGTCCTGGCCAGGCGCCAGTCCAGTGGATGTAGCGGCCCTGCCAGGCGCCAAGTCCGTGGTTGTGGCGTTTCTGCCAGACGCTGCCCCTGCTGTTTATTATTATTATTATTATTATTATTATAATTATTATTATTATTATTATTATTTAATTTTGTTGTTGTTTTATTTTTATTTTTTTTTAAATTTGATAAATCGAAATTGTAATAAAAAAAAATTCGAAATTGTTTTAAATTTAAAAATTTAAAATGGTTTTTTTTTTAAAATTAAGTTTGAAAATTCGAAATGGCTTTTTTTAAAATTAAGTTTGAAAATTCGAAATGGTTTTTTTTAAAATTAAGTTTGAAAATTCGAAATGGTTTTTTTTATTTAAAAGTTAAGTTTGAAAATTCAAAATGGTTTTTTTTTTTTTAAATTAAGTTTAAAAATTCGAAATTGTATTAAAAAAAAATTGGAAATGGTTTTTTTTTTTTATTTAAAATTGAAAATTCAAAACGGTTTTTTTTAAATTAAGTTTAATAATTTAATGTTTTTTTTATGATGTGATTAGATTTGTGTTAATGTATATTATTATGCTTTAATTGTTTATGTGTATGAATACTTTTATAAATGATTGTATTTTAAATTTGTATGTGTATGAATAATATTATACATAATTATGTTTTTAATTTTGTGTTAATTCTGTGTAAATATAGAAATTAAATGTTTTATCCGTTAAATGTAGAAATGAAATTTACAAATTAAAAATGTAGATATTAATTATGTGTTAATGTTGTGTTAAATGTATTAATTTAAGCTTGAATTAATATTTATTATAATATATAATTGATGCAGGATTATGGTGGAGACGGAAATGATTACAGTGGGATATTTGGACATGATGGTCCATTCGAAGATGCTCAACAAGCGATTGATTGGGCAAAACAGGTTGCAATTACAGCTGAATTTTTCTTGGTAGTAGTAACTCATAAATCTCAACGGGATGGTAGAATGGATCGTATTTTGAGATGCGACCATTATCGCAAAATAGAAGAAAGAGATTTCCGTACAGCCACTCGGTTTGATACAAAGCGGAAAGTTTGTGGGTGTGAGTTCAGAGTAAAGGTTCGACAACTACGGAGTCGTGACGGTTGGGAAGTGATTGGTTACTCTAAATGGGGGTATCATAACCGTGAGATGATAGTATATGAAGAGGATCATCGACAGCTGAACGACTTAAGTCCTGCTGCGAAACTAGTTGTGAAAGAAATGAGTGATGCTCAAGTCAAGCCTGCTAAAATATTAGCATCTGTGTTAGAGAAATTTCCAGAAGACCATCCAAACCGAAGACACATCTACAACGTCAGACAGCAACTCAGGTTTGAACGGTCAGAGGGAAGGAACCCTATACAGCAACTGCTACACCAGGCACAATCACGTGGTTACCTGTTCTGGTATGATTCTGATGAAGATATAACGGAGGTGACTCATCTTTTCCTTTTGCATCCTGATTGTGCTGATATGATCTAGTCTTGGCCATTTGTGATTTTGATCGACTCAACGTACAAGACAAACAAGTACAAGTTCCCACTGGTTGAGATCATGGGGATGACTCCAACAAACCAGAACTTTCTGATTGGTCATGCAATCATCAAGGATGAGACGACTCCAAGTTATTATTAGGTCTTGGAGAAGTTGAGAAACTACATCGGGCCTAATGTTTATCCAGCAGCCATCATCAGTGACTGTGAGGGAGGTCTCTTTGCCCCCATTAGGGAGTTGTTTCTAGAGTCGAAGCACTTGTTGTGCACATGGCACATCAACAACTGCGTGAAAGTGAAAGCCTACAACCTTTTCAACAAGAATTTGGAAATGGCAGAGAGATTGGTGAATGGTAAGTGGCGGAAGATCCTACAAGCTACCACAGTCGCAGTGTACGAGCGAGAATTGGCTAACTTCAGGGATTCGTACCAGTGGTGTCCGGCACTGGTGGACTATGTGATGCAGCAATGGGTCCCGCACAAGGAAAAGTTTGTCAAATATTGGACAAACCAAGTACTTCATTTCGGGAACACTACAACATGTAGAGTTGAGAGCGCTCATAGAGCTACCAAGGACTAGATTGATTCTTCCACCGCTGCTTTGGATACACTGTTCGATAAACTAAACAAGTCAATTGAAACTCAAAAGAACGGCATCAGGAACTCTCTAGAGGACTCCACACGACGACAAGGTACGATGTATAGCCATTTCATATTTAAGATTCTCCATGGTCGTGTGTCACACTACTGCTTGGGGTTGATTCTGACTGAGCTCAACAGGATGAGGGACTTGGCTGATGAAGTGTATGCTCGGTGCGGGTGTGCTATTTCAGTAACTCATGGATTACCTTGCGCATGCACCATTCATCGCGTTATTACAGAAGAAAGGGCGTCGTTACATGTTGATCAGGTTCATTCATTCTGGCGGACGCTCGTTATTGGTGAGCATGCAGATACTCAAACGGTCGACCATGAACAGGAGGAGTTGGAGCAGTTTCGTTCGATGTATGACCGAGTGTCCTCCAGTCATCCTTCTATTATTCGTGACGCTACTCATGTACTTCATGACATGTTCAACACGTCTAGCTTAGATTATGAGGAACCCGAAGGAGTTGACCGTCCTCGAGGTCGCCAACGGCGGAACAAGAGTGCGTTTGAGTACATTCGTGGTCTTGGTCGTGGTCGTGGTCGGACATCGTCATCTAGTCGTAGTCATTCTTCATCGTCTGTGAATATGCCCTTGAGAACTGGTACGGTTGCTTACTTTAATTTACATTGCACATTGTTTTTTAGGTTACTTCTGCCTTGTTAATTGTGTTTAATTATGGTGAATAGGAAGAAACGATATTGATCAGTTTCCGTACAAGGACAGGATACCTAACATCATCATGCCGTACTTGGGAGGGTGGAATGATGTAGTCGGAGATGGTAACTACGAATTCCAGGTCGTGGCTGATGTTTTTCAAATGGGCGAAGACAACTACGGTTTGGTGCGTCAGTTGATGTACAACGAAATTGCCTCTAACCGAAATGTTTATCGTCATGTGTACCAGGATGACTTGGATAGCGCTCTGCGGCGTATCCGGTGGGGAGGTGGACCTTGCGGTCAAAATCATTATTTTGACACGCCCCTAGATCTGTTTGCCGTTGCAAACATTTACAAGTGTACAGTCATGCATTTTGGGCTGGGATTCCATAGTCGAGCTTATTATCCTTGTACCACGGTTCTCCCTTGGTGTTCGCGTGAGACTGTCACTACACCGGTCAGAGAGGTAGCTATTGCGTTTCTTGGGTCGTCATACAGACATTTCATCCGACTAGACATGTCATCCGATTTTCCTGTGCCACCGATTATACCTCGGTGGTACACCATTCGCACAGCGAGCGTAGAGGGTTGGGATGCGCTATATCATGACCGGATCCACGAATGGAACACCCTAGTTGCCTTTTAGTTTTTCATGTTTACATTGTTTCTATGTAACCTTATTTTTACGTTGCTATTTTAATGAGAACATTAATTTTTTATATTGTATTGCTTACTACATTTATATGTTGCATGGGTAAGTTGCGCGGATCCACGAAAGGTAATGTCAAAATTTAATATGTCAAAGTTGAAAGCTAAAACAATAATCTAAAATGTTACAAAATTAAAACATAATGTCCAATTTAAAAAACTAAAATGATAATATTTAAAGTGCTCTACAAATAAAATGCCAAAACCATCAGTTTTCCCTCTTGGACGCCGACTCCCAATGCGCAAGGGTCTGTTCCAAACTATCAACAGCAGCTCTCACTGTTGCACTCATGTCGTGCTTCTCCATAGAGAGTTTCTGTACGTCTTGCATTATCTTTCCCATCCACTACATACAACAAAAAATAAAACATGAAATACAATAACAATATATAAAACTTAATTAAAAAAACAACGATAAATGTTTTATGAGACATACCGCTTCCACGGCAGTAGGCGGTGGCATATAATCAGCATCGCTGTGGTCGAGGTCTGCAATCAACCTCGGGTGCGAATACCGGTTGAACCATTCCATGTAGTAGTGGTCACACATGGGAGGAACCCCAGATGGCGGCCTCTGCAACTCCGCAGTCCATAAGCGGGCAACCATCGGAAACTGGTCCCACGTCCCAGTCATGATATCCGGCCAATGCACGACGTAGTCATTCGACGATGCAGATCGGACCGCCTTCATCGGGCATGTCGGGGGAGGAGGGACAACTTGGACAAATCCAAGCTGGCGAAGACAACGCTGGGGCATGTACGCCTCCACGATCTCACGATACTGAATGAGTCCCGTGTACAGGGTCCTAGGTACCCTAATACTAGGGTTCGGGCCGAAAGGCATCCAGTTCACCTGCACATAATTTTAAAATTTAGTAACATGAATATAATAAATGCATATAATAAATTGTAGAAATAATTTAAAAACTTTACCTCTAAGGGGGACATCTTGTCAAGCAATAACCGTATCGATTGGAGGCGGTCAACGGACTTCTTCTCCGAGTGCGGACTCCACGCACAAGCACGCGGCATCCCCTCATCAATAGGAACCGGGTCACGATGTGGTCGCAATGCAGGAAAGTACTCGTATATCCAGGTCTGCAATAAAGTCAGACACCCAGTGATACCTGCTGCGTCAGCCCGACTCGCAAATCCTAGTTGGCGATACAAATACGCCAACGTAGCCGATCCCCAAGAAAACTGGCCTACATTGTCGGGGTCACACGCCTCAACTATGTCGCGTGGCCTGAGCTTGTTTCCGCCGCTCTTATCCGGAAACAAGGTACATCCGAGGAGTAGATAAACATAAGCAGCCAGCTGTGCGTCGTGCGTCCTACATGCACTGGGGTACAAACACCGCTGCAACACGGATGCGATCTTCACACTGCCGTGTTCCCAAACACCAAGCGCCTCGGTGTACAGTGCATCCCTGTCCACCGCCAACAACTCCGCCAACAAATCTGCCTGATCCGCATCAGTCACAGCACAAAGTCGTTTACCCTCAACACGAATCCCCAGAATGGCCTCGACGTCATGTAACATGATCGTCATCTCACCGAACGAAAGGTGGAAAGAGTTTGTATCCGGCTGCCATCGCTCAACGAAAGCCGTGATCAGCGCAGTGTTAATCTTATCGTGCATGGTGGCAGGAACGTGATTCACCCCAGTGCCCTCCAATCGCTCGAACATCTCGCTCTCCACCGGCCAAGCCTCAGCCCATGTACGCAAAAAGCTACAAGTCTTTTCCCGGGTATGACATTTCAACAAGCCCGTAACTGAAGGCCTCTCTTGGTCCTCCCAAATACGGGTAGCTATGTGTCCTAGAAAGCTAGGAATCACACTCCCGTCTACAGGCCCACCGGGCACCTCACTCCTAACAACCCAAGAATCATTAACGGCCCTTGACCATTTCCTGCTTGCCCCAGACACAGTGGACGCAGATGATGTGCCAGATCTACTAACAAACCTACCACCCCTACCCTTACGCACCTCTACCATATGTGTCTCGTACATGTCATCAACCCTCTGACTGAATGGACCGTAATCATCATACGGTCCACTCCCATCGTCCACATCCTCATCCTCATATGCGTCCTCTTCCTGCTCCTCCTCCTGCTCCTCCTGGTCACCCTCCTCAACATCATCATCGTCATCGTCATCCTCATCCCGACGGTGGATCCGTTCTTTACGAGCCGAGGTCAAAATACCACGGGATCTAACATGTCTATGCCCCGACCTCTCCACTGAATAGCTTCTACTAAGAAGCTCTAGATTCTTCCCCGCACCATGACGACCCAGTGAATACTACAAAAAATTAAAAAATATATAAACATACAAAAGTTTTTTAGAAAAATAAATAACTACTTACACATACAAAATACCAACACTTACAACATATCGTCATGTTTATAAACATAAAATTAATAAAGATTATAAAAAATCAAACACATAATAAATAAATAGGACACAAAACAAAAATTTCAAATTATTTCAAATAATTAAACATAAAAAAAAAAAATTAAACGGCATACACAAATACACACATAATACCCTAATGTATTACAAAATTTCTGATTTCCAAAAAAAAAATTTATTTCAAATAATTAAACATAAAAAAAAAATATATTACACATACACAAATACACACATAATACCCTAATGTATTACACATTTTTTTTTAAAAAAAAACAATTACATATTAACACAAACAATTTCCACATACTACATAAATTAAGACATAAAAAATGTTTACACATCAAATATAAGAAAATTAAACATTAACAAAAAAATAAATCTGATTTTATAAAAAATATATATACTGGATTTATAAAAAATAACATATAAAATTCATAAATATTTAAAAAAAAATTAGACATAAAACAAAATTTCTGATTTTCCAAAAACAAAATAAATTTAAAAAAAAAAAAAAAAAATTTAAACGGCAGGTGGGGCGCCTGACCAGGACGCCCACCCACTGGCGGTGGCGCCAGATCCTGCAGCCATAGCCAGTGGGCAGGCGCCTGAACTGGACGCCCACCCATAAGAAGAGGCGCCACCTCTGGCAGCCAGAGCCTATGGCCTGGCGTCTGGTTTGGACGCCTCTTTGGTGGCTGGGCTTCCAAGCCAGACGCCACGCCACCGGCTTTGGCTGCCGGAGCTGGCGCCCCACCTTCGCCCCTTATTTTTTTTTAAATAAAAAATTGTTAAAATAATTACCTTGCCACCAGGTCGCCGCCTTACCTCCGCCGCCGCCGCCGCCACCTCTTTCCCTTGCCGCCTCGACATTGTCGTAATTTTTTTTTTTTAGAGAGGTAGATTTTCTGATTTTTTTTAGAGAGATGTGGAGATTGTTTTTTTTAAAAAAGAAAAGGACAATAAAGTCACTTCAATACAAATTTGTGGGCTTTATGTGGAGATGTGCGGGCGATGTTTAGCGATTCACTTTTTAATTTCACCATTTGGAACCTCATGTGCAAATTTCGGGCAATATTAAATGAGGTTGGGTTAAAAACATAGTCCTTGGTTAAAAAAAATAATCCCCTAAAAGGTTGGTAAAAAAAAAAAAAAATAGTCCCCTACTTTAAAAAGAGAGACCCCTAAAAGTATATTAAATGAAGTGAGGTTGGGTTAAAAACATAATCCCTCTCTCTTTTTTTTTTTTTTTTTTTTGAGATTTTTAAAAATAAATTTGTACTCTGATTTGATCTGAAAAATCGTGAATTTTTAAGTGTATTTTTCCCTTATTTTTTTGTTTTTGTGGGAATTTTGGGATTTTGTTTTTTTATCTGAATTCTGTGAATTAAGTTTAGGCTGATTTTTTCTTCTATCTAATCAAAAGCATTGTAATTCCTTGATTTTTTTTTTACCAAATTTTCATATTTTTTTTTTTTACAAAAAAATCTAAAAAATTCAGTAGATTAGCTTAATTAGGCTCCAATTGGTCTGAATTAGGGAAACGGAATTATCTGGGTGGTTGTTGAAGATTGATCACCATTGCAGTTCAACTGTTTCGGGTAAAGTGTTTATTTTTTCCTCTGGTTATTAAATTAGTTCAATTATTTTATTGTTGAGAACTAGTTTATTCATGAAAATGCAGAAATGATTCAGATTTTACTGTGATACAATTGATGTTAGCTAGGATTTAATTACTATATACAATACAACTATGGAATTTTGATCAGAAAGTAGCATATATACTATGTCCACTTAAGTATGATTTATGAAATTAAGAATGATGAAAACTAATCTGCTTCATGACATTGTTATGATGAGGTATCATGACATTGTAATTTTGATATGTGATGAATCTTCTAAATGGATTTCTGCTTGTTCTTGATATCCTTCTAGCAGCCCTTTCGTTGCATCTGCGAGCAAAACTTACTGTTGCCATTATTTTGCTACCACAGGTTCAGCTTTTGGAGAAGATAATGAAGGATTCAACTTTGCTTCTGATTGTATTTATACTGTTAATTTCTCCAACGGCTAGTTTTTTTTTGGATATATATCCGTTTAAAAAAATTGTACCCAATTTCCTTCAATTATTTTTGGTTAGGATAAGATTCAAGGACCTGTGTTTTTTGGTTTGACAGAATTATTTATGAAGGGACTGTTTTTTTTTTTTTTTTTTTTTTTTTTGGCCAAAAATTAATATTAAGGGACTAAGTTTTCTTTAGGTGAGTTAACTTGTCGGATTGTTAACTTTAGGTACCAAAAGGTAAAAACAAACATTCAGGTCCCAAAAAGTGAAAAACTAAAAAATTTAGACCCCAACATTGTACTTAACTCCAAACTTAATGGTTGACAATATTAATGAGGGAAAATATGTAAATAAATATTTTTATGGGAGTAAATATCACACAATACTTTTAAAAGTTCAAAAAATATGGCAATTAATAGTAATAAGGACAAATAAGTAAATAAACTAGAGAATATAATTATCCAAACAAAATATTCATAAGAGTTATCACATGTAATTTTTAAAAGGGAGGGATTCAAAATTATAATGGAAATTATTACACATTACGCGATTATGGTTTTTTAATTCTATATTTTTATTTTGGATTTGTTGATATTTTGGAAAGATGATTTTTATTTATTGGGAAAAATGATAATTGTTGTCTTTTTATTTCAGCAACTTTTTGATGCAGTAGGCCACACCGTGTGGCAGGGGTTACCCGAGTTATTTTGTTAGGGGTTACCCGAGTTATTCAGTCAGGGGTTACTCGGTCAGGGGTAACTTGAGGGGTTCAAACAGGGGTTACTCAAGGGGTTCACTCAGTCAAGGGTTACCTGAAGGGTTACTTGGTCAAGGGTTACTCGGCTAGGGGTTACTCGGTCATCGGTTACTCGAGTTACTCGGTCAGGGGTTATTTAAGGAGTTCGGTCAAGGGTTACTCGAGTAATTCGGTTAGGGGTTACTGAGTTCGGTCAGGGGTTACTTGAGGATTCAGTAAGGGGTTACTTGAGGGGTTACTCAGTCAGGGGTTACTTGAGGAGTTACTCGGTCAGGGGTAGTTACTCGAGGGGTTCAGTCATGGATTACTCGAGGGGTTACTTGGTCAGGAGTAACTCTAGTAACCCTTGACCGAGTAACTTGAATAACCCCGATAACTAAAGTAATCCCTGATCGAATAACTCAAGTAACCCTGACAACTCGAGTAAACCCTGGCCGAGAAACTCGAGTAACCCTTGACCGAGTAACTCGAATAACCCTTGCCGCACAGTATAGCAGGCCGCATACAAAAAATTGTGTTCTTTTTTACCTAATCTTATAAGGCTTAATGCACTGTTAAATTTTTCTTTTTGTTGCTGGTAATTTATCTAGGTTTGGTTGTTGTAATTTTTGTTGTTCTCAATCATATTAATACGAGAAATTATATCATACATATATATTTTCCCTGATAAACTTCTTACATCATACGATTTCTATTTATTTGTAATTGATGCTGCCTCAATTCTCATATTCGGAATAAATCATTGGAAAGTGACTTATGGCACTACTTCGTCGTAGTATTGATAATTGATTAATTGTAAAGTGTTCCAAAAACTAGCACAAGTATTCCTAATTGTCAACTTTTTGTGAAAAGGTTATTACTCATATATAGAAGTGACAATATTCGAAATTTAAACATACGTTTAGCTAAAAGGTCGTATACGTATGTACCAAAGACTAGAATATAGTTGATAGAATATAAAACATATTTTTTTAATGCCTTAACCATCAATTTAAGTTTTTGGTTGAAGCCCATAATTAGTTAATATACTCTATCACGTCCCCTTACAAGAGAGCCCGTTGGACTGTAAATGCTACATGGGCCTCCATAAATGATAAAGTCAATAAATGGCTTCCTCTTCTAGGCTCTAGCTGAAGACTTTGACTACACTTGATCCTCCATTCCGCTCAACTTTCATATAACATGCATTTTACTCGGAAAAAGTCAACAAAAAATTGGCTCAAGATGCCCATGGACCTAACACACATACAATTGTCATTGTTATCTACTTTAATTCTTAAGTTTAATTACTCAAAAAAAAAAAAAAGTTTTAAGTTTTATTACGACCTATGCTAACATCGTAATAAATTAATAATAATTGGTTGAAAACTGAAAATGATAAGTGAATGTTATTATTTAATACTACCTATACTAACATCATTCATATTACAAGGATCAAACCCCATTGAAGATAGTCGGGATAGATATTATATTAATAATAATTGGTTGAAAACTTGAAATGATAAGTGAATGTTATTATTTAATGGTACCTATACTAACATCATTCATATTACAAAGATCAAACCCCATTGAAAATAATCAGGATAGATATTTTCATTAAGCTTTCTACTAATGACTAACAGTCTTACCCTTAATATATAATATTAGTTTAATGATATGTTGACTTGTTGTGATTATGTGGCTACTAACTGAAATAATGTTAGTAGGGAAGCTTGTTTTTACATAAAGTGTAGGTTGCTTAAGATCTGGTATACTTGAGACTCTTATTTGGCCTTTTCACGATTTAATGCATCAAAATTCTTATTTGACTTCTTTTACGGAGCAATCTATCCATGACTTTATTAACATGTTACATAAATGTTGATATTTCATCACAACAATATCTATCATTTCTCGTAATTACGTCCGTTTCGATTCATTCATTCATTCATATGGTTGTTTAGTTTAACTTGGGAAGTAATAAAAATGGGAAATCATCAACAACAGCATCAAAAAACAACAGCAAGTTCTGTGTCTAAATTTGTCTTCTTTGTAGTTGGTTTGTCTGTTGGAATTACATCCTGTTTTTACATCCTCAGTTTTTATTACGTTACAAATCAGACTCAGTTGTTAGCAATAGCATGCACAACATCAACATCCTCACAGCATAAAGCTCAGGCGTTAGCATCTACACCATTGCCGCCTTCATCACCGCCTCCACCACCACCATCACCGCCTCCCCCTCCCCCTCCATCCCCGCCTCCACTACGCGAAGAGGAGGAGGAGTTTGGGGAGAAACTGCTGCATTATATAGAGGATGATGCAGAGTTGTTATGGCGGGGGTCATTGGTGCCTCAGATACCGGAGTACCCTTTTCGACGTGTTCCAAAGCTTGCCTTCATGTTCTTGACAAGAGGTCCCCTGCCTTTAGCTCCTCTATGGGAGATGTTCTTTGAAGGAAATGAAGCTAAATTTTCTATTTACATTCATACTCATCCTAATTACACTGATCCTATGCCGAAGGATTCTGTCTTCCATGGTAGAAGGATTTCTAGCAAGGTACGTTAGTTCTTTTACACCAATCGATACATACGTTACACTAATTTAATTTGATCATATATCTATCAAATTTGATGTATGCAATGCATCTATCATCAAATATATTCTAAAATGGTACTTTATATATACTTCGTATTAGTTTAGGAAATTATTATCTTTATGATTGGTTATTGATTAATATTACTACGTAGTTTTCCTATATAGATCCTAATATTTTAAGTGCACGCAGAGTGTGGAGTGGGCAAATATATCAATGATCGACGCTGAAAGACGATTACTAGCCTCAGCACTCCTAGACTACTCAAACGAAAAGTTCATCCTCCTCTCGGAAGCCTGCATCCCCTTGTACAACTTCACAACAATCTACGACTACCTATTGATCAAGAACACTAATCTCAGCTTCGTAGGAGTGGAACCTGACTTCAAAAAGTCGAGCCCTTACAGATGGCGGGGCAAGATGGACCCACCGCTCAAGAGATGGCAGTGGCAGAAGGGTGCTCAATGGGTTGTCATGGACCGAGTTTTATCCATAGACATCCTTTCGGACACCAAATATTACCCTGTGTTTCGAGATCACTGTAGTTGGCCTTGTCAGAATCAAGATGAACATTATGTTCAGATTTTGGTTATGCTTAATCATCCAGAGCGCAACTCGAATTGGAGCTTGACTTGGACTGAATGGAAGGGCAACCGCCATCCTACCATGTTCGGAGCAAGGTCTAATATTTCAGCAAATATGATTCAAGAAATGAGGTTCAGGGATAATTGTACTATTGGTGGCCAAATTACTAACATGTGTTATCTTTTTGCTCGCAAATTTGCTCCTAATAGTATTAAGCAGTTGTTGGAGATTAGTTCTACATTGTTTGGGTGAATAATATTAATTAAGGTAAAGAGCAAGTCATCTATCTTTAATACTATTGTTTCCTACTTTGCAAAGTTGTATGTGGTACATCTAGTTCATTTGTTTCGCAAAAATAAAAATAAACTACATCGATCAGGTTCATTTGTTGACCAATTTGATATATACCATTTTTTCCGAATACAGATGTTACATTTTAATTGAATTAATACTACTGAAAAGTTTGAAAATCATGATTGTCAATACATATAACTGGTTGAAGACCTGAAGTGTAAAATAAATTAATAATCAATGACAAGTTTCAAACAAAAAAAAAAAAGGCAATGTACAGTCAAAACATGCACAGAAATCTAACACTAGTAATATAAGGCATGCATCAACTTATGCGTGTTATAGACTTAGGCATGCCTGGAATTCCAGAAATTAGGAAGGGGGTAATATCTAATGGGGTATATTCTACTTGAGCATTGATTTAGAGACTAATAATTCATTTTCTAAGGTTTGGCAACAATCCTTGGGTAAAGACCACCAATTCATGGCAATCGGCGGCAACCACCATGTCGTTGATAAATTTGAGACCACCACGAGCATCGCCTCACTTGAAGGATCAAGAGCCCTAACCTTTTGTTCAACTATCTCTTCAACCACTGGGTTCGATTCAAGATACTTGTTCGTAATTCGCCGGAATTGATGAGCTATGGTGGCGACTAGCAGCTTCCATCAGGCGGCTATAATGGCGGCAATTGCTTCAATTGGGCGGAGGGATATGAAGGTGAAGGAGATAATACATAGCAGGGGAGAAGGAAGATGCAGTATAGCAAAGGAGAGTGCTTTTTTTTTACGGGTGGAAATTGTTATGCTAGGGGGGAGGTGGGTAATTATTAACCCCCTTTTTAGGGGAATAGATCACCCAATGATTATTTACCCTAGATCCAAACTTAAAAAAAAATCCAGAATTATTACTCATGTATTTTTTCCCCTCCCATTACACCCATTCCAGGCAGCCCCTTAAAGTAACATTTAATATTTACAAGAGATATCATTAATAACTATCCACTTTAATACATTTACAAGCTTCACCTTGTTATGAAATAGGCAGTAGGAAATGTAATACTAATAGCAAATTAAGTTGCACATGTAATTAATAAGCTATGGAATCAGAATATATATATTGCAGAGCAATTGAGTCCTATTCAAAAGTGTTAAATAGTGAGATCACAAGAAAATAATAAAGAGAGCATATATAGATAACTAATATTATAAATTTTAGCATAGAACTAAACCTCTGAATATATGCTAGCTGTGTGAGACCGTGAACTAGTGGTGCTATTGATTTGGAGACGTCGAAGACTCGAAGTGGAGGAGGTGAGGTGAGTAGGGAACCAAGGGTGTAGCAGAGGCGTGAGCGCTTCAATAAGCTGGCAAGCTAAGGTTCCTCATAAGCAGCAGGCTTAAGTTTCTTGTTTGATAATCATAGAAGTTAAAATTTGTGTGTGCAAGAAAAAAAAAAAGCACATACATCTCCGTTGTAGGGGTGGAATTATGCCAAGAAGTTGAGAGGATGCTGGCTATGGTGCTGCAAAAGGCAAGTCTAAAAGGCGTACGTTATGCACCAAACTCCACCACCACGAACCATCTCAAATTGAATAGTGTCCTCGTTCGTTCTCATTCTTAAGTTGCCACACTTACTAGGAGGAAAGTGTAATAAGGACTAGGGCAGGAAGTGGAATGTGTTACGTCTAAAATAAATTTCTTGTATTACGTCTGAAATGGATGTGCAGCATGCTGTAGATTATTGCAGGAAAATTCTTATTAATGTCCCAGTAACATTGAAATTACGGAAATTGACAGGTCTTATTTCTTCCTCTTCATTTTTTCCCCAAAATCCAAGAGTTGCGCTTGGTTGTATAACTTGTATCTAATTTTTCTTTAGTATAATATTAGGAATTGGATAGGAAGAGGCATGTTTGCCTTTATTTCTGAAGGCAGTAAACAAACTGAATAAAACTGAAGGACAGTCAGTTCTGGTCTTTCTGTGATAGTTGAGACTTGTTGCAAATTGATTACACAGACAGAAATCTCTTATATATATTATCTGTTCTGTTCTCACAGGCTTGCTTCTCCGAGAAATCAAGGACTTTTGGCCGGCTGCATTGCTTTATCTGAAGGCCAAATTCTGAACAGTTTGACATAGTGGTAGTGCTTACAAAGCAGCTTTTAGGATTCATGGTCTATGCTTTTAGAGCTGCACCTGGAATTAGTCATCAGTTAATCATCCCCGAAAGTCCAAAGATCATGGTCGGAGTGGGTACATGCCATATTATATAATACGACAATGAAGTGACATACAGTACAAACTGCGATTCTCACCTTATAAAAAAAGATACTTAGCAGCTAATATTGGAATTAGTCACGTGTTTTCCTTCCAAACCTTCCAACACAGAGTGAGTAATTTATTGATGCTTGCTGAGTATTTGGTCATTGTAAACCTGCGTTTTGGTATCTGAAACTAGGCCTTTTCACTTCTTTGTTTTGATTGCCATGGTTATTTGCTGACAGCACTGAAAACATCGTGTGCAGGTGCAGATACTAATTTGCAGCTTAATGACCAGATTTTGAACTGCTATACCGGACCCTGATGGTGCTTCCTATGAAAGTCTAGAAGGGGAAGCAGTGGCTATCCTAGAAGAGTCACTGATTATTGATGGTGTGATACTGATTTATCTGGATCTGAAATACCTCAACTGTTATATCGTTTTGTATTTTCATATTGATTTTTGATATCTTATCATTTGGTTAATCCTCTGCACAATTTTTATCTGTGTTAAAATATTGTAGGTGATGAGACTCTGCAAGGTAGTGATTCTCCTTTGAACATGGATTGTTCAGTTGTTCTCCAAGACAAGACTTTTTACATTAACTCTCCAATATTAGCTGCTAAGAGTCCTATTTTTTTTTATAAGGTGAGAATCGCAGTTTGTATGTCACTTCTATGCCTTCCATTGTTGGAATGATTATCTCATCCCATTCTCCTTTCGAATTCTGTCACAAGTCATTTCTCTTAAATTTAGTTTTTCTTTTCATTATCCTCTTCCAAGTGTTCTGTGTTGCTGATTCATTTTTCTTAATGATAAACTAATGGAGTGTTGAGAAAGGGTAATTTGGAGGGAAATTATGAGAAGAGAAAGCGGGGGAAGGGATGCATTACACGCACTCACCTTTTAGCAAACCAAATCCTTCCAGTGTTGGAAAGTTTGGAATGAAAACACAAGGTCGCTTAAACACCCCCCCGACACACACACACAAACACAAACATCCAATTTATAAAACTTCTTCTTGACTGTGCTTGGAAGTATTATTAACTTGTGACATTCCCTTTGTTTTTGTGGAACAGAGGAAGATCCATATAATAGGTTTAGATATACCTAATTATATGTGCACCTAGGTTCATAGTAATAGGTTCTAATGTCTTTTAATTATATTAGCACAAAAATTACTCCTTGATCTCCTTCCCTTTGCATTTAACGATTTCATTTTGTGTTATGTTTCGGGTAAAAATACCCAGGCCACGTGGCCCAATCAAAGGGTGACACGTGTCACCTTATGAGAGTTTCAAACTGAATCAATCCCTAGCTGACACGTGGCACTCCCAATAACCAGGGAAAAAGACGGCCTAAAGGGCCCAATTCCCGAGAAAGCCGCAAAACGACGCGGCTTACCAAATCTAGGTCAGAATGACCTAGGTAGGGGCACATTCACCAACGACCCTATAAATAGGGAGATTTCCCCCATTTTGGGAACACGTTCAATTATTACACACAATCAATTCTCTCGAAAACGAAGAAATCACCTGATCTCGAAATCCGAGAAGATTTACTTTTACTTTCTGTACTTTTGCATCACTCTAAACACTTTCTAATTTGATCGTCGGAGGCGGAACTCCGAATACTCGGAGCTTCCGTTGTTTTGCAGGTACAACCGGCGGAAAATCAGTCTTGGTGACATAACTCTCCCGAGGGACAAAAAACCCAGAAACATTTGGGGCCGTCTGTGGGGAGAGTACCTCTAAGATGGTTTCTCAAGAGACTGTACCGCCTCCCGAGGATAAGCAGCCTACGGCTGAGGTCTATTCAAACCATGATACGGATCCAGAGGTCGAAACATATACGACCGCAGATGGATCCCTCATTATCAGGCGCATCCGTTCCAAAGACAACAAGGAACGGAGTGATGCTCAGGCGGGTCCGAGTAAGAACTTCGGCCAGCCCAGGCGGCAGGACAGTCTGCTCACATCACCTGAGACGAGTTCATGAAATTCATGACAAGTTTCAAGGGAAAGATAAAGGACCTGATCTCCAAGAAGACAGCTGGTCCCAACAGGGGTCAGTCGGCCAAGAAGCCCTCTCGCTTTGAGAAGGCTAAGTCGGTTAAGGACAGGGAGCCCACTCCGCACCCAAAAACAAAGGAGGGGACCCGGGCTTTGATTGATTGGACCAAGTTCCACCTCCCCGAGCAGGGGAAGAGGAAGGCCATCCGGCATACACAGTCGGATGGCAGTAAGAAGACTATCTCTGATGCTCCACTTAAAATTGAGCAAAGGAGGAACGAGCAACTGTCTGACTCGGCTTCAACGTCGACTTTCCCGGACAGCTTCAAGAATATCTCGCTGAGGTATTCTTAACCTGTACATGAGAGCCTGTCAGGCGGCCCGTCAGTCCATACAGGTCCTCAGATGATCGGCTCGGCCCTATATGTGCCCCAACAGCCTGCTCTCTTCGAAGGTCAGGCGACATATAATGTCCAGCCACTAGACTGGCAGCTCCGTCTGCTAAAACTTGGAGAACAACCTTCTGCTTTCTCTAAGGAGATAACCAAGGCGGCACAGCCGGCCAAGGTTAAGGATGTCATGGTGGGTACTTATGATGGTACCACTAACCCAGAAAACCACCTGTGGCATACACCCGCCTCATGTACCTACTAGGGTTGGATGACGTCGCATGTGATAACTTGTTATTTGGTATGATTTTAGGGTACTTTTGAACCTTGTTTTCGTTATTACTCGGCATCAAAATTCATTATTTATCCTATTTTTATGCAAATTTTGTACCATCCATGCTTCACAGGTTGTTTGTGTTTTTGATGTAATGTAGCTATTTTAGCACTATGGATGTGATCAAGCATGAGTGAGCAAGGATAAGGGAAATCATGGTTGATAGAGCCATGGAGGAAGAAGGAGGAGTGCCTTAAAGAGAAATGAAAAGCTTTTGGAGAGCCTTGAAGGGTAGTTTGCTTAAGCGTCCAATTCAACTGACCATAACTTTTGATCTACTCAACCTTTTAAAGTGATTCAAATTGGAGGCTAAATTCATCTCAAGAGCTTTCCAAAGACTAGTCACAAGTCCATTTCTGGAAAGAAACAAAGAAGTTACAGCCTCCCAAAGTTAAGCTGTCAAGGCAGGGAATTCTGCATGGACGTGCAACAAAATGGCACGTCCGTGCCAAAATCTGCACATTCGTGCAGATCTGCTCGCTTCTTGGCAGTAGGCACTCCCCAACTTTTCACCCTTCTGCACGTCCGTGCAGAGCCTTGCACGTCCGTGCCAAATTTGGCACGTCCGTGCAAGCCTGTTTCCGGGCTCTTTCCTCGTTTTCTCCGTCCTTTTTGTTTTGAGAGGGGTATATATACCCCCTTGAGCTCATTTTGTACGATTATTGAAGTTTTTAGAGCTTTCTCTTAGTTTTGCAATTTTAGAACATCAAAACTCTCAATCATTAGTTAGATTTTAATTATTAGCTTGGAAATATTCAACTTCAATCATTGTAGAAGACAAGTTCCACCATTGTTGCTCACTTTGAAGCTTCATAGTAACTATTTTCTTACTCTTCTCTTCCATTTCTCTCTACTTAGTTGTTCATTACTTGCTTAATTCTTGTATGCTTAGATTGTTAATTATTTTAATTCTTAGTTTAAACTTGTTCATGAATTGCTTGAAATCTTTAATTGCTTTAATTTCCATGGATTGTGAATAGTCTAATTTCTAGGGTTTGGGTAAAACCTTCAATGTAGTCACTAATAACTAGTTGCATGTGTTAATTTGGTTATTGTGGGATGTTAATTAGTTAAGCTTAAGTGGTTTATTTGTTTAGTTCTTGTATATGGCCATTGTTAGAACTATTTATCCAAGCTTCCTCGACGAAGGATCGAGAGATGAACTTAAGTTAGCTCCCTTATGCTTAATTGACTTGAAATGCCATGAGAATAGGAATCTCCAGTCAAGGGAATGTTTATGTCATCGTGATTATGCTTTAACACTTGTTTTATGATTTGTAACCACGAGAGTAGGTTGTATTCATGATTCAAGTAATCCCTCTAGCTTGATAGAGTAGTTAGGTGCCTTAGATGACTTCCCTTATTTATCCCCTATTTTACCTTGATTGTTGCATGCTAATTGTGATTTGTGATGAAGTTGAGTGGTATAACCCAAGCCCTAGATTCCTCTTAATATTGTTAATCTCCCCTTAGCTTTTAGTTGTTTTGAACTAGTAAAAGTTACTTAAAACCAAACCAACTTCGACTTCATTTAGCTTATTTGAATGGTAGTATCTCGATGGTTGATTCAACGCCTCTCTTGGGTTCAACCCTTTCTTACCCTTGCTATTAGTTAGAGAGACCAGGATAGGATTTATTTTGGTAGGCTTGACAACGGCCTATCAAAATTTTGGCGCTGTTGGCGAGGAGACAAAGTCACATTGAATGTATTATTGTTGAATGAGACTAAATGTGTGTATATGTATAATAGTTTTCTTACCTTAATTTTTGTTTATGTGTGTTTAGCTTGTGACAGTCATTACTAACGTTTTTCTTAGCTTTGTTTGAATTTGCATGACACGAAAGAGTAAGCAATCACCGCTTATACCCGTTGATCCAGAGCTAAATAGGACTTTGAGAAATGCGAGGAGACTTTTGCAAGGCACACCCGAGTTCTCCATTGTATATTCGGATTCCGATCCGGAAGAGGTTTTTGGAACCAACGAAGAAGATAACATGGGAGAGAATCCTCCTCCACCTTTGCTACGAGACTATGACCACCCCAACGCATTCCAACTTCGGAGTGGCATACGTCTCCCTACTGCAAATGCAAACAACTTTGAGCTTTCACCTCAACTCATTCGTATGATTCAAAGCGATCAATTCGGAGGTAGTCCTCATGAGTGTCCTTTTGCTCATTTGGAAAACTTTCTTGAGTTGTGTACAACCATGAAGCAGAACAACATTTCGGAAGAGTTCATCCGTATGCACATGTTTCAATTCTCCCTCCGTGATAAAGCAAAGCATTGGTTGAGAACGGTTGAAGAGGGATCATTGAGTACATGGGACGAAGTCACTAGAGCCTTTCTTGGAAAGTATTGTCCTCCAAAAAAGACCGCCAAATCAAGAAGAAAGATCGCCAATTTCAATCAAGACATTGATGAAACATTGAGTGAAGCTTGGGAGCGTTTCAAAGATTTCACAAGGAAATGCCCCCACTATGGTTTTACATCATGGATCATTGTACAAAGCTTCTATGACGGTCTTACTCCTATTTCAAGGGCCAACCTTGATTCCGGGGCCAGTGGTAGCCTCAAAAAGCTATCGATGGATGATGCATATAAGATGATTGAGGAAGTGGCCAAGCATTATGCATATGGAGGTGATCGAAGGCAACCTCAAACAAAGAAGGGTGGAATCCATGATCTTAGTGCAATAGACATTATTGCATCAAAGTTCGATATGCTAGCTCACAAGCTATATCAAGACACCCTCACACCCTCAAGCTCTTCCTCACAAGTCATGTCTTGTGAGACTTGTGGAGGAAATAATCACTTGTCCTCCTATTGCAACTCAACAAATCAAGAGCAAGCGGCGGCAATTGGGCAAAGAAATGAGCTATACTCCCAATCCTACAACCAAAGTTGGAAGCCCCAACAAAACACGGGATGCAAGCAATACAACCAAGGCCCCCCACAAAACAACTACAACCATAATCAAAACCAACCTCAAAACCACTACAACCAACCCCATTCTCAAAACCAACAAGCTCCATATCGCCATCCTAACCAAAGGGATCAAAACCAACAAAGACCACAATATAACCAAACCACTCCTCCTCCTCCACCTCCTCAAAAGACTAGCCTTGAATCCGTTCTTGAAACTTTCATGACACAACAAGTAAGGAACAATGTGGATATGCATGAAAACATCCAACAACTTCAAGCGCACAATAAGATAATTGAGAGCCAATTGGCTCAAATTGCACAACAAGTTGGAAGTTCATCCTCCAATCCTAGTGGTCACTTTCCAAGCTCAAAGATAGTGAACCCAAAGGAGCAAGCTAAGGCTATAACTTTGAGATCGGGTAGAGGTTATGAGGGTCCGGTTATGAGTGAAGAGGAGCCACAAAAGAGAAATGAGGGAGGTGTGGTGAGAAGTGAGGATGATATTGAAAATGAAGTAGTTGAAGTTGAGAGAAAAGAGCAACAAAAGAGTGATGAGGGAGCCTCAAAGAAAGATGAGGGAGATGAAAGAAGAATAGAAAATCCCCCCATGAGAGTATATAAGCCCCCCATTCCATTTCCTCATAGAATTGTGGAGAAAAAGATGAATGAAAAGTTCTCAAAATTTCTTGAAGTCATGAGTAGACTTCAAGTGAACATTCCTTTTCTTCATTCTATGTCACAAATGCCTACCTATGCTAAATTCTTGAAGGATCTTCTATCCAACAAGAGTAGGCTTGAAGAGAGTGCAACCATCTCCCTTCCTAAGGAGGTGAGTGCAATCATTCAAAACAAGCTTCCCCAAAGCTTGGTGACCCCGGTAGCTATGCAATACCGGTGAAAATTGGAGATTTAGAGGCTATGGATGCTTTGTGTGATCTTGGGGCAAGTGTGAGCTTTATGCCCTATTCTATTGCAAAGAGCTTGAAAGTTGGAGACTTAAAACAAACAAGAATGTCCTTACAATTAGTTGACTGCACGGTTAGGCTACCTTTGGGGATTCTTGAAGATGTGTCGGTTCAAGTTGGAAGAGTATTTGTGCCATGTGATTTTGTGGTAATGGAGATGGAAGAAGATACAAGAGTACCCCTCATTTTGGGGAGACCATTTTTTAACACCGCGGGAGTGGTGATTGATATGAAGGAAGGAAGATTGACTTTGAATGTGGGAGATGAGAAAATTTCATTTTCATTCTCACAAACTTTGAAAAAGCCATTGATTGATGAGGTTCATAGAATTGATACATTGAAGAGGGACTTAGAAGAGTTCCGAGAAAGATTGTATGAAAGAGATCCTTTACAAGCTACCCTAACGGGAGGCTTAGTCAAGGAGGGTGAAGAAGCAAAGGGGTATGATATCTTACTCAACCAACCTTTGGTCCACGACGTGATGAAATTTGAAGTGCTTAACGTGGAAGCAAAAGAGGAGAGGACTACGCCTCCTCCTAAGGTTGAACTTAAACCCCTTCCCCCTATACTTAAATATACTTTTCTTGATGATAGCGAGAGTTATCCCGTTATTGTCAATGCTAAGCTCGATGACACCTCTGTTGAGAAACTTGTAGTTGTTTTAAGGGAGTATAGAGATGTCATTGGGTACAAAATTGATGACATTAAGGGGATAAGCCCCACCATATGCATGCATAAAATTCTACTTGATGATGATTGTTTGGGGTAAAAATACCCCAGCCACATGCCCCTATGGCTAAGCGACACATGGCACCCAGCCATTGGTCAGCAGGGCTCCAATCCCCTGCTGACACGTGTCCCATGAACCCTAAATGGGGAACCAAGTCTCCCCACTATAAATAGTGGGGGGATCCTCATTAATGGGTATTCATAAATTCATTCATAAATACTTACACAAAACCCGAGCAATATTAATTGCGGAATTCTCCCATTACGCGAGAAGTAATTTCACTTTTTTACGCACTATCTTCCTCCTGTACGTAACTTACTTGATCGTCGGAGGCGGAGTTCCAACCAACCGGAGTCTTCGTGGTTTTGCAGGTACAGGCGGCGAAGGGCACTCTCGGAATTGTAACTCTCCCGCAGGACACATCAAAAAAACCCCGAAACATTTGGCGCCGTCTGTGGGGAGAGTACTTCTGAGATGACTTCCAATCCTGTACCACCGGATCAGGACAAGCGGCCATCGGCCGAGCCTGAGGTCCAGACGGACCATGAAAGTAGTGATGACTATGGAGTCGACACCTATGTGGCCCCAGACGGGTCCTTCAGAACAAAGCACACCCGTTCCAGGGATAAGAAGGAACGGGATAACATCCAAGCTGCTCCAGGCAACCCAGCCGGCAACCCGGATGGAGTTGCTCAGGCGGCAGAAGGCTCTGCTCCCGTCACTAGGAACGAACTCATGACCTTCATGAATAGTTTCAAAGGCGAGATCCAAAACCTTATTCGGTCAGCTACTCCCAAGAAGAGTCAGCCGGCCAAGAAGCCTTCTTCAGGGAAGAAGACGATAAAAGACCGGGTCCCTACCCCTCACCCAAAGCCGAAGGAGGGGGAGGGCCTCAGGTTTGATCAAAACTGACTCCGCTTCCCGCAAGCGGAACTCAGAAAACCCATCCGACACTTACAGCCGGATGGCACCAAGAAGACTTTCTCTGTTGCCCGGACGTTTCTCCAGGAAAAGAGAAGTCTCGCATCTGCGTCGGCTTTAACGTCGACCTTCCCGGACAGTTTCCGTGACACCTCTAACAGGCGCACGGGAACAAGCTTAGGGAGTCAGACGGGCGAACCATCCGCCCGGTCTGGACCCCAAGTGATCCAACCTGGTCTATTTGGTTCGCCAAATGGGCTGGGTGGATCCCCTTTTACTCAAACGGGCCCGTTTGGCAGGAATGTGCAGCAGCCGTACCAACTCATGGACTGGCAGCAGCGCCTGCTAAAGGACCGAGGCAAGGTCAGGCGGCCTCATGACGACCCCGTAGTCATTGAGTGTAAGGTTGCCAATCAGAGGGTTGGCCGGATCCTAATAGATACCGGGAGCTCGTCTGACCTAATTAGTTATCAGTGCTTGACTAAGCTCAAGTAAAAATCCAGTAACATGCACCAGGCGCCTCACCCACTAGTTGGTTTTTGGGGAGGAGTAGTGCATCCGGTAGGAAGCATAGATGTTCCCATCCGGCTGGGTGAGAAGGGGGAAGGACGCCACATGGTGGTAAAATTTTTAGTTGTAGAAGAGCTTGCCGCCTACAACATGATTTTTGGCCGTCCGACCCTCAACGAATCCAAGGCCGTCATCGTCCCCTCACTCATGCTCGTTAAATTTGAAAAGGATGACGGTACAGTCGGTTCCCTGAAAGGGGACCAGAGGACGGCTAGGGAGTGCTATCTCTCTGACGTCAAACCAACTATGGGGGCAGCCGGAAACGGCAAGCCCATAGATCTTGATAACTGCGATACAGCAGTCCCGGCTCTAAGGGCAGCCGGTATGAAAAGAAAGGCGGACCAAACGGGACAGTTACCCGCTTCCAAAGATCGACAGTCTTGGATACAGAGCATGTCCCAAGGACAGTTACCCGCTTCCAAAGATCGACAGTCTGGTCGACTCCACAGCCGGTCATGCTCTGATGAGTTTCATGGATGCCTATTCAGGTTTCCATCAAATACCCCTATGGAAAAAAGATTAAGAAAAGACGACCTTCTTCACTGATCAGGGGTTATTTTGTTACAAGGTGATGCCGTTTGGGTTAAAGAATGCACCGGATACATTCCAGTGCATGATAAACACAGTTTTCATCAACCAGATTGGTAGGAATGTAGAGGCATACATCGATGACATGATAGTCAAATCCAAGCTACAGACGGATCACCTACTGGACCTCCAAGAAACATTCACCACACTCAGGCGGCACCGGGTCATGCTTAACCCAAAGAAGTGTGTATTTGGTGTTGAGTCTGGGAAGTTCCTCGGATTTTTGATCGACCAAAGAGGCATAGAGGCTAATCCGGAAAAAGTACAGGCGGTCATTGACATGCGGTCTCCCCACACTGTAAAAGAAGTCCAGAAGCTGACCGGTTGCCTGGCGGCGTTGGGAAGATTTCTCAGCCGGTCAGGCGACAAGTGCCTCTACTTCTTCCAGGCCATCCGGAAGAAGTCCAGATTTGAGTGGGGTGAAGAGGCGGAAATGGCATTCCAGAAGCTATAGCAACACTTGCATTCCTTGCCAAGGCTAGTGAGCCCCCTACCCCGGGAGGTTCTCTATATGTATCTAGCTGTCTCTGATCATGCCCTTAGTGCCGTTCTCCTCGCTGAGAGAGACGGTAATCAGCTCCCGGTGTATTTCATCAGCCACGTGCTTAAAAATGCTGAACTCCGGTACCCTATGATCGAAAAATTTGGGTTGGCCCTGTTCGTCGCAGTCAAGCGGTTGAAGCCCTACTTTTTGGCTCACCCGGTGATTGTATATACAGACTAGCCACTCAAGCGCCTAATGACCACCATCGAGTCATCCGGCAAAATGATCAAGTGGGCTGTTGAAATACAGAGCCTCGAGATAACTTTTGAACCCAGGCGGGCAGTGAAAGGTCAGGCGTTTGCCAACTTCATTGTCGAGATGACTAGACCGGTGCAACCGAAAAATCATGTTCAGGTTTGGAAGTTATTTGTAGACGGTAGCTCTACAGTGAACGGCTGTGGTGCAGGCGTTATATGCCATTCTCCGGAAGGGGATAAGTTTGAATATGCACTAAGGTTCCAGTTCCAAGCCTCAAATAATGAGGCAGAGTATGAAGCCCTGCTAGCCGGTATACGCATGTGTAAGGCAGCAGGGGCAATAAAAGTCAGCGCCTGCTCAGACTCTCAGTTGATTGTTAGCCAGTACAATGGTGACTACGAGGCCACCCATCCGGCTATGATCAAATATCTGCAGGCGGTCAGAGAAGAGGTCGTGTCACTTGACGAATTTCATCTAAGTCAGGTGCCCTTTCCAAATTGGCATCCTCCGCCTCCTGTGATGCTCCTAGGACGGTCTTTTGGGAAGTCATTGAGAAAAGAAGCGTTGATCATGAACCCATTGGAATCCTAGACCGAAGTGCCACCTGGATGGACCCCATCCGGGCTTACTTGACAGACGGTACGCTACCGGTTGACCCTTCTGAAGCAGTAGCACTCAAGAAGCGTGCTCTGAGCTTTGTTATGCATCATGGAGAACTCCTCCGAAAGGGATACCTACAGCCGTTTCTAAAGTGTGTAACCCCTGAAAGGGGAAGAGAAGTCCTAGAGGATCTGCACGCGGGTTTTTGTGCCTTACACATAGGCGGCAGGTCCTAGGTTAGAAGAACCAGACGGCAGGGGTACTTTTGGCCCACTCTTGAGGCAGACGCCATGGATTTGGTGAAACAGTGTGACAAATGCCAAAATTTCGCCCGGTTGATACATCGACTGGCAAATGACCTGACAGCCATCCATAGTCCGGTTTCGTTCGCAAAGTGGGGCATGGACATTCTGGGTCCTTATGCGCCTGCATCAGGCAGTCGCCGCTATATTTTGGTGGCAGTGGATTACTTCACCAAATTGGTTGAAGCAGAGGCGGTCAAGGGCATAAAAACAAAGGACGTGATCTCCTTCATTTGGAGGAACGTCATCGCCCGGTTTGGGGTTCTAATGTCTATGGTTTTTGACAACGGACCACAATTTGAAACGCCTGTCCTCAAGAGCTGGTTGGGGGACCAAGGAATCTCCCATTATTTTGCATCCGTTGGCCGTCCTCAGGCAAACGGGCAAGTTGAGGCTTTCAATAAACTGATCTCAGACGGTATAAAGAAGAAGTTGGAAAGAGCCGGCGGACTATGGGCAGAGGAATTACCTCATGTCCTTTGGGCCATCAGGACCACTGAAAAAGGGGCAGCCGGTGAAACCCCATTTCTTATGACATATGGCACTGAGGCGGTGCTCCCCATTGAACATTATGAGCCAACACTTCGCATCATGCTATATGATGAGGCGGCCAACTGGGAAGCCATGCGGCTTGCACTGGATGCTCTCCCAGAGCGAAGGGGCAACGCAGCCTTGCATCATGAGATTTACCGCTTGAGAATGACAAGAGCCTACAACAAGCGGGTTCACAAACGACCCTTGAAAGTAGGAGATTTTGTGCTTCACAAAATGGAAGCAACCGGTAGGGCCAATGAACAAGGCAAATTAACCCCAAATTGGGAGGGACCCTACCGGATCTTTGAAGAAGTGCGAGATGGCACATATCGCCTGGAAACCCCAAACAGTAGAAATTTTCCTAGAACCTGAAATGTAGACAATCTTAAGAAGTACTACTTCTAGAAATTGTATAGCTTTTGTAAACTTCTGTATAATTAATGAAGATTTACTACATATTATGCTTACATGCGCCATGTCTTGTGCTTATCACAAGCGGCCCTTTTTACTGAATTTCCATGTGCCATGTCTTGTGTTCAACACAAGCGGCCCTGAAAACTAACGAATCATCCGGTGACACCCATTCGGGCGAACTCATCGAAGAGAACATCTCCTATTTGGGTGGAAAATTGTTCTAGTGATCAAATGTCAGGCGGCCCTAACCGCCTGAATGATCCCTTGTACCAGAGAAACGTGGGTTAGCAATCCCAAACATGCAGCCGGCCCACTCTTTGGGTAAAGTACCAATCAAAGGCTGATCTCAAAACAGACAGCCGGTACTTAAAGTGCCGCCTAATCGACTAAGAAAAGGCAGGCCTCCAGCATTTGGTTTATGCCATAATCTATGAAGGGGTGTTCTTGCAAAAGCCCAACCGGAAAATGGACACCCTAAATCTCACGAAAAGGCCTTTCCCAAAAGCCTCAGCCGGCAAATCAGTAAAAACCGGCTGCTTTTCGTTCTAGCAATTAGCACTTAGCACTTAGCTAAGTTGTTAACATTTGCGCTATGGCATATGGATAGCCTCCTGGCACCATCTCACCCATGCCAGCCTCCTATCCATGGGAAATTACCCTAACCCCTACCAGTCATGCGCGTCATGCGAAAACACATTCATTCAAAAAAGTAAGCAGTAAAAAGAAAAATTCAAATAAATCCAAATTCATTCAAAACCGGCTCAGCCGGTGGAAATGTAGCAGAATAAAACGGCACAGCCGGTGAAAATATGAACTATTTACAGAATAAACCGGCACAGCCGGCGAAAATGTATCAATATTCAAAATAAAAAATAACAGCAGAGTAAGCCGACCCTTCCGGCGCTATTACAAAATAATGCACGGCACGCAGGCCGGGAGATCGTTGCTACTCTATCTGCACTGTCACCCGGTCGCCCTCAGCCTGGTTCCCCTCCGGATGAGTTGGGTCGGTGGTGGGAACGGAGCCGGGAGCAACCTCATCCTCGACTACCGTCTCATTGCCCGCCGCCTCCGCCTGCATTCGCTGAAACTCGGCGTCAACCCATTGCTCATAGGTTCCAGGCCCCGGCTTGCCCTCCTCCTCAGCCATAATGGCAAGATCTGCGTATTTGTAGGCGAGCTCCCAGACGTTGTAGTCTGCATCCGGGTGGATGATGGAGAACGCCTTCTTCATTCGGTTTTCGCAGTCCTGCTCATTCTCCTCAATGAGCCGGCTCTGATCAGCTTCAAGAGTGGCCTGGAAGTTGCGCTGTGCATCAGCAGCCTCCTTGACCAGGCGGTCATTCTCCAATTGCAGCTGTTTGTTGTTCTTCTCCGCCTAGTTAAGCCGCTTGAGGGGATCCTCATGATTCTGGAGCTCATCCTCCGCATTGTCCAGGGCCGCCTGGAGGTTATCTATTTTGGTCTTGGACTCCTTGAGGGCATGTTGGAGGGACTTGACCTGATCCGCCTGTTGCATGATTATAGATTTAGTTTCTAAGTCATGCACAATCATTGAATAGTGGGCAACGCTATGTGCGTCATCCGCAGAACGTTTGGCTCTTCTTACCTCCTCCTGCTTGCGGATGTAGGCCTTCTTGAGCCCCTCCATGCGGAGCAGTGCCTGCAACAACACAGTCGGTATTAGTAGAAAAATCGGATGCCCACACTACAAATTAAATGCCGGGTGGGTACTCTTTAACTTACATCAGCCAGGTCGACCATTACACGGTCGGCATTGAAGGTATTGATTCCAGGAATCGCCTCCTTCTCGTCCCAGGGGACGGCTTTCAGCATGGCCCGGGCGTACTGAGCAGCGTCCGGCCAGCGTGGAGAATTATCTGCACCAGAAACAGACGGTGAGAAAGCTGCATACGCTCCGCCTACAGACAGCCGGCTGATCGGAGAATCGCCCGGCTGAGACTGAGAATATGACTTAACCCGCATGGGTAGGTCTAGCAGCGTGAGGTTGAAGGGGTTTGTACCTTGTTGGGAAGCCCTTTGGCCCCCAGCAGCAGATGGACCGGTTGCGGTCCTTATTGGGGTGACCTCTTTCGAGGCCGTTTCAGCGTTAGACCCGCCTGGGGTCTTTATTGTTTTACCGCCGGTAGTAGCCCGGGCGGTGAAGCGGTTTTCTGCACCTTATGTGCAGGTTCTTCAACAGACGGCCGTTGCCGGATCTGTTTTTGCAGAGAGCGGGGGATAACACCCCCATCCTGAGACAAGGTCACAAACGGTCAGGCGGAAATGGCCAAAATGGCATCAAGGCAAACAAATAATGAAGGTCAGACGGGCTAACCTTTTAAGCCGCCTGAGCGGCAAGTTTCTTCTCCAGATTCTCCTTTCGGATATCTGAAGCTTTCTTGGCGGGTGTCTTGGCGGTGGGCAGCATGTTTTTAGCTTCTTCTGCAAGACGCAAATACATCCAGTCAGAATCATGATAATTTCACATTGCAATCAAAAGAAAAAGGTTAGCCGGCATAAAATTAACCGGCTAAGGTTCGTAGCTTACGTCTTTCAAACATGCTGCTAAGCCCGCAGGCGGACAAGAAGCACTCATCCTTAAAGAATTCGTGTTTGGGCACCCAGTTTTTGGGCACCCTTATTATCTCTCCGGTTGAGAGAGTGGAAGAGGTTAGTTCAAAAAATCCGGAGTCCAATATGGCCTCCCTGTCATGATCCGGCACTGGGGGCAGCCGGCACTTCTGCCCCAAAAGCTCTGGTTTCCGGTTGTAGGTCCGGAACTCCCTGTTTTCCTCCTCAGTCGGATCTTTGACCAGGTAGAACCGGTTCTTCCAGTCCGACCATTTAGACGGCTTATCCAGTGTCATCATATATTGAGGATAAGTCGTCAAGGTGTACCAGGCTCTCCAGCCGCCTGGGCTCCTGCTCAAATAATGCATTTGGGCAAACGCCTCCTAGCCGGGGTTGAGATCCTGCATCTCGCAGGCGGCGATGTACCCTAGAATGTTCACCCAAGAATTAGGGGTGAGTTGCCAAACGCCTAGGCCATATCCCCTAAGTATGGCCTTTATCGTGTTGTGAAGGGGGAAGCGGACACCGGCTAGGAAAGCCGCCTCATAGCACCCAAACCAACTGTTAGCGTTGGGTTGGTCATCTTCCCATATAACCGTCCCGAACTCCCCCGGTACGGACAGCTTGTACCCTCCTCCAAGCGGTCGCTTGGTAATGAAGTCTGTTAGAGAAGACCGCATGAGGGCCCGGTCCTTGAGAGAGACGGCGATCATGAGAGGGTTGTTTCTACTTTGCCACGAAGGCCTCTCCGCCTCCTCGCTATCTTCTGACATGGTCAAGTAGCTAGTGCTACTGCTTTCGATGCGACCGTCATCAGAGCCGGATGGGGAGTTGGGACCCTCATTGACGGATCCTGGCAGCTCAGTCTCCTGAGCAGGAGAAGTCTCCTCGTTGTGGGAGCCTAAAATACTATCGCTTGGGGTGGCGGGAGTGCCGCCGGATGGTTCTCTAGCCGCCTCGTCCGGGGCTCGTCTCTTAGGCGACAACTCATTTGAGTCTCCGCCTCTGTAATTGGGGTCCATAGTCGTTCCCCTAATTCTAGCCATCGTGTCCTGCACAGACACGGAGTCGGTCGATACAGGCGTTGAAAAGGGGAAATTCCAAAGATCAGAGGCGGCAGATCCAGTTCTAGACTCAGCCGTACTAATTGACCGGCTAGGTTCACAACTATGTTCCGGGTATGGGTATAAAGGGTCCATCTACCTCTTCCTCCTCCGAATGAAATTCGATAGGATCCATAGAGACCATACCTTCATCCATAGGATTTCAAGTACCAGAGGGACTGATAAAAAAAATGCAAGCAAAAGACGCAAACGGAAATACATGGAAAAGCGAGAAGGAATAGAGACGGTACCTAGAGTAACGAAGAATTTGCTGAAACCTCAAGAAATTTCTTGGGGATGCTTGCAAAGACACAGACGGTTTGAAGACCGCCTGGGTTCTCTTGGGTACCCTCACGAAAAAACCTTTGCTTGCTTGCTAACTTACAGGCGGTCTGGTAACTGGCTGCTTTAAATTATCAGATTTTCGTCTGCTCTCAATTCTCAAGTACCGGATGCTCTCAAAATTCAAGAAAATTCACGAAGTTTGTAAATGAGCTCTCGTGGGAGTCTCCTCCTATTTATATGGGATGCCTCAGAAGGCGAAGGGACGCGACCTTTCCCCTTCTGCTTTTCCCTCTTCTTTTAGTTAGAATCTGAAGAGGTTCCAATTCAAATTCAAAAAAAAAAAAAATAATATATATATTTTTTGCATACGTCAGCGTTCTTCTCAGGTGCACGTGGCACCCTGCCACATCAGCACCTGAGAGGGACAAATGTTTGGGGTAAAAATACCCCAGCCACGTGGCCCTATGGCTAAGCGACACGTGGCACCCAGCCATTGGTCAGCAGGGCTCCAATCCCCTGCTGACACGTGTCCCATGAACCCTAAATTGGGAACCAAGTCTCCCCACTATAAATAGTGGGGGGATCCTCATTAATGGGTATTCATAAATTCATTCATAAATACTTACACAAAACCCGATCAATATTAATTGCGGAATTCCCCCATTACGCGAGAAGTAATTTCACTATTTTACGCACTATCTTCCTCCTGTACGTAACTAACTTGATCGTCGGAGGCGGAGCTCCAACCAACCGGATTCTTCGTGGTTTTACAGGTACAGGCGGCGAAGGGCACTCTCGGAATTGTAACTCTCCCGCAGGACACATCAAAAAACCCCGAAACAATGATCATGCTTCCTCGATTGAGCACCAAAAAAGGCTCAATCCAAACATGAAGGAAGTGGTGAAAAAAGAAGTTTTGAAACTTCTTGAAGCGGGCGTAATCTACCTTATCTCCGACAGTAAGTGGGTTATCCCGGTTCAAGTTGTGCCTAAAAAGGGAGGCATGACCATCATAAAAAATGATAAGGGTGAGACCATTTCTACGAGGTCGGTCACCGGGTGGAGGATGTGCATTGATTATCAAAAATTGAATAAATCCACCCAGAAAGACCACTTCCCACTCCCCTTCATTGATCAAATATTGGAAAGACTAGCATCACAAAGTCATTATTGCTTCTTGGATGGATACTTGAGATTCTGCCAAATCCCAATCCAACCCGAGGATCAAGGAAAGACTTGGCACTTTTGCTTATCGAAGGATGCCATTTGGACTTTGTAATGCACCTTCCACGTTTCAAAGGTGTATGATGTTTATCTTTTCCGACATGCTTGAATCATCAATCGAGGTATTCATGGATGACTTTTCTGTTTTTGGTTCATCTTTTGACACTTGTCTTTCGAATTTGATTAAAGTGTTAAAAAGATGTCAAGAGGTGAACTTAGTTTTGAATTGGGAAAAATGTCATTCATGGTAGAGGAGGGCATTGTTCTTGGTCATGTGATTTCTAGTAGGGGCATTGAAGTAGATCGTGCCAAGATCGAGGTAATTGAGCGCCTCCCACCCCCTACAAATGTGAAGGGGATAAGGAGGTTTCTTGGACATGCGGGTTTTTACTGCCGGTTCATAAAGGATTTTTCAAAAATCGCAAAGCTGCTCACTCAACTGTTTGTGAAAGATGCCCCTTTTGTGTTTACTAATGATTGTTTGCTAGCATTTGATAGGTTAAAGGAGGCCTTGATTTTGGCCCCTATCATTCAACCCCCTAATTGGGAGCTTCCTTTCGAGCTCATGTGTGATGCTTCGGATTTTATCGTTGGGTCTGTTCTTGGACAAAGGAAGGACAAGAAGCTCCATGCTATCTATTATACTAGCAAAACATTGGATGAGGCACAAAGAAATTACACAACCACGGAAAAGGAGTTTCTAGCCATTGTTCATGCAATTGAGAAGTTTAGGTCCTACTTGTTGGGCTCTAAGGTCATAGTCTTCACCGACCATTCGGCTTTGAAGTACCTTTTTTCCAAGAAGGAACCAAATCCAAGATTGATACGGTAGGTCTTGCTTTTGCAAGATTATGACATTGAGATTAGAGACTAAAAGGTCCTAGTTGTTGGGCTCTAAGGTCATAGTCTTCACCGACCATTCGGCCTTGAAGTACCTTTTGTCCAAGAAGGAACCAAATCCAAGATTGATACGGTAGGTCTTGCTTTTGCAATATTATGACATTGAGATTAGAGACTAAAAGGGTGCCGAAAATGTAGTGCCCGATCGCCTATCTTTGTAGGTGATCTTGATAACTTGCCAATTGATGATTCATTTCTAGATGATCAACTATTTGCTATCCTTCAAGCACCGGCACCATGGTTTGCGGACATTGCAAACTATTTGTCTTGCTCTATTCTTCCTCTCGACCTCACCTATCAACAAAAAAGGAACTTTCTTCATGATGTTCGCCAATACATTTGGGACGACCCCTTGCTCTTTAAACAAGGTGTTGATGGCCTTTTTAGAAGTTGTGTCCCGGATGATGAGATTGAAGATGTTATCACAATGTGTCACTCCTCACCTTTTGGAGGGCATATGAGTGCTAACAAAACCTTGGCGAAAGTATTGCAATGTGGTTTCTATTGGCCTATAATGTTCAAAGATGTGTGGGGTGTAGTGAAAGCTTGTGACTGGTGTCAAAGAATCGACAATATTTCAAGAAGAAATGAAATGCCTTTGAACAACATTCTTGAGTTGGAGATATTCAATGTATGGGGCATAGATTTTATCGGGGCCTTTTCCGACTTCTTTTGGGAATAAATTCATTCTTGTGGCCGTCGATTACGTGTCAAAGTGGGTAGAAACGGTTGCATCTCCTACTAATGATGCTAAGGTGGTGGTCAAGCTATTCAAAAAGATAATTTTCCCAAGGTTCAGGGTGCCACGTGCCGTCATTAGTGATGCAGATTTGCATGCAAAGTGGTCCTTCCAAGCTCTTCTTGAGAAGTATGGTGTGAGGCACAAGGTGTCATTGGCTTACCACCCACAAACAAGTGGTCAAGCCGAGATTTCAAACCGGGAGATAAAGATGATCTTAGAAAAGACGGTGGATAGGTCTAGAAAGGATTGGTCTACGAAACTAGATGATGCTCTATGGGCCTACCGCACCGCATTCAAGACTCCCATTGGCACCACACTTTACAAGCTTGTATATGGGAACATGTCACTTGCCGGTAGAACTTGAGCGTTGTTCTCATTGGGCTATTAAAACCTTGAACTTTGACCTTCGAGGTGCCGGTGAAAAGAGGTTGCTTGACCTCCATGCCTTGGAAGAGTTAAGATTGGATGCATATGAGAGTGCACTGATCTACAAGGAAAAAACCAAGGCTTGGCATGACAAGCATATCAACAAAAGAGAGTTCAAGGAAGGTGACAAAGTCTTGTTATTTAATTCCCAGTTGAAGTTGTTTTCGGGTAAGCTAAAATCAAGATGGAGTGGGCCTTTTACCATCAAAAGGGTTTTTCCATATGGTGCAATCGAAATCTCCAATGAAAATGGTGAACCATTCAAAGTGAATGGCCAAAGACTAAAGCCATACTTTGATGGTTTTGTGCATAAAGAAGCCAAAATTGTTCACCTTGATGAATTTGATGTTCCTCATTTACGTTGATCCTGCAATGTCGTCAAGCTAGTGACGTTAAAGAAGCGCTTCCGGGAGGCAACCCGAGTTCCTTACCTTAGACTATTATTTCACTTCCCTTATTTTAATTTTTTACTAACATTTGTCTTTTATTATCCTTATAGGTATAATTGATAAAAGGAGAAGTGAGAAAAGATTTTTGGGAGGATTTCCAATAATAATGATAATAATATGGGAAATATATAATATGTATATATATACTCATAAAAAATAAAAAATAAAAAAAAAAAGAAGTTCTAGTGTTCTGCACGGACGTGCAAAACGCCCGAAATCAAGGCAGTAGCTACTAACCCTCTCTACACGTCCGTGCCAAATTTGGCACGTCCGTGCCACCTTCCACACGTACGTGCGGAGTTGGTTTCCGCACACGCTTCTCATTAAAAAAATATGATAATAATAGTAAACAGCCCCCCACCGATGCTCACTCCTCTTTCTCAATCTACATCTCCTTCTCCTTCCTCCTCCATACTCCATACTACTACTATTATTTTCCAAACCTTATTTCCACCTTTAAAACTCCATTTTTCACTCAAATCCCTACTCTTAACTACAATCTCACACTCTCTTTCAACATTCTTAACAAGTTACTACCCCTTTTCACCATTAAAACCCCAAAATCTCAAAATTTCCTCAAACCCTAACTTTCAAAATTGATTTAGGGGTTTCTTGAATTTTAAATTTTTAAGCAAATTGGGTGAACAAGGATCTTCAATCAACAACAAGGGGTACTAGAAAGGTTCATTTGTGGGTTTTACACCCACGCCATTCTCGGTATAATCTTTCAAAATTGGGTGAGCGTTGGAATATTTGTTGGTAATAGGTTCTTCATAGTATAAGTAGTAAGTTTGGATGAGTTATTTTTGACACTAAGGTGGTTGTTTGTTTGAATTGTTGATAATATTGGTGTTGGATTGTTTGAATTGTTAATACTATTATTGTTAGTAAATTTTCGGAATTGTTCTTGTTGTGTATTGGTTAGGTGGAAGAATTAGAGTCTTGTGTGTTTCGATTCTATGTTTATTGGGTATTGTGCTTGTTTGAAGTGTTTTTTTTTTTATTTAAAAAAAAACATTGATCATGTCTAGGAGGAACCAACCAAGAAACACCTCCTCTGCTAGACTTAGGAACTCTCCACCTCCACCCACCGTCGAACCACCGCAAGTGAATACCTTAGGTATTGTCTTTAATAATTCCGATTTCATGAACAACTACCTAAGAATTAGTAGGAGACGAATCCAGACAACAAAATTTTACAACCAAGAGGTAGCCAAAGCCTTAGGTGTAGAGAATGATGTTAGACAACTATTCTTTCAAACCGGTGTTCCAAATTGGTTAGAAATGCATGCTAACACCTACAAACGACTTACCTTAGAATTTCTCTTCTCACTATTTGTCCACCGAGATAACCGCAACAACCCTCGATATATGACCTTCCAATTGATGAACACCCATCACAAGTAAACCAAGCATTTGAGTGGCCAACGGATGGCAAATTCGGACCTAAGGATAAGCCTTCCCGAAAGCATAACCCGGGATCTTTTTGGAGAAAAATCACCGGCCTATGTACTAGAGATCCTAGGATCAACAAGGCCATGGCCATAGTACACCCCGCCTTTAGACTATCCCAACGCCTAATAGCTAGCACTATTTTTGCTAGGGGAGATAGTTTAGGTGTAGTTTCTAACCGCGAGTTGCTTTTTCTTTGGCACTTGAGTGAGGGTGACGAAAGGTTGAATCTAGGGGCTTGGATTGTAGACCACCTAGATGACGTAACCACAGGGAGTGGAGTGATAACAATTGGGGGGACGATCACTATTATTGTTGCTTTTCTTAATCTTAATTTTGCAGATTTGGAGATCATTCTTGGACCAACGAGACTAGACATCCGCTCCCTCAAGTCTATGCATTGGTTGGAGGAAGAAGAGGGGGATAAGACCTACACATGGTTGGTAAGTAGGCGCCCCTATGCAACCTTGCCTAACCCGGTAGCCACGAATATTTACAACCCCGAGAATTGAATCTTTGAGCCGGATTTTGAGTGGATTCCGGGTGAAGAAGATGACCAAGCCCAAGGAGGTGAGGAACAAGAGCAACAACAACAACAATTTCAACAACAACAACAACCACCATTCCAGCACCCTTTTCAACAACAATCTCAACAACAAGAACACTACAACAAAACAGCTTAATTCCAACGGAAATAATCCGTCGGAAACATTGAAAAATCCGTCGGAATCGGCCTTTCCGACGGAATTTCGTCGGAAGTTGTCTGTCGTAACGACCCTTGTTGGAAAATGGACGTTTTCCGATGAAAATTCCGTCGGAATCGGCCTTTCCGACGGAATTTCGTCGGAAGTTGTCTGTCGTAACGACCCTTGTCGGAAAATGGACGTTTTCCGATGAAAATTCCGTCGGAAGACACCTTTCCGACGGAATTACGTCTGTCGGAGCTGATTTTGACTTAAATTGAAAGTCCGTCGCAACATTCCGAGGGAATTATTTCCGTCGTAAATGGAAGTCTTCCGACGGAATTTTCCCTCGGAATATCTTAGCTTCCGACAGATTTTGTTCATCGAAAAAGTGGGTCTTCCGACAGATCTTTTTGTCGGAAATGAATTCCTTCCGACAGATTAATTCGTCGGAACATAAACAATTCCGACGGGTATTTCCGTCGGAACCTCTTATGTTCCGACGAATAAATCCGTCGGAAGGTATTCATTTCTGACAAAAAGTTCCGCCGGAAGGTTCCTGTTTAATAAGCAATAATTTAATTATTTAATTCGATTTTGCTCACCTATATCCTGCACCTAATTTGTGTTAATTTTGAATTGATGATTTAAATATGAAAATATTTTCATATATATATTAACAATAATATTAATGTATATATTTTAATTTGTGCAACTAGACAACATAATTTAAAACTAAATACATGTCCAATTATGTACACAAATTCTAAGCTACAGTTGGAGTACCTATCCCTGCACCGCCGCTACCTGGGTCTTCGTTCGTGGGGTCTCGACGCTGATGTGGAATGTTGGAACATGAGTCGTTGCTGGAGAATCGACGCATCATCTCTTCATACCTCTCTTGGTTTCTCCTTTCTATTTCGGCCAATCGAGTCTCCATCTCGACTTCCATTTCACTCCGCATAGCTTGCACCCTCTCCTCCAACCTCTGCTCCACCCTCTGGTCCATCTAATCTTGCATCTGGGAGAAAGGAAGGTGTGTACTGTTGGGAAGACTTGGAACTCTTCCGGTTGCCATAATACAGCTCCGCACCTTGGCCAAGTCCCTTCACACGAACCTTCTTGTTTCGACCACCTACAGTTTCCCAGTACAACTCATTTGGACTCTTCTGAATCCCTTGGGTGCTTGCTTCTTCAACTTTCTTCTGGTAGGCCTCCTACAAGATAGACATATGAAAAGTTGCACAAATAAAGATGTAAGTTAAAATCAAAATTCTTTGCCTATTTTCTACATTTCTTAACAAATGAATCATTTCTTTGTCATACCATGTTTATTATAGATAGTTTTAGATGTATATGCCGTGAAATCGCAAAAAAAAACCAAGTCTCTAAGGTTTGGGAGCGAATTGGACCAAAACTAGAACCAATAGACCCCTATATGACCTATACTTTGCCTATTTTCTACATTTCTAACCAAATGAACCATTTCTTTGTCATAACATGTCTATTATAGGTAGTTTTAGATGTATATGCCTTTAAATCACAAAAAAAGCCAAGTTTCTAAGGTTTGGGAGCGAATACGACCAAAATTCAACCTATTGAGGCCTATATGACCTATCCTTTGCCTATTTTCTACATTTCTAACTACATGATCCATTTTTTTGTCATAACATGTCTATTATAGGTATTTGGGGTTGTATATGCCTTGAAATTGCAAAAATAACCAAGTCTCTAAGGTTTGGGAGCGAATTGGACCAAAACTAGAACCAATAGACCCCTATATGACCTATACTTTGCCTATTTTCTACATTTCTAACCAAATGAACCATTTCTTTGTCATAACATGTCTATTATAGGTAGTTTTAGACGTATATGCCTGGAAATCACAAAAAAAAAGCCAAGTCTCTAAGGTTTGGGAGCGAATACGACCAAAATTCAATTTATTGAGGCCTATATGACCTATCCTTTTCCTTTTTTATACATTTCTTAACAAATTAATCATTTCTTTGTCATACCATGTTTATTATAGATAGTTTTAGATGTATATTCCTTGAAATCGCAAAAAAAAAAAAACCAAGTCTCTAAGGTTTGGGAGCGAATTGGACCAAAACTAGTTTCAATAGACCCCTATATGACCTATACTTTGCCTATTTTCTACATTTCAAACCAAATGAACCATTTCTTTGTCATAACATGTCTATTATATGTAGTTTTAGATTTATATGCCTTTAAATCACAAAAAAAAAAAAAGCCAAGTCTCTAAGGTTTGGGAGCGAATACGACCAAAATTCAACCTATTGAGGCCTATATGACCTATCCTTTGCCTATTTTCTACATTACTTAACAAATGAGTCATTTCTTTGTCATACCATGTTTATTATAGATATTTTTAGATGTATATTCCTTGAAATCGCAAAAAAAAACCAAGTCTCTAAGGTTTGGGAGCGAATTGGACCAAAACTAGAACCAATAGACCCCTATATGACCTATACTTTGCCTATTTTCTACATTTCTAATCAATTGAACCATTTCTTTGTCATAACATGTCTATTAAAGGCAGTTTTAGACGTATATGTCTTAAAATCATAAAAAAAATCCAAGTCTCTAAGGTTTGGGAGCGAATACGAACAAAATTCAACCTATTGAGGCCTATATGACCTATCCTTTGCCTATTTTCTACATTTCTTAACAAATGAATCATTTCTTTGTCATACCATGTTTGTTATAGATAGTTTTAGATGTATATTCCTTGAAATCGCAAAAAAAAACCAAGTCTCTAAGGTTTGGGAGCGAATTGGACCAAAACTAGTTTCAATAGACCCCTATATGACCTATACTTTGCCTATTTTCTACATTTCAAACCAAATGAACCATTTCTTTGTCATAACATGTCTATTATATGTAGTTTTAGACTTATATGCCTTTAAATCACAAAAAAAAGCCAAGTCTCTAAGGTTTGGGAGCGAATACGACCAAAATTCAACCTATTGAGGCCTATATGACCTATCCTTTGCCTATTTTCTACATTACTTAACAAATGAGTCATTTCTTTGTCATACCATGTTTATTATAGATATTTTTAGATGTATATTCCTTGAAATCGCAAAAAAAAAACCAAGTCTCTAAGGTATGGGAGCGAATTGGACCAAAACTAGAACCAATAGACCCCTATATGACCTATACTTTGCCTATTTTCTACATTTCTAATCAATTGAACCATTTCTTTGTCATAACATGTCTATTAAAGGCGGTTTTAGACGTATATGTCTTAAAATCATAAAAAAAATCCAAGTCTCTAAGGTTTGGGAGCGAATACGAACAAAATTCAACCTATTGAGGCCTATATGACCTATCCTTTGCCTATTTTCTACATTTCTTAACAAATGAATCATTTCTTTGTCATACCATGTTTGTTATAGATAGTTTTAGATGTATATTCCTTGAAATCGCAAAAAAAAAACCAAGTCTCTAAGGTTTGGGAGCGAATTGGACCAAAACTAGTTTCAATAGACCCCTATATGACCTATACTTTGCCTATTTTCTACATTTCAAACCAAATGAACCATTTCTTTGTCATAACATGTCTATTATATGTAGTTTTAGACTTATATGCCTTTAAATCACAAAAAAAAAGCCAAGTCTCTAAGGTTTGGGAGCGAATACGACCAAAATTCAACCTATTGAGGCCTATATGACCTATCCTTTGCCTATTTTCTACATTACTTAACAAATGAGTCATTTCTTTGTCATACCATGTTTATTATAGATATTTTTAGATGTATATTCCTTGAAATCGCAAAAAAAAACCAAGTCTCTAAGGTTTGGGAGCGAATTGGACCAAAACTAGAACCAATAGACCCCTATATGACCTATACTTTGCCTATTTTCTACATTTCTAATCAATTGAACCATTTCTTTGTCATAACATGTCTATTAAAGGCAGTTTTAGACGTATATGTCTTAAAATCATAAAAAAAAATCCAAGTCTCTAAGGTTTGGGAGCGAATACGAACAAAATTCAACCTATTGAGGCCTATTTGACCTATCCTTTGCCTATTTTCTACATTTCTAACTACATGATCCATTTTTTTGTCATAACATGTCTATTATAGGTAATTGGGGTTTTATATGCCTTTAAATCTCAAAAAAAACCAAGTCTCTAAAGTTTGGGAGCGAATTGGACCAAAACTAGAACCAATAGACCCCTATATGACCTATACTTTGCCTATTTTCTACATTTCTAACAAAATGAACCATTTCTTTGTCATAACATGTCTATTATAGGTATTTTTAGACGTATATGCCTTGAAATCACAAAAAAAAGCCAAGTCTCTAAGGTTTGGGAGCGAATACGACCAAAATTCAACCTATTGAGGCCTATATGATCCATGCTTTGCCTATTTTCTACATTTCCTAACAAATGAATCATTTGTTTGTCATACCATGTTTATTATAGATATTTTTAGATGTATATTCCTTGAAATCGCAAAATAAACCAAGTCTCTAAGGTTTGGGAGCGAATTGGACCAAAACTAGAACCAATAGACCCCTATATGACCTATACTTTGCCTATTTTCTACATTTCAAACCAAATGAACCATTTCTTTGTCATAACATGTCTATCATAGGTAGTTTTAGACTTATATGCCTTGAAATCACAAAAAAAAGCCAAGTCTCTAAGGTTTGGGAGCGAATACGACCAAAATTCAACCTATTGAGGCCTATATGACCTATCCTTTGCCTATTTTCTACATTTCTTAACAAATGAATCATTTCTTTGTCATACCATGTTTGTTATAGATATTTTTAGATGTATATTCCTTGAAATCGCAAAAAAAAAACCAAGTCTCTAAGGTTTGGGAGCGAATTGGACCAAAACTAGAATCAACAGACCCCTATATGACCTATACTTTGCCTATTTTCTACATTTCTAACCAACTGAACCATTTATTTGTCATAACATGTCTATAAAAGGTAGTTTTAGACGTATATGCCTTGAAATCACAAAAAAAAAGCCAAGTCTCTAAGGTTTGGGAGCGAATACGACCAAAATTCAACCTATTGAGGCCTATATGACCTATCCTTTGCCTATTTTCTTCATTTCTAACTACATGATCCATTTTTTTGTCATAACATGTCTATTATTGGTAGTTGGGGTTGTATATGCCTTTAAATCACAAAAAAAAACCAAGTCTCTAAGGTTAGGGAGCGAATTGGACCAAAACTAGAACCAATAGACCCCTATATGACCTATACTTCGCCTATTTTCTATATTTCTAACCAAATGAACCATTTCTTTGTCATAACATGTCTATTATAGGTAGTTATAGACGTATATGCCTTGAAATCACAAAAAAAAGCCAAGTCTCTATGGTTTGGGAGCGAATACGACCAAAATTCAACCTATTGTGGCCTATATGACCTATCCTTTGCCTATTTTCTACATTTCTAACTACATGTTCCATTTTTTTTTCATAACATGTCTATTATAGGTAGTTTTAGACGTATCTGCCTTGAAATCACAAATACAAACCAAGTCTCTAAGGTTTGGGAGCGAATACGACCAAAATTCAACCAATTCACCCCTAAATGACCATTCCCTTGCCTATTTTCTAAAGTTCTCACCTAATGAACCATTTCTTTCTCATAACATGCATATTATAGGTAATTGGGGTTGTATATGCCTTGACATTGCAAAAAAAAACCAAGTCTCTAAGGTTTGGGAGCGAATTAGACCAAAATCCAACCAATAGACCCCTAAATCACATATCACTCGCCTATTTTCTATATTTCTCACCAAATGAACCATTTCTTTGTCATAACATGCATATTATATGTAGTTTTAGTGCACATTCCTAGAAATCACAAATACAACCAAGTCTCTAAGTTTTGGGACCCTAAAAGACCAAAATTCAACCAATTCACCCCTAAATGACCATTCCCTTGCCTATTTTCTAAAGTTCTCACCTAATGAACCATTTCTTTCTCATAACATGCATATTATAGGTAATTTTAGGTGCACATGCGTTCAAATCACAAAAACAACATATTTTCTAAGTTTTTTCTTATAACATGCATATTTTCTAAGTTTTTTCTTATAACATGCATAAAGTAGTTGTCCAGGTGTTTCCAAGCTTCACTATCACTAGGGTGTGCCATAGTGCCTTGCACTCGAGGATTTTTCGAATGCCATGTCATTTCCTCCGAAATAGTCTTGGTTGTAAACAGCCTTTGCAGCCTGGGAGTGATTGGGAAATAAAACAAAACGTTCAAAAGCACTAGGCTACCCTTGGAAGTCTGCTTGTAGCGATCGCTGCCACACGCCCTACATGTAGACAGCTGGGCATCATCCTTCCAAAATAACATACATCCTTTAGGACAAGCGTGAATCCTTTCATGAGGCATTTCCAAGCCCTTCACAATCTTTTTCACCTCATAGAATGTGTCGACCATTTGATTGTTGTTAGGAATTGCTTCACTGAGAAGTGAAACAAACCCATCGACACATCTGTGCGGAAGATTATACTCGCACTTTAGACTTGTGATTCTAGCGGCCATCTCCAACACAGACAACGAACTACCTTCGTATAATGGCCTTTCAGAAGCCTTCAATAAATCCAGAAAATGCTTAGCTTGGGCATTAGGCTCCTCTTCTGATGAAACACTAGCCTCTTCGGAATGCACATGATCCTGACTTTGACCAAACGCATCGAAAACCATTTCACGATATTCGTTGGACCCTCTTGCAGGAATCGTCGGAAACCCTTCCCCGTGACACATCCACTCATAGTAATTAGGTACAAAACCCGCGCGAAACAAATGAAGTTTAACCGTATCTGGGTCCCAAAGCCGTTTGTTCTTACATTTAGCACATGGACACCTAACTTCATTCGGGTTACTACTTTCGGGATTATCTTTGACGTATTGCATGAATTCATCAACCCCTTTCTCAAACTCTGGATTAACATATGGCCCGACCTTCCTTTCATACATCCAGCTACGTTCTGTTCGTTTCATGATTACAACTTCTACACAACTCACGCATATTAGTCACAAAGCGTACTTCCTAACCATTATCCATCAATCATTCATGAAAATGCAAATGAGATATAAACTTCTTCCAAAGGGTCCTTATCACTCCAACCTAACCCATCCTTGTACGTTTAATCCCACTAGTGAATGTAAGCCAGGTTTTCAATTCTACGGAAAATCCGTCAGCATTTCTCTACAGTTCTCCAAGTACACGATGTAGGCAATTAAACACACCTACATATGTACCCAGAGAACACTGTAGAGAAATGAAAAGACACGATTTTCTGTAGAATCAAAAACAAGGCTTACATTCACCACCTAAGTGAGAATAAGCGTACAAGGACAGTCCCAACCGGGGACTATTCAAGACATACTCCTATTGTGTATGCCTTGAACGAGTATCTAGGCAAATGATTATGAAAATGATTCATTTATTATATATATATATAAAGTGAAGGTCACATGCATTATACTAAATAGAGATTTATTATAATTAAACTAAACTAATATAAGCAAAATAAGAAGCACAATTATTAAATATTATAACAAACATTATATCAAACAAAAATATTAAACTAAATTAACTAACATACACAAAATTAAACTAAATATTTTAAAATAAACTAAACTAAAATAAAATAAACTAAACTAGCATACAATATTATAATAAACTAAACCAAACTATGTTAACATGTTATTATACAATAATTAAAAACTAAACTTAAATAAACTAAACTAAACTAACATATCATAACACATACACATTCTTTTCTAAAATTTCAACTTATTATAATATAAATACAATAAATTGTATACACTACACTTACAAAAAACAATAAATCAACATATATCTAAATACAGTTACCGACTAACATGCCAAGTATAAACTAAACTTATAATATTAGGTTTTACATAGTCTCTAACCTGTAGATCTGCACTTGTTATTGCCAAAGAACAAAGTGAATCTACAAAACCTAAAAAAATATCAAATTATCCCAATTAGTAACATAGAATGTGATTCCTATGTATATTAAAAAAATGATTAAATGGTAACAAATTATAATGAAAAAAAAGAAAAAAAAAAAAAAAAAGAGGGAAACACCACCTGCTAGCGGGGGTGGCTGGGCGTCCCCTTGGTTGCAGACCAGCGCCCGGCTAGTGTAATGGCTGTGGGGTTCCTCACTAGCAATTCCAAAACCAAAAAAAAAAGGGTTAAGTACAAAAAAACCCCAAAAAACCTCAAAAAAACCCCAAAAACCCTAAAAAATACTTACCACTACCCGGCGGCGACAATGCTGTTTTTCAATGAAGATTTCGCGGTTGTGGTGGCTAATAGTGAATTCCGTCACAACATAGGTGGGGGTGGTGGTTAGGGTATTCAATAACTTTATAAAAAAAAATTAAACCAAAAAAACGGCGACTTACCGGCGGCGACAACCCGACAGCAGGTGGTGGCGACCTCCTTCTCCTTTCTCCTTCTCCCTTTCTCCTTCTCTCATTCCCTTTCTCCCTTTCTCTCTCTTCCTCTTTCTCCCTGCCTAGTTTCTGTTTCGTGAAAGAATTCAAATCGCCTTTTTTTTTTAATTGCTGAAAGGTTCCGACGGAAAATAATCCCTCGGAAATACACCCTTCCGACGGAATTTTCCGTCAGAAAAATATTTTCCGATGGAAAATTCCGTCGGAAGGGTGTATTTCCTTGGGCATATGAATCCGTTGGACGCATTCCGACGGATTTTTTCGTCGGATGAACAAGTTTTCGAGGGAATAAGGTCCGTCGGAATGGTTCCGGCGGATTTTTTCGTCGGAAATAATGCTTTCCGACGGATTTTTCCTACAATTTAAAATTCCGCTGGAATTTCCTATTTTTGCGAGGGAATTAGAGTCCGTCGGAATAATTCCGTCGAAATTTAGCCTATTTCTAGTAGTGGAAGGCTACCAATACCAAATGTCGGAAGGATTTCTTAGTCATGAGCAACAAATGGCCAACCTACAACTCGGATTTGGGCAACTACAAACCCAATTTGAGAGCGTTTGAAAGTCCAACGAAGACATGACAAAAGCCTTTGACACCATGAGGACGAGTTTTGAAGGACTTCGAACGAAGTTGGGTGAGTTCCGAGGTATGTATCAACATTAGCATCCGGGAGGATCAAGCTCCCAAGGTGGCCCAAACGATTGAATAAGCTTTCTTCTCGCCCTTTATGTGCTTCAAGAGTCTAACATTGGGGACAATGTTCATAATAGCTTGGGGGAGAGTCATTTACATGCCTTCTTGACATGTTAGTTTATTTTTGTGTGTGCATGTGGTTTTCCTTAACATCCAAAACCCTTGAATCCAAATTTGCTCCCTTGAAATCCAATACCCTTAATCCAAATCCTTTATCATGTGAATACTTCTCCATTCTCTTTAGTTAGTTGTGTAGTTTTTTTTTTCCTCTTATTCTTAACTTAGCTTAGTTGTGTACTTATTCTTGTCAAAAAAAAAATTGAAAAAAATGCCCAAGGATGAGACTCAAATGACGATGCTTATATGTTTTGCTTGCTTGACTCTTGAGCGATGAGTACTAGTTCTTTAAGAAGGGTGTATGCAAGAGTTGGGGTCATTTAGAGGCTTATTAATCTTGATTGCATTAGTATATATGAAATGAAAGCCAATGAATGCTCAATGGCACGCCTAGTATAGGATATTGTCTAATTTGCTCAAGTAGGATATGTTTGAATTAATTTGCGGTCCCTTGTACCCTTAATGTGCGTGCCTCCTTTCCTCCCCGAAATGAAACTCTATTAGGGAATTGATTCTATTTGTGTTTTGTGTAATAAGTGGCATAATAAGTCACATGTTCTTAATAAAAGAAAGAGCCGCTCACAGTTAAAAGAGGCGAGAGAATTGAATGTTGAAAAATTAAAAACAAAAGAAAAAAAAAACCAAAAAAGAAGAAAAGAAGAGCATAGAAAAATGACTAAAAAGGGAGAACAAAAACTCTCCCGAAAATTCTCAAAATTTTCTTCTTTAGAGGTCAACTCGTGGATGCCTCCCACACCTTGTTTACATCATTGTCTCTTGTGAAATTCCCGAGTTAGAGTGTAGTTAAGGGGCCTTGGGTGTGCATTTTGGGAGGTGGACTAGCATTTTGAGATTTTATAACCGAAAGAGGGCTTGTTACAACTTTGGAATATCTAGGTGTGCCCTAATGAACTAGTAAAAGGCCTAAGGACTTATCCTACTGCAACCTTGCTTAGTTCTCCTCTCTACCCCCAACTCATGTGCACATTTGTATGATTGGTAAGTCTTGGAAGTTGTTCACTTGCCTTGCTTGTGTCACATATCCCGATGAGTTGACTTGGGCGAAGAATTGAAATTGTGTGATTTTTGACGATGTGTTGCGGATTGTGTGAGTTGTGGGGTAAGCTCTTTGGAAACCCTCACGAGATAAAAACTCGTCCTCTAGGGCGACTTAGAGGTTTAAATTACTTCTCACCTGCGCTAAAAGTGATTGTGGTTGCTACCATGCGGATTAGTGTGTATGTGAATTCTCCTTGTTGCCCCTCCTTGTTTTGATTCTAGCAAGTTATTTCCCTTCTTTGGTTTGACATTATTGTTTTTCTCGAGGACGAGCAAAAACTTAGCTTGGGGGGATTTGATAACTTGTTATTTGGTATAATTTTAGGGTACTTTTGAACCTTGTTTTCGTTATTACTCGGCATCAAAGTTCATTATTTATCCTATTTTTATGAAAATTTTGTACCATCCATGCTTCACGGGTTGTTTGTGTTTTTTATGTAATGTAGCTATTTTTAGCACTTTGGATGTGATCAAGCATGAGTGAGCAAGGATAAGGGCAATCTTGGTTTATAGATCCATGGAGGAAGAAGGAGGAGTACCTTAAAGAGAAATGAAAAACTTTTGGAGAGTCTTAAAGGGTTGTTTGCGTTAGCGTCAACTTCAACTGACCATAACTTTTGATCTACTCAACCCTTTAAAGTGATTCAAATTGGAGATTAAAGTTCGTCTCAAGTGCTTTCCAACGACTAGTCACAAGTCCATTTTCGGAAAGAAAAGAAGAAGTTACAGCCTCCCAAATTTAAGCTATCAAGGCAGGGAATTCTGCATGGACGTGCAACATGGCACATCCGTGAAAGGCTGCACGTCCGTGCCAAAATCTACACGTCCATGCAGACCTGCTCAATTCTTGGCAGTAGCTATTACCCACTTTTTCACCCTTCTGCATGTCCGTGCCAAACTCGACACGTCCGTGCAGAGCCTTGCACGTCCGTGCCAAATTTGGCACGTTCGTGCAAGCCTGTTTCCGGGCTCTTTCCTCGTTTTCTCCGTCCTTTTTGTTTTGAGGGGGGTATATATACCCCTTTAAGCTCATTTCGTACCATTATTTAAGTTTTTAGAGCTTTCTTTTAGTTTTGCAATTATAGAACATCAAAACTCATTAGTTAGATTTTAATTATTAGGTTGAAAATATTCAACTTCAATCATTGTAGAGGATGAGTTCCACCATTGTTGCTCACTTTGAAGCTTCATATTAACTATTTCTACTCTTCTCTTCCATTTCTCTCAACTTAGTTGTTAATTACTTGCTTAATTCTTGTATGCTTAGATTGTTAATTATTTTAATTCTTAGTTTAAACTTGTTCATGAATTGCTTGAAATCTTTAATTGCTTTAATTTCCATGGATTGTGAGTAGTCTAATTTCTAGGGTTTGGGTAAAACCCTCAATGTAGTCACTAATAACTAGTTGCATGTGTTAATTTGGTTATTTTGGGATGTTAATTAGTTGAGCTTAAGTGGTTTGATTGTTTAGTTGTTGTATATGGCCATTGCTAGAACTATTTATCCAAGCTTCCTCAATGAAGGATCGAGAGATGAACTTGAGTTAGCTCCCTTATGCTTAATTGACTTGAAATGCCATGAGAATAGAAATCTCCGGTCAAGGGAATGTTTATGTCATCGTCATTATGCTTTAACACTTGTTTTATGCTTTGTAACCACTAGAGTAGGTTGTATTCATGATTCAAGTAATCCATCTAACTTGAGAGAATAGTTGGGTGCCTTAGATAACTTCCCCTATTTTACCTTGATTGTTGCATGCTAATTGTGATTTGTGATGAAGTTGAGTGGTATAACCCAAGCCCTAAATTCCTCTTAATATTTTTAATCTCTCCTTAGCTTTTAGTTTTTTTGAACTAGTAGAAGTTACTTAAAACAAGACCAACTTCGACTTCATTTAGCTTATTTGTACAGCAGTATCTCGATAGTTGATTCAACGCCTCTCTTGGGTTCGACCCTTTCTTACCATTGCTATTAGTTAGTGAGACCAAGATAGGATTTGTTTTGGTAGGCTCGACGACGGCCTATCAGCATGGTGCAGTTGTTTCCCAGCCACGCTGAAGGGCATTGCCCAATAGTGGTTCGGCAATTTGCCGGCTGGGCGCGGTACAACAGGGAGACAGAGAGGGGCTCTGCTCATATGTCAGGCAGTTCAATCTAGTGAGAATCCAGATCCAAGGACTGTCTGAGGATGTTTCTTATGCAGACTTCTTCAAGGGTCTGAAAGACATGTCGGCCTTCAAGTTCGACCTCGTCCGAATGAATATCTCCACTCTTCAAGAAGCGCTGATGGAGGTGGAAGCCTATATACAGGCGACCGAGCTCTACTCTACCAGCAAGCAGTCGGACTCAAAGAAGTCCCACAAACAAAAAGGTAGTCGGCAAGAACAGCCGGCTCCCAAAGCTGAAGAAAGCAAGAAGAGAAAAGAAATCTGGAAGTTTGAGGATTCTGATCAGCCGTCCCAAAGAAAAAGAAAGAGTTTAAACCGTACATCCCAAAGTACAAGCTTAACAAAGAATGCTACTCCATCCTCATGGAGATTAAAGACTAGGTGACTATTGAGAAGCCCGTAGCAACAAAAGGTCCGGCCAAAAATCGGAATAAGGACAAGTACTGCCACTTCCATGAGGATATTGGCCATGACACCAACGACTACTATAGCCTCAAGCGACTGTTGGATAGATTGGCTGATAAGGGGGTGTTAAAATCTTACATCCTCAAGTCTAAGGTGACCCTGAAGACGGACCCTAGACAGCCGTCAAAAAATCCAGCAAAACCTACTAGTAATTCGGGCACCGATAAGGAGCTGATCTACACCATAGTAGGCGGCTTTGCCGGAGGGGGGGCGACAATCAGGGGCACCAAGGACCATGTTAGACGGCTGGATGTCAGCTCCGTCGATGAGGGCCAGGCGTCTACCGACACATTCCCTGAGGTCATCATCACTGAAAAGGACCGAGGTAAAGTCCGCCGACCACATGATGACCCCATTGTCACTGAATGCAAGGTGGCCAACCAGAAGGTTGGTCGGATCCTCATTGATACCGGTAGCTTGTTTGATATCATCAGCTATAAATGCCTGTCCAAGCTAAAGTACAAGCTCGGCAGCATGCACAAGGTCACTCACCCCTTGGTTGGTTTTGGGGATGGGTTGTGCACCCAATCAGACGGATTGATTTACCCATCTGGCTCGGAGAGAAAGGAGAAGGCCGCCACATGGTCGTCTGGTTCTTGGTCGTATAAGAGATGACCGCCTATAATATGATTTTGGGCCGTCCGACTCTGAACGAATCTAAGGCCGTCAACATCCCATCCCTCATGCTGCTGAAGTTTGAATATGATGACGGTTCTGTTGGCTCCCTGAATGTGGACCAGAAGACGGCCCGAGAGTGCTATCTCTCAAACGTTAAGCCCACGGCGACAGCAGTCGGCCAGGGTGAGGAGCCAATAGACCTTGACGATGTCAAGGAGCAAGAGCCTTCCCCACCAGCAACCGGTAAGAAAAGAAAGGTCGACGAGCTAGTGGCTGTCAAAAAAGAGAAGCAATAGCAATCACTGACCGGGGAACGGTCAGATGACCTCCGTCCCCAACCGGCTATAGAACATATGGATATCGTTCTGGATGACACATGTTTGGAGCATACTATAAAGTTTGGGACTGTTGCTTTTGCAAAACTGGGTGCAGACTTGCACCATCTGCTGAAAGAATTCAAAGACATTTTTGCCTTTGAAGTGGAAGAGATGCCAGGCATCAGCCCGGGTCTCGCTGTCCAAAAACTCGCCGTGGATGCAAAAAAGAAGTCGGTTAGGCAAAAGAAAAGAAATCACTGCAAAGAAAGATCTCAAGCGGCAGTCGCTAAGGTCAAGAAGTTGTTAGACGCCGGGTTCATTCGGCAAGATCAAGAGAAGACGACATTCTTCACTGATCAGGGGTTATTTTGCTATACTGTGGTGCCGTTTGCTTGAAGAATGCGCCTTCTACTTTCCAACGTATGATTAACTCGGTCTTCATTAATCAAATTGGAAGGAATGTAGAGGCGTACATTGATGACATGATAGTCAAATCTAAGCTACAGACGAATCATCTTACTGACCACCGAGAAACCTTCACCACACTCAGGCGGCACAAGGTCATGCTCAATCCCAAGAAGTGTGTCTTCGAAGTTTTTCTCGGAGTTTTTATTGATCAAAGGGGGATAGAGGCCAACCCAGAGAAGATACAAGCGGTCATTAACAGGGAGTCTCCCCGCATTGTAAGGGAAGTTCAAAAATTAACCGGTTGTCTGGTGGCATTGGGGAGATTCCTCAGCCGGTCAGGTGACAAGTGTCTCTATTTTTTCCATGTAATCAGAAAGAAGACCATATTCGAATAGGGGAATGATGCTGAGGCGGCCTTTCAAAAACTGAAAGAGCATTTACACTCTTTGCAAAGGTTGTTAGCCCTCTGCCCAAGGAGACGCTTTACATGTACTTAGTCGTCTCAAATCATTCTCTGAGTGCTGTTCTCCTTGCTGAGAGAGACGACAATCAGCTCCCGATCTATTTCATTAGCCATATGCTTAGAAATGCAGAACTCTGGTACTCTATGATTGAAAAATTCGGTCTAGCCTTGTTTATGGCAGTCAAGAAGTTGAAACCTTACTTCTTGGCACATCCGGTGGTAGTCTATACACACCAACCCCTCAAGCAGCCAATGACAACTTTAGAGTCATCCGGTTGAATGCTCAAATGGGCTATTGAGATGCAAAGTCTTGAGATCTCTTTCGAACCGAGGAAGGCAGTGAAGGGTCAAGCGTTCGCCGATTTCATTGTCGAAATGACAAGGCCGGTTGAGCCGGAAAATCCTGACCAGGTTTGGAAAGTGTATGTAGACGGGAGCTCTACCATGAACGGTTGTGGTGCAGGGATAATATGTTAGTCTCCCGAGGGGGACAAATATGAATATGCACTGAGATTCAAGTTCCAGGCCTCAAATAATGAGGCAGAATATGAAGCCCTGTTAGCCGGCATCCGCATGTGCAAGACGGTAGGAGCAAGAAAAATTGACGCCTGCTCTGATTCTCAATTGGTAGTTAGCCAATACCATGGTGACTATGAGGCCACCCATCCGGCTATGATCAAATACTTGCAGGCGGTGAGAGCAGAGTCTAGGACACTTGATGAATTTCATCTAAGTTAAGTGCCCTGGTCATAGAACAATTAGGCGGATGCTCTTTCTAAGTTGGCATCATCCGCCTCCGGTGATACGCCTCGGTCAGTGTTCTGGGAGGTAATGGGAAAACGAAGTATTGAGGAAGATCCCATTGGAATTCTTGACCAAAGTTCAACCTGGATGGACAGCATCCGGGCATATCTGCGAGACGATACTCTACCGAATACATATCCAGAAATGGCTGCAATATAAAAGCGCGCAGCAAACTTTGAAATCCATAAAGGAGAACTTTTCAAGAAGGGCTTTCTGCATCCCCTCCTGAAATGTATCACCCTAGAGAAGGGGCAAGAAATTCTAGAAGATCTACATTCGGGCTTCTGTACCTCACACATAGGCGGCGGAGCTTTAGCAGAAAGGGCCAGGTGCGGCAAGGCTACTTCTGGCCTACTCTTGAGGCAGACGCCATGGAAATGGTGAAGAAGTGTGACAAGTGTCAAAGATTTGGCAGACTCATACACCATCCGACCACTGATTTGACGGCCATTCATAGCCCAGTACCATTCGCCAAATGGGACATGGACATTCTGGGTCCGTATACGCCTGCGCCAGGCGAACGACGGTATATTCTAGTTGTCGTTGACTACTTCACCAAGTGGGTAGAGGCAGAGGCGGTCAAAGGCATTAAGACGAAGGATGTCATCTCCTTCATCTAGAAGAACATCATCACCCAGTTTGGGGTACCTATGTCTATGGTTTTTTTACAATGTCCCTCAGTTTGAGACGCCTACCCTTAAGATTTGGATGGGAGACTAAGGGATCTCCCACTGTTTTGCATCAGTCGGCCGTCCCCAAGCAAACGGCCAAATTGAAGCCTCCAACAAGCTAATCTCAGACGGCATAAAAAAGAAAATTGAAAGGGCTGGCGGTCTATAGGCAGAAGAGTTAACTCATGTCCTATGGGCCATCAGAACAACAACAAAAGGGGCAACCGGCGAAACCCCATTTTTCATGGTGTACGGTGCTGAAGCCATCTTACCTATTGAGCATTATGAGCCGACTCTTCGAGTCATGTTGTACGATGAAGAGGCAAACTAGGAGGTCATGCGGCTGGCATTGGACTCACTTCCAGAATGTAGGGGCAATGCCGCCTTGCGTCATGAGATATACTATCTGAGAATGACAAGAGCCTACAACAAGAGAGTGCACAGATGGCTCTTCAAATTAGGGGACTTTGTGTTACGAAAAGTGGAGGCAACCGGTAGGGCCAATGAACAAGCCAAATTGACGCCCAAATGGGAAGGTCTCTACTAGATCTATGAAGAAGTAAGAGGCAGCACCTACCGCCTGGAAACTCCAGACGGAAAAAATCTAGCCAGAACTTGGAATGTAGACAATCTAAAGATGTACTACTTCTAAAACTTGTAAATTTTTTGTAAATGAAAAGCCTATCATAGAAAAATTGCTTTTTGTTTTCAATTTTGATTATTTATGCTTTATTAGATATGTCTCCCAATGTGAACACCGCCTGTGCAATGTGCAGACGGCCAAATCTAAACCAACCTTCTGCTCCAACATGAGTACGACATCCGACGACGCCCATCCAGGTGATTTCGTCGCAGAGAGCATCTCCCATTTGGGTGGCACATTGCTCCATAAACTCAAACACAAGCGGCAAGGACTGATTAACCCAATAGGGGCTAGTTCATAGTCGTTTGACCTGAATAATCTATAATGGAACCTAGACGGCATAATAAAACCGTGTGTCCTATTGACACCACCTGATATCCGGCCGTTATTCCAACTTAGATTAAAAACTTATAATAATTTTATAACTCGATAAATCCCCCTTGGGGCAAAAGGACGCTTGAATATATTCATGGATAATAAAGTCCAATTTCATAGATGACCCAAACGGTGAACGTCTGGTGATCAAGATAGTATCACCTGAATCTTGGACGGCTGTGTACTTAGCTTGGGGCAATCAATCGATTTTGAAACCAACCACACAGCCGCCTAGGGGCAAGAGGCCATCCAACTTGCTAGTTGCCGCATGTAATTAATAAGTTGGAAAAAATCAAAGCATATATATAGCAAAGGTCAAAATGGAAAGAATTGAAAAATTTAACAAAACCGACTCAATCGGTCATTTCATAAATAAAACCCGACCCTAAGGCCGGGGGAAATACTATCAAACCGGATCTACGTCCGGGGAATTGAAAAAGATTGTCAAAAGATACAATAGAAACACTCGGCATGCAGGCCGGAAATGCAGACGGCCAAAGGCTGAATAGAAATAAAGAAAGCTAATTCTGCTGAGGCGGGGCCTTCGTTGCATCCATTTCAGGCGGAGGAAGAACTAAGTTCACCTGCGCATCCTCTGCCTGTTGTTCTTGCTCCTCTCCCTCCTCTACAACCTGAGCTGGCTCCTCACTGTCTGAGGCCTCCTTGTTTGCCCATTCCTCAAACAGTTCAGGCTCCGGCTTCCCTTCAGCCCTTGCAGTAAGAACAAGATCTGCGTACTAGTAGGCCAAAGCCCAAACGCCATAATCAGCACCCTGATGCACAAGGTCCCATGCCATCCTCATCCGGTCCTCGCAGTCTTGTTCATTCTCCTCAATAAGGCGGCTTTGCTCAGCCTCTGGAGTTACCCTGAAGTTGGCCTGGGAAGCAACCATCTAATCCTTCAGAAGGTTGACGTCATTCGCCCGTTTATTAGCCCTCCTTACCTCTCCTTCTTGCGAGCATACGACTTCTTCAACCCATCACCTCTCAGCATCACCTGTATAATACGAACGGTATGTTAGAAACACAACCGGCATTATACTAAAAGAATATGAATTAAGTTACTATACCTCATACAGCAGGGTAAGGATGCGTTCGACATTGAACGACTGAATCCCAGGGATGGCCTCCTTATCCTCCTTGGAGATAGACCTCAGCATGGTCTTGGAGAATTGTTGCACATCCGGCCACAAGGGGGATTGATCTACAACAAAAGGTAGATTTGGTGAGTAAGCTACATAGGCGCCACCAAAGACTGTCGGCTGCCTGAAGAACCCTCCAACTGTAGCTAAGAGTGTGACTTGACCCGCATGGGCCAACCAAGCTCAAAGGGGGAGTTGAAGGGTCGTCCGTACCTTGGGGATGTTGCTGAAGGCTTAGATTGCCCACAGCCACTGCAGAACCACTGGCATCTTTGGGTGGCTCGCCACCCTTTGACACCTCAGAGGCACCCGACTTGTTTGAAAGATCTATCCCAAGACCAAAGCTCTTTATGCTTTTTCCACCGATGGTCAGATGGCCCTTTTCTAGCGGAAGATCAGGAGCCGTCTGAGCAGACGAAACCTTCCTGGACTTAGTAGAGCTTGTGACCTTGTCATCCGGCTTCCGCTTGATTAGTTTGGTAAAGGATCTAGCAAGCCCCTTGTCTCTATCCTCGACAGGAAAATGCAAGCACTAAGTATATAGTCAGTCATAGCCGTCTCTATACATAAAGAGAAAGGGAAGACAGATTAGGGCAGGCGGTTCATACCTGACCCTTGGCCGCCAACTGGGCCTTCTTTTTCTTTGCATTGTCTTTCCTTATTTGAGGTGCAGAGCGGGCAGGCATCTTGCTTCAGGAAGCATGCTTCTGTCGGTTTCTGCAAAAAGAACCGTCTATCAAATCATCAAACAAACAAGAGTTGCAAGTTAGAAATAATAAAGACGGCATAAAACTGTCGGATGTCTATTCTACGTACGTCTATCGAACATGGTGCTCAGACCGCAGGCGGACAAGAACGCCTCTTCCCTCGGCCACTCATGCTTGGGTAGCCAGTTTTTGGGTATGCTTATTAACTCGCCGGTTGCTAGGGGCATGGTAGTCACCCCAAAGAAATTCGGCTCTATTATTGCCTCCCAGTCGGCGTCTAGAACCTTGGGCTTGGCGCACTTCTGGCCCAACAGATCTGACTTCTTATTTTAGCAGTGATACTCGAAGTTTTCTCGTCGTTTGGGGGCAGAAACAAGACAAAACCTATTCCTCCAATCAGACCACTTAGACGGTTTGTCTAAGGTTATGAGGTATTCCGGATGGGTTGTCAATGTATACCAAGCCCTCCATCCGCCTAAGTTACGGCTCAGGTAATGCATATGAGCAAAAGCCTCCCAGTCGGGATGGAGGTTCTGCATCTCACAGGCGGCAATGTAGCCCAGAATGTTGACCCAGGAGTTTGGGGACAACTGCCACATGCCAAGGCCGTATCCTCGAAGGATTGCCTTTATTGCATCATGGAGGGGGAAGCGGAGACTGGCTAGGAACGCTGCCTCATAACAGCCAAAGTACTCATTGGCGTTTGGTTGGTTATCTTTCCAAGCAAATGTGCCAAGCTCAGGCAGCACCCGTATGGCATAGCCCAATCCAAGAGGACGTTTCTTCTTGAAGTTCTCCAAACCTTGTTCCATGTTAGCCCTATCCCTAGCAGAAACATGGATCCGAAAGGGGTCCGTCACTTTATTCCCCTTCTTTCGCTCTTTTTCCTCACTATCCTCAAGCGGGGATAATGAGCCACTACTCTCCTCAGAGCCATACCAGAGGCGGTCTCTCCACCATCTCTCTCTGAGCCGGATACAGAGCCGGTCTCTTCACCGTCTCTCAGTTCGGACTCAACTTCTTCATCGAATTCCTCCAAGATCCTATCACTAGGAGTGCTAGGTGCTCCCGGAGGAGACTCTCCTTCCTCGTCAACCGGTTACACCTCATCAGAAACACCGTCTGTACCTTCCTCTCTACAGTCTGGATCAGGTGTTGTCCACATTAACCTAGGCATTGTGTCCTGCACAGACACAGAGATGGTCGGATTTAGGGAGTTACAAGGGTGGTCCAAACACCCAGAGGCGGCACCTCTAGTCCTAGACTCAGCCGTACTAGGAGACCGGCTGACTACTGACCTAGGCTGTGCCGTGTGTGCTGATGGTGAATCCATTTTATTCAATGCTATATACACAAACGGTAAAGAGCAAGGGGAAGAGAGACGGTACCTTAAATGTGTTTTCTAGAAAGTCAAGCGTTGACCGGCTATAACAGATGGACTAGATATAAGGCAATTGTCTGAGAAATACACAGGCGGTTGTCGGATTCTCTCTCTCTCTCTCTCTCTCTAGAACGTTTGACTTTCTCTCTCTAGACTTTTTTTTAAAATGTCAAAAATGAAGGGGGGAGGTAAAATTCTATTTATAGAGGGGTAAATTCAAGGGCATCCCTGTAATTTCCCAGTAGGTGAACAATTAAAAACTGTTCACCAATGCCTAAGTGACAAGTGTCACAGGCACCACGTGGCACGCCACGTCACTCCTGTGAAGGGCAAATGTTTCGCGTAAAAATACCCAGGCCACGTGGCCTAATCAGAGGGTGACACGTGTCACCTTATGAGAGGTTTAAAGTGAACCAATCCCCCCAACTGACACGTGGCACTCCCAATCAACAGGGAAAAAGACGACCTAAAGGGCCCAATTCCTGAGAAAGCCGCAAAACAGTGCGGCCTACCAAATCTAGGTCAGAATGACCTTGGTAGGGGCACATTCACCAACAACCCTATAAATAGGGAGATTTCCCTCATTTTGGGGACACGTTTAATTATTACACACAATCAATTCTCTCAAAAACAAAGAAATCACCTGATCTCGGAATCCGAGAAAATCTACTTTTACTTTCCGTTTTTTTACATCACTCTGAACACTTTCTAATTTGATCGTCGGAGGCGGAACTCCGAACACTCGGAACTTCCATTGTTTTGCAGGTACAACCGGCGAGAAATCAGTTTTGGTGACGTAACTCTCCCGAGGGACAAAAAACTGCGAAACATGTTATATTTTTGTTTTTTTTTTTTAATGCTATTGTTAGCATCCTTTGCATGTTAACTTCAACAATAAATATTGTACGCTTGTTATGGAAAAGCAACGATAATTCTTTATATGTGAATCATTGTCATTAAGACAGAGAGAGCTTATAGAGAATTCACTTGCCAAGAAAAAAATTTAAAGATCAAAAGAAAACCAAGAGTGGGGCCAAATTAGAGGTTTTTGGGGGCACCCTAAAAAACGTAACTTAGTTTAATTAGAAGGAAGATGCATGATCCTCCCTCTATCAAATTGTATGAATTTGAGTTTATTCCCTGTTCAAATTTGAATTGAGCCATCAATGGGCTAACTCTAATGGTATATATTAATCATATTGGGAGAGAAAAGGTAAGTGAAACCCGCAAACAAATACCAATAATACTCTTATTTTCCGATATTTGTTCCGTATTTTCTATCTTTCAAATATCTACATCTTTTAATATCTCCTTACGCATTGAAGGCTCCACCTTGAAGACACAACCTACTCGATAGCTTTTCTAGTAACCTAAATCCAAAACCCAACCTAGATTCGTCTCTGTATCTCAATAATTGGAGGTTGTAATTAGAAAATCTTCAAGGTGCACTATGCACCACCTAAATAATGATCTACTTATCATGGCTTAAGCAATTGTAGGGAAACTATGCCACCTAATGTCGAAAGAGACGCAAACAAATTAATTAAGCAGAAAACAAAGATTGAGGTATACGTAGTCGAATTAATTACTAGATGCATCTAAGAGTTAGGTAAGACTGTAATATAATTCCAACACAATTATTCAAAATCCGAATTGTAGGCCATATACTCTTTTATTGCAATTAGATGCATAAATGCATTGCACCCTCATGTTGTAATACAAGTTGGATGTTAGCTAAAATGGGGGTATACTACTTATAATTTCTAATTTCTTTACTTACCAACCCTATTTTTATTAGTAAAATAATGATTCGTAGATTTATATAGTTTAATAGTTTTACCTACCCAACCATGATTTCAATTTAGTCTTGGTAAGAAAGTAGCACGTGTATGATAAAGGTTGATTAGAAAAAAAGTGTTTTTTTTAATAAAAAACACTATATTTAATCTCTACTTCTTATAAAGAGATAAGTGGTGAATTTGGTTGATAAACTTTGCTTTGCAAATTACCCCTTCTCCATTTATTAAACGAAAAATCCCCCTGTTTCATGATGATCTTCCCATTTATTAAAAGTTTAGTTGCCTTTTTATACTAAACCAACTTTTCATTAAAAAAAAATACTTATTTTGAAAAAATAATCCAAATTATATTTCCCAAAAGCCTTTATGACAACGCCATATCATATGAACGAAAATAGCAATTTTAATTTTTCTCCATGTTCTATATCTTAATAATTTAATACACCAAATTGTAATATTTTTTTTACAGCACGTCTTCTGTGTGGCTAGTCACATTGTGTGACCGGCTGACATACACCAAAACACTGATTGGGTAATCTGTGACCGAGTGACCCCTGATCGACCGAGTAACCCCTGACCAATCGAGTAGCCCCTGACCGACCAAGTAACCCCTAGCCACATATAAGACTTTGGGAAATTTTAGAAAATAACACAACAAAAAAACCCAAATTTTGATTATAACAAAAAAAAAAAAAAAAAAAAAAAAAAAAAAAAAAAAAAATTATTGTTACACCACAAAAAAACTCAAAATTTTGATTTCACCACCTCGTAACGGATTTTTGGATGAAATCCGTTAGTAGGGCCATAGATGACACGTGTCAAATGCTTATTGGTTTAAAAATAATAATTAAAAAAAATTAAAAAAAAAAGAGAAAAACCCTAAACCCAAAACCCAGCAAGCTCCACCACGGCACCACCTTCCCCAGCCGCGCCGAGAACCGAACCCAAGTCGTCGGCACTCCCTGCCCCCACCAATACCGCCGAAATCAGCCCTTACTCTCTTCCCCCTCCCCGAAAGCCACCCCAACTCCGCCTAGCTTCACAGATCCAATCACGAATTCACACCGAGCAACTCTGCAACCACCTCCGCGGGCCACTGCAGACAACCAATCCCACCTCTTCGAACCACCGTAAATACCGATTTGCACCGATTCGGTGGATTGTGGTTTGTATTTGGGGTGATTCGAAGGTCCTGGGGTTCGAATTCGTTGTGCTTGTGGTTGGTATTTGCGGTGGTTCGAATTGGTTGGGGTTTGGGGTTCGAATTGGTTGGGGTTTTGGCGGTTCGGCGACAGTGATGTTGCTATGGTAGGTGGTGATTTGCTGTGGTAAGGCAGGGTTGGGGTGGTTTTCGGGGAGGGGGGGGAAGGGAGGGTTTCGCAGGTTTTGGTGGGGCAGGAGTGCCGGCGGCTTGGATTAGGCTGTCGGCGGTGGGGGACAGGTGGTGCAGGTGGTGGGGTGGGCTGGGTTAGGTTGTTTAGGGTTTTTTTCTTTTTTTTTTAAATTTTTCTTTTTTTATTATTATTAATTTTTTTAAACCAATAGATTAGTGACACGTGTCTGTTGTGAGCCCCACTAATAGATTCCATCCAAGACTCTGTTAAGTGGTGGTGAAATCAATTTTTTGGTTATTTTGTGGTGTTATAATAATTTTTTTTTTTTTGTGGTATTATAATCAAAATTTGGGTTTTTTTGTAGTGTTATTTTCTAAAATTTCCTAAAACCTTTGTGTTATTTTTATTGTATTGCATTTCTCATTATTGTATTATACAAAGTACAAAGATTCCTTAGATGAATTTAATAAATAAATTTTTAAAAAAGCAATTCAATACAAGACCAATTTATATTGAACATGTATTAATTTAAAATTTTAACCATGACTCGGGCATTGTTGAAGAATAGACCTCCCAATTATCACCACATGTAAGTGTCCAACATTGGTTGGAGAAGAAAGAGTTAATCACTTTATAAGGCTAAAGGGCTACTCCTCCTATCGCCATATGGTTTTAGGATGGAAACTCCTTTGGACTTGTGAAGTGGACTCTTTCTCTTGGTTTGCAGGTGCGACCTTGACCCGTATTTAACATGGTATCAGAGCCAAACCCACAATATGGGACCCTAAATGGCTAAAGTTTACTAGGCCAAGAGTAGGTCCATGTGAGGGGGAGTAAAGAATGACTCTAGCCTGAAAAATCACATGAGACAAAGTTAAAAAGGGACCTTATATGTGAGGGGAATTGTTGAACAATAAACCTCCCAAGTATCACCACATGTAAGTATCCCACATTGGTTGAAGAAGAGAAAATTAATCACTTTATAAGACTAAGGGGCTATTCCTTCTATTGACATATGGTTTTGGGATGGAATTTCCTTTGAACTTGTGAAGTTGACTCTTTCTCTTAGTTTGCGGGTGCGGCCCAGACTCGTATTTAACAAACATCAACTAGTTAAATGATTATTAGTGCGTACATTAGTAATTTCATTGTTGTTGTGGTTATAAAATATTCCCACCCTTTTTCTAAACCCTTTTTTTTTCTACTCATTTAGTATAGATACCTACAATAAGAAAATTTGGGAAAAAATGAGAGAGAGTGTAAAAATAGATAGATACAGTAAAAGAGATGTGGTAAAAAAAAGGTTTTCCTTTCACTTTTGATTAAATGCAACAAATTTATTTTTCATCTGTTTTTTATTAATTACAATATCATAATTTAGAAATCAACTCTGTAACATTATATCATTTCTTTCTTTTACTAATCATATCCTATTTGCACTACTTTTTTGCATTTTCACTAATCCCTCCCGCACTTATAGTAATGAGTATTTTATCTATCACATGATTTCAGCCTTCAATATTGATTTTTCATTGGAGTATGTTTCAAGTCTAATACTACGTATTAAATGCAATTTTGCAATAGACTGTTTATTTGTAAAGGTATAGACGTTGTAAAAAAAGTTTTGCCTAAATGATCAGTTTCAGTTTGTTGAGATGGCCGAGTTGGTCTAAGGCGCCAGGTTAAGGTTCTGGTCGGAAAGGGCGTGGGTTCAATCCCACTCTCAACAAGTATCATCTATTTTTCTGATTTTATCTCAGCTTCTGTATTGTTTTTTTTCTTTGGGATTTTTGACAGGAGCTTCTGTTTAACTTTGTAAATAATAAAGTATTATATAGCTTCAAAACTCAATATCTTTCTTTGACAATTATTACATAACGGCCTTCGTATCAAATACGTAAATCATAATATCGGATCCCTCATGTAAAACCTTTATAATTTACTTACTTTAATAGCTAAAATAGAGGGTGATAACTTGCAAATAATATTCATTGTCGGTAAAAAAATGTAGTTGCTAATAATGGTAAAAAAATGTAGTTGCTAACTTATAGTCATGTGAACCAAGAATCTAAACACGCAACAGATTATTTATATTGCATTCATAAGTCATATACTCATATGAGTTGAGATATATATACTACAATCCAAAAGCCAAGTAGTTGGATGTTTAAAATGGTGCTTCTCCATACGGCTTGTTTGACATGTCATTCACATTGAAATTGAACATACCATTTTCATATATTAAAAACCTAAAACAATAACCAAAAAAAAAAAGTAATACTTCATAGAAACTTGTGGAAGAAAGGTTAACAAATTGGTGAATATTTTAATACATTCAAAAATGAGTTATGAATAAATCATAAACTATGTAACAAGGAGACTTGCTTAAGCTTCTTGCCTACCATACTAAGTTATATAATAAAAATATAAATAACCAGTCCAAAAGATTACATTGCTGTTGAAAATTTGAACATGTGTATTAATTTACAAAATTAGTTGGGAAAGCGGTAAGTATTGTTAGGTCATTTCGTCAAAGTGAAGAATTTAATTGGCAAATCAAGTTACATACGGTGTGGGAATTATTGACAATATAGTCATCACAAGATATTTTGTTGGAGTAGTCTTGGCTCGACTCATTTACACCCTTAATTCGGCTGGATGTTTATTTCTTTTCCCTTTATCATTAAAAGAATAAGTTGCTGATTAATTCATTCAAAAACCACAGCTAATAACATTTTCTACAGAAGGTTTTCTCTGTGTGTTGCTATCAGAGAAATTGTATATCCCTAACTTTGGGTGAGTGTGAAAGTGTTGAGAATGATGTATGTGACCAGGTCTTTTAAGTAAAAGGTTTTTGACAAATTTGTTTGATGTTGAAGTAATGATTTGTGCTGGCTCAAAGTTTACTCCATACGATCCTCCCAAAACAAATTACATCACTTTACGAACCCTTACTTTCATTTATAATATGGGACGGCAAACTTAGGTGACATTATAAAAATATATACTTGTATAGTTGTATATTAAGTTGAGTGAGGCAATGAACACATACAAGCTTCGTAAGCCAGGCTCCGATCTAAACTAATTTGTGATAATTGATGTAAGCTATCGATTTTATATGTTAGTTGATCTCCTGATTTTTCAATGTTAGACAACATCCCAACTCATATGTAGGTAATTTCTAACAATATAGCTAAACCATATTCATTTTATCCTTGTAAATTTATCCACACTCGAATATAGTACAAGTATCTCCCCTAAAAATTAGGAGTCTAATATAAATCAACGATCGAATTAACGTTGTTAAAATAATGGACATAAGCATTGTTCGTTAAAACACATAAGTTGATGGAGACTTGGAGTAGCATGCATTAAATTGTGTCTAGTTATTAGCTGTGAAGAATAAGAATTAAAGTCTGAGTAGTGTTTGATGAAGTCTTTGACTATTAACGATAATGTATGTAATTTATATATTTTATTTCTAAAATTATAGAAAACTTGTAACATCTAAATTTATATTTCAAAAAGCTAATAATTTTTGCTTTTGCTAAAAACTATCTTCATTACTACAATGTCAAACACTCAAACTTTTGTGAATTAGTGGTTTCACTTGGTCAAACCATTAAAAATTACTTCAAAGCTATTAAAAAACATATCGAACATGCCAATAGAAACCTTATTACTACTTCCTTCGTCCCCTTTTGTTTTTGACGTGTGGAACTAGCTATTGGCCCTCGGGCGATACCCCAAATCATTATAAATTTGTAAATTTGATCAAAATTAAATTTAGAAGGTGTGTTCAACAATATTTATAAGTGAATAGAAATAAAATAATAAATTAAGATTAATGAATGCTAGTTTTATTCATTTTACTTTACATAATAATATAATAACTTATGTAAATATTACTCTTACTTTTTACTTGATTGGTATTAAATCTAGAAAATTAGCATCTAAGCAATCAACAACCATTAGTGTGTGATTAATATCTTCCAAATTAAATTGTAGCTAGATGATTGTGCAATTAGTTAGAAGTTAAATTCTATGGGAAAACTAAATACAAAGGCTACACATTTAAACATATGAAGAGTTTTAGGAAGATAAGTGATGACACATAAGGTGACACAGCCAATGTGGCGCCAAAATCATATGGAAGAAACGATTACACATGGCGGTAGCATGTTGTCCTTTTGAGTTTTAATAATATTATAGATTATGTGCGATTATTAAGAAATTGTATAAAGTTGAGGTATATTGACATTAAATCAAGGCGACAACTCAGTTGGGGAGGGGGCTGCTGCCAGAGGAGGGGGAAAGGGAGAGGGGGGCTGGCTGGTGGTGGGGTGGTAGTTTATTATTTTTTAAAATTTATAAAATTAATTTAATTATAAATAGTTAAGTGAGAGTTTGAGAGTAATTAGAAGAAATTAGAGATTAATTAAGTGAATTAGTGAGACTAGGTTGTTTGAAACAAAAAAAAATTAATTTCAGGTTTTCTTACGATATAACTTTTAAAAAGTTTTTTTTTTCAGAAAATGATGCATTTAAAAGGTTTTTTTTAACAAATTTTCCAATATTGTCTGCAAAATGAACAAAGATGTTTCCTTTGAAGTACGAGTACTCTGGTGGTACTCAGAAAATATGGCAAAGCTAAAAAAAAATTAAGTACTAATATTTTATTGTCCTCATTTATTAACATGGAGTACTTGTATTAGTTGTATCAAGTAAATTCAACCATATAGTACCATAATAGTAGTAGTATCTTTTGCAGTTCTGTCAAAAGATTTGCACTCATCCAAAACTTCATTTCTCTCTCCTTTAGATTAATATTCTAATATCTGACATTAATAATCTAATATTTAACATTAATAATCTAATACTCTAATATCATATATTAGATCATTAATATTGTCAGATATTAGATTATTATTAATGTCAGATATATTAGACTCACCGTAAATCCGACACACCCAATTTTTTTGATGATTGAAAGTCTAATTCTAGTTTGAAAAAAAAACAAGAAAAAAAAAAAAAAAAAAAAAAAAAAGAGAGAGAGAGAGAGAGACAGAGAGAGAGAATATTGTACATGTGGAGTAAAGAAAGTAGAGAGAGATGAGGGAGAAAGTAATAATGAGTGTTGAAATCTAATTAAAAAAAAAAGAATTTTATAAATGTTACAATTGCACATGAAAAGTTGATGATAATTGAGGATTTAAATTATAAAGCAACGGTTCTTTTGTCCAAAATTTATAACTTTAAAAGGAAATATCCTAGATGTAAAGAATAAAAGAGAACAGTACATTCTAAATGAAAACGTAAAAAACTAAAGGGAACAAATGGAGTACATCAATTGTAGTCCAAAAGATAAATCATACATTGATTGTGCTTTAAATTCGTAAATAATTAATCATCTACTCACTACGTACGTCAAATAGTCAATGTCAATATGTTTTTTTCAAAAATATAAATAATTTCAGTATATAGGCCTCAATATACCATCTCTGACAATGTCATGACAAGTCTTTAGACTCAAAGCTAATCTTACTCTTAGATTTTAAACGCAAACAAAACATCTAAAACAAAGAATATATTTTCATCTAATCTTTAATTTTCATTGTTGATTATACTTATGAAGTTATGAAAGTGCCAAATAGTCTCATAAATTATGGTGGTTCACTCAAGTAGTCAAGTGAATCCCAAAAACCAAGATAATTTGTTAAATTTTTGACACGTTTCCAGTACGGCAATACGGCATATACTTGCGTATATCCGCAAGCATTTTGATATTTTCCTCTTGAAATTAATAATTAAATAAATAATCAATGCACATATTTTTTGATAGGCTTTAGGCGTCTAGCTTCAAAAATGTTAAAAGGTCATCTCAAGTAGTAAAAATTTAAGTGTATGGTTGAGATCTAAAAATATGTTATCCAACAAGAAATATTTCACTAGAAAGAGAGGTGAACAAGATTTACACCCGTAATCTTTGTGTCACGTTAGCTCTAATACCATATTAAAGGGTCATTTTAACCAAAAGGTTAAGCTGATGGTTGCACTCCGGAAATATATTTTTTACTTTATCAAGAAATAATAAGTTGTAATTTAGTGATTAGAAAAATATGAAAAAATTTCATAGTATAAAATTACCCATTAATACAAATATAATGAAAAGCTTATTTTGATAATTTTTTGATTAATGTACAAATAAGATTAAAGTTTAATAAAATCACAAAACTAAATGAGATTATTATTAAACTAGAACCGAAAAATTCATATTATATTAGAAAAATTCGTTTCAGATTAGATTAACTAAACATGATTTTAGATAGTTGGCTCTACACAGTTCACAATATCAAGTTATTATTAATATAGTCGTCTATCATTTCTTAGACAAACGTATTAAGGAATATGTCTTAACTTACATAGTTATTAGGGAAGATTTTCTTACACTAATTTGATAAAACATTTAAATTAAAGTTGGCAAAATAATGTGTGCATTTCGTGTGTGGTTCATTATTTATAATGGGATGACATTTTACTAATCGAGGGTCTACTTCTAATTGGTTAACCATAAGTTATGCTATGTTCACTCACCTTAAAAAAATAATATTCAGTAAAAATAATTTCAGTTTAGCAAAAATAAGTTCAGTTTAGTAAAAATAATTTCAGTTCAATAAAAATCAGTAACTGTAAAGAGGAAATATAACATGAAATCAATAAAAATAATTTCAGTTCAGAAAAAATAATTTCAGTTCAGTAAAATTAATTTGAGTTCAGTAAAAATAATTTAAGTTCAGCAAAAATAATTCCAGTTCAGTAAAAATAATTTCAGTTCAGTAAAAATGTTGGAGTTGGAGTGAGATGACCGCCAATCAAGATCCTATCTATACTATATACTAAAGTAATCACCATACTTATCCCTAAAGTACGCATGTCGCATTCATCACAAAAAAGTTCCCGCCAAATTTTTTTTATTTTTTATTCTTTTCCTTAAAAAATAACATGATAAAAAAGTTAATGAATAAATACTTACAATAATGAATAAAAAATGTTTGAGTTAGTAATGCAACCGGAAAGGTTTTATCTCAGGCTTAATCGGGTTAGTTTGTCCGACCGAGCATGTGAAAGTAACTCCTTGGTTGAAAACTCATTATTGTACAACTATCCGCTACATAGTCGTGTACCTTGTACTACATGACCGTGTGATATACATGGTGTGTACCTTACTCTACATGGTCATGTGGCTTTACAGACGAACCTATCTACACGGTTGTGTTCCCTCTTCTACATGGCATTTTATAAATACAAACACGAGTCTCTTCAATGTGACTACTTTTGAAAAACCATAAACACATTAAACACAAACCAACCCTTTGAGCTATTTAAAATGGCTTTTGAAATTGGTTGTTTAAGCTGGCTTTTTCGCTGAATGAAAAACCAATTACCAAACACTTTATTTGGTTGTTTGACCACATAAATAAAAAAGCCAAAACCAAAGCCAAAAGCTAATCAAAAAGCCAACTACCAAACATGACCACCGTCTCTCATGAAATATTTCAGATAAATAACATCTTTATTTTTCAACTTGGTTTATATGAGGATTGAGGAGGGACAATATTTGGTAGAAAAGGCAAATTTATAGATGCATTGAAATGAGAATATGAGATTTTGTCTTGCTTAAAAAAAAAAAAAAAAAAATGAATATGAGATTTTGTGGGTCATAAATCAAAAATATATTTACATATATAATTTCAAAAAAGAAAATTTAAGGGGAAAAAAACATATTTAAAAAAGAACGTGGTACATCGTGATCACAATCACCATCTTCTAAATGTACATTTCTCAGTCTCGCCAACCATTTCCACCATCATCAACTGGTCCACCACTACTCCATCCTTTTCATCAAGGAATTATAATAATTCCAAGAAATTTAAAATATAAACAATTCTAAATAATCTATTTATATCTAAATAAATAAAATAATCCTGTTTTTCAAGGACAAAATTAAACAAAATAAACAGTTTTCGTTTCCCTTCTTACATAATTCTTTCATCCTCTCCCATCTTGTGGCGGATGAAGAGGATTATGAACACAAAAGCACTAATTATTGTTTTTATTACCATTATCATTATTGATCTTCGGAACGCGACGGCAACCACGGTGACATATCCATAGGATAACTCCCCAAAACCCTTAAGAATGAAGTGAATTCCTGAACCTCAGCAAGGGCATTTTGAGCTCTTGGCTCGGCCATAGACGCCTCAAAGTCAACGTAGAACATGTACTCAAAATGCTTAGCCGTCCCCACATTGGCGTCATCCACGAGCCTAATAGGCCGGTGGCGGTGGGGCCTGCTCTCAATCTTCGTAAGGCTAATGTTCCTAAAGGCAAACGCCGAAAGAACCTTGAACAAGGATGAGGTTCCCTTACCCTCCCCGTTGTCATGGGTTGCAAACACAATACTCGTCTTAAAAGGCCGGTCGGTTCGGGGAATAATCGGCTCCCGTGCTAACATAACAAACCGGGTCACATTCCCAGAGTCATCTTGTATACCATCAGCCAATATCTGTAACATGTGACAAAAATTAAATTAATATCATGATTCATATTTAGTAGGTCAATTTAGATCAACCAAATTTAATTTGTATTTTTTGGAGCGTTCGGTAAGAAAGGTAACATGCGCAATCGGTATCTGTCTATCTGTCATGGCTAAAATGCATCCACTACTATTAATCGATCTATATTATTCATTGAGGAATTCTTTTAATTTTTATTTCTTTTTTGAATTTAATCAATTAGATGCCAAAATACGTGGGGGCAAGTCTACTTGTTAAATATAGAAAAATTAGTGTCGATTCTTCAACAACTAATTTTTTTTCTTTTAGGAAAATGATTGCCAATTTGCATAAATATGAATAAATAAAACTTGTACATAATAGACCAAGTAGTTGAGACATAGTCTAACAGTATGGTTGGTCAATTATGATACATAGTAGATGACGAAAGGTGTTTTCTAAAATGCTTTTCACCTTGTGTCAAAAATTTCTTTTTACCTCTAATCAAAATAAAGTCTATTTTAACTCGTAAACGTGCTCGAGTTGTGCATGAGCATTAACGAAATTAGACAACAAAATCACACGTCATTCTATGTTAAATCATTCTACGTTTATTAAACATAACATCTTAAATTGCTTATCGATTCTTATATACAAAGTAAGTTTTTGTTGATTCTTATTTCAACTAATCTAAACTTAATGTCATAACATAAAAACTTCAACGATTTTATAACTTTTCCTTTTTCGTACGGAGTAGGTGAAAAGAACAAGTTCATACGTTACAATTAAGGCAATAATAGAACAAAAGCAAAACACATGGTTCACGATCACCCACAAGCACAAAATTCTATGGTAGTTGGCTCCCTTACCATACAATCATACATGACTAAGTTTCATTTTAATTCCCTAATTAAATAAATCATAACAACATGCTATTTACCTTTGACAATTAATCAATAATTATCTTCTTTAAATCATCATACTCCCACCTAAATTCTTATTATTTGATAATGATAGTCCTTTCACTACGCTAACAAGCTAACATTTTCGATCTTCAATTATTGTAACTTACTAAAATAATCTAAAACTACCGCATAAGTAAATAAAGTTAAAACGTGTCAACTAGTATAAAATACAGAGCACAAGGTAACGCGATAATACCTGCAAGCCGTAAAGATCGGCGGCGCGTGCGGAGGCGATAGCGGCGGTATCCCTCAAACTCTGGGTAGCAACATACTCAGCAGCACCAGCAGTATCATCAACAGCTTCCCTAGTAACATTCAACCCTAACTTAGTCAACGTATGTTCACACTGAGCAAGCGCTTGAGGGTGTGAAATAACGCGCGTGAGATACTCTTTCCGAACCCCAGGCAACGCCAACAAGCAATGGTGCACCGGAAGTTGAACCTCACCAACAATATGCAACCGATGCCGAAGCAAAAGATCATAATTCCGATGAATCGAACCACCGAGCGAGTTCTCCACCGGAAGAACAGCACGATCGGCGATCCAAAGCTCGACCGCTTGAAAAGCGACTTCGAATTGATCGCAAGGGATAGCTTCGCAACCAGGGTAAGCTTTTCCGGCGGCGGCTTCGGAGTACGCGCCGGGAACACCTTGGTAAGCGACGCGAAGAGTGGAGCCGTGCATTGGAGCAGGGGAGAAGTCGGTAGAGAGAGAAAGTGGTTTCGGAAGGTTGTTGGTTGTTGTTGCGGTGGTTGTTGCGGCGGCGGTTGAGACAATTGGGAGGAGATTTAGGGTTTTGTGGCCGTTTACGGTAGTGATTTCATCGGGTTTTTTGCCGGCGCCGCCGTCTCCGGCGGCCGGAGTTTGTTGCGAGGAGATGACTTTAGAAGCGAGTATTGCACACGAGCTTTGCCAGTCGGCGCGTGTGCCGGAAACGGCGCCGTTTCGACCGAAGGCGGAGCATCGGATGGTGAGTTGACTCGGGTGGAAACTGAGCCGAGTGGTTGTTGTGGTGGGTTGACGAGTTCGGAGTGGGTTTGGTGTGGCGGTGGTGGTTGGTAACGGAGATAACGCCTGCATTTTCGCCGGTTATTCTTTGTTTGATTTTGATGTAATGAAAATGAGAACAATAACAGTGCTAAAATGTAAAGATAATGTAATGTGCTGTTTATATTTTGTATAATGAAAGAAAAAAAAAGCTTGGAGTTCTGTAAAAAAGGAACTGCAAGCTGAGGGTAAAGGAAGAAGGGAAGGGGTTTATATATAAAAGAGGAGAGAGAAAAAAAGAGGGTGGATTGGTGAATGTGTGCGTGTAATGTGGTGGTTCGGTCAATCTCACACCTACCACCCTCTATTTCTTTTTTTCTTTTTTTTTTTAAAAAAAATATATTATTTCTGCCTTGTAGGAAATTTTCCTAAACTAGGACCAACTTTTTTTTTCCCAAAGTAAAATAAACAAAAAGTATGGTAGATTCTGTGCATCTACCTAGATTATGAGCAAAAAATATCTGTGTGGCAATGTGGTAAATTTGGTAATTGAGCAAAAGTAAATACAAGTACTTGTACTAGGAAAAGAAAAATTAACAACTATACGGGTACTACGGAGTTTATATATTTGGGGTTTGTAAGACCAGAATCATACTTTATTGAAAAAATTGTCAAAAAAAACCTTTTAAATATCTTATTCTACAGAGAAATTCTTGGGATTAAGGGTAAAAAGTTAAATCTAAAAAAAGCAATTATAAAAAATATTAAGGTAAAAAAAAAAAAAAAAAAAAAGCAAAACAAATTCTGCACAAAAACAACATGCCCTTTTCAATTTTTTGTTCAGTTTAGAACAAAAATTAATTTCTCAAAAAAGAAATTCTAGCAAATTGAGTTCTTCGTTCTGCTATTTCCTCAAATGGAGTTCTCAACATGTGACAAATTTTGGTGCCAAAACATGGCGGGAACAAACTGTTGATGTTGTTCTTGTTCTATCTTTTGTTGTTGATGGTATTTTTTTATGATACCAACGAACTTCTTGATGGTATTCATTTAGATACCAACAGCCCTTGATGGTATTCTCCAACAATTCTTGATGGTATTCCTTTAGATACCAACAGCCCTTGATGGTATTATCCAACAATCCTTGATGATATTCCTTTTTTTTATTTGCCGTTGATGGTATTCTTTTAGATACCAAGTACAATAAGCTTTGATTTCAATTTGTTGGATAATATAAATTAGGGAACTTGTTCATCTGTCAATACTCAATAGCAATGTTGTAATTAATGTGGTATTTTGCTGTGTTCTTCAATTACCCACAAAATTCATTCTGACACTTGCTTGGCAGAATTATTGCGATTTGGGCACAATAGCGGCTAGGGTTCCAATGAGATGATGAGACAAAGGTGGAGGAAAATGAGGGCCAAAAAACACAACAACAACAACAACAACAACAACTAAGGTCTCTTACCGCCATTATTTGTTTTGAAGTATTTTCCCTTGTAGAGAAATGCATTTGAGGAGATGCCTTATTTGAAGCTGAAATTGCAGGGATTTCTTTTTTAAGCAACGGAATTTTGTTTTGAAGCTATAACATTAATTACAGCTGTCCTTTTTTTTTCTAGAATTTGTTTTGCTTTTGCTTTTTTACTTTCCCTTTATTTTTCTTAGAATTGCCTTTTAAGATTTACTATTTTGCCCTTATTAGAGTCTTTCGTGACTCTATTAGTTAGAGCACAAGAATTCCTCCATTTTGCAAGAAAAAACCTTTTAAAAAAAAAACCACCACGATCACTTTTTTTGTTTAATGAAACCTAGGCCCTCTTTTCCGGCATTGACTCTAACTTTCAGGCATTGACTCATTACTTTTCCTACTTACACCTAATTGTTTTTATATTTGCACTCCCCCTTACTTTTCCCTCTAAACTCTTGCCCCTGTATTCTTTCTCTCATTCTTCCATAAATGCTTTGCATTTCCATTACATCAATTTGGGGTTCTCTCTCTCTCTCTCTCCTGTGCTGCACACCATTAATACTTCAACCATAAAGTAAGGTAAGTTTATAATCATCAATTTATTACTGGAATTTTTATAAAAATTGGGGCTTTTTTAACATAAGTAGGAAACTCACGTATTCACTGTTGTCAATGGCTAAAGGAGGAAGAAAGGGGTCGTTTGGACGCAAATCAAGGTTTCCTAATCACAGAGTGAAGTACAAACCCAGGTAAGTTTTTCAATTTCGTTGTGAATTGCATAAAATGCGTGAAATTGGTTAAGGTTTAACAAATTTATTCGAAAAAAAAGCAACCTAATTAAATTGATTGTTGCATGTTGTTGGTGATTTTGTGGTGTGATGCTTAAATAAAACCCAGAAACTTTGATGGATTGTTGAATTTGTTGCTCTAGCTAATTTGTTGAATATGTTCGATTTTGTTTTGTTTAGTGTGTTTGTTAGGTTTAATGGTAGAGTAAATGTGTTTGAACCTTGGTTTAAATTCATGGAGTCGATTAACATTAGGATGTACTATGGTGGCCATTTTGTGACTAAGAAAAACAAGACAACTTATAAAAAAAGCCAAATGTAGACCCAACAAAGTATGGGGTAGCATTGCATGTGAATGTTGAGGAGGTGTGCTATTTTGAGTTTTCTTATTGGATAAAATTTGACTTAGGATTTGCTAAGGTGGGGGAAATTGGGTTTAGGAAGAAGGGATGTTCTTTACACTAGGAGGGCTAGAATAAAGGGTGATAAGGACATAGCCGAGTTTCTTGAAGCACCTGAGAAAGATGGTTTTTATCACCTTTATGTTGTGCATGAAGACTAGGTGGAGGATGTAAATATGAATCTTTATGGTCCAGGTATCACTTTTTCCACAGATAGTGAGAGCAAAAGAGTGAGATGGAAAGCAATGAGGTTGGTGAGTCATTAAATATTCAAAGGGGGGACCACAAACACACATGCTGCATGATTCCCAAGCTGAAAACCCTAGATCTGAGTCAACCAATCAAAGTACATTCCATAAACCTTCTTCTCAAAGTGTTCTCCCCTCCCATAGCTAAACACAGAAGAGAAAAGCTGCTCATCACTTCAGCTACTAAAAAACCACCCAACCAGTTCATTGATTTAAGAACCCTCCCACTTCTACCAGCACCATCTCAATACCTCCAACTGTCCTGTACCTGCCTAATTTTCAAGAAAATAACCCAGGAACCAACCTTCCAAAATCAAACCCACAACCCAATCCAGAATCAAACCCAAAACCAACCCGAAAACAAACTCAGAACCCAACCTAGAAGCTTCTAATTTGAACCAGCTTATTCCATTTGTTGATGATGATGAGGGAGGAGCTGATGTTGAGGGTGAGATGGTTCCAGGAAGTGATGAAGATTATGTGGATTTGAGTGACAATGATTTTGAAGACAAGGATGATGATGATTTGTTTAATGAGTATGTAGATCATGACATACAAGAGAGGGTAACAAGGAGTTTAGGGGGCCTGTTCAAGGATGCAACATTGGATGAGGATGAGATTGATGATGGTGTACATAGCATATTGGGGATGAGGTGGATATAGTTGATTCAGATGATGAAGTAGTTAGTGTTGTTGATTCATATGATGAGGGTCCAGTTTACCCAGAGTTTAACCCTGACACTGATTTCAAAGGCAAGGTAGTGTTGACAAAAGGGCTAAAGTTCCCTAGTAACAAGGTGTTTAGAAGGGCCTTACAGTACCATGCTATTGACAATGGGTATGATTTCTATTTTATGCACAATAACAATATAAGAGTTAGTGCATACTGTGCTCATAGGTGTTCTTGCCCATCGAAAGAACAAGGATCTTGGAATGCAAAAAAGGGTGTAGAAGAAAGTGTAGGTTTAGGATTCACTGCAGGAAGTTAAAGGGTGAAGCTACTTGGTAGGTTAAGAGTCTTAGGCTAAAGCATATATGTGGACACCAGGTTAAGAACTCAAAGATAACTTCTTAGTACCTAGCTGAGTATCTTGATGATTGGAGAGATGACCCTCATTGGAAGCTTTGTGCATTCATAAAAAGAGCAAGAAGGGAGTGTAAGGTAGAGATAGGGTACTATTTATCCTGGTATGCTAGAGAGAGAGCTTTCAAAATGATTTATGAGGATGCTAGCTTGGAGTATGAGAAGGTCTGGGATTATGCAGCAGCAATCTTGAAATACAACCCAGGTAGTACAGCTGTTGTAAAGGTAGATGGAGTGGAAAATCCTCAACCTATGTTTTAGAGAATGTATGTTTGTTTGCAAGCATGCAAAGAGGGGTTTATGGTAGGATGCAGACCAATTCTAGGATTTGATGGTGCTCATTTGAGGGGTCCTTATCCTGGAATACTGCTGACAACTGTAGGGAAAGATGGAAATAATAACATCTTTCTTGTAGCTTGGGAAGTTGTGGAGGTGGAAAATGCTGACAGTTGGACTTGGTTTTTGGAGTTACTAAGGGCTGGCATAGCATCAGTGGCTGACTCTATTACTTGGGTTCATGAAGCAGATGATCTCACATACGTGAGTGACAGGCAAAAGGTATGGTGCTACTTACTCTGTCAATTAACATTTGGCTTGTTTACACACATATGTGGGGATGCTTACTGTTTAAGTAACAAAACAGGGATTGCTAGATGCATTTGCTAGTGTTATGCCTGATGTAGACACAAGATATTTCTACAGGCATATTTAGAGCAATTTCAAGTTTAAGTTCCCTAGGACTGTGTACAAGGAACACTTCTGGAAAGCTGCAAGGTTAACCACAGAGGTAACATAAGCCATATGTTATGTTATTTGTTTATAAATGCTATATATTTGATCTCTAACTTACTAAGTGCAAATTCCACCTTCCACAGCACCACTTCAAGCAACATGTGAAAAACATCAAAGAGTTGAGTCATGATGCATTCAACTATTTACAAGGTATTTCAGCTGCACATTGGTATAGGCATAAGTTCAGCACATCATCAAAGTCAGTAATGCTCTTGAACAATTGTTGTGAAAGCTTCAACAATGTGTTAAGAGAAGCTAGAACAAAGCCTATTCTACAGTTGATGGAGTGGGTTAGGAGATATGTGATGGGCAGATTTTTTGCAAAAAAAAAAAAAAGGCCTCAAAGCTTTCAAAGGTGTGATTATGCATATCGTCCTTAAGATAGTGCACAGAGGTCTTCAGCAAGTGTTTAACATGAGAGTCAATCAAGCTAACCTGATGGAATTTGAGGTTGATGACTCAAAAGACACTTATGTAGTCAACCTGGAAAACAAGGCATGTAGTTGCAATAGATGGACATTGATGGGAATACCCTGTTGTCATGCTCTTGCCTGCATACAAATGAGAATACTAGACATTGAGCCCTTCATCCACCCTACTTATCATGTGGCAACATATACCAAGGCATATGCTCCATCTTTTAAAGCAATGCCTGATCATCAACAGTGGGAGGTCACACCATATCCTAAGCCTTTGCCACATGCACATAGAAAGTTACCAGGGAGGCCTTCTAGCAAGAAAAGATAGAAGGAAGCTGGAGAAGACCAAGAGAGGAAGAATGTGAAGAGGTCAAAGTAGCAAAACAAGTGCTCCAATTGTGGTGGGTTGGGGCATTACTAAAACAAGTGCCCAACTCCACCTATTGATAAGCTAAAGAGGAAGCCTGGAAGACCTAAGAAGAATGCAACAGCAGGGGAAGCAGAAACAAGGCCACCAGTAGCAGGGGAAGCAGCAGGAGCAACATCATCACAACAACTCAGTCAAGCTGCCCAAGCTTCACAACAATCCATCTCACTTTCTGCACTCCAGCATGGAACCCAACATGCTAATTAAACAATGACAAGCACTTTGTGATGTATTTTTTGAACAATAATTTCATCATACTATTCAAATGCTAATGTATTTAAGAGCAGCTAGATTAAGGATGCATGTTTGCTTGTAACAACTGATATTTTGGGACCTATTTCTGTACTGGTGTTTTAAGCATCATATGCTATGCTAATCATGTTTCCAACTTCATTGCTCTACTTTTTGTACAGTCTTTTTGCATAGTCTTTTTGCTTCAATGTATTTGCATAGTCTTTTTGCTTCAATTATCATTACAATATTATTCAAATTGCAAATTACAGTAATGAAACTTGGAACAATGACAAGTAATATGTACCAAATTAGATTGCATTTTTATTTCATCAAAAGGTCCAAAATACATCAACCAATAAGCAACATAAACTACCATACATCATCACCATAACGACTACTTAGCAATCTACCGTACATCATCTACCTAACACATAATTAACAACCTACCCAAACTAGCCAAACATTTTCACCAACAACACACTAACAATCATAGAAACAACAACACATATGCCAACTTGCTTAAACCCCCCCCCCCCCCGGTTGTATCTCTGGTATAAAGCCTCTTTGCATCCCCCATTGAAGATTGTTGTAATCTTCTAGGCAAGCATTCCTAGCCTTTACAATAGTAAACTCGGTTGCCCTCCTGTGCCTTTCAGCAAGTAGAACATTAATCACTTCACACTGCCACTCCGTTTGCTCCTCATCCAGCCATTTAAACGTGTTGCAACCTCGTTCTCTAGTTCGTGGTTGTACTTTTTGCAAGCCTCGAACCTTCTTCCTGGATTTTCATGAGTCCAAGAAGTTCTCTTCGTACAAGGAAAGCCACATCCGCAATTCATCATTTTACCTACAAAATTAGCAACAACAATAGAGGTATCAGTCAAGAGAAAAGAACGCACAACCACAGAAGAATTAGAGAATAGAGAAGAACGATGGAGCGCTACAACAGTGAATTCATCACTACAATTGTTGAAGAAATAGATGAAGAACCTTAATTTACCTTTTAATTGACCTGATTTTGGGTGAAGATTGAAGGATTTATGTCTTCGTCAAGTGCAATTACTAGATATATAATGGATCAAATTATGGAGATGATTAAGTTCGTACATTTGGGACTTCGTTATATCATAGCTAGAGATACTAAAGATCTTTGGGCTAGTAAAATAGGCCAAAGCAAAATTGGACGGATCCTATAAGGTCACACAAAGGGCCTAAATCAAGCATAAGAGGATGAGGCCCATGATGGGCCTCATCACTCTAGGTGGCCGGCCATGAGGCTTGGTTTGGAGGGTTTTTAGGCTTCCTAACCTAGTCTAATTATAATAGGATTAGACTTAGTGCCTAGGTTTTTACACAACATAGTTTTACTATTAAGTTAAAACCCTAATTAGCAAACACGAGACCCAACACCTCAAACTCCCCTCTCTCTCATGGCTCTCTCCTATTCCCTAGGCGTCGGTGGTGTGCTCTAGGTGATGGTGTTCGTGTGGTGTCCAATTGTCCAAGAAAGGTGGTGATCGCGATTTTCCCCTTCACTCGACCAATCTAGCATTGGTGGACACTTGTTCGAATCCCGTGAACTAAGTAGAGGAGTCACGCTTGGGGCTCTGTTCTCTCCCTAATTTGTCACTCGAATAGTTACGTGGAATTCACGCTTCAAAGGTATAATTATGTGATTCTTGTGTGTTATGCATGTGATCCTTTTTTAGGTGCGTATGAATGTGATTCATGAAATTCCGGTTATAGTACCTAAAGTCCTACAGTGGTATTAGTTAGCCTCTTGCATGAACATGCTTGATTATAATAATACAATTATTTGAAGTCCATGTTCATAATTTTATCATCAATTAAGAGTGAGAAATTAATTTAATTATGGTTCAATATAATTATTATATTAAATATGATTTAACTCTTGGAATTGATTAATGTGATTTAATTATGCTCAAAATAGCCTAGAGTGGACCAATTAGTTGCCCTAATTTTCTCGAAATTTTCGAACACCCCTAACCCTAATTTCGAATTTTTAGAAAATATTAGCCCTAAAGTTTGATTTTGTGCTTGATTTTGGTTAAATTCGATTTACTTTCATAATTTTAATTAGATTGATTTATGTATAAAAATGTTGTGTATGATCATCAATTTAATTTTAAAAGTTAGAATTAAATTGGGATTAATTTTATGAAGAACCTTAATTTTAAAATTGAATAGGGATTTAATTTTAATTATTGGACTGATTTGATTTATTTTTAACAAAAGTTGTTTTAATTAAATTAAAAAAAAAATTATTTAAGTGGTTGGCAGCCACGGCTGGGTGGCGCAGCTACGGTGTCTGCCGACCGGCGTCAGCCAAAGAGGGAGGGGGGAGGGCAGGTAGTCCAAAGGGTTGCTGCCGTGGCTGCCGTTGTTGTTGTTGTTGCTGCTGCTGCTTCTTGCGGCAGTGGCTGCTGAAAGGGAGCCAGCCACCGTGGCTGGCCACGCACGGTGGCCTGCAGCCAACAGCAACACTGCTACCATTATTGCCTTACAACAGTGGGTGTTGGGGAAGCGCCCGACCACCGTGGCTAGCTTCGGCTTGCCAACCAAGGTGGCTGGCGGTTTTTTTTTTTTTTTTTAAAAAAAAAAAAAATTGTTTTAAAATATTTTCAAAATAAAATCAAATTTTATTTTGGGATAAAATCAAATTTCAAAAGTTGTTAAATTTGGTGATTATCCATAATTAAAGTGGTTAATTTTGTATAGGATTTGTTAGGATATTTTGAGCATATTCTAAAAGGATAATAATTGATTTAAATAATGTGATTATCCCATAATTAGATTAGGAAATAATTGATTTTAAAATTATTTGATTGGCTAGTAATTAGGATAGAATCTCCTAAATTAGTTAGGATAATCATGGAAAATAAATATGATTTATCTCTCCATATTAAAATAAGATTTGATTCTATCTCATGCCAAATTTAAAATATATGATATTTTATGGATGACAATGAAGAATATATGATATTATCTAATTATAATTAAAAATATGAGATGTTTTAGGAATTGCGTTGCCTTAATTGTGAACATTCGATGTTATAGTTTAGACAAGCGTGTTGAGTGATTTATTATATGGCACTTTCATATAATATTTGATATTATGTTGCTATATATAGACTAGTATGGCCCATATATTCTAAATACGATCTGCGCATCGTGATGTATTTTGTAATCTAAATACGATATTCGTACTGTTAAGTATTTTTGTAACTTTTAATTTAAAGTAAATAGATTAGTTATTTAAATAGTTTAGTCCAGAGAATCCCATGAAATGAAGGCCCAAAGGAGCAAAGTGGATGGAGATCCATGAAGGTTCAAGTGGGAGCATTTCAAGTTTAGTTTCTTAGGACTAAGGGGCCATACTATGTCATGTTTTATATATGCATTAGTAGATCATGCATGTTAGATTTTATTGATGTTTGTGATGATGCGCTAGAGTTCACTAAATAATCACAACATAATAAATCTAGGTCCCGGTAATATTGTGATTGATTTTCCAATTAAATACCCAACAACCCTTCGATCGTGAGTGATGGGTCTGCCTTGCAGGGTGTCACTTGTTATCTTAAGTAATTTGGGGTAGATCACGTTCTACACATTTAATTGTTTGTGCTCAACAAGGTTACCTAAAGCGTTTAGACCCTTGAAGCAAAGGGTAATAATTAAACATGTGATGGTTAATTATTCAACCAAGAGTTACAAGAGTTGTAATCAGTAAAGAGTTTTCTCACCTTGAAAATGTAATGGTTGATGGTAGGGCCTCAGTCCGATCAACTATTACACAAATAAAGGATCTTGGAATCACTTAATTCAATTAGGATCATTATTTATTATTGAATAAAGTGCTTTAAAGTAACCTATTTAATTTGTTTATGGTTCTTTAAATTCATTAAACATAATTATTAAACTTTGTCTTATTTTGTAATAGATGGGTAGCCGTAACAATGACAACAACATTTACAACCTTCGACCATTCCTTGAGAAGGATACGTTGACAGGAGACAACTTTTCCAATGGGAAAGAATGCTTAGACTTTTTCTGAAATCTAAAGGTAGAGAGGATGTCATTGACACCCAATTGCCTGCACCTTTGCCAGAAAATGCAACTGAGGCTCAGAAGCGTAGGCATAAGGAGACTCTTGATAGAGCTGTGCCAATCACGTGCTTGCTGATTGCTACTATGGAGCCTGGCCTTCAAAAGCATTTTGAAGACCAGGATGCGTACACCATCATGCAAGAACTCAAAGACTTGTTTAAGAAACAGGCACGAGTTGAGAGGTACGAGCTCCATCGAGAGATTTTGGATTGTAAGATGGAGAAGGGTGCAATAGTTCATGATCATGTTTTCAAAATGATCAGCCTTATTCAAAATATGGAGAAACTGGGGCACCCATACAACAATAAGATGGCTACAGACATCATTCTCCACTCACTTCTAGAATCCTTTAATCAGTTTATCATGAACTTCAACATGTCTGATGCTGAGAAGACTATGAATGAGTTGCATGCTATGATGGTTAGTGCATAGAAACAAATCCCCAAGGACGTTAAGAAAGAGGTTCTTATGGTCCAGAAAGGGAAGGGGTTCAAGAAGAAGGGGCAAGGAGCAAGTGCCAAGAGCAAGGGCAAGAAAGTTGCCAAGGCTCCCGAAAAACCCAAGGCGACTCCAAAGCCCAAGCTTGCAAGTGAAAGTGAATGCTTTTACTGTAAGAAGAAAGGGCATTGGAAGCGCAACTGCCAGAAATATCTTGACTACCTCAAGAAGAATGAAGCATCAACCTCAGGTAATATATATGTTATAAACATTTTAACTTTCACTTACGTATGTGATACCATGTTGCATTGCTAACATTATTCATGTTGTGAAGAAACTGCAAAGAAGTGAGGCTAGCATTGGAAATGGAGCTTGAAGGTGCACGAGAAGTGTTCAAGTGGCCAGAGATTGCTTCATAGTTTTAATTTCAGAAATTTTATAATGGTTTTAGACTTATTTCCTGATTTTTGATGAGACAATATTTCAATTTTTGTTTAAAATACTGATTGGTTTACTTGGCATGGACAAGTGTTGATCCATGACAAAGTAATAAATTGTTTTCATTTTGCTAGCTATGAGTTAACTTTGTTTTATGACTTGATATAAGTAGATCATAAAAGCAAAATAGATGATCCAAAACTAACCTACTTATAACATAGTAGGGTTAGGTCACATAAACCAATTGCACATCCAAAGATTACAATTGGATGGACTCTTATCCTCATTTGATTATGAATCACTTGAGAATTGCGAGTCATGTTTGTTAGGTAAGATGACCAAGTCACCTTTTAGTTGAAAGGGTGAAGGAGCTAATGACCTTTTGGAACTCATACATATGGATGTGTGTGGACCAATAAGTTCATAAGCTAGCAAAGGATTTAAATACTCCATTGCTTTTACTGACGATTTAAGTAAATATGGCTATATCTACTTAATGAAGCAAAAGTTGGAATCATTGAAAAGTTCAAGGAATTCCATAATGAAGTACTAAATCAGTTTGAGATAAACAATTAAAACACTACGATATGATCGTTGTAATAAAATATTTAACACAAATTTTAATGATCATCTAAGAGATTGTTGAATTACTTCACAATCAAAGGAACACCACAAACAAATGTGTTAGAAAGGGGGAATCGAACTTTGCTCGACTTAGTTTGATCCATAAAGAGCTTCAATGATCTTCACATATCGTTCTAAGGATATGCATTAGAAAACAATTGCAAATATACTAAACAAGAAACCCGTCCAAAGCAGTTGAGAAGACGCCATATGAGTTATGGAGTGGAAATGTTCTAAAGTTGTCTTTTCTCAAGATTTTGGTTTTTGAACCTATGTAAAACGTTTACAAAGGTGATGAAATAGACCCTAAATCTAATAAATGTTTCTTCATGGGTTATCTCATAGAAACAAAAGGGTATTACTTCTACAATCGCGTAGATGACAAAGTGTTTGCTGCTCCCGATGGTGTCTTTTTAGAAAGGAATTTCTTTCTACAAAGTCAAGTGGGAGTAAAGTGGCTCTCGAAGAGATTCGAGACGAGCAAAAAATGGATGTGGTTAACACCATGTCAGAGGCGAGGGCGTATGAGTCAGCTAATTTGACGAATCATGTGTCGGAGCAAGCCTTATTGTCCTATAATACGTCCAACCTTGTTCTTCCCTCTAGCATCACTTCAAAGATTGATTTGAAGCATTGAATTTTTTTCCGTAGACAACACTAGGATAAAAAAGACTTCCCCTTTTTTTTTTTTTTTTTTTTTGTTGTTGTTTAGAGAGCCGCAAGGGCGGGGGTGAGAATCGATCCCAAGATCTCCTGAAATCGAGAGGGAAGCTCTAACCACTTGAGCTATCCCTCACTCTCGACTTCCCTATTATTGCTTGGCCCTAATTTTTACTCCAAAATATTGTAGGTCTTGATCTTGGACTTGCAAGAAACATGCCTATTAATTAGGCTTTTGATATTATAATATGTTGGAAAATTATGTCACAAACCAAAATATTTATGGGTGTACCTTGTTCGCAACAAAATACTTTACATTACCTCAAGATTAGGGGTGTCAATTCGGGTAAACAGTTCGGATTTGGGTTTGGTTTATCAGATTCGGGTTATAACGGGTCGGTTTATAATGGGTTGAAATGATTAGCGGGTCGGTTTTGAAAATCATCGGGTTAGTTCGATTTGTTTTTTTTTGTATTGCGGTTTCGATTCGAGTTTGGTCCTAATCGGGTCGGGTTATAGTTGGTTCGGGTAATAATCAGTTTAGGTTGAACCGGGTCGGTTTGAAAACGGGTTTAGCCGGTTTAAAGTGGGTTTCGGTTCAAAATAGTTCGGGTTCTAATCGGGTCGGGTTGTAATCAATTCGGGTCATAATCAGTTTGGGTTAAACCGGGTCGGTTTGAAAATGGGTTTCGGTTCAAAACAGTTCGGGTGAAATCGGGGTACGGTCATTATCGGTTCAGGTCATAATCGGTTTGGATTGAACTTGGTTGGTTGGAAAACGGGTTTACCCGATTTGAAGCGGGTTTCAGTCTAAATAATATTGCGTTAAAATCGAGTCGGATCATTATCGAGTCGAGTTAGTCAAATAATGGGTAGGAGCGGGTCATGTTATAATCAAGTTAAGTCATAAATAAGTTAGGTTTATCGAGTAGTGGGTTGAAACGTCAGATCATAAACATATTAGGTTACGGGTTGTAAACGACTAAGTCATAACGGGTTACCGGTCGTAAGCGGTTCGGTCTCAACGGGTTACGGGCAGTAAACAGTTTAGTCTCAACAGGTTACAGGTTGGAAACGGTTTGGTCACAACGGGTTACAGGTTGGACCAGTTCAGGTTTATCGGATTTTTGCCGAGTTTAAACGGTTTTCGGTTTAAAATGGGTCGGGTTACTATCGGGTTCAGACGTAATCGGTTTGGGTGGTTTTCAGTTTCGGGTTATAACGGTTTGGCTTGATAACGGGTCGGGTTAGTAACAGTTTGCACAAATTCGGTTCAATTTAGTTTCGGATTAGAAAAAATTGGGTCGGATCGGTTTTCGGTTTCCAAAAAACGGATTTTTAACAGTTCAGTTCCTTTTCGGATCAGTTCGAAATAGTCGATTTAACGGTTTGGGTCAGAAACTGAGAACTCTACTCAAGACTCCAATATTTGCAAGAAAATTAAGCACACGGAGAATACTTCGATTGCGACATGTATATGAAATATTGTAAATAGCAAGGATATACATTTTTCTATACAAGCACTTGGATCACTCAAAAGTGCACGCTAAAACTTCTTCGAATTAAGGATTTTCAAATAAATTTTATATTTTTGACTTTGTCATTCGGACATGCATAGGGACAAAGACACTCAAAAAAATTTCTTATGCGCCACATTGCTTCTTTGATGATTTTCATATATTGGTATACATAGGTGCAGGATGAATAAATGAGAAAAAAAATCCCCTTGGTGCATTTTGCATCATGTATCCAAGTGTATATAACAATTAGCAAATTCGTCCATATGACCATAATGGGTGATACATTAATCTGGGGTCTAACCCCATAAGATCATACAAACAAATATGCTACCCGACTAGCTCATGGCCTAGCATCACCTTTGTTGGAGCAATTGCTGGATCTAGAAAATTGATATCCCTCCAAAGCTACAAATTCTTCAAAAGCTACAAATTTTTCTCTGAAATATCCTTCATATAATAGCCTAGGAGTTTAATTTGTGATACCCTTTAAAAAAAAAAAATATCAATCCTCCTAACAAATACGTTTTTTTGTCAATAGCGTGCACCTAATAAAGACGACGGACCACTTATTCCTTAATTGCTAAACGACTAGAAAATTTTGGAACCAACCTCTAATAAAGCGCTAATTCGTTACAATTATAGCAGAGTAAACCAAATAGTAAATTGGGTTACTATTGTCAGATAGTTTTGTCTCTACTAGCTACATTACATTAATTGTATAATAGTTCTACTTTGTTATTTCAAAGACATAATAAGTACAATTATTATCCTCGATCTCCTAATGTCTTTCTTACAATTCTTACCATAGAAATGTTTCATACCTAATAACCAAACCATAAAAGTCCAATAATTTTAATATCAAATTATACAATTTGGAGTATTACATAACAAAGAATTAAGAATGCTAAGTTGTAGAGATTAGAGATCGCATTTTAGCAAAGTTTTAATACAAGGGATGTGGTTTGGAGTAGTTAATTGTTTTTTTATATTATTATTACTAGGTTAGAACATGTGCGATGCATGGTTTATATAAAATCTATTTTTATAATTTGTAATTTTTTAAAAATGGATAAATATAAATAAGAATTATGCACCTTGTACAAAAATGTCTGTACTTTTAAAAAATTTAGATTTTTGTCAAAATTATGATATAATGCCTATTCAACGTCGCCTAATACATATTTCAATGTAGGAGTCTATTTATTAGTGTGCTACTTAAAATTATTTCATTTTTTAAGGATAAATTAATAGGTTGTAGTTGTAATGTAGAAACTTCCAATATTCAAATTTCAAAATTATTAAATATGATAGCTCCGCCAAAAAAGAAAAAAATAAAAATGATGACATCATCCTTGCATTTAGGCGGAATTTTTTTTATTATGAGAGTGACATGTGGACAGTGATAACATCAGCAATGTTTTGTTTTAGTAATAGTTAAATTAAATAGATTACTCGTTTCTTTTAGAATTATTATTATTATATATATATACATATATATATATATAAACGTGTTGTGGACCTAGCATCTAGTGGAGTTAATGTTATGATGCATGAAAATAAAACTATAGTATTGAGATTCGAGTGGGTGAGTAGCGCCTGCGTAAACAAAATGGCCCTACAAAATTGAAAGTATATGGTTAGTTATTATATTTATTAATTTAATTGGTATATATAATAGTGTAAAGTATAAATATTAAGGGTCAAGACTCAAGACTCAAAAGAGCTACATTAATTTGACTCTTGAGAGTCATGACTTTAGGTCGCCCGCCAATATTATATATGTTGGCCGATTATGGCTTTAGTCAAGTACTACGAAGTTGCTTAGCTTTTTTCAATCGAACTTCTGCTCATTACTCAAGAATCCGTCAACAATAATTACTAGTAATTGTTGACCAATATCACCATATTAAACTCATGCCGAAATAGAATTATTTTTGCCGCATGAGTTTAATAAGGTGATATTAATATAAATAATCACTAGCTAGAATCTGTATTAGGCAATTGAAATACTCTAGGCCATTATTATTTAGAAACTTTTGTTTCTGACACAAGTTGTATTTGAAGATAGGGCTCAAAACGTATAAGTTCGAAGCATGAAGTTCTCTCTTTAAATATTTCGTATATGATTAAAATATGATTAGTTATATAAGTTTAATTGATAAGAATTTATTTTATTTGGCAAAAAAGTAACACTTTATACAAAATAGCACGATTAGACAAAAAACACGGTGAATTAGTTTTGACATAGGAAAAATTGGATTCAATTGGAATTGGTATTGAATATTGATTAGTGAATTATTTCAAGGTAGTACAAGCAAAAAATATGTGAAAAGAACTTGACCTGACTTTATTGCATGCCATGAAACCGACATTGAATTGTGCTGATTAAGAGCCATGGGTTTCCATATACATCGATCCTTATTTAATTTTTAAATTTCTTGCAAAAGAAAAATAAATTTGGTACAACCAATTCCTTCTCATTAATAACATGAACTTTTTGTCACATGTGAAAATATATTCTAATTTTGTGCTTATATATGGAGTAACATTTTTTTAAAATATTTCAAATCATCACTCCCTCCGTTTCATAATCCTATATACTATTTTGGGCGTTTTAAAAAGATCTATTCATGATTGAGGAAAATTATTTTCAGGGAACCTGATGCTATTGATAATGAGGCTAAGATTGAGGAGAGTATGCATCTTCAAATGGGTGAAGATCAAAGAGGCCAGGTCAATGAAAAGGTAATAGACTGTGGCTCTAGGCTTGATGGGTTCAAGGTGGAGAAGAATATGTTGGAGTCTGCTGTTCCTAAGCTAGAAGCTTCCAATGATTTGCTAAGTAGTAGGCAGGGGTCTTATAAAAAGGATGATGGAGTCCTCATGGATGTTGATAACTTGAAAGGCTTGAATTCTAGATGTTGTTCAAGCTATCTAGAGGCTAAGGTGGCATTTGTCAATCGAAAAAAGCCATCTTCTTGTTTGAAAATTGCCCATGCAGACTTACATAAATTGAGGCAAGGGAAAGAGTTGTGGCTCTACCAACCACATTCTATGTCTTTGATGAAGGTGCGTACCTTCACCCCGAAAAATCATATCATGATGGAGACCCCCACAAACTTAGTTTGAGGGAAGCAGTGGTCTCTCACTTGACGCCATCTTCGAGTGTTGTTGAGGATGATGACATAATACATAATACATTAATTTAAATTATATACCGTTTGGAAAGAAAAAATAAATCAATTTCTTCATCTTTATGGGAAAAAATAGTAGTAGTAAATTTAGAAAATATAATGTATACTCGTTAATTTAATTAAAAAAAAAAATCAATTTGTGCATTATGCAGGATAAAAATTAGTTGAAAGCAAATATTACTGTGTGTCTTACTCACGATACACTACACTAAACCTATAAATTTGCTTACTCTAACAAAAAATACATAGATAAATACGGAGTAAAAAAAAAGTTCAAAGGGAAAATTGATAATAACAATTTGAAGTTACAATAATATCGATTTTCCGGGAAACTCAATTAATAACCTGTACAATATCGTAAGAGTTGATTTAGAATGGTTTAAACAATATATATTTCTTTATCTTATCTAAAATGATTTATCTCTATCTATGTCTTTAAGCTTGCATAATCCTTTGCTCTAATTTTGAAAAGGTCGAAAGGGCATAATATTAAATTAACCATCTATATGTATTTACTATTTAGAGTTTGCTTGGTTTTTTCCTCATTTATATTCCAATTAAGGATCGTAAATGAAGAATTTTTTTCATATCTTGTGTTTTTTAAGAAAAACTCCACGATTTGCCTTTGAGTTGCATGTCATTGTCACATTGGGCATTGTTTAAATCTTTAAGATAAGATAGTTTTCAACTCAAAGCAAGATTAACAATAAAAAAAAGGGGCTAAACTATATATAGTTACCAATTTTATAATAGACAAAACTTATAGAAGAATATATATTCGAAGTATATAAGTTTCTTGTCAAATATATATATATATATATATATATATGGTTACTACTTTACTTGAATTTCACTTACTTTGTTTTATTAATATGCACTCTTACCTTACCTTAAGTATTTAAACTTAGTTATTAAATAAATCATATTAACCTATTAATCTTGAACTTGAATTATCTTATACTTTGTATTATATATTGAAAATTATTATTTTTGAATTTATTATTTGTCCTAAATCTTTGTGATTTTTTTTCACTTACTGCTTACCTTTCAAAAGACATAGAATGACATATAACCCTTTTCAAAAGAAATGTTTAGCAACCCTAGTTCTAATATAATTATCATAACTACCTCTTGCTAGATTCCACATAGGTAATCCGATCCCTACCCTCTACCTTCAAATGTCGTCATCCACCATTTTGGTGTAAATAGAGCCACAATGTCATTATTTTAATTGACTTTTGAGCATGGTCGTGTATGTGTACATACCAAACGCTTGCCAAGTTAGCTAAAATAATATAATAATATAGTAGCGTAGCAATTTCATGAAATTTCTCTAAAAAAACACTCCAAAACCCAACAAGAGCAATATTTGTGCGTAATCCTTCTAAAACTACACGATTTAATTAAGTGAAACTAAGATTTAAAAAAAAAAAAAAAAGAAAAAAAAAAAAAAACCTAAATAAAATAATTGGGCCTGAAATGGAGAAATTACATGTCATTGTCCTTTAGCTTGACATAACATTAATCATTATTTGATAAGTACGACTATACGAGTATATATAAGTTAAGTAACTAACTAACTAAATATACAAGGCACATGACATTTTGGAGCAAAGACGTAAGTGGGATAATGTTGGTTTATGTACACTCCACTTATAATATGATTCTTTTGTATAGAGGTAATTTATTTAATATTTGCATTGCATGTTAGAGAACCAATTCAACCAAAAGCTTAAACTGATGGTTGAGGCTCAGGAATATGTTTTATACTTTATCACGCTCCCTCACACGATAGTCCGTTGGGCTTGAAGTGTGGATGCTGCATGGGCCCTCCCTATACCCGGCACTTAATATTCCACTTAAAGGTGGGGGGTGGATGAGATTCGAACCTGTGACTTCTATGTCATGTTGGCTCTGATACCATGATAGAGTTATGAGAAAGAGATTGTTAGAAAACTTGATTATATTGAAGAGTATATAAGAGTATTTATAGTACATAAGTAAGCATTAGAGTATGACTAAATACATTAGAGTATATATCTAGGTACATTAAACAATAGTTAGGGAAATCTTTAACAATGAACCTAGCTAATTGTGTAAATCAAGGAGTAAATCAAGGGATAATGATATTGATGATATCATTATCCTTTACACGCCCCCGTAAGACGGACGTTTGAAACGAGAGTCCGATCTTGGATATAGCATCTCAAATTTTGATCAATGTATGAATTGAAGTGGTGGTGAGAAGAGTTACATTGCATTCCATTGTGATTCTCCGAGAGGGTTTGGAGAGAGTGGAGCATTAGAAGGGTTTGGTTATTTTTTTTTTTTAGAGATAAAAGGTGTGGGGTGAGGGAAGAGATTTTTTTTTTTTTTTTCTCAAATGTAACATGAAAAGATAGTGTATAATAGGTGTTTTTCACGATTGTTGTGACACGTGAACCATTGATTACAAAAATTGAAAAATGAAGAAATTGCTAGCGTGTGCTTGCAACATGAGGAAAAAAAAATAGGGGTTCCTTCACCACCATTGAAGGCGAGATAGAAAAAAAAAATATAATGGTGGTGATGGTGGCTTAGAACAGAATGTTATGTTTCTCCATAAAGGTTTTGGTGAGAAAATTTCATGTTTGACAACACTTGATAGGTAAACTACGAAATGTCGAAAATGGATTGTTTCTCCGCAAGGGGTTTGGAGAAAAAAAAAAAAATTATAAATGGCATCTCTTAGTATATAGAATACAGGGTGCCGAAAGAGGGATTGTCTCTCCATAAGGGGTTTGGAGAAGAAAAAAAACAATGATAATTGGCACCTCTTGGTATATAAAATACGCGGTGCCAAAAGAGTCGACCGAAAAGTGTGATTTTGGTTTGAAGCTTTCCAAGAAGGAAGTTTGATATGGTCACTATCATTTGTCGGCATCGACAAAGGATTTTGATAGTGTAGCCATAGAATAAAAGGTTGTAGTAGCGGAAGCGAGAAAAAAAATGGATCAATAGCTCATGATACCATGATAGAGTTATGAAAAAGAGATTGTTGGAAAGCTTGATTATATTGAAGAGTGTACAAGACTATTTATAGTACATGAGCAAACATTATACTATGACTACATACATTAGAGTATATGTCTAGGTAAATTAGACAATAGTTAGGGAAATCCTTAACATTGAACCTAATTGTATAAATCAAGGAGTAAATCAAGGGATAATGATATTGATGATATCATTATTCTTTACATTGCATGTCACGCATGAGGGTAATTTACATTCATATAGATCATAATTTATAGATAAATTAATTATTTGACCCTTGGCAATCATTATTTTACATAAGAAATTTGCGAGGTAATAAATTTATATATTATACGGAGTAATTGCATGATTATTTTGTCAAAAAAAAAAAAAAAAAGTGCAAGTAAAATCATTAATTATTTGTATGAACTTCACATAAACAATAACATAGGTAACATAATGGACCTTTTTTATTTGAACTTTTCCTTCCAAAGACCTCTATACAACAACTGAACTTTTTCTTATACATTTTTGTGAGTTAAAGTCTGTAAAACCTTTTGTATACACCCAGTTTACACTAATATTAGTGTACATCGAGCTGTATAAGGGTAACTTGTAGCCAATTTAGGGTAACTTTTTGACTTTTTTGGGTAACTTTGAACGTAATACTATTTTTTTTATAAATAGACAACAACAAAAGTTTTATAAGGGTGATATAATTACTTACAATCACTAATAATTGAATTTTAGTCATTTAAAATGTGATTATTTACCAATAAAGCATAGATAATTTTTATTTGTATTAGGTTACTTTTATACATATTAGGGTAACTTTTATTCATTTCAAAAGCAATTTTGGATAATTGAGGGGATCCTTATAATGGTACACCCGATTTTTAAAAAAATTTGTGTAAAGTTTATATCAGATGGTGAAAATGTTGGACTGAGTACTTATTACAAGTTTATATATGTTTAGTTATTTTTTAGAAAAAAAAAAAATACTCTAATAAAAAATTAAAGAACAAAAATGGTAACCATTATTGTGGTTTAGTGCCTTGATTAGGTAAGAGCCAATCATGAATGACCAAGCTGTGAGTTGACATTGGATGAAGTGAGTATTTGTGTCCTCAATTAATTAATGAATCATTTTCCATTATTATTTAGTGGGAATTATTTTTCTACTTGTATTTAATTTTTTTTTTATAGTTTAAATGTTGTTTTTAATTAATTTTAGATATTTATATATATAAACAAAGAGTCATATATGTGATATAGATACCGTTGTCTTAATGTAGTTGTTCAAAATTTCGACTTTTTATAATCTTTACGTTAATGGTTGAAATTATGCGAAAATATACCATTTTAAAATTGATTACATAACAACATAGAAGCAAAAGAAGCTGATACAATGTTTTATAATGAGTGATTTCCTTTAAGATGCTAATATTTATTCAAATGTGAATCATTCCTAAATTGCTACCAAATATTGTCATTAAAAAGTTGATAACAAAGTAGCTCTCTCATTTGCTGAATTGCTGTCCAGCTTTTTATTTAAGGGCCTACCATTAATATTACATCAAATTAACAGTTTTTCTTACCCTACCAAACACAACCTTCGTTAGGTTTGAACATAAAAAATATCCAAATTGTAGGGGTGGTGATAGCGTATGCATGATGATGTGATTTTGATGTTGGTAATTGATGGGTTAATTAGAATGATAAACAAGTGTTTTGGTAGTGATGATTATGAAAAAATGGTCTAACAATAACATACATATATGACGGCAGAACCCTTGCCTCTCCTAATATATATAGAAGAAAGGAAAAGAGAACGATAATATGACAAGAGTGATGTGGATGTCATCGAATATGATATCTAATCTCATTTAATATCTTATTGTATCCATATACATGCAAATTATAAAACCACAAACTTTTTACTTTACATATATCTAATTTGGTCAATATATAGGAAAAAAAATTACTCAAGAAGTTATAACAATGATATTGTATCAACTGGATAAATCAAATATCATGAAAATTCATTGATTATTCCGATGGTATTTCAAATTGACTAGTATTTTGTAATATTAGTTTTGTTGTGGCGTACTCTTTTTTATTTCATTGATTACTCTTACTTCGTATTATCTAAGGTGGATCTGGCAATCCTGACCCGACCCGTAACCCGGAAGTTAAACCGAAACCATTGACTTGAAAATGGCCCGAACCCGAACTAGTCTGAACCGAAATGGAGTTGACCCGAAAATGACCGATGCTCGAAATGACCCGACCCGAACTTGACTCGACTCAAAGTGACCTGTAACCCGATGTGACTCGATCCCATTTAAACCTGAATTGATTGACGTGAATCGACCCGACCCGAATTGACCAGATCCGAAATGACCCGATTCCTAATGTGAATAGGGTGAAATGGTGAATTACTTATTTTAGGGTTTCTTTCTTTCCTAAGTAATCGTTACTCACAATTTTTTTATTTTCTTAACAATTTTACTTTATTTTTCCAACTATTTTTTAAGTGAATTTATTTTGGTGACCCAACTCAAATTTGACCCAACCCGAATCAACTTGACCCGAAATTGACCTGAAAATTGGTCCTAATAAAAATTGATCCGACTCGAACTTAACCCGAAGTGCTGATCCGAATTTAATCCGACCCAACCCGAATATTTGATGACCCAAACCCGACCCGAACGACCTGTTGCCAGGTATTCTAAAGAGAGTTAGGTTCAATGAGGGGGATGGTGATATTAAAATCATAATAATGTATCTTGCAAGATTGAGAGAACAGAGAAGACTGTGATAAGCCATTTTGAGAGTGTTTTGTGCTCTTTTATGTAAAGTAAAGTTATTGTTTTAATACTATCTATATAACCCCAAAAATATTGAGCAGTATTTTTATGGTCCACATTTGAATAGCATGTGTCTAGCTAAACTAATTACACCACAATACCAAATATATATAATGTATGTGCTTGGGTTGAGTACCCTAATTAATTCTTTGTGATATCATTATTGGCCTATCTAATAATTAATTGCTACTTCTTCCGCGGCCGTTCCTGAAAGAGCGATATGTTTATCATTTTAGGCGTTTATTTGTAATGGTAATTACATTTTAATTTTTCCTAGATTAAAATAACTATTTTTTTTACACAATTCCCTTATACTACATACATAACTTCATGCAACTATTCCAATTTATCAAATTATTTACATACTCCCAATACAACTATTCTTATTCACAAAATTTTTTACCTACTCTTAATACAAATATTCTTATTTTAAAAGTTAATGCTTTAATATTTAATATATTAACATCTAATCATTACTTTTCACTATCTTAATTAATTTAATTTAATTTAATTAATTTAATTTGTTTATTAACCGTGTGAACCATCAAACACGACTTTTCTTTGAAAACGAAGGGAGTACAAAAAATGTTCCAATTAAGAGGTGAATGATTATTGTTAGAAACAGTCTGCTAGGGGTACAGTGTCTTTTGACACATGACTAGAAAGATAAGGTTACATATGGTAAGGCTATTGATGAACACATAAGATCAACTCGTTTTTTTGTTGTTGTTCAAACAAGGCCAGTTTAACACGTACAATTTTTGTTTTTGTGATTATTAAAGCAACTCTCTAACAACATTATGTATTTCTGTCTATTTAGTTGTATTTACAAATGAATGTGTCATTATTTATAGAGAATAACATTATGTATTTCTGTCTATTTAGTTGTATTTTACAAATGAACGTGTCATTATTTATAGAGAGAAGAGTTATTAAAGTGACGCGTTTCCAATATGCATGTCTTTCAGTTCAAAAGATACCAAGGTCACTATATTTCGTGCAAGTACTTTTATAAATATTTTCTGCTCGTAATATACTTTGTATTAAAGAGTAAATAAATCTAAGGTATACAACATTTAGCAACAATGCATTCCTTGCATGGACATTCAGAAGAATATGCCTTGTCAATTTGCAATAGCTTAAGCAGTTGAACGTGATCAGGTAGACCAGTGCATGTCTCGGCCTATTTGCCTTTTTTTTTTTCTTGATTTATTTGTACTCATTTAATTCACAATTAATGTATCGTTTAATTTATTAACAACTCCAAACATATAATTGTGAAACCCATAAATACATTTATCATATAAATGTTCCAACAGTGTTTGGGATGGGGACTCGCAACGAACTTTGTTTTGGACGATTAGATCTTTTTCATTTCATTTGAGGGGTTAGATAATCAAAGCATCCTGAATGAATAAAGGAAAGAATATTGAATATTAATGAAAAAAAAAAACAACAAATAAATAAATGACAAGGGTAAAATGAAATCTAAGTGGACTGAGAATGACGATCAGAAGCACAATATCAATCAAATTACATAATACTTCCTCCGTTTTCTTTTAATTGATATTTGAAATCGTACACAATTTATATTATCATATCTGACCACCTTTGTTAATCCATATAATGCATAAAATGTAGTTATGTGGGACCTTATTGAATTTGTTTCAATTTATATTTTTCACAATCATCATCAAAAATTAATTTTTATTTATTTATTTATTTTTTTACTTATGTATAATTTGAGTTACAAAAGTTAAAATTATGCATTAGCAAATAGCAACCGTAAAATCAGAACTTTACAACTAAAAGAAAATGTTGTTAAATAGTATATAGTGCTCATGTGATGCACGATTTACAAAAGATTACAGAGTAATACATACAATATGTAACAAATTAAATTCAATAATGAGCTGAGTATTAATTACAGAGTAATCGACTCCTTTACATTGACAAATTATCTATGTGGGTTCTAAATCAAATATAAAATTTTCAATTTTGGAATAGAAATAAACTTATGCAACAATAGTATTTAAAAATAACACTTTGTATAAGAGAAGTACTTGATTTGTATATTCACATAACCATAGTAGCGGTCCAGTGAGTACAAAATCTGAAGCAAAAAAAAAATTCATACAACCATCACTTGTTTAAGTAGGCATAAATTTCTAATAAATAATACCCGTTTTATCCATTGCACTTAGACCTGACTATCTTGACCCAACCCAAATGACCCGATTCGAAAGCATGACTCGACCCGCGACCCGGAAATTGACCCGAAAATGACCCGAGCCTAAACTAACCCGACCCGGCTCGAATGCGACCCGAAGTAGAGTTGACCCGAAGGTGACCCGATGCCCAAAATGACCCGACCCGAAGTGACTCGAAGTGGTCCGACTCGAAATGACCCGACCCAAAGTGACCTGATAGGTACTCAAGTTTTGTTTTTGTTGTTGTTTTTTAAAGAAATTTACTTTAGTTTCTAATTATTATATAAAAGTTACTACTATTATTGAAATAAGAGGCAATTTTGCCAGTTTTAGTAAGTGAATTTATTTTTGGCAACCCGGCCCGAACTTTACCCGACTCGATCTGACCCGAGCCAAACTAACCCGACCCGAACTTGACCCGTAAACTTGTCCTGAAAATTGACTCGATCCGAACCGACCCAACCCGAACTGACCCGACTCGAACTTGACCCGCCCCGTAATCAACCAGAACTGTTGACCCGAATTTGACCTGAAACCCGAATTGATCCGACCCGACCCGAATATTAGCTGACCCAAAAGCGACCCGACCTGAAATAACGCGACCCAAAATCGACCTGAACGACCCGTTTGCCAGGTCTAGTTGCACTCACCAATTCATCCACCCAAAAAAAAAAAAAAAAAAAAATCTAAGAATCAGTAGGTATATTTTTCCCTAAGCATTGTGCCACGAACTACAATAGTCATGCAACTAATGAACCACTGATAACATCTAACTAAATATATATAATCCATGAATATTTAGATTTTGGTATAGAAAAATTTCATATAGATCAAAGATACATGTTGAGATTTAGAAAGATGTTACATTGTTACTCATAGTTCATTAATTATAAGCATGTAATGTACACATATAATTATAAATTAAAGGAAAAATTGGCCGCAACTGTACCAATTATGACAAAGGTGCGTGCAACTGCACAACCTTTCGATGGTGCACTCCACATCACAAACTATGCACTTGAGTGCAAATAACAGCATAAATGTCACTAACTAAACTCAAATTTCATCGAAAAGTGGAATTTTCGTTCAATATTTTTGATGCTTTTTATACATAATTTAATATATTTTTATTTGATTCCATCCTACTTGATTTTCCATCTCACTTGACTATGTAGTCTTTTCTTCCATTATTGATTGTTTTCCTTTAAACATCACTTTTCAACCCCCATCATTAAAGGGATTATTTCAAAAAGTTTTCGCCATTATTTTCCTTCGTTTGCTTCAATTCTTCGGTTACTTTTTTTTTTAACATCTCACGTGATTCTCTTAATTTCCTCTTCCTGTATTTAATTTTATCTCTTTAAATTACTATCTCTCTCAACCTCCACCATTTAAGTGTTGTACATTGAAAACCAAAAAAAATCAATTTGGCCTACCCTAAAATCTAATTCTGAAATTGTTTTTTTTGAAGAATTAAGTATTTTGAAGCATTTTGTGGGCTTGCATGGTATTAGAAATAGACTTTTTATCCTAAAATTTAGAGGAATGAAATGGTTTTCGGATGATTTTCTTTTAGGAAAAATTCATGGGAATAATCCCACCTTTGAGTCGTTCGTTTTTAATAATCCCACATTTGGATTATTTTTTAATAATCCGACCTTTACCCCCCATTCTTTTTTATTGGTCCCAACCGGTCATGTAACCTGTTATAACAGGTTACATGACACGTGACGGCCTATGATTGGTCAAAAAAAAAAATTAAAAGAAAAAAAAAAAGAAGTTTTTTTTTTTTTTAATTCCCCTTCCCTTTTCCCTTCTTCCCTCCATAACCGCCAGAGCATAAACCACCACTCACGCAATTCAGCTCCCCTGCTCCTCTAATTCATCAACAACAACCTACAACAACAACAAGCTACAAGCCTACAACCCCACAACCACATCACCAGCCACCAGCTATCCCACATAACCCCAACCACAACCAGATCAGCCGCGCACCCCAAGCAGCACCGAATCAGCCAGCCACCGCAACTCAACAGCCACGCAACACCAAAAATTACAAACCGCAACCATCAATCACGCAGCCTGCTTCGAGTCAGCAACCCAATCTAACTCACACAAACCGCCCAACCCACCTCCAAACGCCGCACCGCTAACAACAATTAAACAGCGGTAGCCCCTCAATAGCCTATCAAACGCCATCACAACCAGCCACTAATTCAATGCGAAGACCCACTGGTGCGTGCGCGAAGACCGTACCCACTAGTGTGTGCTCACTTTGATGATGATGGTGGTGCGTTGTTTAGGGGGAGGGGTTGGCTGGGCTGGGATTTCGGGGGAGGGTTTAGCGTGTTGGTGGTTTAGGGGAGGGGGTTAAGCGGCGCCGGCGTTGGGTGGTCGGAATAGGGGCGGGGGAGGGGGGAGGCTGGTGGGGTGGTTTTGGAGTTCGGGTCTGGTGGGGATTGTGGCTGAATTGGGTTTGGGTTTGGGTGGTGGTGGGGATGGTGGTGGCTGAATTGGGTTTGGGTTTGGGTTTGGGTTTTTTAATTTTTTTTTACCAATTAAGTAATGCCATGTGTAAATTAATCAAAAAAAAAAATTACCTCCTCAACCGGTTTCAGGTAAAATGGGACCAATAAAAAAGAATGGGGGGTAAAGGTCGGATTATTAAAAAATAACACAAAGGTGGGATTATTAAAAACGAATGGCCTAAAGGTGGGATTATTCCCATGAATTTTTCCTTTCTTTTATTTATCAACTTAGTATTTGACTAATGGAGAGGTAACTAAATCAATCACATGAGATCGAGATATTAAAAAAAAAAAAAAGTAATTGATGAAGTGAACAAAGGAAAATAATAGTGAAAACTTTTTGAAAGAATTCGCTTTAATGGTAGAGGTTAAGAAGTGTTTAAATGAAAATATTTAATAGAAGTAAATGCTAACTTAGTCATGCGTAATGAGAAATCATGTAAGTTTAAAAAATATTTAAACAATAATAAAATAATGAAGATTCCACTTTTCCCATGGAATCTTAGTTCATTGGTGTCATTCATGTTGTTATGTGCACCCAACTACATAGTTTGTGTTGTAGACCGCATCCTTGAAAGGTTTTGCTGTTATACGCACCTTTGTAATAGTTGGTGTTGTTGCGGACATTTTTCCTAAATATTTTTAGTATTTACAATTTTTCCTAAATTAAATGGCATAAGAATCATAATATATACGTAGTGTACAAATTATAAAAATATGAGCATTATAAAAAGTTGTAGGAATTATGAATATTATAAAAATGATTTTTTATTTTTTTGGGTGTGTAAATCAGGTAAAAATTATCTTTTGAAATAATAAGATCTTTTGAAATATGACAAATTAAAGGTGATCTCTATATATAATTGATATCTTTAATTTGATACACTTTTTTAGGTCCTATTATAATATACGTATAAATGAAATTATTATTATTATTATTATTATTATTATTATTGTTATTATTATTATTATTATCCTCAATTAAATAGCATATATTTCAATATTTTTGATAGTTACTTCAATATATGTTTGTAAAGACAAGGATTTTCTAATTTGGTTAATATACTTGTCATTCATGGTGTCTGTTTTAATATTATATTATTGATTACCACATAGCAAACAAGCCGTGGTGATTATTGAGTATACTCGCCCTCATAAGTATCAAATCTGGAAATTGCATAGAAATACCATAATTTCAGGTAAACTTCAAACGCATTACCTACTAAGCAACCAAACAATTTCTCCTTTCATTTTTACATGATAGGAAAATGATGGCTAATATTTGGAAAAAGGGCTAATATTTTCATCCTCAATTATTGATGATATATATACTCCATTTATTCCTATTTTTTTTTTTTTACCCCATATCCATTTTGGGTCAATTTTTAATAATTTTGACCATGAATTATCATTAATCTATAAGAGATAATATAATCATGTGAAATCTTGTTAGATTCGTCTAATTGTATATTTTATTAACATCAAGTTTTAATAATTTTTACGTTTATAGAAATGAAAATATATACGTTTTAACACGCATCTCAAAGATCGTAAAAAGTCAAATAGGGTAAAAAAAAAAAAGTAATGATAGAGGGATTACTAACATTTCCAGGAACTTTCTGTGAAAAATCTTTGAAAAGACTAATACTAGAACATTTCGTGATCCATTAACAATCAACATCAATGAAATAACATGTACAATTACCCCATTCATCATTAAGGACGATCATTGGTAACCCATTCACATTCCAACTACTCTCCAACTATAGAAAAAAAGTACTCGTTTTCTACCTCTATTATATTAATTATTTTAACAATTAAATAGAATTATAGACATAAATCTTTGATTGTCCTTTTCATGAATAGAGAAGCCTAAGAGCATCTTTATTGGTGAACCCAAATAAATGGTTCATGGGTCACTATCACCATTTCTCTCTCATCCACATCAACCCAACAAACCATTTACAATATTCACTCTTAACAATGAACACTAAACAATGGTTCATCATCAATACTCCCTACCCCACCTTATTTTATTTTTGTAAATATAATCTTTTTTGTTTCATAATTATAATTTATTAACCCGATGTCAATGTAATTAATTGACGTATTTAATATTTTAATCGTGATTACTAATTAAGAAATTATCGCATTTTTTTATCAGCTTTTTAAAAAACTAATTCTTGTGATTAATATTTTTTAAACAACAACGCAGCTAATTTTAATTAACAAAAAAAAAAAGAGGTACAAATCGTGATTACAGTTCTACAACTATAATCTAGTACATTTTATTTAAAAAAAAAAAAAACAACTACACATCGTTTTGTAAGATGTCCTTAGGGATAACCATTTGTTGTAAACCTAGTTGCCTAAGTTTTCGTTGTTACCAAATTTATTCCATATATGTTCGACCAAGTCGTTTTTTAGCTGCAAATGAGTCTGTTGATCCTCAATCTCTGTTCTACGAGACAAGTATAAGCCGATATCCACAATACGATCAGTACGGTACTCGGTAGTGTCCTCATTAGCGTTGCCTCCAGCATTCATAAACTCATTGGTATTAACGTTATTTTGATACGTCTCTCGTTCATCTTCAACGATCATATTATGTATTATGATGCAGGCGAGCATGATATTGTGGAGTATGTCGGTATCCCACGCCAAAGACGGCTTTTTAATAATGGCAAAACGAGCTTGAAGGATCATATTTTGACCCAAATTTTTTTTTCTTCTTTCTATTTGTTTTGGGGTTGGTATTAGCATCCATAATTATAATTTATATTTGGAAAAAATAAAAATTTAATAATAATAATAATAACGACAATAATAATAAAAATAATAATAATAACGATAATAATAATAAAGGAAATAATAATAATAACGATAATAATAATAAAAATGATAATAATAACGATGATAATAATAATAATAATAATAATAATAATAATAATATTGGTAATTATAGAGGGGATTTTTGAAGAGAAAAATATAGTAGAAAGAAATGGATTTTCAAAGTTGAAGAAAGTATAGCAATATGGGTGTCTATTTATAGAGGGGAAAAAAATAGAGCCGTTGGTAATTTTTTTTTTTTTGATTTGTGTTTTGTAAAATATATCCGTTGCAAAATTACAACGGATTTATTTAAAACAGTGACACGTGTCAAGCAGCGGCTGGGCCAAGTGGCGCGCTCCCAGCCGCTGCTTTCTATTTTTTTTCCTGAAAAAAAAATAAAAATGGGTGGGGCCCACAATCCATAAATTCGTCCAAATGCTTGCAGCAGCAATCGATCCCACAACCATTCACTATGAACAATTATAGAGATCACCATTAAGCCACCCATTCACTTGTTCACTCATTGTGAACTATTTTTTTGTTCACCCTTAAGGCTGCCCTAACAACCTCTAGAATTCTTATCTACTTTCACTATTTTTTCTCAAACATTGCTAATCTTACCAACAATTAAACTTTAGATTTCAATTTTTTTCTTGTATTAATGCAATTTCCATGGAATTATGTGTTGGTATAGATAATCTCATTCACATTTACCAAACAAGACTTTGACTTTATAAGGGGTGCATTTCACTATTTATATTAGTAGTCATGCTTTTCTTTAATCATACTATTTATTTTGACATTTTTTTTGTGATATAATTACCATCTAAACGGAAAGAACTTTTAGAGACAAGATGTTTGATTCAAACCATTATTTTCTCTAACTATCAATGAACAAAAACAGTATAAATTTGATATTAAAGCATACACATTGAGACAAACAAGATCTCTTGTGATTATATATATATATATATATATATAATTTTTTTTTTTTTTTTTTTGTATATAAATTACAAATGATAATCAAAATATATTTTGTGGATAATGTCAAAAAAGAAATACAATAACAAATAAAAGAATAGAGTTTATATAATGATTTGTACTCCGTAATTGATATGGACTTTGATCTAGTTGTTCCACATTTTTTTTTATGTCAAAATTGTATTAACCATTTTTCTACAAATACACAATTTTTTTTTTTTTTTTTTTTTTGTGAGGAATACAAGTACACATTTAATCATTCACATGTGGGATCAATTAAATTTGTTTGGATGTGAATTTAAAAACAAACAAATAAAATAATTTTTAGAAATATATTTTCTCCGTTTTTTTTTCCCCTTCTTTACTTGACCTAGTCCGACTTTTATACTAATTTCATACACTTTGCTATAACTAAAATCGTATAAGTTAATGCCGAAGTTATGAAGTAAATTGTAGGAGTCCTCTTAAAGTATATTTCTCACAACCAAAATAGATTTTTGGAGTTCCAAATCCAATTGCGCATTTAGTATCTTGAGCATAGAGTTGGCTATGAGCTGAGCTAGCATGAGGGCCGATTAGAAATGACAAAGAAGTGAACAGAATATATAGCCCGGCCTGTGTTCAACTCTAATTGAGTTTTACACTCTCCTTACTAATAATGATGTCCCCTTCTAACAAATGTGTTCTATGGCTTTTACTTGTAGATGCTCGACGAAAATATAAATGGTTACTGTACTTAGGATCAAACATTTTTAACCCTAAAACAATTAATTAATATTTGATCATATGTGTGAATGGTGTGATGCATATATTTCGTATATGTGAATGATATAAATATTATACAGAATTTGGTGACAACTATGGCCTTAAATGAGAACAAACAACCAATATGTATCTTTTGATGATCATAATTGTACAATTAAGGCGCTTCCCGTGTCAGTAAGACATTTTCCTAGTGTTTTTCGAACACTCCTTTCATATTTTAGATATTAGCCAATTGCTAGGCAATTTCCGAGAAAATACAAACTTTTCACTTTGATAAACCAAATATGTTTATCAAATGGCAAAATTATAAATAAACAAACAAATATGTCCAATACATTTTTATAATTATATCACATCTAAGGCCATTTTTTTTTTGTTTTTTTTTCGATGTGATGAACTGAGGCTTCATCAAAATTGCCTAGTCTATTGGTAATCTTAGCCACTTAATTAGTTTTAACCCTTTGGCAGACTGATTTCGCCAAACAAGTCCCATCCTCATTAGTTAACTTGGCAAAATTTTCCTATTTCATTAAGCTGAGCAAACTAGGGTACTATCATTTCTTTACGATTTTTTCCATAAAACTATCAACTTTAAGAATAAAATGGTTGAAACGGGGGCACCCCAGTTTCTCTTCTTAAGAAACAAAGTTTGTATCTCTAATGGCATTTTTGAAATATTTTTGCATTGGAAATTGATAATTAATAATATTTTAATGTATAAAACTGTTGACTGTAATATTTACTGAAATAGCTGATGTGTACCGTAAGTCACGGCGTTAAGTGTCGAATTCAAAAACTGTGAAAGTCGTTTTTCCAGCATCTAAGTTCTCTGTTACAACCTAAGTTCTTGATAGTGTAGTTGTCTTCAGATCTGAATGACTCCTCCTTTTCTCAAATCAAGCTCAATTAATGGAGCTCGACCTTTCATCCTCACCCAACCCCCCACCAACACCGCCATTTTCGGCGGCTTTGTCGCTGGATTAAACGAAAACCCTAAGATAAAGGGGAGAAAAAAAAAGGGCAAGATCAACCCCTAAGGGTAAGGGTGTCATCTTCCTCCATTGAAGTAGCCTTTGAGCTTCTGAAACTCCATTGAAGATGCTCTTCAAATGGGCAGGAGTAAATGAGATTTTGGGAGTACTAAGTCCTAGAAGATTCGACACAACTGTAAAAGAGTGAAGGAGGGTAACGCACTCCATCAATGTGTCGTTATTTCAACTTAACGTCTGTGAATTTGAAATTAGACAGATATCTCAAAAAGACGCTTTTACCCTTAATTTTCTACGCGAAAGTACGAAATTAACCCCATGAGATACATACTTTGTTTCTCAAGAAGAGAAACAGGGAATTACCCTAAAATAACTGCTGGTGACTTAAGTGTGAAAGCATGAGAAGAAAATGTGACTGTTGTAGCAGTCAATCTGCACTATGCATAGCTCCAAATCCAGTTTTATTTTTATGAGAGAACTAAACACATTGATGCAAACTGTAATTTTGTTAGAGAGAGATGTCATAAACGAGAAAATATAAGTTTATATCCTCTATTAACAAAAATTGTTAATATCAGGGATAATTTTGTAATTCACAATCATATCCCCTTTCTCTCTCCTCTATCTACAGCACCGCACCACCGCAGACCATCACCGTCACCATAGAACGACCATAAGCTGATAAGCACCACCTGCGCGACCACTGTACAACCACTAGCACCACCGCACGACCATTAACACCACCGCACGACCTTTAAAATCACCCATCGCACCACACCACTACCGTTAGCACCACCGCCAACTATTAACCCCATCTCACAAGCAAATTTCTTTCCCTAAGGGGTTAATATGGGCCCAATTTACTTGCTTTGCAACTAGGGTGTCTTTTATAGTCGCCAAGATGGTCAATCGCCGGCGTAGCCATGGGAGGGCAGGAGAGAGAAGGAAATATTGGTGGTGGAGGAAGAAGACTGTAGTTTACTTGTATTTTGGAGGAAAAATCGGTGATATTAATGTAGGATATAAACTGGGTTTGGCTCGTCACAAACGGCCATGTTGTATCTTCTAGTTGCTGACATATTTACCAAGGCTTTATGGAAGCACAATTCGAGTTTTTGAAAAACAAGTTAATGAAGGAAATGTGTCCTCGACTCTCGTGCAATTACTGAATATAATATAGATCGTATTATGGAGATAATAAGTTCGTTTAGTTGGGTTGTCTTTACGTCTTGCTAGAGACCAATATTGATCATTGGGTTAAAACCAATGCCAACTAAATGAATCCTATCACATTACAGTATTAGGTCGAACAAGGAAACCGGGTCCAAAAGTTGGGCTTAGTGAATGATTGGCAATAAGGAGTAAGAGAGGAATAAGTCTTGCCCTAATTAGATAATATGATTATATAATAAAGGGATTGGGAAAAAATAAAACAGACGTCCATCTTTCACAAAAGAAACAACGTAATATTTTTCCATTCCCCTCTCTCTACAACCGGTTAGAAGTTCTCCATAGAAGAGGAGATTAATCTCTCCCGTCCACCTAGCATTGGAGGAGGTTCGATTTACTCACTTGGACCAATAATAGAGGAGTAACAATTGGGGCTCTAATCTCCGCAAGAAGGTTGAAGAAAGCTTGGGAATTCACGCATCAAAGGTTAATTCTAAACTATTATGTGATCCTTTATTTGTATATGCATGAGATCCTGTTTAGGTGCGTATGAATGAGATTCATGAAATTCCACTTAGAGTACCTAAAACCCTCCAGTGGAATCAGTTAGCCCCTTGTATATAATTTATTGATCACAATAATATGATTATTTTGATGTAAATTAGGCTAATTTTAATTCGATTAAGGGGAGGAATTGAATTATGGATCGAATAACCTTATTAAAATATGATTTTAATTGATTGAAATTGATTAAATTGTGAATTTAATTTCTCAATTAGCTTCTAACCCTAGCCCTTTTTTTTAAGAACCCTAAAAGCCCTAATTAATTTTCGAAAATTTTGATGGTTATGAACCCTATTTTTTCGAATTTTAAATGTTGAATTCATGTAATTTAAACTATTTTTCATATATTAAAATTGGTTTAGATATGATTAATTAATTCATGTAAAAATAGTTTTATATAAATTGAGAATTATTTTATATGAAAAGTCCTAAATTAATTAAAATAGAGATTTGAGATTAATTTTCTGATTTAGGCATAAAGAGTTTATGTTTAATTTATTTAGATCAATTAATTAATTTTACAAAAGCTGTAGAATTAATTTACTCAAAAAAAAAGGATTTAATCAATTAAGTGGGAGCAGCCACAGCTGGGTGGCAGAACCACCTATTGGTGGGCCACGGTGGCTGCTCCGGTGGTCAGGTAAGGCGTAGGGCAGCAGGGTAGTGTTTGGGGGGGGGGGCAGTGGCTGAAACGTGCAACTGTTGCACGGTTCCAGCCACTGCACCTACTGGTTGGTGTGCTGGGCTGCTGCCTGGTGCGCCAGCCAGCGTTGATGTGGCTGGGCGACTGCCTGGTTGCGGCGGTAAGCTGCTGCGGTGGTTGGGCTCCGGCCTGGCTGCTGCGGTGGCTGTGACGTGGTTGGGTAGTGTGCTCTGTCACGCAGTCCCCTGTTTTTCCAAAAAAAAAAAATGGTTTAATTAATTTGTTTTAATTAATTCTTGATTTTATTTTTTGTTTTAATTATGGATAATATTGAAAAACTGATATTTAGGAGGATTTTGAGCAATTTCAATTAAGGTTGTTTGACTTGATTATGAGATAATTATATAATTTGATTTTTTAATCTAATTAAAATTAGTTGGTTAGCTTAATTTTAGGATAGAATCTTTTTAGATGGTTAGGATTTCCTTAATTTAAATATGATTTATTCCCTAGGATTTCGGAATTAATTGATTTATCCACTTGAATAATTAAGAATATTTGGTATTTTGATTATTGGCAAGTATAATATATGATATTATTATGTGGCAATTTTCATATATATGATATATTATTGCTATAAATGACTAGTATGGCCCAAGATTTAAATTATAAATACGATTTGCGTATCGTTATGTATTTTTGTAATTTAAATACGATCTACGTATCGTTAAGTATTTTTGTAATTTATTTTAATTAGGAATTAGTTTAATTATTTAAATGCTTAATTAATCCAAAGAAGAGCCCAAGATGAGAAGGCCCATGACGAAGGTGGATGGAGATCAATGAAGAGTCCAGGGAGGTGCCCAATAAAACTCAGTACTTAGGATTAGGGGCCATACTAGCTCATATTTAATTTTGCATTTTATTATTATTCTTAAAATGTTTATAAGTTTATTGAATGTTGGTTATCAAATGTGCTAGAGGTTCACTAATTAATAACAACATAATAAACTTAAGTCCCACAAATATTGAGGCTCACTTTTCCAAATATAAAGTACTTATTAAACCCTTGATTAATAGTAATAGGTCATGCCTCCGCATGGTGTTATTATTAATCTTGGGAGGTAAGGTGAAATTGCAAATTTTGCACACTTAATTTGGTTATCCTGAGCAAAATCATCAAAAACGTTTTGGATTTTAAAGCAAGGGGATAGTTGAACATGTGATGTTATCTATCAAACCAAGAGTTACAAGAAGTTGTAATTAGTAAAGGAGTTTACTTACCTTGAAAATGTAACCTTAAGGAAGGGCCTCCGTCCACTTAATGCTACATAGGGATAGGATCTTGGAATCGCATTATTCATAAAGGGACACAAAATGAATATAGTGTAAAGTAGCTAAAATGATTTCAAAGGATGTTTGAATCATAAACTACTTCGATAAACATAGTTGAACTTTGTATTTATTTGTAAATATTATGTCTTTATTGATAAGCTTTCGTTTTATATATGTTATCTCCTCGATTGAAAGAAATATTGAGAAACGTTCTCAACACTAAAAGATATCCACAAACCATTATCCAAGTTTTGCTAAAAGGTTTTAAAGGCTAAAAGAGCATTAAAAGCCTATTTGAAATGTCATACGTCTAATGATAGCTTCTAAGAACTCAAAAAGTTTGAATAATTGGATGACTACACCATTGTTCTTTTTGAAAACATTTCAAGTGATTGAAAATGATGGTGAGGTATGAGACCTCTAAAGACATCTTGAGTGTGACTCAAATGAAGAATCCAATAAAATTTCCTATCTTCAATATGATTGAATTGAACATGGAGGAGGGACTTGGATTTTCATACCGTCAAATGTTGACTAAGTGGCGTCATTCTTCATTTAGTGCATGCGGCGTTAAATACAAGATTAAACTCCAACATGAATTGTGTTGAATGTATTTAGCAAAATTAAGTAGGATGCTTAAAGTAGTTGAGCATAGTATAACTTGAAAGAAATGTTCTAAATGGTTCAAATGGAAAAGGTTTAAGAAGGATGGGGACGACACTAAGAAGCTAAAGGCTAAAGAAAAGGAAAATAAGTTGTCAATTCGAAATCCTAAGGCTACTAAAATGTCAAATGCTATTATAAATAGCAAACGTTTCAAATTGAGGACTAGCTCCAAGAAAATTAGAAATCACCCCATAGAGTACAATTGGAAGTAAAGAATGGAAATGTTCCACATCAAGTATTATAGAAATTGATTTAGCAAAGTTCTACTTATTTAACATTTGATGTCAGGATTAGTTCTCTCATTGAAGAATGTAGTTGAGCTAATGAGTAGAAATTTGGATAAGAGAGAAGTAAATCTACAATATGAGAAGCAAATGTTGTTTTTACATGTATAACTTTACATCTCACTTAACCATATAATTTAGCATCGAATTATATAATCGTAATTACATTCTTTCTATAGTCAAAACATCATTTCATTGCGGTTATCACTAAATGTCAAAGATTCAAAAGCGTGAAATAAATGTTATCTTGTGCTCAGTTAAATCAAGGAATGTTTTGAACGCTAAATAGGTTAAAGAGTTCTATATATTAGATATTGATAATCCATTTCTATATAAATCATCTCTAGAAATGTCAATTTGATCAAAATAAAATAGAATCGCATACGGAAGCTCCAAAGGGATGGACTTCTAACATCATAAGATTATGAATCCACTGATGTATGTGAATCTTATTGTAGTTTGATAATTGACAAGTTCATCTTTTGGAGAAAAGGTGACGTGAACCTAAGGTTGAATACATAACGATGTAAGAAAACTTAAAATTCAAAGACTAGAAATGAACATGGACACTTCATTTGTGATATGATCACACATGCTTACATGAAGCATAAATCTGAAAATTTTGAAGGAGTTCAATAAGTTTCAGATTGAAGAGTGAAATAGACTTGACAATACAATGAAAGCATTGCGATATGATCGTGATGGTGAACATTTGAGTGAAAATATTAACTTGGCAAGAATTCAAAAGCATGTATGATATGATCATACTGATGAGCATTTGAGTCAGGAACTTGATGATCATCCCGAGGATAAGGAAATTAGTTTACAACCTACTCCACCAACTGAAAATGTTTTCCAAATGGAGGAATTAAACTATATAAGATATATCATGATTCAGGATGAATCATACCTATCTTCCAAACAATCGTTCTAAGGATACACTTTTAAAATGAGCTTTTATACTAAACAGGAGTGCGTCAAGTCAAACGGTAGAAAAGGCTTCATATAAGATATGGATAAGAAAAGTTCTTATTTTGTCTTTCTAAAAAATTAAGAATAAGAAACTTGTATTAAAATGTTTAGTGCAATGTTGAATTCTAAAGCAAAAGGATACTACAACCACAAGATGTTTGAGAACAAAGTGTTTGTTGAGGTGCCTTTTTGGAAAAGATTTCATTTTCAAAAAGGCAAGTGGGAGTAATTTATGTAAATCTCGAAAAGTTTGAGAAGAGCAACAAACAAAAATGGTTTCATCTCGAAAATTTCGAGAAGAGCAACAAATGAACATGGCTTACCCTATGCTAAAAGAGCATTTTCATAAGGCAAGTGGGAGTATATGAATCTCGAAGGTGTTCGAGAGAACCAACAAATGTGCATGATTCACACCATGTTAAAAACGACAACACGTGGTCTCATTCCATGTATACCCTTCTTATGTTGTTCCCCATTGAAAATAAGTTTTCACTTGTTGCGTATAAACCCACAAAGTCTACTAGATCTAAACCATTAGCCAAAGAAATAAGCTTGATGGTTAAGAAATTTTGAAATATTGATTTTAGAATGTAAGGAATATACTGGTCATAGGTAAGATTTGACGAGTCACAACTCCCAAATAGCTTAATACCATGAGAATCTGAAATGGTTTCCATGTCTGAAATTGAGTGTGAGACACTTGGTTGATTTGCATGAATTGGGTGAGATCCATTGAATGAAAATAAGTAGACAAGGAAGAAAAATGTTTTCTAAGCATAGATTAGTCGCTAAAGGATTTAATTATTGACTATGATGAAACCTTTCATTACTAATATTGCTTATACCTATTCAGATACTTCTAGTGATTTCTACCTTATGTGACGGTAGATGAAGTTCAAAACACTTTCTTGAAATTGTTCATGAAAGAGAATGCGTATATGATACACACAAGAACGTTTTGAAGGTCCAAAAATTCCTAGAGATGCATGTAAGCTTTAAAGTTTCATTAATGGATTGAAGTAAGCAAATCATGGAGTAAATTCTTCGATTTAGTGAGTTGATCAATTGGTTGATAGTTTCATAAATGAAGAAATTTGTGCACACAAGAAGTTTAGTGAGAGCTATGTAGTCTTTTTGGTTTTGTATGTAGATGACATACTTCTTACAAGATATGATGTTCCCATACTTGAATTGGTCAAGTAATGGCTAATGAATTGTTATTGTATCAAAGACCTTGAAGAGTTAAATGAGTACATCTTGGGAATCAAGATTTATAGAGATAGATCTTGAAGGGCGATTGAACTTGATTAAGAAACTTATATAGATGAGGTTCTCTCAAGGTTCAAACATGAAAACTCCAAAAGAGGTTTCGTTCCCATCTAATATGGCACATGGCTTAGCAAGACTTAGTGCAAAGCAACGACTGATGAGATTAAGCAAATGAATGACATTCCTTGTGCATTTGCAAAGGATTCGTCATGAATGTAAGTTATGCTTTATACTCGTTTAATGCACGCTTAAGGCATATGTGCAGTTTTCAATCGAATTCTGATATATGATATTGGAATTTATACAGTTCAAAGTTTCCTAAAGTACTTGGAGAAGGACAGAAGGCAACGTCTATGTATATGGAGATAAACTATCATAAAAGAAAAGTTCGCAAAGTTCATATGGATGAGAATGTCTCAAAATTTGTTAACTAAACTATTTAAAAAGCCTAAATATGAAAGTCATAATAGGTTTATTAGAAATTGAATATATTAGATGGCTTTGATTGTGTATTGGACACAGTTGCAAAACTATCAATTGTCTTCTCCCTATGTTTATCAATGTGAAACCAAGTTTCATACTTATTTAATCATGATTTAGTATTAAATAAAATGTCCAAAATATTTTATGGAATTCAATGGGTTTGTCAAATCCGTGATTTGATGAATGAAACCCCATAAGTGAACTGAATTCATGAAATATTTAAGTTCCTAATCCAAGTCATTAAATTGGACATAAATGACTCATTAAAAGGAATAGCATACAAGATTGATTGATAGCGTAGTTTCATGGGCTATGGGAACATGGAGATGTTCAGTCAATTATATGGATATGTATGGTTGATACATGATCGAACTGAACTACATAGAAATTCTGAAAACTTTGAAATTGTATTAGTGGATTCCTAAGACATCAGTGGAACACTACTTAGCTCGATGATTAGTGTTACTTTGATGCTGTCAAACGCCATGCCGTAAAAGGGGACTATAAAGGCAGTGCTCGGGTTGTGCTAAAAGTTAAGTGAGAGTTTTGGTTGCCGCAAGATTGAAAAGGTCCTCCTACGTTAGATAAGATGGGTGTCTTGGCCTCTTGAAGAGTAAGGATTGGAATTGCATGGCCGTGCTCAAATGGATAATAAGATAATCATTTGTTTAAGCATTAAACTCGGATTTCAAGAAACGGTTTGAGGACTAGTATGGATGCCTTGGAGATGTAATCATACTATCAAATTGGACACTAAGAGACTTAAGAAATTTGAAGATTGCACGCTTGTCTCAGACAAGTGGGAGATTGAAGGAAATATGTCCTCAATTCTCATGCAATTACTGAATATAATATGGATCGTATTATGGAGATAATAAGTTCGTTTAGTTGGGTTGTTTTTATATCTTGCTAGAGACCAATATTGATCATTAGGTTAAACCAATGTCAACTAAATGGATCCTATCACGTTACAGTGTTAGGTCGAACAAGAAAACTGAGTCCAAAAGTTGGGCTTAGTGAATGGTTGGCAATAAGGAGTAAGAGAGGAATAAGTCTTGCCCTAATTAGATAATATGAATATATAATAAAGGCTTGGGGAAAAATAACACAAACATTCATCTTTCACAAAAAAAAAACAACGTAATATTTTTCCATTCCCCTCTCTCTACAACCGGTTAGAAGTTCTCCATAGAAGAGGAGATTAATCTCTCCCGTCCAACTAGCATTGGAGGAGGTTCGATTTACGCTTGTGGACCAATAATAGAGGAGCAACAATTGGGGCTCTAATCTCCGTAAGAAGGTTGAAGAAGCTTGGGAATTCACGCATCAAAGGTTAATTCTAAAATATTATGTGATCCTTTATTTGTATATGCATGAGATCCTGTTTAGGTGCGTATGAATGAGATTCATGAAATTCCGTTTAGTGTACCTAAAACCCTCCAGTTAAAAGTTCTAAAGCTTCACGCTCCAACTTGAGAGAGTAATGAGTATAAAGTAACAAATTGTATTATTACATGAGTTAGCTAAAGTCACGCATAGTAAAATGTGGGATTTTCGAAAGGCAATAGAAACATAGTTAAGGAAAAAACACAGGGGTCAAGACCGTCATAGAAAATCCTTAAATAGCTTAACCTGAAAACAACTCGAAATTTAGTTATCATCAAACTCAAAACTTTTATCTAAACCAAAAACCAACCCTTGAATTGAATGAAATTTTTTATATACACCCGGGTGTACCGTGCATCCAATTAACCCAAATTTTTTATATACACCCGGGTGTACCGTGCATCCAAATAACAAATAATCAATAAAATGAGAACAAAATTCTCATGAGTGCACCGAGCACCCGGGTGTATATAACAATCTCTCTTAACTAAACCATTCATTGGCAAAAACAATAATAATACTCAGGATCTGATACATATTTACTTATATTTGAAAAATGAACAGAAAACAGAGTACAACACCATAATAGCAGATGCAAAACCCGGGTTACAACAAAAGAATAACCTAGAAAACCAATGGGAACACCCAACAATGAAGTGTGCATCATTTGAATAATAGCTCATAAGAAAGTAAAAAACTACATACATACAAAATCCTTGTACTTATAGTTTAATATTACATGGTAAGCAGATAGCCTCCTACGATGTACATAACTCACCTTTTTCGTGATGCTAAGCCAGAAAATTAAGTTTTCCAGGAATGCTGCTTCATTGTATTGACCAAAATGGGGCATGAATTTGAATCTCGAGCAGCTAGCTATCCCTTTTTCTGTCTTTTAACCAGTTATCTCCAATCGATTCTATTCAATGGCTTTTGACAAGTAAATTTGGAAATGATCCAAATACTACAACTTATAGACCAACCCATTTGACCCACTTGAAAAGCCGACCAACTCTAAATGGCAAACCATAGTCTTTGGTGACTGCAGGTTCCCTCCTGGCAGCCTCAGCTTCTGACCAGACGTATACACCACGTTCTTGCCGACTGCCGGGTACAGTGTTATCCAAGATTACAGCCACAAGGAATGCAATCACCATGTGAAATGATAGCAATGTATTCAGAATATAGTTAAGCTGCACAAAGATGCCACGTCAATAATTTACTAGAAGTCTATAATCCCAAATCTATTGATTTCCAAGCGCATAATAAGATTATCAATAAAATTAGTAAAGCAATAATCACTTCTGTAAGGACACAAAATATAAAACCACTCACAAGAGCCCTTTTGCTAATAATTGATCAACAGTAGTCATTTAAGTTTTTTTAAATTTTATTCTGTAAGAGGAAATGGTAATCTAGTTTGTGTACGTTAGGTAAGATGAATGACCTTCATGGACCTGACCCCTCACTGGTCTTCCAACCCAGCCATAGCGAGCTAAAATAATGGAAATTGGGGGAGGGGGAAAAGGAAAAGGGAAGCAGTGCATCCCCAAAACAAAGAGCCCTTACTGGTTTTTCGTCACTAGACCAGACACACTTTTGTATCTAGATAGTGTAATACATTGCCATTTCCTATAAGGAAGCTCAAGATAATGTTTTTGCATTAGCAAATACTTTTTTCCCTTGCATTTTTACTTTCCACCTGTTAACATCTACAGAAGTGGTGAGGAAAGGAAAGATACAAACAAATAAACAACAGCACAGATGCACCATCTTAGATATATACTATAACTTCAAAATGCTAAATTATAAAGAAAATTCCATTGCCCTAATTATGAAATCATGACCTAACTGCTCAAATCCATACAAAAATTAGAATTCAAACAACCACCACTCGAAGCTGATGCTACATTCAGAACAATAGAAAATGACTAGCCTTAATGACTAGCCTTGTGTAATTAACTAATTACCATTCTAAATAACCAACATTAAATCAAACGCCATTTTGCAGTCAAATACTAACCACTAAATTCAAATCAAAGAAATTGGTGAGCAGTTGTTATTTGGATGCAAATGAGACTTAGGAGTGGTTTTAATTAACTTTCACATTAAGTGATTTGTGATTGAAAACTCAGTTAAATAAAAGGGATTTTTGTTTGATGATCCTTATCAAACCTATTACCAGCAGCCTATACGTGACATTAGAATGCACAGAAGTCACCGGGAAGCAAAGGAGCATACAGAACAACTTGGATGAAAAGGAGATGCTTACCCCTCCAAATTTGGTATTGACAGGTCCATGAGAGGCAACAGTGTAAGGAAGAAAATAACTATGTACGGACACATTAGACTTTGGAGAGATGCCATATTGCTGGAAGTAAGCTGGTATGGAGAGTGAGAAAAAGAGGGAGAGTCCAACAATGATAATGTTTCTGGAACTTCCGGCCTCACTGTACCGCAGATTTGATAAACCTAGCGCAGTAAGCATCCCCCACATGAAGCAGAGGAGAGCAGCAACCATGACTTGAGGTATTGATGCTATAAACCCTCCAACTTTACCTGCGAGCAGGGAAAAAGAAATTCAATATAACAGTAGGTAATGCAGGACCTCCTAGTGATCCAGACTCAGTATGTTAATTAAGGGTTAAGAAATGTGACAGCATGATGAAATGCATGAACAGCAAAATTTGTCAAGTCAAGTCACGTCATTTTCAATTATTCTTGTCATTGAACATTATATTATGCCCCAGAGTGATCTCATGAGTCATGATGACTATAATGCATGTACAGCATCTATACAATGTCTTTAAACAAGGTCTTTAGACTCTTCCATACTCCATAGTTAATAATCATGCACAGTTTTCCAAACAGCTTGTAGCTAAGAACAGAAGAGCTCACCAATAAGAGATAAGACGATCAAAATACATGCACCTAACTCAACTGCTCTCCGGCTTCCCATTTTAGTCACAGCAATAGTGTGCACATTTTCAGTGAGTGTTGTGGATCCAGTCCCTGTACCCCAAAGGCCAGCTAAAACACTGCAAAATCCTTCGAGGCCAATCCCTCGACTAAGAACACCTCGTGTTGGAGGTCTGGAGGCCACCAACAAGGATGATGCATGGTATGAACCAACCTAAGAAATTAAAAAAAAAAAAAAAAAAAAAAAGAGAGAGAGAGAGAGAGAGAGAGAGAAAATAAAAATTAGAAATATACCAAATTTAATGTCCTTGCTTAGTTATGCAATGTAAAATTTCAAGGATAAGAGCAAATCTAGAACCTATAAAGAAAACCTGGGCACATGTAAAATGCTTTAGATTGTTTAAAACATAGCATTGCATAGATGCAATAAGCCACTATTGATGCTCTGATTTCAATAGGATATCCAACATATGCACCATAAAATGTCAATTATCAGAGTAATGTTGACTGCTTGACCAGCGAAAAAGCGGCATCATAAAGATAATGGATGCTGGTGCATGTTCATATAATATTTATACGAAGGGCATACTTATCCTGGAAGGTGTTTGCTAGGGAAATATGTACTTTCTCTGTCCAACTTGATAGTTGGTTGTCTTCCCATTTTTATTGTAGTTTCTTTGATTTTATGGAGTATGGCGTTGAATTTTGACACATTTATTTTTAAGAATTGGCTTTCAAACGCTTAACACTAGTTGTTAGGAATATGTGCTGCATTTGTTCCAAGCTCACACATTTGTATCTCATATAGTACTAATTATCAGTAATGGTATGATCAGTATGTTAGGAGTCTTCACAAGGAGTGACCATTACGATTACTCATCTAACACGTGTTAGCCAAGTTTTATCGGATTGTTTATTCAGACTTGAATCAATTATCAGCCCTCCACACTATCAATACCAGAGTAACAATTTCATTTGGCTATGTTACAAAACTAGGAATTTCAACACTCTAGCCTCCTTCCAAAAATTCAATTTTCTCATTCCCATAAGCCATCAATTTAGTATCTCAATGACGATATTTGCATGTGCAAGTGTGCAATTATCTTGCAAACATCTACTGCAGGTTCTTTAATAAAGCAATCCATAATAATGGATTTCAACCTGAGTACAAGATTGCACAGAACCTTCTGCAATTCCAGTGGTGTCAAATTTAACACCCGCAGACTATGTGGGTTAATTGACAGAGTGACAGCATACATACAATAGAAGCTGATGATTGACTGCAGAAGGGAGAACAAAAAAAGAACGAAAGGCTTCATAAACAGAAAAGTTTGTGATACTATGAAAACCAAGCTACAGAACATTGAAGTTATAATAGCAATTTATGAATCTTAAACCATCATTCAAATTAATTGACAGAGAACTTACAGAATCCACTGACGCAATTATGGAGACAAAGCACATAACAAGGGCCATTTTCCAGCTGAATACAGGAGTACCCCATTGCAAAGGATAGGGAAATCTAAACCACGGTGCCATTCTTAGTGCATGAGAAGTATCTACTCGGCATTGTTTCATTCTCATAACATGCTTTTTACAGTGCTCAGATATAATATTTGACGTAGGTACATTTGGATCACAGCCTTTGTAACTGTATGCCCCTGCTGCAGTTAGAAGAAATGCGGCAGCCCACGTGATTGCCAGAGCCAAGGGTACCTGGCAACAACTTGGTATGAGATCAAACTTGCAACCCCCAACCCCCCCCCCCCCCAAGAAAAAACACACACACAAATAGCTGTTTTTGGCTTTTGGCATGACAAGCCAATTTCATTCATTACATGATCGCATTATCTTAGAAATTTCTAAAACTTCCAACATAACATTTAGCACTTAGCAGAATGATCTTAACCATCCTTTACAGATATACAAGTCTACAACCAACATTTAACGGAGGAACCACACAATGCAGGTAAAAAAAAAAAATTACAAACAGAAAAGAAACTATAGTGCGTCGTATAGCAAAGAATCAAGACATACCGCATATATAAGAAATACACGATGACCAAGAATAGATATTTTTCTTAGGTACTGCAAGAAAAATTGGTGAATGATATTAGTGTTACAGTAAACCATAATGTATAAGAAACAGCTTTTAAAAAAAAACTAAGCATAAATATCACAAGCTGAGCAGCTAGTGAGCATTTCTTACAAGAGAGAAGATAATCACAAGCAGTATCTGCACAGCACCAATCTCTAGGCAGGTACCAACTTGTGGGAAACCATAACTATAAAAAGAAAGTCCTACAGCAGCAATAGTTGGAGCAACAACCACTGGATTGATAATCCTAGAAGTGGAAACAAAAATAGAATAGATTAACCATAGGATATGACATTGCAACAAACATATAGAAAAATGGCATTACAAAAACAAGTCAAACCAGATAGTGAATAGTGAGCGAATAAATCTGCAGTGGACATTAACGTGATACTTGATAAAGTATAAAACATATTCCTGGGCCTCAACAATCAGCTTAAGCTTTTGGTTGAGTTGGTCCCCTAACATGGTATCAGAGCCAGCGTGACACAAGGTCACGGGTTCGAATCTCATCCACCCCCCACTTTCAAGTGGAATATTTTGCGCAGGGTATGAGGAGGGCACATGCTGCATCCACATTTCAAGCCCAAAGGGCTCTTATGTGAGGGGGCGTGATAGAGTATAAAACATATTCTTGGGCCTCAACAATCAATTTAAGCTTTTGGTTGAGTTGGTCCTCTAATTATACTATCCTATGTAGCCTACAGCCCTAAATCCAACAAGACCATCAACTCATCAAGATAACTCTGTTTAGACATATAGGCACACAGAGAACCATATATAGTTCAGAAAATCGTACAAGAAGAAATTTACAGATCTTGACAACAAAAGGCTACATATAAAATTTTCAAGCAACCTCCTACTTGGCTTTGATGAACCCCCGAAGATGACAAAAGTTAGTCCCTATATGAAAAAACCAATGCACATATATACGTAAGCATGAAGGTATAGCACAAGCAGATTAAGTAAATGGAAAGACATCCAGACATATAGCACAAATTAAAGGGAGGTGACTCAGAGTAGCACACTTTGATTACATGCTTCCTTCCAGTATCTGGTACATTAAAGGGGTCACAAAAGAATATACTGTCCCAGACCTATGAATAAGCTAATGAAAGAGGATCAAGTTTGAACATGGACAGATGATAAAACTTAAGTGGATGTAGTACAAAAAAAAAAAAAAAAAAAAAAAGAAAAAAAAAACTTTGGAATGAGGTGGTCAGAGATAGTAGAGATTGACCCACAGATTTAGATGCGTAAGAGGAGGCTTAGATAGTAAGACAGTTATACACTGCAGCACAAAAAGGGGTGTTGCAAGAGATTGAGAAGAGGATCAAGGAGAAGTAGTAGAGTAAATTATGACCGCGTTGAATTGGTTACTTAGTTACGCATGAGCTGACTGATTTAAATCTTTCACAAGAGATACCCTTTAGGAGGAAAATCTCTAGTAGGGGAGCAACACAGATCAGTAATAGAGTTGAAAAAAAAGGGACGTCATTTACTGGACCTAGGTATAATAAGGGAAGGAAAAAAAAAATTATGCTTATTGCTCTACGAAAGACATATGCTTCATCAATACTCCAATATCTATTGGTTAGGAAAGAAACTAGGCGGAGTTCGTTAAAGATACCCTAACATGAATCATCCTTTCGAAAGAAATTGAATAGCTCAACAGCATTAGGGAGATCTAATAAATAAAAGACTCAAGGAACTTGAAGCAATCCTATTCCCATCATGGCCAAATCGTCTAACCCCAGGCTCAGGTAAAGTAAACTTCCCCAAAATTCTTCATAGGGGAGCAGACAACCATGCCACAATTAAGAAATCTCTCAAATCTTACAAATAATGGCAACCCCAAAGGCTAAGACCCCAAATTGATGCAAAAATACAATAAATCAAAAATAAAATCAGACTAGCTGAAAATAATAATTGCATTAAACCAAAAATAACTAAATGTCTTTCTTTAAATTATTTTAACTTAGATGAAAAATATACAACCTTCATCTAAAAAAAAAGCACCAATGTTTTCTGAAATCAAACTTTGACTATTAATTTCTGTACATAGAATCATACTACAGTATTTAAATCTTATTATAAATGTTAAGAACCTTCTATTGCAAGACAAAATAACAAGAAAAGGTTATAAAAATGTTAATAAGCTACAATCTGGAGAATATTTGCACACCTTGTAAAATTAGTTAAACCACTTTGCCATGGTGTTAGAATCCACCTCTCTTCTTTATGTATTTTCCTTCATTTTGCTTGTGTTTAGCTTATGTAATGTTTTAAGTATTCTAGGCTCTACATAGAATTTTTGTGTTACTATCAGCCCAATGTTCAATGTTCACTGAGGGAATATTGTAAATACAAATTAAAGCTCTTTAAGGAGCAAGTGATTAATGAAATTTAAGGCTCCTACCAATTACACTTAATCTTGTGTGTTGTTTTATACTTTTCATACTAGTACTTCACAAATATCAAAGCAGCACCACCCCTAACCCTCCAAACAAATACAACTTGTCGTCGGATCCGCTTGTGCCTACCTCGACTCCCTCAGCCATCACAAGCCTCAATTGACTTTTGTCGCTACTCTTGTTGCTAATAGACAAGAGTGTCCCTCATACGCCTATCTTACTTGTGTTACTCAGTGCCACAAACCATTCAAACCCTTGGCTTGCACCTTCGTCGCCCATAGACGAGAGCACGCCACATGGATCCAATATCAAGATACTTTGACCAGCCACAAAACACATCATAACACCCGCAATAGCGCAACTACTGCTATGATATTAGAATTTATGCTTTATGTCACCCAAGTCCCCTAAGCCAGTTAGAAAAGATCCCCCCCCCCAAAGTAGCAATAATTGTCTAGAGGAAAGGATTAAATAAGACCTAGACCTACATTAATGTAGACTATTAGCTCATCAAAGAGTGCCAATACCAAATTCTAATCCAAAATCCCTAATGCCTCTAAATGACTCCAGCCTTGAGTGAAGTAAAAGAAGGTATAATATAAACAGCCTTACCCTTGCAATAAAAGAGGGATTGTTTCTTCTTGTGCCTTACCGCTTACACAATAACCAGCTATTTCAAAATAACATGGAGCAAAAACAGTTTATTGAGCCATTTTACTAAAAAATGAAGTCGCAATTTCATCCTAAGAAAACAAAAAGGGGAAGAGAAAGAAACAAAAAAGGAAACCCTGAATTCATTGTTGCAAGGTGGCTTCTTAATTTCTTAGTCTCTGGTTAGTTTAGCATTAAGTCAATCCCAAACTTAGCTATACAATGCAATAATCCTCCTGATTTCAAATAGGCCTCTTGTAAATAAGCTACAATCTGGAGAATATTTGCACATCTTTTAGAATTAGTATAAGTACTATTGTTGAGGGTGCTAGTGTAGGCTATCCTTAAAATACGTTGTATCCTATTAAAATTGCGGTGGTGGTCATTGTACTCCCAAAATTATAGCTAGTGAAGTTGTTTTCGTCCTTGGAGATTGGGACCGTAGTTTTTCTCCTTGTCGAGGAGGGGTTTTCCACATAAAAATCTTATGTGTTATTTCATCATTCCATATTTTATAATTCTTCCCGATATTGTGTTTATATGTTGCTCCATCCCCAACACAATTTACTCATGATGATTGGACACAGGTCAAAAACCTAAGAAACTTGTGCTCTTGTAAGCTTGGTTCAGCAAATGGGGCAACATATGCAAAGCCAAAACTACAAATACACCACCAGTCCATTTTGAAACAAAGGGAGTATACAATTGGAGCCTAATATCCCAATACCTGATTCTAATTGTCTAAATAACTAGACCAAAAACTTATTGGTAAGAAATCCTAAACTCTAACATTAACTAAATAGGGAAGTGGCACACGGAAACAAAATCTATTATATCTTTCAATCAATCATTATCCACTAGTGCTCCAGAAAACTATCCCACACATCAAAGGAATCAACCTGCAAAAAATATGCATATTCACAGATATCATACCTGACTAACAATGACATCAATCCACTGTAGCCTAAGAATGTCTGAAATGCTGAGGCTATTATGATGGCCCCTTGGATCTCCTTCATTATATGCTTGAAGTTCTGCAGTGGTTACAAATATATGAACAAACTTGAAAGACACTTAAGATATAATGGAAATAAGCTAATGTTGCTTGTGTAGTATCACTGTATCAGTCTATATATGAAATTATTCATAGAAGACTATCAGTGACATATAACCCAGAAAAATAAATTTAAAAGCAAAGCAAAGCAAACCTCAAATCAACCATATAACAAATAACCTCCTGCTTATAAACTAGAGTCTACACTAGTAATGAAGAATAGGAATAAGACAGTCAGAGATATAAAGTAGTTAAAATGGATGACACACGTCCAGCAGAAAAGTTAGGGATTCAACTATCTTTAGGAAACAAGTTGGACAATTCGGGGCAATGCAAGACTTTAGCCCAACTCAATGATGTGTGAAGACACAGGTTTAAACTTTAAAGCTTTAAGCAATATCAAAATGGATGCATCAGAATTTTTCAAAGACCAAGATGGTAAGGAACCTGCCCAAGGTAGATGCTCAAGATGTCTCAAAGAAATATCATAAAAGACTTAAAGTATCAGTAGACAAGATTGTACAGTAATTCTGAAAGTGAACTTCAATTTTCTTGCCAATCTGTCCCTTCATTATGTGGATGAATGAGCCAACCCGATTGCCTCCCCATGTAAAGGTCATGGAAGAAAAAAACACAAAAAAAAAAAAAAAAAAAAAAAGAAAGAAAAAAAACAGTAGTTTGCAGGGAGAGACCGCATGCATCTAGATCCTCTCAGATCAAAGCCACATAGAGAATCAAGATTATACTGTTCTGGAAACTAGTGCATAACTTTGAATTTTGCAAGTAAAGAACTGTCTAGGAGTGTCTTTTGTTGCATGTATACTACCACTATAGTTGGATCACTTTGCTGAATATGCACTGAAGTAGATACCAATGTACTACAAGATTTTAATTAAGTTTTTTTTCCAGAAGATCCCACGGTCCCACCTCAAGACCTTAAAATTTTGCAAGGAAAGAATGTCTAGGAGTGTCTTTGGTTACATTATGCTACTACTACTGTTAGCTCACTTTGCTTAATATGGTCTGAAGTAGACAAAAAAAGTACTACCAAGTATAAGATTATTAATACTTTTTTTGCAGAGGATCCCCACCCCCCACCCCCCCCCCCACCCCGGGGTCAAGAGCTTTCCCCAAAGAAGTTGTTTGTTTGCAGGATACAAACCCTCAAAGGATTTGGGCTACTGCTGGAAGGACTGAGGGGTTAGCACATATTCCATGGAGATCACAAAGACGCCAATTTTTTAAAACCTTTTCATGGTTTTCTCTCCAATTGATGGAACTTAGAAGTTAGATAGATATACAAACTGTTGACAAGATTTTGATGGCCCAAATAATTCTGGGATAGGCATAAGGTTGCATGTAAAGCTAAACCAGTATTATAATTGCTCATACCAGGAAGCATCTAGATCATTCTCAAACCACATACGAAGTAATGTTTAGAATCTCCAAACATACTCGGACTAACTTCATAAAGCAATAGTGGGAAAATCTAAAGCAGCACAGGAAAAAGATGATTCACAAAGAAAACATTTAGAATATGCCAAGGTTACTAACATACATTTCCATGCAGCTTTTGGAACTCCGTGGAATTAATTATTGCCAATGTTGGAGCCAGATAAACAAATGAAGGCCCTTGAATTAAGGGCAACCTAGTTCCAAAGAACGAATGCAATAGCGTTGTTACCCCCGTCATGAAGAGAACCGTAGACACTACGTTGGCTGTATCCTCCTACATTCACTAAATCACATTAGAACAACACAGTAAATATCCAAACTTATGTTTGAATTTGTGCTTACACAACATAGGCAACAGGTTATTAGAGCTTCAGTTATGCTTACATAAGATCCACCCATTGCCGGTACTATCACGAGAGGTATCAGAATTATTGAGCCCAATATCGAAATATAATGTTGAAGACCATAAAAACCAATGGGTACTGCAAAATTCAACCAACGAAAAAGTAACTTCCTATCAACACATAAACAAAGATCAAAACTTTTCAATACATATCCACTAACAAATTCAACCTCATCATGATTACTGCATAAAGATCACAACTTTCCATAAACCAATTATATTGCCACATTGTATAATTAAATTTAAACATACCACATTGCTTACATAATATTTCAATCAAACAAAACATAAACAAATTTCAAAGACAAACATTATTGATATAATAAAACTCACCAAGGCCAGGAGCATCCCTAAGTTCATACTTCATATGAGACTGCCTCCCAACAAACCCATCATCCTCCACAATGTGAGCCACTGCCTCTAAACCCTCCTCACTCCTCCCCTGCCCTCTTCGGGAACTGCCTTCGACCGCCTGTCCCGGCCCCGGCCCGTTCCCGTTCCCATTCGGCACCGGTGTCGGTCCCTTTGCCGCACCCCCACCACTCCCGCCATCAGAATCCCTCCTCCTCTTCACGGTCACCTCCTTCTCCCCGCCTGCCGCCGGAACAACCGCCGGAGTAGCTGCTGCAGGAACAGCGGGCGGCCCATTTGCCGTCGGTAAGGGCCTGGCCCGGCCCAACTCAAGATCAACAGCAGAATCTGAGGCCCGTGATTTGGGGACGGACCCAATTGGGCCAGAATCACTAGCATTAGTCTCACCGGAAAACTTGGGCCGAAACCCAGTTTTCTTAGCCCATGAAGTCGGCGGCATTGGCTTAGATTCCGGCACCGGCGGCCATGGACCGGGTTTGGGCTTCTTATTCGGGTCTGAACTCGCCATTTTTGTATTTTTCCGGGTCAAATCGAAAGCTATGAATCCATTACAAAAAATCCAAGTTAAAAAATCAAAATTAAAATAAAAATATGGATAGATCTGAATTTTCTCTGAGATCCAAGAAATGCAAGAAGAGCAGTAGCAGCAGAAGTGACAAAAAAATGGAAAGAAACGCGGTTTTTAAATTTTCTCTCTCCTCTTTTCTCACTCTTCTAGTAGAAGAAAGTACTGTAAGCAAGTACTACACTAGTAGTATCATTCAAAATGTTATTTTTTTCTTTAATTTCAAAATTATAGAGTAAATAATTTTGATTTTTTATTGATACAATGAAGATGATGATGTCATAAGGAAGAAGATATGGATATGATGCATGCAGTGGTCTGCAATTAATCCATACTCTGTTTATTGTTTTTGTCTTGCTTTGTAAGATTTTTAGGGGGAATTAGAGAGGCCCAGGTTAATCATTGGATAAACAAAATTTGTTTTTCACATGTTATTTCGTTAAATAAATCAATAAATTTATTCAATTATTATTGTGGGATCCGTTTTTATGGATAAACTTATTGGTTTATTTACCAAAATATCATATGATAAACAATAATTGTGTATCTCAGAAATGAACTTGTATTTACCTGGGAAATTATCGGATTAAGTATAAATTTTTATTGAACAAATTGGTATAACAAATATTCTAAAAAATAAAAAAATGATTTGGGTTTAGTATAATTTATATACTTTCTCTGTTCTCTTTTAAATGCAACACTTTCCTGTCAAAAAAAAAATGTAACACTTTGACTTTTACAATATTGATATACTCTACTTTGACTAGACTTACTAATTTATAGTTGTAGGATATTGTAAGATTCGGCTCGATAATTTATAGTTGAGGGATATTGTTAGATTTGTCTCGTTTTATGGTTTATAAATACCAATTTTTTATGAAAAAAACATGTGCGGATCTGGTTCACGATAATATTATTGTGGATCAGACCTCAGGTACATACGTGCGCAAGTGACGTTATGTGCATTGACCCTAATTTTAACATCATGACCTTTATTAAAATTTGTGTGTCCTTTAATATTATTTTGAACCTAAAGAGTACACATGTCAACCGACGTTATGTTTAGCATATAGTGACTTTTATTATTCATATTAACAAGCATATTAAAATTTCCAATTAAACAAAAATTTTAACCTCTTGTGACCTTTATAATAATACGACTTTTATATTAGGAAAAATTGATAAAAAAATAAAAAATAAATAAAAAAAAAATTCCCAACTTTGGATTATTTTTAATAATTCGAACTTTGGGGGTCATTTGCTCAAATGGTTCCAAATGATCGGTATTCTATCAAGGAGGTAAATTTTTTTTTTTTGGGGTTTAAGTGACACATGTCATCACCTGATTGGTTGAAATATTTTTTTTTTTTTTTTAAAAAAAAAACTTAAAAAAAAATATAAGAAACAGCCTCACCCCCGCAACATCAACAACCACTCACGTTTCTAGCAGCCCTCCTACCCAACCAAGCCAGGTCCATCCCCCGCCCTTGTTCTACGCTACACCTAAATCCCCCTTCCCCACGCTACCGGTGACGCCTCTTCTCCCTACCCTCGATCGTCCCCAAACTACCACCGCAAAACCCCAATCTCAATATCTCATTAAAAAAAACCCCTTCTCTCACTGTATAAACCCCTAGCCGCTACTCCCCCACCCTCAAAAGCCCTTGTCGTTAGGGTTCCGAGGGTCGGGGAGGGACAGTTGGGGGTTATATGGTGAAACGTGTCACCTTAACCTGTTATAACAGGTTGGGCGACCGGTTGGGACCATTTTGAGCGAATGACCCCCAAAGTTCGAATTATTTAAAAATAATCCAAAGTTGAGATTAATTTTAGCGAATGGGCAAAAGTTGGGATTATTTTTACCAAATTTTCCTTTATTTTAACATAATAATCTTTATTTTAACATAATGACTTTTTTTATTAATAAAATGACCATAATGTCTCTAATATTAGTGGTCGACAATAAATTAATGTAAATCTGATTTATTTAAGAGTTAGCAAATTTTTATAATGTTTCCATATTATTAATAAAAGATACTAATAACTGAAATAACGCTATTTGACAAGCGTATTATGAGAAGTGTTGTAAAAGAAAACAGAAAAAGTGTATTCTTAAAATAAAATAAAAAAAATAGGTCATACCTTTTACTTCATAAATGGAACATCAATTTATACTATTTTTTTTCCTTTCTTTCTAGATTAATGGAGATATTTTGAGTATAAATTATTTGTAGAAAAATATTATTTTGCTCAGGCACAGTAAAGCTTTAAACTTACTGAGACTTTTTAGAGGTTTGACTAAATGAAAAGGCTAATTTGAGTTTTTGGTAAATATATTATTGATCTAGCTTTTTGGGCTCATAAAACTCTGATCTTCATGAACAAGCTAAAAAATTAGAGCTTTTTTTTAGGTTTATTAGCTTATTGAAATTTTTTTAATTATTACTCAACCAGTCAATCAAACTAGCTAATACAATCAGCTTGTCAAACTAGTTAATATACCAACTATACATATCAAACAACTACCACGTAATTATCAAACAAGGCCTATAACACCAAATTATTATCAAGTACTTCCTCCATTTTTAATATTTGCATCACTCTGACTTATTCACTATTTACATGCCCCGTTTTATTTAAATTTTTTAATATTATAATATGAATAAATATTCCTTTGTATTATGTAGTAATATATCATTAGATTAGTTACATTGTCGATTTTCATAATTTATTTTTTTATTTAAGACATTAATGGTCAAAGTTATCTCTTAATAAATTTGTCGGTCAAAGTGATGCAAATGTTACGGAGTAAAAAAAAAATGGAGCGAGTATTAGGTAAGTTTATCCCTCAGACCGAGACTCATACTTTAGGCTCTACCACATCTGTTGGATTAAAGAGAGTAAAATCCATGTTTTTTGGAAGTTGATCATTTTACTCCACAAGTAGGTTTTACCCTACAATATTTGCCCACAAGTGGGTTGTGGAATAAACTTTTTCATGTCTATTCTAGAAGGAAATCAGCTTACTCCACAAGTGGGTTGTGACCAACAACGATTCCCCACAAGCGAGTTATGGAGTAGACTTTTTGATGTCTAAAGTCATTCTCTTGGTATTCTTCTTATTTCTCTTGGATTCCCTTGTAACCCGGCCCCCCATTGAAGTGAATGATTATGGTAATTTAATCAAGCTCGTCATTCTGATTTAATCACCCCTTTGGTGTCTAGATTCATTCTTTGAAGCTCCTTGCATTGTTATATATTGCTTGGAACATTTGCTCAATGAGAATAGACATACTACAATGTACTTATCCACAAAGTGCTAAACACATTTCTTCTTCTTTTGGGCATAAGTTTATATGGCTCCACTTATCACCCAAAAGTGCCTTTGAGTGAGAGTGGTGTGTAACCTTAGGGAACGTACCGGCGATACAACGTGCATCCCCGATTGCGCCGGAATTCGTTTTCAAATTCAGTGACGAAATGTCACGCCACACCATTTTCCTGTTGATCGAACAAAAACATTATTCTTATATTTTTGTAGCCTTTAAAACACTTATTTTACAACAATTTTGAAAACCAATTATTAATTTTCAATGGCTACTCAATGGGTATTGATTAAAAGATTGTATGGTGTGAGAAAAATAAATTGTTTTTTTTTTGAAAAAGTTTATGTTCACATTTGTCTGGGAGCAAACCCGAAGATGACCCCCAATTGAAGGTCATTCGTGGTCGGTTTTGGCTGAAATTTTGAGAGGTTGTTCGGGACATACAAGGCTTCATTTTTAACAGTTGGATCGTTGAAAGCAGCTCACATTTGGGATTTATGATGACATCTTTGAGCTGCATTTTTGGAGTGGATGTTGGGCATATATATTACGAGACTGCTCATTCACATTTCTTGAATTAATTTAAGGGAGGTCCATTCTAAACCAATTTTTATATTAATTATGTTTAGCTTGTGGTTTAATATCTAATAATCCTCTAGACAAATATATGAGTTGTGATTTTTTGGCATTATAATGTTGGATGATTATTTTGTCCATAATGTATTATTTGTTATATAATTATTAGTTTATAGGCTAAAGTATAATCCATGTTATATATGTGTAAAATTACATGGTATGATTATTTCTATCTCTTTGTTCTATTCTGTTGGTTTGAACTTAGTACTTAGAAATATGTTAATTGGTTTTATTTACCAATTTGTTGGTATTTTGAACATATGTATTGTTTTGTTCATTGAGAAAGTAAATGTTAGGCTATTGTATTAGATTAATTTCTATGAACAATATGTTGAGTACCTAATGTTTACATGCCTATGTTGATAGATAATTCATGGTTATTTAAGACTTGACAAACTGTAGATTTTATAAGTTTTACCATGAAATTTGTGTTACGTTGAGTATGATATCAAAGATTATTATTTTTAGCAAATACATACATTGATATGTATATGTCATGCTTGTGGAAATTTTGTTCATGCTCAATGCTAAATGCCTACATTGCATTTATCCATGATATTTCGTGAACTTGTATAGTTTTACGATTTATTGAGTGAGTGAAGGTTTGAATAGAATCTTGCAAATATTGTTTGTGAAATGTTATACGCTTTGTCCCCTAAGAGGACTATTTATTTTAATGGTTGTTGCTCTTGAGACTCTTAGGTGTGTCAAGCTTCCATAACTCTTGTTAAGTAAAACTTGACTACTATTATTTATTTTACTCTTAATGATATTTTTTGGGTGACAATATTTTATTTTTTAATGTGTTAACTGTTTAGGGTAAAAATTACCCCACCACGTGGTCCAATCCTAAAGTGACACGTGGCGCAATGAAAGGGCGACACATGTCTCAATAGGAAGATGACACATGGTAGCTATAGGAGCACCTGGATAAGAGAGAAGACCTCCTTACATCAGGAGGCCCAAATCCCGAGAAAAGCGCCCTTAACGGCGCCCCCAAGGACATGTGTCCTCACTTGATTGTGTTGCCAATCAGTGCTCTCCATTTTAGGGTACCAACCCTAGGATGCACACATTCCCACCCCTATAATACCCTAATCATTAGTGATGGGAGGGGTGAATTGAGACATATCATAAAAAAAGGCATACAAAGTGCTCTAACTTCTCTCTACTTTCTTTCTCTAAATATCTTTGTTTTTCGGTTACTAACTTAACCGTCGGAGGCGAATATTCCATCACCAGAATATTCGTTGTTTTGTAGGTGTCTACGGCCGTCTGGACATATTCATGACCTGTATCCTGAGGGATTCCAAAAAACCCCGAAACATTTGGCTCCGTTTGTAGGGATACACGTCTAAAATGGCTAAAGATGGTCAGACACTCGGTCCTGCTCAAGACGGACACGTAGAGAGCATTGAGGTTACTATCAACAACAACGATCCTCTGACCACTTCATTCCATGAGGTCGAGGATCCTCTTGTAACGGCCGGCTCTTTGCAGGCTGCTCTGGCCAAGTTCCAAAAGGAACATGAGGGTAGTATACCCTGTTCTTCTAGGCAGCCGCCCAGAAAAGAAGGAGAGTGTAGACACCTAAAAATGTCTCCCCAAAACCAAGCTCGATGATGAACAACCTTTCACTGCCATTATTGGTCGGGTCAAGTAGTTAATCTTGGGAGTGCTTAAAACCCACATTCAGTCAAATATAGCTTGCAAATCAGTATACAGATCAATCCAAATGTTTATTCAAACTTAGTCCAATCCACATTTCAGCCCAAACCCTTTTTAATTCATTTCGTGTTATCTATTAATTAAGCCCGATTAATAAATAAAAAAAAACCCTAAGCCTGAAATGTGTCCGTAACTCTGAAACGACGCCTAATTTATCATGTGTTGAATGCAAATTTAAAGATAAAAATGAACCTAGACAATTTTTCCTGAAAGCCAAAATGCCGTGACACGGCAATTCTCCCGTGACATGGCAATTTTTAGGTTTAATTCTTTCGCGGCGCTTCAATTCTAGGGTTCCGTGCTTCACCCCTCATATTTTCTCTATAAATACGAGGCTGATTTCTCAGTTTCGGGGCACCAACACACATTTTTTTCTCTCTCTCTCACATTCTAAGCCTTAAACCTATTTTCCTAAATACACCATTCATTCCCTAAGCACTGCAAGGAGTCCATTCAACACCCGAAGTTCCGTACTTAAACCAAGGCGTGAAAGGTAGAATTGATTGAGTGTTTGGACCAAATCAACTCTACTTTTATTTAATTTCATTTCCATTATTATTATTTTTATTGAAGTTACTAACAATTCATTCATGATGTAGCAATTTAAAGGAGCGCACGGAACGTGAGTAATTAATTAATTTAATTACTTATTTTATTTTATATTGTTAGTATTATGATTAGGGCCAGCTTATTATGATTTGATTTGACTAACGTTATTATGGTTAAATTGCTTCCAATGTTGATGTTAATTTTATTACATTTATTGATCACCATATTGCATGTTTAAAGGGAATATGTAATTGAATATAACGCCTAATAAGATATTTTGGACGACCGGTTTAGGTTCCTTTTTAATCTTATTGTTTAATTAAGTGATCATGATATTTTAGATTTATGTGTTGCATTAACATTCAACCAATTTAGCTTAATAATAGTTTGGAGCAAATTGAATCTTTGTTTGCATGGTTTTGAGATCGCAGGAAATACTTTTCACTATAAGAATTGAGTAGAGGCCAAAACAGGCGAATGTGACTCCATGACTCACTTCGTACCATCATCCCCGACCCTCCTTTCGTGGTTTCGAACCATATGGAGTTAGTAATCTCATGGATTACGAATGAGGTGTAACCTTCACTGGTCAATCGTTGTTGCCTATCTTTGTCCCTTTATCGTAGTTGCCTTAAATGATCCGTGAACGGTTTACAAGTTCCCTAAAAACTTGTTTAGCGGCTCCCTACTTTGTTTGTCCCTAATCGTATATGTCAATTCCCACTTCCTATGAGTGCCAAGCATATCCACAACATGCTTAACGTAGGCGCGCTTCGAATGACGTCTATAGAGAGGGAACCAAAAAGAAACCCCATGGCAAAGCAACCAATACTGAGAATGAGGGAGCTACCCCGTCAGGAGGCTACCGAGGTCCCCTAGGGTGCCTCGGACGAACTGGTCAAAGCTGCTTGAGAAATTGAAGTCGGCTGGGGGGCATACCAGGCAACCAAATGAACCGTCCCAGTGCTTCAAAGATGCTAGGGATTATCTCAGGCAGAAACGGCGGGAGCGAGCCGCCTAGTCTTACTACTCGGACACGGCTTCCACTCCCACCATGCCGGATATTAATTGTCAAACTATACCCATTCCAAGCATACCAGCTCGGAAATAATAAATAGAAGTCAAGCCCATCATACTCAAACGCCAATATCTCTATCTCAACCAGCTCAATTTCAACTTCCCCATAACTATGGTGCAGTACTGCCGCCTACTCCCCCAGTGTACGGACATTATGGCCAATCGTACGACTAGGTAGCACACCTGGCCGGACAGAACACTCAGCCTCAGCCTATTGATTGGAAAATGCGCTTGTTGACTCTAGGTGACAAGCTGCCTTCATTTTCTTAAGAAATTCTCAACTCCCCCAATTCAGCTAAAGTGAAAAGTGTACTTGTGGGTGCCTATGATGGTACGGGCAACCCTGAAGAGCATATCTCCTCGTACAGGAACCTGATGTACTTGCAGAATGTGGATGATGCCACTTGGTTCAGATTTTTCCCGGCCACTCTTAATGGTGTGGCCTAAGACTAGTTCAATATTATTAAACTCTTGAATCATTACATCGGAAAGAGAAAGGTCAGCCGGGACCTGGCTACTAACTATTCTTGGGGCAGGTGTTATGCTAGGTTCAATAGTAGGGGGTGAAACTACGAGAGACTTAGAAGACTCGACAATAGAAGACTCAAACTCAAACTCAGACTCAGACTTAGACGACTAGGACTCATCAAACATAGGTCCTTCTCTCGTGGTTATGGATATCTTCCTTCCACTTGGTGTAGTCACCTTCACGATCTTGCGCCATCCCTTGAGTAGTCCTTCTGCCGGAGTGATAAGCTTGGAGGGGTCAAAGTTTTCACTTTGTAGCACGTTTTGTATAAGCGCGGAGTTGTCGTCGACACGCTTAGGCTCATTTTTCTCGTACCCAAAGAGGAGACCCATGATGTTAAAGTCGAAGCATGGAGGTGCTAGTTCCGTGTAAATAGGAGTTGGGATCTCGTCTAGAAAGTTGCAATCTAGGAAAATTTCGAACCCAGGCTAGCGTATCCCATTTTTGGCAAGTGGTTCCAGGAATTTGTAGCATGGGTAGTCTTCTCCTTCTTTTATGAATTTTCCATTTAAGGTGAGAGGATATTGATCCATTGGCATTGCATCTTTCTGGGAGCGAGCTCTTCTTCGTGCATTGGACTTTTTCTGGGCTCGCTTAAGGTCCTCTGGAGTTGGTTCGAAGTCAAGTCCAAAAGTATCCATTTTAGGGAGGCCAGGTAGTCCCATCTATTTAGCTATTCCTTTCTTCTTTCCTAGAGTCATTCAAAGAAAGTGCCCTTGTCTTTTAAGGATAGCATTGACCACGAGATTCGAGTGGGGGTTATAGTCAAGAGGGGTCTTTTCATCTTCTTCGATAAAAGAGACCTCTTTGGCATTAAATCCCCACAAATCTTTGTCATTTTCATCGTGCTCCACATGAATGATTGGTTTATCAATCGCTTTGATTCTCATGGGGGAAGCATCGATTGTGATAAGAATTCCTCCAACTATAGCCTTTACTTGTTGATGGAGGGATGAAGGGACGGTCTTAAGGTCATGAAGCCAAGGGCGTCCAAACAACTGGTTGAATGAAGTCTTGATGTCTACTACTTGAAAAGTAGTTCTATGTTCAATGACTCATGCGGTGATATTCATAGTAATGGTTCCAAGGGCTTGACGACGAGTGTTGTCATAGGCCCTTATGCCCTGTGTGGATGGAGTTAAGTCTTCATCCTTTATTCCTAAAATCCTTGCAGTGCGAAGTGGGCATACATTAATTGCCGAACCATTGTGTACAAGGGTCATTGGTACGTTCATTCTGTTACATACCACGGTGAGGTTCAAGGCTTTGTTGTGTCTATCACCTTCCGGTGGTAAGTCTTTGTCAGAAAAGGTGATCAAATTGTTAAGACTAGGGAGGTCACTTGTGAGAAAGTTGGCCAACCCTTCTGGAGTAGTCTCGGAATCTATCCCTACTTTTGCTATAGCATCCATCACCGCAACTATTTGTTCATGAGATGAAGCCAGGAGTTTCCAAACATTCATCTCAACCTTAGTCTTTTTGAGTTGCTTGACAATGTCGTTGTCTTCTATAATGGGTGCTGGAACTTGTTGAGTTGTAGGTATGCGTACATTTGTGACTGGTGGTTGCACTCTCCCAGACCTTGTAAGCACAGTTATTGGGGAGTTCTCATCCCAAATTTCATCATTGTCTTAAATAGGGTAAAGTGCAGCAAGGGGTGATTCTACCATATCTTTGTGGTATACATCCTCATCATCACTGTCCCAGATTCAATTGATGCTGGTACCATTGTCCTAAATTTTACTGCTATCTAATATTGGAATGTTGATGAAAAGTTTCCCATTATCTATGAGTCGTTGGATGTACTTCTTGAACCTGAAACAATTTTCAGTTGTGTGCCCTCCAGATTGATGATATTTACAGTAGAATTTGTCCATTCTTTTAAGGGACTTGAATGGATTAGGCTCAAGAGGCTTGACCATACCTCTTTCGAGGAGCATGTCAAATGCTCTTTCATAAGTTGTGCCTATGGGGTATGTAAGCCCTGTTATTCCTTCGTGGTTCAACAACGTTAAAGATAAACGACTTTCTTCCAATGGTGTTTGATTTGTGAGAGAAAGAGGAGGGGTCACACTTTCTTTTGGGGAGAGGTTTGTTTTCTATCTTATTTACTTTCCTGTAAAGAACTTGAAGTTCAAGACTTAATTCTTGAAGAGCATCAAGAAGGCTATTTATATCTGCATTGATAGGATTTTGGGAAGGACTAGCAATGTCTTCATTGGTAGTCTCTTCTTGAAAGTCAGTCATGGCATCGAAGAAAATCTCCTCTTCTTCTTCAATGGCATGAATTTCTTCTATGGAAGGATCTTCAAATGGTTTAATAAGTAGTGATGGATCTATCGGATCCTGTTCGTCTGAAATAGCCAAGGAATCGGAAAGTTGAGAATTGTTGATGCTTGGCCTCTTACTAGCAGGAGGCACTGGAAGTTTGTTGTTATCGATCAAGTATTGGATGACTTCCTTTAATTTCCAACAATTTTCAGTAGAGTGGCCCCTACCTTGATGATATTTGCAGTGTGCATTTGGGTTCCAATTAGACGGTCTCTTTTCAAGAGGAGGATCTTGCATAGGTCTCTTTTGGCGTGAAGTCTATCAAAGGCGGTATCATAGCTCATCCCAATTGGGGTGAACTCTCTTCTAAATTATTTTCTTTGCCCTTGATTATTCATGGCTAGGACATCATTTAGATTAAAGGTACTAACATTTTTACTAAATAAAGTGGGTGTTTTTGGAAGAAGAAGGATTGTCGTTCTTCTTTCCTTTCCAGCCACTGTTGTTACTATTGTTAGCAACTTTCTATTTTGCAAGATCATCTTCAATTTCAATGCCTATGTTATAGACACCTTTGAAAGTGTTTAGGTTGCATTGATATTTCAAATGCTTTTGGAATATCTCTTAGAGGTTCTTCATGAACATCCTTACATATTCTTTCTCACTTGGAACTTCAATCACCCTAGCGGTAGTTTCCTTCCACCTATTGTAAAAGGCAGTGAAACCTTCATTTTCTTTTTGTTTAAGAATTTCAAGTTCCCTATGATCAGTTTCTACTTTAATATTATATTTGCATCTATCAATGAAAGCATGTGTAATTGAATCCCAAGTAGTGATCTTCTCAGTGCCTATGGAAAAGAACCATTGTTGGCATACTGGTTCAAGAGAAAGCGGAAGAAGCGAGGGGAAAACTTTCTTGTCAATCTCCTTTGATCTCCATGATTGTTTCAAAGGCCCTTAAGTGGAAGTAAGGGTTGTTAGTAGCTTTAAATTTAGGAATGTCATTAGCAGAGAACTTTTGCGGAAGAAGTTCCTTATCCACTGAGACTCCCTTAGAGCTTATTCCAAAGTACTTGTAGTTATTGGAAATTTGACTCAAGCTATCCTCCATGCGCTTGATGGTTTCACTGGGTACTTGCTTGTTAGAATCTTTTACTCGAGTGGTGAGTCCCTTGAGCATTTCAGCAAGTCCATTCACAGTTTCTTGAAGTTTCTCGAAATCTTCTTGATTGCCCATTATTACGAACTTTCTTCTCTGTCGAATCGATTTATCAAAGAGTACTTGAACGAAAGTGTTGTCCTTGATTAAACGTCCTCCTCTCCTTGACAAAGCGCTGTAAAATTAAACCATTGACTCTTTTAATGACTTGAATCAAAATTACTCGTATTTTTATTGGGTTGGAAAAGCAAAAAATGGGTGCATATTTTGGGAATCAAAGTGTGGGGATCAATTCAAGTTTTTAAGAACATGGTTTATGTTAGGAGGATAATATCCGACTTACCCCCCTAAAAAAATGACGGAAAAAACGCACACATGACTCTAGACATGGTCATGGTGAAAAGACAAAGTGTGTGCATTGACTTGTGAGTGAAAGTGACATGTTCATGACTCGTGTGATGACCATGGGACTAAATATGTGAATAGACTCAAGCAATGACTAAATTAAGACCTTGTTTTTTCATTAAATCGGTTAATTATGAAAATTAGACTCGACATGAAGACTCGAAAAGGAAGAAACCGAACCATTGCGTGGCGATGGAACTGTCGCGACGCGACAAGGCTGTCGCGCCTCAACAAATCAGGTGTTCAGCGACACGAACTAAATTTTCGCACCAAAACAATGGAATGTCAATTTAATTTGTTTTCGGTAATCCTCTCGAAGGTATAAGCCCATAGTCTTGCTAAGTCAAGTATATTTAGACTTTATAGGTCCGAATTAATTAACCAATTAATTAAGGAAAGTCATTTTTAGTCCTTGGTTAGTTGATTAAGACTTTATTTACAAAAACAAGTCAATCCAAGAGGTTAGTTTAATCACAAGTAAAATATGCACAAGCAAGGAATGCACAAGTAGTCAAAACATGATGCAATGAGTTTGCAACCTAACCATGGCTCTAGTTCTCTGAAGGTCAAGGATTATGGTGTCCAAAGAGGGTCCATGGTTATGAGTCCGGATGCATCGTGCGGAAGCCTTACCTTTGGAAGGGTTGGCACGATGGATGGGACCCTAAAAGTTAGACTTGCTTCCATGGTTTGGTGAATTCATAAACTCGGATGCACCCATTGGATGGAGCGTGAATTCCTTGGGGCTAAGACCATATGAAGAACACATATGGGTTCAGAGAAGTCGGAAAAACTCAATCAGGAAGTAGAACCGTCGAGACAATACTAGAATCGGTCAAAACAAGAAGACAGACGTCTGGCGCAATGTCGCGAGAAAACAGAGGTTGTCGCGCCGCGATAAAGTTGTCGTTTGGCGACAAACTCTGCCATCTCTCGATAGTTCCAACGTGTCGCGGCAATTTTCTATGTTCTACGTTTTTTTCCGATTTTGGTAGTATCTTTTCAATTCTAGTTGTGAAAGATATTTCCAGTTTTCCTATGTATAAAAATCCTATGTTTTTGACGCATTACGGATGGGCATTCTGATGCGGACGATTTGATGCTTATGCCCCAATGTTAATCAAAATTACGCACATGAATATGTAGAATGTTTCAAGTCTCATCCACTCATTCTAAATTAATTGCTAAAATAAATTTTAGGAATCAAAATTAGAAATCCTCCCCAGTGGACTCAACAAAAAACTGTAGGGAATTTTTCAAACTCAACCATTGAGCCCCACTGTGATCATGCTTTTAAGCATGATGGCTAGAGATAAAAGAGTTGCCAACAAGTTTTAGGAACTTGTAAATCATTCACGGGTGTGAAGGTTACACCCCATTCACGATCACGGAGATCGCTAACTCCACAGTGGTCTGGAACCATGACTGGATATTCGGGGATGATGGTACAAATCCAATCTAAAAGAGATTGAACCCGCCCTAAATCAGCCTCTACTTAATTCTTATGATATTCATGTGCGCTTTCCGATCAACATACATACAATAAGTTAATCCTAAACCTATTTAATCTATGTGGGTTGATTATTAATGCACAATCAAATCTATTATTGGCGATCACTTGAATGAAAAACATATTAGCTTAAATCAAATTATTAGTTATCTTATTAGGCGTGATTTCAAGTACAAATTCCCTTTAAACCTACAAGAAGAGGCGTGATCAAGCAATAACAATCAATCATGAATAATCAAGCAACATATAATTGACACAACAAATCATTATCATAATCAAAACATGATAATCAATATAATCATAATCTCATCAAAATATGATTAATAGTAGGATCCTAGGCATGATACTAAACGGATTAATAACAAACCCTAGCATGTCACTAATAATAAAGATCAAATCTTTATCCTAAACATGATACTAGAAAGCATGACATTAGAAATATTAATTAACACCATAAACATAATAATAGGAGTCAAAATCAACATCCTAACATGATACTAGGAATCAAAATCAACATCCTGACATGATACTAGGAATCAAAAGAATAACTAAGTAATCAATTAGATGATTAGATGATGATTGTTGGTGATTCAAAACAGGGTGAAACGACCTCTATTTATAAGGAAAAAAGAGGGTCGAAGGATAAAAAAAGAGTCAGAAATTAAATCAAAGTAAAACAGGTTCCATCGTGGCACGACAGCCTTGCCGCGGCGTGACAGTGCTGTCGCTCAGTGATGGTTTTTGAAAGATTGACTTCGTACAAAATTCTATTACCAATCGAATTGGGTTAACCGAATATCCGTACAAATTTTATTTTGACCGGGATTAGGATCATTGAAAAACAAATGTTTTAACCGATGTAAAATTCTTAAATCTTTATCCTTAGGAAAACAGGATAAATTAGAACCTTCTAGAGTATTTTAGAAGCTAATTATAAATCCTAATGGCTTTAGGATCGAAAACAACCTTCTAAAGGATTCTAGAAACTTGTAATTAATCCTAATTTGTTTAGGAATGAGTTTAAGATTAATGGACCCTCCACATGATCATTAGGTCGTAGGTAAGGCTTAGTTCGGGCTAAGTTTAGTATTTTGGCCATAACTTCTTCGTTATAAGTCGGATTTGGGCTTATTATATATTATTGGAAAGCTCTTTTCAAGCTCCATCCATCTAAGAAGTAATTGGACCAGGATTATGGACCAAGATAGCAGGTATGGACGTTTTATAAAGAGGGCACGAAATGAATGATTTTGGGTTGAAAGACACGAAATAAATAATTTTGGATTGAAGAATTTAAGGAAAGGTTATAAATTTTCAAGGCTAAAGGGAATTCACGAGACCCTTCAACTCTTTCACCTAACTCGATAATCAAAGACGTGAAAGGTACCCATCATTGGGTTCGGTTTTTGGGGAGACACAATCAGGTGTCTCCATTCATGAATTGCTTGGAATCTTTCTTTAATTTCCGTGGATTGTAAGTAGTCTAATTTCTAGGGTTTGGGTGAAACCCTCGATGTAGTCACTAATAACTTATGCAGGTAATAATTTGGTAATTCTGAGGCGTTAATTAGTTGAGCTTAAGTGGTTTCGTTGTTAGTTCTTGCATTGGGCCAATGTTAGGATTATTTATCCAAGCTTTCTGAACGAAGGATCGAGAGATGAACTTGAGTTAGCTTCCTTATGCTTAATTGACTTAAAATGCCATGATAATAGGAATTTCCAGTCAAGGGAATGTATATGTCATCGAGATTTTGCCTTAATACTTGTTTTATGTTTTGTAACCACGAGAGTAGGTTGTTTTCATGATTCAAGTAATCCCTCTAGCTTGAGAGAGTAGTTGGGTGCCTCAGATGACTTCCCCTATTTTATCCCCTAATTTAGCTTAATTGTTGCATGCTAATTGTGATTTGTGATGAAGATGAGTGGTATAACCCGAGCCCTAGATTGCTTTTAATATTGTTAATTTCCTCTTAGCTTTTGTTGAATTGAACCAGTAGAATTTACTTAAAACCAAACTAATTTGTCTTGATTTAGGTTATTTAAACGGTAGTATTTCGGTGGATGATTCAATGCGTCTCTTGGGTTCGACCCTTTCTTACCCCTGCTATTTGTTAGTAAGACCAAGATAGGATTATCTTTGGTAGGCTCGACGACAGCCTATCAGATTTTGGTGTTGTTGCCGGGGAGGCAAAGTCACATTGAATGTATTATTGTTGAATGAGACTAAATATGTGCATATGTATCATAGATTTCTTACGTACTTTTTTTTATGTGTGCTTAACTTGTAATAGTCATTGCTAACGTTTTCTTTAGCTTTGTTTGACTATGCATGACACGGAAGAGTAAGCAATCACCGCTTATTCCCGTTGGTCTAGCGCTAAACAAGACTTTCAGAAATGTGAGGAGGCTTTTGTAAGGCACACTCGAGTTCTCCATTATATATTGTGATTATGATCCAGAAGAGGTTTTTTGAACCAACAAAGAAGATAACATGGGAGAGAATCCTCCTCCACCTTTGCTACGAGACTATGACCACCCCAACTCTTTCAAGCTTCAGAGTGGCATACGCCTCCCCACCACAAATGCAAACAACTTCGAGCTTTCACCTCAACTAATTCGTATGATTCAAAGTGATCAATTTGGGGGTAGTCCCTATGAGTGCCTGTAGGGAATTTTTCAAACTCATCTTTGAGCCCTACTGTGGTTCATGCTTTTAAACATGGCGGTGTTCCAAGGAAAAGAAGCTAGAGATAAAAGAGTCGCCAACAAGTTTGAGGAACTTGTATAAAGTTCACAGGTGTGAAGGTTACAGCCCATTCACGATCATGGAGATCGCTAACTCCATAGTGGTCTGGAAGCATGACTGGATGTTCGGGGATGGTGATACAAATCCAACCTAAAAGAGATTGAACCCGCCCTAAATAGGCCTCTACTCAATTCTTATGATATTCATGTGCGCTTTTCGATCAACATACATACATCAAGTTAATCATGAACCTGTTTAATCTACGTTGGTTGATTATTAATGCACAATCAAGTCTATCATTGGTAATCACTTGAATTAAAATCATATTAACTTAAATCAAATTATTAATCATCTTATTAGGCGTGATTTGAAGTACAAATTCCCTTTAAACGTGCAAAAAAGGGCATGATCAAGCAATAACAATAAATCATGAATAATCAAGCAACATATGATTAATATAATAATCATCATCATAACAACATCATCAAAATATCGTTAATAGTAAGATCCTAGGCATGATACTAAACAGACTAATAACAAATCCTAGCATGTCACTAATAATCAAATGAAAGTGTTATCATAAACGTGATACTATAAATCATAATAGCGTTAGAAACATGATTTCTACTCCAAAATCAAAAGAATAAGTAAGAGGGTGATTGAATTACTCACTTTGATGCCTCGACTTTCTTGCTATCAAAACAATACACACGTTAGCAACCTTCAAGAAAGTTAAAATAATAAAGTAAATAAATAAAAAATGAATTAAAATATTGATTTGGGACCAAACCCTCAGAACTCTAAACCTTTCACGTCGAGGTCGAAGGCAACATCGAGTATGGTTTGGAGTATTTGAATCTTGTGAATGAGGTATTGTGACTGATTAGGATGTATCAAGGATGTTTTTAGGCTAAGGCTAAGAACGTAGATATTTGATGATGATGATGATTGGAGCTAGATGGTCATAGCTTATGATTGATGGTTCTAACTAATTTGAAAACGGGGAAAATGACCTCTATTTTTAAAGAAAAAAGAGAGTCTGGACGACTAGAAAAATATCAGAATTTGAAACGGAATAAAACAGCTTTCATCGCGGGGCGATAGAACTTTCGCGGCTCGACAGTGGCCATCATGGCGCAATAGAACTATCGCGGCGCGATGGTTCTAAAGATAACAAAGTTGTATGAAATTTAATTTCTAATAGAATTATGATCGTGAAATATATTCAAACGTCTTTGAATTTGATCGGGAGAAGGACTATTAAAAGAGAAGTTTTATTCGGTTTCGAACTCTTTTGATCTTTATCTTTTCGAAAAGGATAAATAAGAACCTTCTAGAGGATTCTAGAATCTCCTAAGGAATCCTAATGGGTTAAGGATTGGGAACAAGGTGTTTGGATCCTCACATGATCATTGGGTCGTAGATAAGGTGGACCTAAGTCCGGTTTGGGCTTGATTTAGTATTCTGGCCATAACTCATTCGTTTTAAGTCGGATTTGGGCTTATAATATATCGTTGGAAATCTCTTTTCAATCCTCATCCAACTAAACAATAATTAGACCTGCATTATGGACAAAAATGATCTGGTTGGGACGCTTTTATGAGTTGGACACAAAATGAATAATTTTAAAGGATAGGAAATGAATAATTTTGGATTTAAAGACACGAAATGAATGATTTTGGATTAAAATATTTTAGGAAAGGTTGGAAATATGGTCAAGGCTTAAGGAACTTCACGAGACCTTTCAACTCTTCACCGAACTCATTAATCAAAGACGTGAAAGGTACTCATCACTAGGTTTGGTTTTCGGGGAGACACAATCAGGTGTCTACATTGCCCTGTTGCTCTTTTGGAAAACTTTCATGAATTATGTACAACTATCAAGCAAAACAACATTTCGGAAGAGTTTATTTTGATGCACATGTTTCAATTCTCCCTCCGTGATAAAGTAAAGCATTGGTTGAAAGCGGTTGAAAAGGGATCGTTGAGTACTTAGGATGAGGTGACTAGAGCTTTTCTTGGGAAGTATTGCCCTCCCGAGAAAACCGCCGAATTAAGACGGAAGATCGCCAACTTCAACCAAGAGGTTAATGAAACTTTGTGTGAAGCATGGGAGCGGTTCAAAGATTACACTAGAGCATGCCCTCACCACGGTTTCACCTCATCATGGATCATAGTGCAAAGCTTCTATGATGGTCTTACTCCTATCTCAAGGGCCAACCTTGATTCGGGAGCCGGAGGTAGCCTTAAAAAGCTATCGGTTTACGAGGCTTGAAAAATGGTTGAGTAAGTTGCCAAGAATTATGCTTATGGGGGTGATAAAAGGCAAAGTCAAGCTAAGAAGGGCGGCAACCATGATCTTGAAGCAATAAATCTTATTGCTTCAAAGGTCGATATGTTAGCTCGAAAGCTAGACAAGTGAACAATGTGCCCGGTAGCTCCTCCTCGCAAGTCATGTCTTGTGAGACTTGTAGAGGAAACGATCACTTGGCATCCTATTGCAACACTAGAACAGAGCATGTGGCTTTGCTTGGGAGGAATGATCCTTACTCTCAAACCTATACCCAAGGGTGGAAACAACATCCAAATCTTGGGTGGAAACAACCCAACCAAGCTCCTCCTCCTCCAAAAAATTACAACCAAGCTCCTCCTCCTCAAAACAATTATAACCAACCCCTTCCACAAAAACAAGCTCCTTATCGCCAACCTAATCATAGAGATCATGTCCAACAAAGGCCCCAATACAATCAAGCCCCTCATCCTCAAAATTCCAACATTGAATTCGTTTTGGGAACCTACATGACCCAACAAACTAAGATCAATGGGGAAGTTAGTAGCTCAATTCAACAACTCCAAGCACACAATAAGATGATTGAATGTCAATTATCTCAAATTGCGCAACAAGTCGGGTGCTCCTCTATGTTGGGTTTTGCGGTGTCCAACACTGCGCGGAAACAAAACCCGAAAACCAGATCGCATGTATAATAATTACAACATAAACAAAAGTATGCAAATAAGCAAAACACAAACATATAAAGGGAAGAGAGAGAAAGAAACTCACCCTAGACGTGTGCTTCGCTCACTCAATGAGCTTGAACTTGGAAAGCTTAAAGCTCCGCAAGTGCGAAACCTTCGACGGCTCACACCCTCGCTCACCGAACCGGAACTGGCCCCTACCCCGTAGCTTAGACGGGGCTAACCAAAAATAACTTAGAGTTTATGAACTAAGGTTTTCTCGCTCTTGGAGATCCCTTAGAGTTCACCAACTCAAGTGAAAATCCCAATACCCAATGATTGGTATTTATAGGGAAATGTTCCCAAGATTTCCCATCATCTTTCAATGTGGGATAGTTGGTAAATTGTCAAAAGAATGAATTAATTTAATTCTAAATTAAATTAAAATGGAAAAATAATCATTAAACAACAAGTGGCATAAGGAGAACAAGGGAGTAGGTGAGGACCACATCAAAGGGAAGGACCACCTTCCCTTGCTCCCCAAGCAAAACCCTTCCAACAAACCGGCCCACTTTCACGCGGCGAGGTGGCGGGCTGCCTTGGCCACCAAGACTGCCGCGCTGGCTCCTGGTGCCTTAGCTAGGCCTGCCTTGCTGGCCCATGCCATGCCAGCCCGCACAAGCTGTTTTGCGATGTGGGGCTACTGCTGTTGTTGCTGGGCAAGCAGCCCGGGCTAGCTAGCACTAGGAGTAGCCAGCGAGGCCCAACGCGTTAGCGTGCGGCTAGCCATGATAGCATGCGAGCTCGGCTAGCAAGCTCAAGCCAGCACCCGCATAAGCTGATGGGCTTGCGGCCTTGCTAGCGTTTAGGCTAGTAGCCCTACATAGCCTAGCCCTCGCTTCGCTAGAACAATGCGAGGCTACGACTATGTATTGACTTGTTGTTTGACTTTATTTCTCGTCTCGCGAATCCTAAATTCGACACGACGTTCGACGCTCGGCTTCGACGCTCTAAGCTCGGAATCCGACCTTTTAGTTCGAAAAATATTTATCAACTCATTTAATCCTTCAGATTAATTTGTCGCTTTGGTTCGGTTACACGATTAGGTGTGACCCGAAGGGTTCAGTCAAGAGCAAGCTATATTATTAATTATACAATAATATTACTAATCGAAAGTGCCCTCTAGCTAGGCATTCCGATCACTTGACCTCACTGAATAATTAGCGTTCCTAATTAATTTCGAACCCTCTATTGGAATAATACACTTGTTCGAAGGACACCATTCCTTTCAATCTCCCCCTTGTCCTTCTGGACAAGTGTGCTGTTTATGTATAGCCTGTTTCCTATGTCACTTTATGCCTCTTCATGAACTATAAGGTAAGATTCTTCGTCATCCTTATTACGTCGAGAAGTGTTTCTCGATTTCCGAGTTCAACTATGAATAAGCAGATGATTTCTAAAATCCATCTGAGCACGACCATGCATTTTCACAGTCTCGCTCTTCGAGAGGCCTTGTAAACAACAAAGGAATATTCCCTATTTGTCAATAAGGGGACATTCCCAATCTTGCATTGTTAGCTTCCCTTACTAAGAAGCTCTAGCCGCCCGAGTGTTGCCTTTATAATCCCCTTGTACGGTAGACGTTTGACAACATCAAAATGAACTAGTACTCAAACAAGAGAACTTACAATACTCATGGTTGAGGAAAGAGGTTCCGATAGCCATAATGAGTAATATACTTATGACGATTGTTAAATCTCTTAAAGTATTCTCACAGGTCAATCCGATATAGTTCCAAACCAATACCTGTGCAAATGATTTATGACATTCTTTTCTTTATAGCACAAGAAACGGTGCTATAAATCATACTACACACTAATCTCACGCGGTCATTAGTCGTCCAACTTTCAAATGAACTTGATTAGGGATAATTTCGATATGATACTCAACGTTCACTTAATAGGTGTTTTTTAATCTAAGTCATTGTCTTGATACCCTATTTTGAATATTCTCAAATCGAATGGACTCATTATTTAATTTTAAACCACAATTAAATAGAAATGGAATAATAATTTGCGAAAAATTAAATTACTCCATATATTATTGGTTTAACTTAGTGTTTTACATTAAAGTCTCCAATACATAAATTAAAACACATAAACAGGGAATTTAAAGCCAATCTCCAACATGCTTAATTACCATTGCATCAACGTGTTTGTTGTGTTTCACTTGAGGCAAAGGTTTAGTGAGTGGATCAGCTACATTGTCGTCCGTTCCAATCTTGCAAATTCTGATTTCACCCTCGGACTTCCATTCCCTTATCATGTGAAATCGCCTCATGACATGTTTGACTTTCTGATGCTCCCTTGGCTCCCTGGCCTGAGCAATAGCCCCACTATTATCCCAGTAGAGGTCTATTGGTCCCTTTATTGAGGGGACAACACCAAGTTCACCAACGAACTTACGAATCCAAACTGCCTCCTTAGCTGCTTTTGAACCTGCCAAGTATTCGGCTTTAATTGTAGAGTTTGCAGTCGTGCTTTGCTTAGCACTCTTCAAACTGAACGCTCCTCCATTAAGACAGAACACGTATCCTGATTGCGACTTGAAGTCGTCTCTGTCAGTTTGGAAGTTTGCGTTGGTATAACCTTCAACAACGAAATCCTTACTCCCACCATAGACCAGAAATTTATCCTTGTTCCTTTTCAGGTACTTTAGGATATTCTTGGCCACAATCCAATGCGCCTATCTTAGGTCTTATTGGTATTTCCTCGTAGCACTCAAGGCATACGATACATCCGGCCTTGTACATATCATGGCGTACATGATCGATCCAATAAGCGAAGCATATGGAATCTTACTCATTCTCTCTCGCTCATCAGGTGTCTTTGGACATTGTTTCTTGCTGAGAGTTATGCCATGAGACATGGGTAGGTGGCCTCTCTTGGCTTCCACTATATTGAATCGTGCCAATATCTTATCGATATAAGTACTTTGGCTCAATCCAATCATCTTCTTAGATCTATCCCTATAGATCTTGATGCCCAATATGTACTGTGCCTCTCCCAAGTCCTTCATTAAGAAACACTTTCTAAGCCAAGTCTTTACAGACTCCAGCATTGGAATGCTGTTTCCAATGAGCAATATGTCATCGGCATATAGGACAGGGAATGCGATATCACTCTCACTGACCTTCTTGTAAACACAAGACTCATCTGGATTCTTGATAAACCAAACTTGCTAATGGCTTCATCGAATCGCAGATTCCAACTTCTGCTTGCCTACTTTAATCCATAAATGGACTTCTTAAGCTTACATACCTTCCCAGCATTGTTCGGATATACAAAACCTTCCGGCTGTGTCATAAAAAACAGTTTCTTCCAAAATCCCATTGAGGAAGGCAATTTTGACATCCATTTGGCATATTTCATAATCATAATATGCAACAATTGCTAGGATAATCCGGACGAATTTAAGCATAGCGATTGGCGAAAAGGTTTCATCATAATTAACCCCGTGAATTTACCTGTAACCTTTTGTCACCAATCTAGCTTTGTATACATATACAACTCCATCTTTATCGGTTTTAACTTGAAAATCCATTTGCAACCGATAGGTGTGTAACCTTCGGGAAAATCAACCAAGTCCCATACTTGATTTTCAAACATGGAGTCCATCTCGGATTTCATGGCTTCTTGCCATTTTGCAAAGTCGGGGCTTGTCATAGCTTGTTTGTATGTCGCTGGCTCATCTTCATCCATAAATAGGATGTCTTGATTCTTGGTTAAGACGATGCCATGGTATCTGTCCGGTTGAGACCTTAGCCTTTGTGACCTACGCAGGATAGTAGATTGAGCATTTGCATTGTCAGTTTGCCTCTGACTTTCATCCATAAAGCACTTTGATTGTCAGTTGATTTTGTTGCTCACCTTCTTGAACTTCATTAAGTTCGATTTTCCTCCCACTTGTCATTTTGGAAAGATGCTCCTTTTCCAAAAAGACACAATCTCGAGCAACAAATACTTTGTTCTCAGATTGATTGTAGAAGTAATACCCCTTTGTTTCTTTTGGAAACCCAAAAAAAAAACATTTGTCAGATTTTGGTGCAAGCTTGTCAGACATGAATCTTTTGACATACGCGCAACCCCAAATCTTAAGAAAAGACAACCGTGGAGGTTTCTTCGTCCATAATTCATATGGAGTCTTTTCGACAGCTTTTGACGGAGTGCGTGTCCCCAAAAAGAGATAGGAAGATCACTAAGACCCATCATTGATCGAACCATGTCTAACAAAGTTCGATTTCTCCTCTCGGACACTCCATTCCATTGTGGAGTTATGGGAGGTGTCAGTCCTGAGAGAATACCATGTTCTTTCAGATGGTCGTCGAATTCGTAGCTCAAATACTCGCCACCTCGATCCGATCGAAGGGATTTGATTTTCTTGCTAAGCTGATTTTCCACTTCACTCTGAAATTCTTTGAATTTCTCAAAGGATTCAGATTTGTGCGACATAACGTAGACATAGCCATATCTACTATAGTCGTCCGTGAATGTGATATAATAGCGATAACCATTTCTTGCGGTTGTACTCATTGGTCCACATACATCCGTGTGTATAAGACCCAATAAGTCACTAACCCTTTCTCCTAACTTGGAGAAAGGCTACTTTATCATCTTGCCAAATAAGCATCCTTCGCAGTTTTCAAACGACTCTAAGTCGAATGAATCAAGAATCCCTTCATGAAGAAGTTTCTTGACGTGTTTGATGTTTATGTGACCAAGACAACAATGCCACAAGTAGGTTTGATTCGACTCGGTGGTCTTAGCCCTTTTGGTGGTATCATTAACATTATAAACCTGTTTGTCTAGTGAAAGCATATAAAGACCATTTTCTGAATATGCCGTACCATATAAAACATTTTCAAGATAAAATGAATAACTATTGTCTTTTATCCGAAATTCAAAACCCTTGGCGTCCAACGCCGAAATTGAAATAATGTTTTTGGTAATGTTTAGAACATGATAACAATTTTCAAGTTCTAAAACAAGCCTACAGGGCAAAGACGAACTGAATGTTCCAACCGATACGGCCGCAATCCTTTCTCCATTGCCTACCCGAAGTTCCACTTCTCCCTTCACTAGCCTTCTACTTTTCCTTAGTCCCTGAGCATTGGAACAAAGGTGTGAGCCACATCCGGTATCTAATACCCATGAAGCTTTGCTAGTAAAGTTAAGGTCTATAACATATATACCTGATCCAAAAGTAACAGTGTCTTTCTTCTTATCCTCCTTGAACTTGAGGCAATCCCTTTTCCAATGTCCCTTCTTCTTACAGTAGAAACATTCGGAATCGGATTAAGAAGACGCTACCTTCTTTTCCTTGTTGCTCTTGGTAGCTTTTGAATTAGGCGAAAAGGTCTTCTTACCTTTCCCATTATAGCCCTTCTTTTTTCCCGAGCGCTTGAATGACTTGCCCTTCTTGACCATAAGCATATCATGCTTCCCCTCATCCTTAAGCGTTTACTCGGCCTGCTTCAACATCCATGAAGCTCGGTGAGGGTTTTCTCCATGCTGTGCATATTATAATTCATCTTGAAGTGATCATAACCTTTGTGTATCGAATGGAGAATAATGTTAATTGCCATCTCGTTCGAGTACCCCGCATCAAGTCTCTCTATGTTCTCAAATAATCCAATCATTTTGAGCACATGAGGGCTGACGGGCTCTCCTTTCTTGAGCTAGCTCTCAAGGATTTGCCTATGGGTCTTGAACCTCTCAGTTTGGGCTTGCTCCTGAAACATATTCTGAAATTCAGATATGATCTCAAAACTCATCTCCTTCTCAAAGAATGTCTTTTGGAGATCCGGAGACATTGTGGTCAACATGATGCATTAGACATCCCGATTGGCAGCGTGCCATCGGTTTAGGGCAGCCTGAGTGACCTCCTCATTAGAACCGTCGGGCATTTCCTCATCAAGGACGTATTCCTTTTGCTCTTGCATGAGAACTATATGCAAGTTCCTTTTCCAATCAAGGAAGTTTGTCCCACTCAATTTCTCCTTATCGAGAATTGAGCGTAACGAAAATTAGTTGTTGGTGGTGTTAGTTGCAGACATTTTTCTACAATTGAAAAAATTTGTAATGAAAAACCATTCATAAAACCAATAATAAAGAAATTTAAAGCATACATGCAAACTTTCAATCTTATTAAGCGTTTTATCCACACATTTAAAAATTGTCCCTTTTAGGCGAGAATAAAACGATTCCAAGACCCTAAAAATCAAAAAGTGATTAAGCATGCTTTGACTTGTTTTAACACTTAATATTTTAAGGTAAGCAATCCAATTGCTAATAGCTCTAAGCTATTTGTGGTTTGATAAAACGTCGTATCTAATGATTTCTTGACGTTTATCTCCATTGCCACGACATCTAAGGACTCCTTACTGATATCGGTGAGTTTAACCAAAATTAATGCGTATACCTAGTATACCTTACGTCCCTAGGAAAGTAGTAATGCCTTGCTTTGGCATAGCCCATTACTATTCTCATCAGTTCGGTAAGTGTCATTTTGGAATGGCAAATTTTAACTCAATTTTATAGAGAATTAGGGTTTCTATGTTGGTTGATTTAAATGAACTAAATTAACATTCAACATTCGAAATCCTAAACATGCATAATTATATATATGTAAAGTATATAAGGCATAGATAAAGATGCATTTGGAAACTAGCATGACCCCTTGAAACTTGAATCTTCAAATCTTCAAGGGCCTTCATTACATCTTCTTGGCTTCGTCTTCTTAGAAACGCCGTCTTCGAGACATCACCACCAATTATGCAACTACTATAAAAGCTAGGACTAATCTAAATAATTTAAGTACAACAATACTTAACGGCACGCAGTCCATATTTAGATTTACAAAAATACAAAATGGAACCCAGTTCGTATTTACTATCCTAGTCAGGCCCCACTAGTTGCCATTTTGTAAAACCTGCATTAGAATATCTATTTCATTCATCCATTCACTTATAAAGTGAATGACCCATGCATTTCACAAAATAAATCAAGCAACAATGCAAAACGAGCGCAAAGTAGTTACTAACTTAGGTGGTTAATCCGATTAACGCGCCTAATTAAAACTAGTGAAAGTAATTATCCGATTATGTGAATTAATGTAATAATAATAGCTTAAAACGATTAATAAAGCTCCTACTAAATTCCACATCCAACTTAATTAAAATTAATCAAATTAAAATTAATTAAGCCGGTTAACCCAAAATTTTGCCAAAGAATTTTGCATGTGCCGGAAAAACCGAGGCCTAGCCTCGTTTTAATTAAAAACACAAAATTTAAAAAACCGATTCCAAGTGCCTAGCCCCGAGCCAAAAGGCTCAGGGGATTGGCTAGACACCAACCATGGCGCGCAAGGCCGGCCGCAAGCACGTGGCCTACTCACCAAGGCTAACTTGGCGCGCGCCACTGCTAGCTAAGTAGCTGCCCAGCAGCTCCGAGCCTTACGACATGGTGCGAGTGCTCGCACCCATGCCCAGTAGCACTTGCTCGGTGCTCCCGTGGGCGTCCTAGCAGCATCTACTGCTGGCTGCGTGGCGCGCAGTCACCTGCCCAACCTTCTAGCCCTCCCTGCACACATTCACGCTCACAGCCACACGCATCTGCACGCCCGCACTGCCTCGACGGCAACATGCGGGTTGCGCGAGCAGCCTTGCTATCCGAGGGTGGTGCTTGAGGTTTGGGGCCTCGTTTCACATGCTAAATTGATTCTAAATTGATTTTAGAACTAATATTAAACAATATTGAAAATAAAACAAGTCCAACTTAATTAAATTCAATTCTAGTGCAAAAACAAAATTAATTCAAGAACGATTCTTTAAATTATTTTTAGCTCAACTTTGTGCTACAAAAAGTGAGGGCTATTCTCACAATTAATTTACCCAACATAAATTAATAATGTGATTTGACAAAAATAGTTGAATAAATAATCAATCATCTATTTAAGATGAATAATATTTCAAGCACAAGTATGAACATTTAAGATTTTAATCAACTTCCAAAATGATTAAAACCAAAAATTAGTTCATTATGGATTTTAGCAAGTTAAGACTCAACCATTTAAACCATTAAAGATTGAATCTTTAACATTTTAAGGGCTTCAAAAATCATCTTCACCATAAACTTTCACACTACAACCAATTTATTTACAAGAATGTAAAATTTCATGTTTATGTGAAATTTAGAGCTCACTAAATTAAGCAACCAATATGACTTCATAAACATGCTTAATTAAGTGTAAAATTGCAGAATGTTAATGGTATAATCAAACATATAATCCAACAATTGCCTGCCATAATCAATCAAGGTTTAAAGATTTAAATTTTTCGTTCTAAACTAAAAACCACTCGAAAAACCACTTTCTGAGTGGATTTTAGCTTCTGGAAGGTCATTTTTAATCACTTTATAGGTAAAGAATGATTTAGAACGTCGATTCCACCCAAAATTCACTATTTTTTAGTCGAAATCGGGTTCGTAGGCACAAAATAGCATAAATACGATTTTAATCTTATTAAAAACGAGCTCCTAATCTAATTAGGATGCTAAACCAGAAATTTAAATCCATTTAAATCACCTTAATTAATTTTTAGTTGTAAAAATTAAATGCAAGAGGCTCTTATACTGCTGTTGAGTTTTGCAGTGTTCAACACCGCGCGGAAACAAAACCCAAAAACTAGATTGAATGCATAATAATTACAACATTAACAAAAGCATGCAAATAAGCAAAACACAAACACATAAAGAGAAGAGAGAGAAAGAAACTCACTCTAGATGCGTACTTCGCTCACTCAACGAGCTTGAGCTTGGAAAGCTTCAAGCTCCGCTAGTGCGAAACCTCCAACGGCTCACGCCCTCACTCACCAAACCGAAACCGGCCCCTACCCCGTAGCTTAGACGGGGGTAGACCAAAAATGACTTAGAGTTTACGAACTAAGGTTTTCTCGCTTTTGGAGATCCCTTAAAGTTCACCAACTCAAGTGAAAATCCCAATACCTAATGATTGGTATTTATAGGGAAATGTTCCCAAGATTTCCCATCATCTTTCACTGTGGGATAATTTGTAAAATGCCTAAAGAATGAATTAATTTAATTCTAAATTAAATTAAATTTGCAAACAATCTTTAAACAACAAGTGGCACAAGGAGAGCAAGGGAGTAGGTGAGGACCACAAAGGGAAGGACCACCTTCCCTTGCTCCCCAAGCAAAACCCTTCTAACAAATCAGCCCACTAGAATGCAGCAAGCTGGCGGGCTGCCTTGGCCACAAAGGCTGCCACGTTGGCGCCTGGTGCCTTGACTTGGCCTACCTTGTTGGCTCATGCCGCACCAGCCCGCACAAGCATTCTTCGCCAGCCCGCATAAGTTGTTGTACGATGCGGGGATGCTGCTGCTCTTGCTGGGCAAGTTGCCCGGCCTAGCTAGCACTAGAAGTAGCCAGAGAGGCCCAGTGCGCTAGCGTGCGATTGGCCTTGCTAGCACTTCTAGCACACGAGCTCAGCCAGTAAACTCCAGCCAGCACCCGCATAGGCAGCTGGGCTTGCGGCCTTGCTAGCGTTTAGGCTAGCAGCCCTATATAGCCTAGCCCTCGCTTGGCTAGGCCAATGCGAGGCTACGACTATGTATTGGCTTGTTGTTTGACTTTATTTCTCGTCTCGTCGATTCCTAAATTTGACTTGACTTCGACGCTCGGCTTTGACGCTCTAAGCTTGGAATCCGACGTCTCAGTTCGTAAAATCTTTATCGACTCATTTAATCCTTCGGATTAATTCATCGCTTTAGTTCGGTTACACAATTGGGTGTGACCCGAAGGGTCACTCAAGAACAAGCTGTAATATTAATTATACATTAATATTACTGAACGGAAGCGGCCTCTAGCTAGGCATTCTGATCAATTGACCTCACTAAATAATTAGCTTTCCTAATTAATTCTGAACCCTCTATCAGAATAAATACACTTGTTCGAAGGACACCATTCCTTTCTCTCTAACCCTGGTGGTTTCGGGGTTTTCTGATGTCCTGCGGGAGAGTTACAGTTCCGGGACTGGTATCCTTGCGCCTGTACCTGCAAAACAACGGAGACTCCTTGTGGTGGGAGCTCCGCCTCCGAAGGTCAAGTTAGTACTTGTTTTAGGAGTAATAAGTGCGGAAAAGTAAAGGTTGGAGATCTGGTTCCTCAAGGTGAGGAGTGATCAATGTGTTTTTGGCTTCTCTAGGTGAGAGTAATTAATTGCTGAATCCCCTTTAATGAGGATTAATTAGTGTATTTATAGTCTTGGGAAGCGTGCCTAATTCTAGGGTTTTTGGTAAACCCTAGAGCTGACTGGGCTTCTCCCGGGAAGTGGGCCTAGGTGGCCTCCTTCCAAGCTGGCAATCAATGGGCCACATGGCGTGGCTTGACTGGTCCATGGTGGACAAATGGCTGTGTGCCACGTGACAGGCCCCTGAGAGGTCCAAATGGAGGACACTTGGCAGGACCTGATTGGTCCACGTGGCATACACTGATTGGGCGGGAAAATCCCCTAATCATTTGCCCCTCACAAGTGGCACGTGACTGGTCACATGTCACCTGTGACAGGTGGCGGCCCGTAACAGGCGACGGACTACTACAGGTGTCGTCTTGTGATTGGCCGAGAGCTTTTTCCCGCTCATTTTTTGAATTTAGAAGTGACCCTTCGTATTCTCATTTTACCCTATATAAGGGCATGTTGACCAAGTCTTTTGTTCACATTTGCGAACTTTGCAAGAGAACTCTCGGACCCCTGAACTTGAGCTCTGATTTTCTAGACAACTGACTTCACCAGCCGCCTGCTTTTTAGACGCCTGCTCAATCAAGCACCCTTTCAGAACTTAAGTTTCAGGTAACCGTCGGTTCCTTTTTCTTTTTCTGCTTTGCTTTTGCAATTTTTCTTTCGTTTTGAAAATGAGACCTCAAAAGCATCCGACACGGCCTAGGTTAGTAACCAGCCGGTCACCGGGAACGGCTGAGTCTAGGACTAGGGGTGCCGACTGCCCTGCGGTACTTCAAACTTTGCGCAAGTCCCGGAATCCAACTGTCTTTGTATCAATGCAGGACAGTATGGCAAGAACAAAAAGAACAAAGAGGATTGAAAGCTCTGATGGCTCTTCATTCCGGGTTCAAATTAGTGAGCTATCGGACCATACGCCTGACACCGCAAGGAACCGAGGTGGCTCTGCTGCCGAGAGCTCTGAGGAGGGGGCCAAGGTGGTCCCTTCCCATTTTACAGTTGACTTGGCCGGTCAACAGTCGGCCCCTGAAGAAGAAGAAGGGTCGACCCCCTCAGGGAGAGGGGAGGAGTCGGACTCTTCTGATAGTGAGTCTGACTCTAGCTCTTCAAGCCGCCTCTCTCTAAACTCAGAAGAAAGGCATTCTCGTTTGCATGAGGCAAGACTTTCTCATGCGGCTAATAAGGGGGACGACTGGTCAGAACCATCCGCCTCCCAAAGGGAGTTGAATACTCCTTACTACTGTTATGTCCCAAAGGGCCGAATCAAGGCCATGAAAGAACGAATAGACTCTTTTCTATCGGACCATGTGATGGGTCCTGATTTTCAATTATTTGTGCCGGATGCTGAAGATGCAGTCGTCTGGCCAGCGGGAGCTAGCTACAGGGACGCTTGTTTTGGCTGCTACGAGGCGGCCATTAAGGCTAATCTTCGATTTCCCTTGCATCTGGCCGTTCAACAAATCCTCGATGGATACGAGGTGGGGTTATGGCAGTTAGCCCCGAATTCCTGGTTCAACATCCTTGGCTATGTAGCCGGATGTGAAATGCATAGGGTGGAGCCGAATTTTAAGGCGTTCACCCATATGAATTATCTTAGCCGGACCCCCAAAGCAAGCGGTACCGGCTGGTACCAAATAACGAGCCACAAGGGCTATTTGATGACGAGGGGGAAGGAAAATAAATGGAAGGATTGGAGAAACACCTTCCTCATAATCGCCAGTCTTGACAAGCTGCTAAACAAGCGCTACAATAGGTGGAACAAGGATCCGCCTCTTCTAGCAGGCGGCCGTAGCATGCCGCTTGTCCCTCGCAGGGCTAGGGAAGAGATCCTTGACCGAGGACTCTTCAAAGTAGAGATAAGGGCAAACTCTACTACTGGGGTACAAGAGCAGGTGCCCTTAAATTGCGTCCCCTAATTTCAATGGCTCTATGATGAGTATTTTTTGGCCGCTTGTGGCCTTAGCAGTCGGACCTCCAGAGGTAGCCGGCCTCTTGAGCATCTATATGCCTCTTTTGTTTCTTGCCTTCAAATTTTTTCTAACTCTTTGTGGTGCTTATTTTCAGTTGAAGCTATGGACCACATCTCTGCGTCCAAGAAGGCGGCCGCCTTGTTGCGGGCCTCCATTATGCACCAGAAGCGGACCTCCACTGATTCCGCCAAGGATGGGCACCAAGTGAGTTCTGCGCCTTCAAACTTTGTCTTGAAAGCCTGCTATTATTAGTATTGACCATTTCATATTTTTCGTAGGCGGGCACGTCCAAACCCTCTTCCTCCCAATAGCCGGACTCAAAAGTTCGGAAAACGACTGCTGGGAGTACGCCTGGATCTGCCAGGAAGCAGTCGGCTGACAAATTAAACATCCGATCACCCCACAAAGTTGGGGTAAACCAACACAAGTCCCTAGGGACAGCCGGCCTCCAAGAGGTATAACCGGCTCTACTAGACTTAACTTTTTCTTCATTGCTTTCTTCATGTTTTGATGCTTCTCTTTTCTGGATGCAGGTGGCCCTCAAGAACCAGACTTGGTCCAAATGGCCAAGTCTATGATTAAGGCCGTCCCTAAAGAGGAGAGGGATGCGGTCAAGGGAGTCGGCACCCTTGACCTAGACGGCATCATGGGTCTCCTCTTCGAGGTAGACTTAGAGGTTTTATAAAATGTTGACTTTGCTTGCCGTCTGTTATTTTCAAATTTGACGCCTGTTTTCCCTTTTTCAGACTCTGCTACGAGTACACGGCCTTCGTAGGTCGATCAGCGCCAAGAACAAAGAGGTAAAGGCTGCTAAAGCTATGGCCGCCTCTGACGTTGATAAGGCAATGTTTCAAATTGCCCAAAATGAAGTTTTGACAATTGATATTCTTTATTATCAGGCGCAGGCCACTTCATCTGTCCGCACCGAGTTGGAGGCGGCCAAAAAGAAGAACAATGAGCTGGAGACGACTGTCAAAGCTCTACGAGAGGAGCTGAAGCCGCTTAAGCATATTGGGCACCAATATGAATCCTTGCAGAAGTCCTTGGAGAATGTCAAGGACCGCCTGCAAAAGCAGGAAGCGGCCATCACTGAAGAGCTCAAAGCTAAGGCCGAGTCTGAAAAGATGGCTTTAGCTTAAGCCATGATGGAGGACTCGGCTCAGATCATGAAGATGACCTGGATAGCCCTCTTCCCAAAAGCTAGCTATGTCGCCTGGGAAAAGAAGTTCAACGCTTGTACTGAAGAGTACAACCGAATGATCATGTAGCAGGCGGCTGGTGAAGACGAGGCGACCGACTCCAGCTCTGAAGAGGAAGAAGAGGTGGTGGCCCTGCAACCAATTGAGGTGGATGCGCATAGAGCTCCTGCCCCTGAAGACGAGACAACAAAGAAGAATGCTTTGAAGGATCAAGCGCCCATCGTTGAGCTCGATCAGGCGACAGTTAACACCGAAGCCCCTCCCAATGCTTAAAGCTTTTATTTGTTGAACTTTTCTCCGGCCTGCGTGCCGTTTGCTCTTGTATCTCTTTACCCGGCCAAGGGGCCGGGGTTTATGAATATTTTGCCGGTCTTTATGGCCGGCTGTTTATATATGAATGTGGCGACCATCTTTCGGTCGTTTTTGCTCACTGAATATTGTTTATGCTTTATTTTTGCTAAGTGTAGAGGATCCTTGATATCCGCTTGCGTACCATACCAAATGTTTCGGCTAAAATTCTTTAAAATTTGTAACTTATCGTAATCGTAAGCCAAAGATTGCGAACAGGCACTGGGTACCGACTGCCTATGCCCCTGGACGACTGGTTGTCTTGGCTCCAGTTTGGCGATCAGTCGGCCATTTTCCCAATCGGATCCCCAACGTATTTTGGGAAACACGTTAGGTTTGTTTTAACTTTTTCAAGTTAGAAAGGAACAGGCCGCTTATAACCAGCCCGCCTGTTTGTTTAAATAGGAATAGCTCTTGAGTCCCTGTTTGCAAAAAACAGTCGACCTACGAACCAGATTTTCAAACATGTTTGGTTTGAAAAGAAATCATCTTAGTAGGGGTCGTGGTACGAGAGATTTTGTTTGCCTTTGGACAGGCGGACTCGTCATACCTTTTTGGATCCTTACTAAGTATGAGAGTAACTTATGAGTAATCTTTGAGATTACTCATTCGTCTTCTTCTGAGTTTGAGCAGTAGAGGTACCAGGCGGCGGAGGCCGGCTGATCCCCTTTATTCGCCAATTTTTGTTGGCTATTTACTCAAGAGGTACCGGTTGTACTTATCCCAAGTAATATAGACGGCCATCCGACGCGGATGTTAACTGCTAATACTTGTTTGATTTAGTGTTAGAGTTATCCTTGTCTCAAAAACGGCTACGTGGTTGCCCTTGGGGACAGTCGTCTAGGTGCCGTGTAATTAGTTTATAGAGCAATGTTCCACCCAAAAGGGAGCTGCTCTCTACAACGAATTTCATCTGGAGGGATGCCGCCGGACGCCTGCTATGATGTTGGGATAGGTCGTATTAGTTTAAAGATTGGATAAGTTGGCTGGGCGCCTGGTCTGATCATTCGGTCATAGGCCTTAGGTAGTTCATGGAGAACTAAGTATAGGAGAGTAGCCGACTGTATAGCTACAGGCGGCGTGCCCCTCTCAATTGAATGCATATTTGAGTAAAATGGAGAGTAGCCGACTGTTTTACCAGTGGGCATGCCCCTCACTTGAAGAGAAAATGGAGAGTAGCCGGCTGCTAATGGAGCAGGCGGCATGCCTCTCTGTGTGCAATATAGATGAAGCAAAATAGCAAACTTTATTAGTAGCTCTCGGCTATTTACATCATTCAAAAATAATACTTCTTTAAATTATCTACATTCCAGGTTCGAGGCAAGGGTTGGCCGTCTGGGGTTTCCAGGCGGTAGGTGTCGTCCCGGACCTCTTCATAGATTCGGTAGGGTCCTTCCCAGTTGGGAGTTAATTTGCCTGACTCATTAGCCCTACCGACTGCTTCCATCTTTCTTAGTACAAAGTCCCCCACTTTGAGTGGACGCCTGTGCACTCTTTTGTTATATGACCTTGTCATTCTCAAGCGGTAAATTTCATGGCGCAGGGCTGCCTTGCCCCTTCGTTCTGGGAGTGAATCCAATGCCAGGCGCATGGATTCCTAATTTGCCTCTTCGTCATACAACATTATCCGAAGAGTCGGCTCGTAGTGTTCAATTGGTAGAACAGCTTCTGCCCCATAAGTTGGAGAGGAATGGAGTTTCTCTAGTCACCCCTTTTTCAGTCGTCCTAATGGCCCAGAGAACATGTGGTAGTTCGTCTGCCCATAGGCTGCTTGCTCGTTCAATTTTCTTCTTAATACCGTCTGAGATGAGTTTATTGAAAGCTTCTACTTGGCCGTTTGCTTGTGGTCGGCCGACTGATGCAAAGCAGTATGAGATGCTTTGGTCTCCCAGCCAATTTTTGAGAACAGGCGTCTCAAATTGGGGACCATTATCAAAAACCATAGACATGGGCACACCAAACCGAGTGATGACATTTTTCCAGATAAATGAGATTACATCCTTCGTCTTGATTCCCTTAACAGCCTCTGCCTCTACCCATTTGGTGAAGTAGTCGACTGCAACAAGTATGTACCTCCTGCCGCCTGTAGCAGGCGTATAGGGACCTAGGATATCCATGCCCCATTTAGCAAACGGTAGTGGGCTATGGATGGCCGTGAGATCAATAGCCGGACGGTGGATTAACTTGCCAAACCTTTGGCACTTGTCACATTTTTTCACCATCTCCATGGCGTCTGCTTCTAGGGTAGGCCAAAAGTAACCTTGCCGCCTACGTGTGAGGCGCAATACCCTGAATGTAGATCTTCTAGGACATCTCGTCCTCTTTCCGGGGTCACACACTTTAAGAGGGGCTGAAGGTAACCCTTCTTAAAGAGCTCTCCCTTGCAGATTTCGAAGTTGGACCCCCGTTTTTTCAGCAGGGCCGCCTGGGATTGATCATCCGGTAAGGTGCCGTCTGTTAAATATGCGCTGATTGGGTCCATCCAGGTTGAACTTCGATCTAGAATTCCAATAGGATCTTCTACAATACTCCTCTTTTCCATAACTTCCCAGAAGACGGTTCTTGGAGTGTCACAGGAGGCCGAAGATGCCAACTTTGAGAGAGCATCCGCCTGGTTGTTCTCGGACCTGGGTACTTGAGTTAAATGAAACTCCTCAAGTGACCCAGCCGCCTGTCGTACCGCCTGCAAATATTTAATCATGGCCGGATGGGTTGCTTCGTATTCGCCGTTGTACTGACTTACTATCAACTTTGAGTCAGAGCAGGCGTCTATTTTTCTTGCCCCAGCCGCCTTACACATGCGGATACCGGCCAGTAAAGCTTCATATTCCTCCTCGTTGTTCGAGGCCTGGAAGTTAAAACGTAGAGCATAATCGTACTTGTCGCCTTCTGGCGACTGACATATGACGCCTGCCCTAGAACCATTCGAAGTGGAGCTCCCGTCCACATAGACCTTCCAGACTTGGTCTGAAATTTGAGAATCAGAGGGCCGAGTCATCTCTACCATAAAATCAGCAAATGCTTGCCCCTTTACTGCTTTTCTTGGCTCAAATGTGATTTCAAGGCTCTGAATTTCTATCGCCCATTTGATCATTCGGCCTGACGACTCCATGGTTGTCAGTGGCCGCTTGATTGGCTGATCTGTGTATACGACGACTGAATGTGCCAAGAAGTAGGGCTTTAATTTTCTAACTGCCATGAAGAGGGCAAGGCCGAATTTTTCCACTAGGGGATACCTCAACTCGGCATTCTTCAACACATGACTGACAAAATAGACCGGGAGCTGACAGCCGTCTCTTTCAGCAAGGAGGACGGCACTTAGAGCATGGTCAGACACTGTTGGATACATGTAGAGCACTTCTTTGGGCAAGGGACTGACCAACCTTGGTAAAGAGTGCAGATGGTCTTTCAGTTTTTGGAAGGCCGCCTCAGCATCCGACCCCCATTCAAACATAGCTCTTTTCTTGATTGCCTAAAAGAAGTAAAGGCATTTGTCGCCTGCTCGGCTGAGAAATCTTCCCAGGGCCGCCAGGCAACCTGTTAACTTTTGAACCTCTCGAACTGTGCGGGGCGACTACATGTCTATGACCGCCTGCACTTTCTCGGGGTTCGCCTCTATACCTCTCTGATTGATGAGAAATCCGAGAAACTTCCAAGACTCAACCCCAAAGACACATTTTTTGGGATTTAGCATGACATGGTGCCGCTTGAGTGTGGTGAAGGTTTCTCGGAGGTCGGCCAGATGGTCCGCCTGAAACTTAGATTTCACAATCATATCATCTATGTATGCCTCGACATTCCTTCCAATTTGGTCAAAGAAGACCGTGTTTATCATTCTTTGGAAGGTGGCCAGGGCATTCTTCAAACCAAACGGCATGACCGTGTAGCAATACAACCCTTGATCAGTGACGAAGGCCGTCTTCTCCTGATCCTTCTTCCACAAGGGGATCTGATGAAAGCCAGAGTAGGCGTCCATGAAGCTCATTAAGGCGTGGCCGGCTGTTGAGTCGACCAAACTGTCGATCTTAGGCAATGGATAGCTATCTTTGGGGCACGCCTTGTTCAAATCAGTGTAGTCCACACACATTCGCCAGGTACCATTCGGTTTCTTTACTTGTACAACGTTTGCAACCCAGTCAGGGAAATAACATTGCCGAATGAACCTTGCATCAAGCAATTTTTTAACCTCGGCGGCAGCCGCCTGACTTCTTTCTTCACCATGGTTCCGTTTCTTTTGCCGGACTGGCCACTTTTTTGGATCCACAGCTAGTTTATGCACAGCTAGGTCCGGACTTATACCTGGCATTTCATGAACCTCGAATGCAAAGATATCCTTGAATTCCTTCAAGAGTTGGCTAAGATCATCACCCAGTACTGTAAGAGCAGTCGTCCCAACTTTGATTGTTCGGTCAGGACGTGAGTCGTCCAGGACGATATCCGTATGCTCACCAGCCGGCTGAGGGCGGAATTCGTCTGACCACTCCTCTGCCAGTGATTGCTATCGTTTTTCTTTTTTCTCGGCCCCCAGTTGGTCAGCCTTTCTTTTCTTGCCGCCTGCTGCAAGCGCATTCTCCTTGATCTGTTCAAGGTCATTGTTCTCTCCACTTGGGCCAGCAGCCGCTACAGTGGGTTTAATATCAGAGAGATAACACTCTCGTGCCATCTTCTGATCTCCCCTTAGGGAGCCGACTGTTCCATCATCCTTCTCAAACTTGAGCAGCATAAGTGAAGGAATGATGACAACTTTTGAGTTGTTCAGGGTGGGTCGCCCCAGGATCATGTTGTAGGCCGAGAGCTCTTCCACAACTAAGAACTGGACAACCATGTGACGACCCTCCCCTTTCTCACCCAGGCGAATGGGTAAATCCACCCGCCCTATTGGGTGTACGACACTTCCTCCAAACCCTACTAAAGGGTGAGATACCAGATGTATGCAGTCAGGTTTATACTTGAGCTTTGCCAAGCACTTGTTGCTGATGAGATCAGAGGAACTGCCGGTATCTATTCAATGACAATGGGGTCGTCATGCGACCCCCTAACACCAAATCTAGCACGGCCGTGCCAAATCTAGCACGCCTGTGCTGAATCCCAGTGAAGCGCACTTAATTCTCTGCCATGCCTGCACGGCCGTGCCACTTCTAGCACGGCCAATGGGGTCGTCATACGACCCCCTAACACCAAATCTAGCACGGCCGTGCCAAATCTAGCACGCCCGTGCTGAATCCCAGTGAAGCGCACTTAATTCTCTGCCATGCCTGCACGGCCGTGCCACTTCTAGCACGGCCGTGCTGATTTACGAAGGGCAGCCTGCGCAATTGTTTTCTAAATTAAAACATATATATATATCTATATATATATATATATAACCCTATTGTGAAGGTTAAGAGGACAGATTTTTAGAGAGATATTGAGAGTACTTCCGTAGTAAAGGTTCCATAGTTTTCTTAGATTTTATTCTAGAAAATTCATAGTTAATCAGATTCGAGATACTCTAGTTTTTCGGATTTTATTCAAGGCAAGATTAATTGGGATTCTTTGTATTATTCATTGACATCGGATATCAAAGTTCCAATCTTTTGCGTTGATTCGCATCGATATTGTTGGTATTATTCATTCTTGTTTATTATTCAAGCTTTATTATTCCTTAATCAGAATTCATATTTAGATCTATTATGCTTTTGGAATTCATTATTGCTTTGATTATATGTGTGAGTAGTCTCCTAGCTAGGGTTTCGGGATGAAACCTGGCCTAGGTAATCTATGTAATTGAGGGTTGATTTTGATAAACGGATTGTGATTAAATTGATTATATGCGATTGCATGTTAATTCATTATAATAAGAGTAGCTAACCTAGAATCTTGAACTTGATTGCATGATATTCTTGATTTGAACAAGAGATTGTGAATTGAGTATTTCATTGTTGAATGTGGTTTGATTATGTATCGAGTAATGTTAAGTGCATGAGAAATCCAAGCTTAGTATTGTCCGTTGTCTTCCTACCGCATGATATTGATCAGACATATAGTCTTTGCATATCCCGTTTGCCTCTGTGATTCCTTGTTGCTTAGTTACCAGTGGTTAGGCGGATTCCCGTTCTCCCTAGTGTCTTAGTTTATTGATTATTTCATCTTATTAGTAGTATTTTAGAACACCATCTTCCATTGATTTCGAACTAGCTTAGGTTTTAGGATTGATTAGCAGTTACTCCCATTCTTCGTGGACCGAACCTTTATTTGCCATTATACTGGTTATAGGGTGTTCGTATAAGTATTGTTTGATTAAGAGTTAGATTGTAGCGACCGATTTAACGCTTGTCAGCTTCAGCCTCAATTAAGGCTTCTTGAAGGGTAGCAACCCTCTTCCGGACCAGGTCGAAATTTGAAGGTCGACCCATCCTTGAGACCTCTGAAAAAGTCAGTGTAGGCTACCTCACCCGGTAGCCCTTGTATCTGAATCCTCATTAGGTTGAACCGCCTGATGTAGGAACGGAGTCCCTCCTTCTCTCCTTGCTGTATGGTCCCTAAGTCAAGGGTTGTCTTTTTAGCAGGGATATTCATGGCGAAATTGGAGGTGAACAGGTAAGCGAGGGTCTTGAAATTGTTCACACAACCAGTAGGCAGGTTGCCGAACCATTGTTGAGCAATGCCCTTCAGAGTGGCTGGGAAGCACTTGCACCAGGTGGGATCATCCAACCCTTGAAGGTACATCAGGTTGGTGAAAGCCATCAGATGGTCTTCTGGATTCGTAGTGCCATCATAGGCGCCTACTAATACATTCTTCACTTTGGCCAGCTGGGCGGCCTCAACTATTTCCTTGGAGAAGGCGGACGGCTGTTCTCCAAGTCTAAGCAACCTAAGTTGCCAGTCCAAAGGCTGGACGTTTCTTGCCGCCTGTCCTCCAAAGGGGGTAGACTGCATGAAATATTGGTGTTGCGGCACGTATGGCTGGGGTGGCACATACGGAGCCGCCTGGTTTTTCTGAAAGCCGGACCGGTGGGAGGTACCGCCTGTCTAGCTCTCATAGTTTGATTGCGAATACCTCATGGAGGTATTGTGGAGACTGTCTTGAAAATCAGACGTAGAGACCAACTCTGATAGTCGGTCATTCTTCTTCTGCTCTAGCAACATTCGAGCATCAGAGTATGTTTTCTTCGACCCATCCGGTTGAATATGACGGATGGGCTTTCTTTTCCCTAGAGAAGGGAAGCGACACTTAGTTAGATCCCAGTTCCTAGACTTAGGATAAGGAGTCGCCTCCCGATCTTTTAGAAGCTTCTTCCTCCCTGACTGGGAGGGTCTTCTGGCCGACTGCTCCTTGGATGGAGCAGGCGTCTTCTTATTGATGAGATCCTGGATCTCCCCTTTGAAGCTATTCATTAAGGTCATGATTTCACTTCTAGTGATGGGGGCAGATCCCTCGGGCGCCTGTTGATGATCAAGCGGCTGGCCTGCTGGTTTACTAGATCCAGCCAGGCAATCCTGTCGCTCCTTCCTTTCGGAGGAACGAGTTCGTCGAGCTCTTAAGGTCCCGTCGGGGGCCGTGTGAGTCTCGACCTCAACCTCATTGTCAGTATCCTGTTCCGTTTGAACCAGGGGGTCGTCCATGGGACGCTTGTCACTTAGAATCGGTACAGACTGTGATTCCATCTCGAAAGTACTCTCCCCACAGACGGCGCCAAAATGTTTCGAGGTTTTCTAATGTCCTGCGGGAGAGTTACAATTCCGGGACTAGTATCCTTGCGCCTGTACCTGCAAAACAACGGAGACTCCTTGTGGTGGGAGCTCCGCCTCCGAAGGTCAAGTTAGTACTTGTTTTAGGAGTAATAAGTGCGGAAAAGTAAAGGTAGGAGATCTGGTTCCTCAAGGTGAGGAGTGATCAATGTGTTTTTGGCTTCTCTAGGTGAGAGTAATTAGTGTATTTATAGTCTTGGGAAGCGTGCCTAATTCTAGGGTTTTTGGTAAACCCTAGAGCTGAATGGGCTTCTCCCGGGAAGTGGGCCTAGGTGGCCTCCTTCCAAGCTGGCAATCAATGGGCCACATGGCGTGGCTTGACTGGTCCATGGTGGACAAATGGTTGTGTGCCACGTGGCAGGCCCTGAGAGGTCCAAATGGAGGACACTTGGCAGGACCTGATTGGTCCATGTGGCGTACATTGATTGGTCGGGAAAATCCCCTAATCACTGGTGGTTAATTTCCAAGCACAACGGTAATGAATCCAAAAGAGGATGCGAAATCTATCACCTTGATTTTGGAAGAGGGGTTGAAGCTCCAATTATTAGAGAAGAGGTTGCCAAAAAGGGAGATGAGGGAGATTGTTGGGTAGATGAAAGTGAGTTTGAAAATAAATTGAGTGAGGAGGCGAGAGGAAGGTAAAAAATGAGTGATGAGGGTGCCTCAAAGAGAGACGAGGGAGAAGTGAAGAGCCAAGCTCCATTGAAAGCACATGAGCCTCGTATTCCATTCCCTCATAGAATGATAGAGAAGAAGCTAAATGAGAAACATTCCAAGTTCCTTGATGAAATGAAAGGACTTCAATCAAACATTCCACTTCTTCATGGTTTGTCACAAATGCCTACATATGCAAAGTTTTTGAAATATATTCTTTTTAACAAGAGTAGGCTTGAGGAGAGTGATTCTATCACCCTTCCAACGGAGATAAGTGTTACTCCTCAAAATGAGCCTTCCCGAGAAGTTTGGTGACCCCAGTAGTTTTGCTATACCGATGAAGGTTGGGGATCTTGAATCCACAAATGCTTTGTGTGATCTTGGGGCTAGTGTTAGCCTTATGCCTCACTCTATGGCCAAAAGGTTGAGTTTTGGGGAGATAAGCCCCACCAAAATGTCAATTCAACTAGCCAACCGCTCGGTTAGAGTCCCATTGGGAGTCTTAAAGGACATCCCGATTCAAGTGGGAAAAGTTCTTGTGCCATGCAATTTTGTAATCATGGAGATGGATGAGGATTCTAAAATTCCTCTCATATTAAGTAGGCCCTTTTTGAAAACTGTGGGTGTTAATATTGACATGAAACAAGGGCGGCTTACTTTACATGTTGGGGATGAAAGAATCTCTTTCTCGTTTCCGGAAACGTTGAATGACCCCATGGTTAAACAAGTTCATCGGATTGATGATTTGGTTAATACTTTGAAAGAAGACATAGAGGAGTCATAAGATGAATTGACTCATGCTCCGGAGGTGAAAAAGCAAAAGAGAGCCAAGAAGAAAAAGAGAAACAAGATCAAGGTGATGGAGAAGTTGTTTGGTTGTATTTCTAGTGATGATATTAGCAACGAGGTTACATTGCCTAAAGAAAATGGCATGTATGTGGGAACAATGAGGTGGGTCAAAAAGGTGTGCCTTGACCCACCTTAATCATGGATAGCGCAATGTCGTCAAGCTAATGATATTAAAGAAGCACTTTCGGGAGGCAACCCGAGTATTTTTGTAGTGGATTAACTTTTAGGAAAAAAAAAAAAAAAACAATCACAAAGTGCATGTCTTCCAACAACAACCAACAAGAACAAAGGTACCAAGGAGGTTCAAGCTTCAAAGATGACCCGATCCTTGAGTTGATCTTCTTTCTCCCCCTTTTTATGTGCTTTTATTGCTTAACATTGAGGACAATGTTTATGATAGCTTGGGGAGGAGTCATTTGCATGCCTTCTTGACATGTTGATTTGTTTTGGTTGCCTATGTTTTGGTAGTTTCATTTCCCTAATATCCAAAGCCATTAATCCAAATTAGCTCCTTGTGAAATCCAAACTCTTATCTTGTAAATTCTATCCAATTTTCTTTTTATTTGGTTAAAAAAAAATTGAAAAATGAAAAAATTTCCCAAGGATGAAACTCAAATTTTCGATTCTTATGTGATTTCCTTGTTTGACTCTTGAGTGATGAGTAATTAGTTTTAAAAAATGTGTATGCAAGAGTTGGGTCATTTAGAAATCTATTAACTTTGATTGCATTAGTGTATATGAAATAAAAGCCGATGAATGCTCAATTGCACATCTAGTCTAAAATAATGTCTAACTCGCTCAGTTTGAGATAATTTGCGGTCCCATGTGTCCTTGATGTGTTTCCCGCTCTCCTCGAAATAAAGCTTTATTAAAGACTTGTTTATGTGTGTAATGTATGAAATAAGTGGCATAATAAGCCACAAGTTATCAATAAAAGAAAGAGTCGTTCACAGTTAAAAGAGGCTAGAGCGTTGAAACGAAAAAAAAAAGAGAAAAATGAAACGAAGAAAAAAGAAACAAGAAATATCAAAGAAGAAAAAGTCCTAAAAAAAATCCCTAAAATATTCATTCTCTTTAGAGGTCAATTTGTGGTTGCCTCGAACACTTTCTCCGTTTACTTATGTATTGTAAAAGTCTCGATATAGCGTGTAGTTAGGGGAAGTCTATGCGCATTATGGGAGGTGGACTTGTATTTTGCAATTTTATAACCGAAAGAGAGCTTGTTAAAACTTTGAAATACTAGATGTGTTCTAATGACTAGTAAGAAGCTTAAATAAGTGTCCTAGTGAAATCTTGTTTAATTTCTTTCTTTAACCCCAACTCATGTGTACATTGATTAGTTTTTCATAAATGAAAGTTGCTCTATGGCCTTACTTGTGTTTCATATCCCGATGAATTATTTTGGGCAAATAAAAATTTGATTCATGTGTGTGGTCTTTGATGACCTTGTGGTGGATTGTGTGAGATGTGGGTTAAGCTCATTGGAAATCCTCACGAAAGTAAAACTCGTCCTATAAGGCGACTTGTGGGTTTAAATGGCTTCTCACTCATGCTAAAAGTGATAGCGATCAATATGAGTCCGTATTTTTGTGCTTGCCTCTTCTCTTCTTGTTTCTTTTACTTGGTTTCGATTGTAGCAAGTTTTCACATTTCACATTTGTTATGATGGTTTGCTCGGGGACGAGCAATAGCTTAGCTTGGGGGGATTTGATAACATGTTATTTGATATGATTTTAGGGTGTTTTTCAACCTTAATTACTAGATAGATTGGTGTTTTGGTTCACTTTTACTCTATTTTCATGCAAGTTTTATGTATCCTTTGCTTCACGGGTTGTTAGTGCTTTTGTTGAGATTTTAGGTCCAAAGACAATCAATTGAAGTCCTTGGATGATAAACCTAGGTTGGAAGCAAGATGATGATGGAAAGAAACCAAAGCAAAGGAGTCTTAATCAAGAAGAAGGAGAAAAATGCAGTGGAGCGGCCTCTCTAAAGAGTGACGCGGCCTCTCCTCAGGTACGGCCTTTCCAAGTCAGTGGATAGGCCTCTCCTGACCCAAACAAAAGTTCCTGCCTATATTGCAAAGTGAAGAAACTAAGAGGAGCGGCCTCTCCACATAGCGCGGCCTCTCCACCTTGTTGTTGTAGCTGCTATCTCCCTTAGGAAAATTCAAGAAATTAGTGAGGAGCCGCCTCTCCAACATACGTGCGCGGCCGCTCTACATGGAGCGGCCTCTCCACCTGTTTGGAGAGCCCTCTCCAACATGTTGCTGAAGTTCCCGCCTCCCGTTGACAAAATTGGAAGAAAAATGCATAGGGGCCTCTCCAATATAGGTGCGCGGCCTCTCCAACTGGGGAGCAGCCTCTCCACCTTTTTGGAGAGTCCTCTCCACCCTGCTGCAGAGTTCCTGCCCCATTTTTACTCAGCAAAGCGCGGCCTCTCTAGTCCTTTGGAGCGGCCTCTCCAGTCCTTGGAGCGGCCGCGCCCGATAGCTCTTGTGACTTTTATTTTGCGGAGTTTACTATGTAATTAGGGTATTATAAATAGTTATGGGGGTTCTTTTGTAAGAGGATCCAAGTTTTCAGAGTCCTTCCTCCTAGGGTTAGCAATTTTTGTTCATCAAAACTCTCAATAATTGCTTAGATCTTAGGTCTTAATCCTGGAAATTTTAAATCAAATCATTATAGAAGACAAGTTCCACCATTGTTTCTCAATTTGAAGCTTCTTAGTAACTATTTCTTACTTTTTTTTTCTTTTCTCTCTTCTTAGTTGTTAATTACTTGCTTAATTCTTATATGCTTAGGTTGTTAATTAGTTTAATTCTTAGTTGAACTTGTTCATGAATTGCTTGGAATCTTTAATTGCTTTAATTTCCATGGATTGTGAGTAATCTAATTTCTAGGGTTTGGGTAAAACCCTCAATGCAATCACTAATAACATGTTGCAGTAATAATTTGGTAATTGTGAGGTGTTAATTAGTTGACCAAAAGTGGTTTCTTTGTTAGTTCTTGCATTTGGCCAATGTTAGGATTATTTATCCAAGCTTTCTCAACAAAGGATCGAGAGATGAATTTGAGTTAGCTCCCTTATGCTTAATTGACATGAAATGCCATGAGAGTAGAAATTTCCAGTCAAGGGAATGTTTATGTCATCGTGATTATGCCTTAATACTTTTATGCTTTGTAACCATGAGAGTAGGATGTTTTCATGATTCAAGTAATCTTTCTACCTTGAGAGAGTAGTTGGCTGCCTTAGATGACTTCCCCTATTTTATCCCATAATTTACCTTAATTGTTGCATGCTAATTGTGATTTGTGATGAAGTTGAGTGGTATAACTCGAACCCTAGATTCCTCTTAATATTGTTAATTTCCTCTTAGCTTTAGTTGAATTGAACTAGTAGAAGTTACTTAAAACCAAACCAATTTGCCTTGATTTAGCTTATTTAAACGGTAGTATTTCGGTGGATGATTCAACGTCTCTCTTGGGTTCAAGCCTTTCTTACCCTTGCTATTAGTTACTGAGACCAAGATATGATTATCTTTGGTAGGCTCGAAAATGACCTATCAACGATCAAAAAAAGATGAGAAACTCTAGATGCGATAAAACTTCCTGTCGCGTCGCGATAGGCTTGTTGCGTCGCAGTGGCCCTTGCCGTGTCGCGACAGGGTTATTGCGGCGCGATGAATATGTCTTGATGGGCTTGTCGCGTCGCAGTGGCCCTTGATGTGCGATAGTTCTTAAAATAGTAAAGTTTGAACGGATTTTGGTTTCTAATGGGTTTTCTCTTCAAAATATATCCGAACGTCTTCATAAAAATTAAGGTTTATTATAAGAGTTCTATTCAATCTCAAATTCTTGATCTTTATCTTTTCGAGAAGAAGAAATTAGAACCTTCTAGAAGATTCTAGCTGACTTGGGTTAGGAATATGATCATATGGGGCCTAAATAGATTATTTGGACTCCATATAATCATTGGGTCGTACTAAAGGTGGGCCTAGCCTTGGTTTGGGCTCGGTTTAGTATTTTGGTCACATCTCACTCGTTTTAAGTCGGATTTGGGCTTATAATATATCATTGGAAAGCGCTTTTGAATCCCCATCAAACCAAATAATAATTGGATTGAGAAAATGGACTGAAAATAATCATATTGGACGGTTTTTATAATTTGGGCATGAAATGAATATTTTTGGATTAAAAACATTTTGCTTAAGGAAACTTTGCGCTACCTTTCAACTCTTTGCGGAACTTGTCAATCAAAACGTGAAAGGCACTCGTCACTTGGTTTGGTGTTTGGGGAGTCACAATCAAGTGTCTACAGAAGCCCGCACTTTGACTGAGTTTGGAGAAACGTAAGTTTTGAAAAAATTATTCTATTAACGCCGATACCTGCAGAAAACGTCAGTTCTACAAAAGACGTTATAGGGAAAGAGAAGTGTATCTGACACCGCCGGGCACGCACTAGTGATGACAATCCACTTCAGAAACAGTTCCAACACAATTCTGAATGATGAATGACAGTATGGTTCAGGGAAAATTATTAATGCTACGTAATAATCCACCATAGGAAATGTTTCCACGATGAAACGACAATCCGCATCTCGGAAAAATTGCCAAATCCAATTCGGAAAAAGTAGCCAATGCTGCGTAACAATCCATCATAGGAAATATTGTTACGATCGACAATCCACGCCTTGGAACATAACTCTCGAAAGACAATCCACTTCGAAAAATTTACCAATGCTATGTGACAATCCATTTAGGAAAATATTGTCACAATCAACAATCCACGACATTAGCCGGAAGAGCTAAACGACAACCCGCTTCGGGAAAAATTTGCCACTACTGAAATGAAAGATAATCCACAACCTTTGCCGAAATATTAAATTGAATAATGACAATCCTCTTTGGGAAAATTTTGCCATGGTGAACTCGGTGAATGACAATCCAATCTTGGAAAAAATTGCCAAGGGATTCGATAAATGTATGACTATCCAATCTTGGAAAAATTGTCAAGGGATGTGATAAATGTAAGACAATCCCATCTTGGAAAAAATGTCAAGGTATCACTTGTGACAATCCATTTTGGAAAAACTTGCCAGATGAAGAAGCTACGTGACAATCCACTCTTGGAAATATTGCCAGAAGATGATGCAAGGCAATTTGTAGGGAATTTTTCAAACTCAACCTTGAGCCCACTGTGATCATGCCTTTAAGCATGGTGAAAAGGGAAGGAAGCTAGAGATAAAAGAGTCGCCAACAAGTTTTAGGAACTTGTAAACCGTTCACGGGTGTGAAGGTTACACCCCATTCACGATCACAGAGATCGCTAACTCCATAGTGGTCCGGAACCATGACTGGATATTCGGGGATGATGGTACGAATCCAACCTAAAAGAGATTGAACCCGCCCTAAATCAGCCTCTACATAATTCTTATGATATTCATGTGCGTTTTTCGATCAACATACATACAATAAATTAAACCTAAGCATATTTAATCTACGTTGGTTGATTATTAATGCACAAATAAATCTATTATTGGCAATCACTTGAATTAAAATCATATTAAGCCTAAATCAAATTATTAATTATCTTATTAAGCGTAATTTCAAGTAAAAATTCCCTTTAAACCTACAAGAAAGGGCGTGATCAAGCAATAACAATAAATCATGAATAATCAAGCAATGTAATGATTGGCACAACAAACATCATCCTAATAACATCATAATCAAAACATTATTAAAACATGATTAGCAAGATCCTAGGCATGATACTAAACAGATTAATAACAAAACCTAGCATGTCACTAATAATCATAATCAAAGCTTTAACCTAAACATGATACTAGAAACCAACATGATATTAGAAATATTAATTAACACCCTAAACATGATACTAAGAATCAAAATCAAACATCCTAACATGATACTAGGAATTAAAATCAACATCCTAACATGATACTATGGCGCCTATGCCAAACTTATTAGGGAAAGAGGAAAACAAAAATAAGAAAGAAGCTAAGATTCATGAAAATCCTAAAAAATGAAGTGCCTTGTGCCTCGTCTTAGTATTACTGTCTTCTTGCCAGTTGGAGGGAACAGAAGCTTATTTGCATCAATGAGATCTTGAATAAGGTTTTGAAATCTATAACATTCATCCGTGGTATGACCATTGCCTTGATGGTATTTGTAATAAGAGTAGGGATTCCATCTTGAAGATCCCTTTTCTGGTGTTGGGTCTTCAGTAGGACCAATAAGCTTGATTGAGCCCCGATCGTAGAGACGATCAAAAGCGACATCATAGGATATTAAAATAGGTGTGAACTCTCTTATAGGTTTCTTGGTTTTTGAAGTATCCTTGTCAAGGGCCAAGATTTCATCGCATTGACATTATTAATGTAGTTGACATTTTGATGGGAAGAAGAGGAAGAAGGATTTTCGTTCATCCTGCTCTTGCCATTGTTTCCATTGTTACTAGCCCTAGCCTACAAGAGCTCATCTTCAATGTCAATACCTATGTGATAGACTGTCCTGAAAGTGGTTAAACCCAATAACCATAGGTGCTTTTTATACATGTCTTAAAGGTTTTTGAAGAACATTTGCACATAGTCTTTCTCATCTGGGGCCTTAATCATCCTAGCATAAACTTCCTTCCACCTAGTATAGAATTAGGTGAAGCCTTCATTGTCCTTTTGCTTCATAATTTCAAGTTCCCTGTGATTAGTTTTGACTTAGATGTTACTCTTGTATCTGTCTATAAATGCATGCATAATATCATCCCAATTGGAATTCCTCTTGAAGTCTTCGAAAAAGAACCATTGTTGACACACCGGTTCTAATGAAAGAGTTTCTTTTCAATCCCCTTGATTTCTATGACTGTTTCAAAAGCTCTCAAGTGAAAGTAAAGGTTATCTGTGGGCTTGAACTTAGGAATTTCAGTGGTAGAGAACTTGTTCGGAAGAAGTTCCTTATCCAGCGAAATTCCCTTGGTACTCATATCAAGATACTTTTAGTCATTGGAAACTTAGCTTAGCTTCTCTTGGATGCGCTTGACAGTCTCAGGCGGAACTTTTTCATCGGTATTTTCAACTTTCTCCACTCGAGTGGAGAGTCCTTTGACAAGCTCGGCAAGAGTATCCATGGATTTTTGGAGAGATTCAATGTCTTCTTTAGTGGCCGCCATTTGTTGTTTCTTCTTCCTTTAAACCATGTTTTTGAAGAAGATCTCTTGAATGTATGAGTTATCTCGAACTAATCAACCTCTTTCCTTGACCAAAGGCTGTAGAAAGGGAAACCATGGACATTTCTTGTCAATCACATGACTTGAACTCGATTCAACATGCACATATGAGGAAAGAGTATAGTGTATGAGGGGAATGATATAAATGGGGAAAGTGTTTAAGAAGGAAAGTAAGCATGAAGGTATATGTGTAGGGAAAGTATGTGAATAAGGAAAGTGTCTAAGAAAGAGGGTACATTTATGGTAAGGTATGTAATGTGTGGGAAGTCATGTAAAGGGAAAGGATGTATTTGTGGAAAGACATGGAGATTTCCAAGAATAGGACAGACCCTCAACTCAAATGACATAAGAGATTTACTCAAGCATGGATCTATAACATGCATGGTCATGGTAGACAATATGTACAAGGTGTGTGTGAAGACTTGTGGGTGTAAGTGATAATTACAAGACTCATGTCATGACCAGGAAAAGACATGTGGTTAGACTCATACAAGACCAAGAAAAGACTGTATATTGACGTTAAAACTGGTTAACCATAGTAATAGGACTCGATTTAAAGACTCTGAAAGAAAGACGGAACCATCGCGTGGCGATGGCTTCATCGCGACACGATAAGCTTGTTATGTTGCGATGGTTACCATCGTTATTTGCCACTAATCTAAAGTGTTGCGTCAATACTGGAACATCTAATGAGTGTCATTTATGGCACTCAATTGGTAGTATTTTAGGATGTTTTTGGTTTCTTTTTATAGCTTTCTTTCCCTCTTTTCTCTTAGTTTTGATCTTTTGTTCCTTAGTTTGTCTTTTCTTTGCTTATTTCGCATTTTCTCTTATTTTTGTAGATTTTTTTGTGTTTCTCCTTTATTTGTTCTTCTTTCTTGATTTGTAGAAATGAGGTGAAGCCGAAGACCCATCACGATGTTTTTCCGGGTTGGAAGAGACTCAAAGTGCAAGGTGAAAGCTCATACATAGCTCACAAGGCAAGGAATGGCTAGTTCCAAGACTTGGTTATTGCACTCTCGTGCTATGCTCGCGTGAAATTTTGGTGTTGAACCCACCGTAAACTCCATTTCAGGACTGCCATATCTAGTGTCGATCACAAGGGGCGCACCATCTACATCAAGCGCGCACAAGATAAATGTCCTGCTTCAGTGGCACGGGCGTGCCACCTGGGGTCCCTGAGAGAGGGCGCACCCGGCCGAGTCTATTTTTGGACTTCTACCTTATTTCCTTCTAGTTAGTTATACTATAAATAGCTATTTCCTTATATTTTTCATAATAAACTAGAATTAGACTTGAATTTCCATTTTTGTACTAGATTTTAGAGAGAGAAACTTGAGAGAGAATTTGTTGATTATAACTTTGATCTTCATTTACATTGAATTCAAGCAATTTTCCTTTGATCAATCAAGTTTGTAAGATTCTTCTACTTCTTAGTTCAATTTCTTTGCATTTGATTTTGATGATTGTTGCAATTTCAATTCTTTGATTGTTTGATTTTGATTAGTTTGTATTGTAATTATGATGATTAGCTTAGGTTTCTTCCTTTAATCCATTATGCTTAGTGAGTAGCTTCTTTGCTAGGGTGATGGTGAAGCATGCATGAATGATGAAGAATTGCTAATTAGGGGACTTTGATTGATTGAATGTTGTGATTAAATTGATTGATAGAATTGTGCATGTGTTTAGGTTGATAGGAGTAGCTAACCTAGGTTTCCAAACTAGATCGCAGACTGCATTGTAGTTCCTAATGACATGACCACTTGATTTAGGGATTACATTTATTGATTGATTTTGAATTGTAATTGTCCTTGATTAGTCATTCATAGAGGAAACCTAGCTTGACTTCTAGGAGATGACCTTTTGAATTCTTTCGATTATGATTACTATTAGTCCTTGCAATGTTTGGTTGATTTGATTTCCCCAATTAGCATCTCTATCATGATTGTATGTGGATCCTAATCCCTAGTGTTTGTGATATTGCTTCTAATCTTGGGAACTTAGCTTGTTTGGTAGTATAGCTCACACAACTACACCCTTACCTAAGTTTCGAAGTAGCTTGACCATAGGTTATAGTTTTCAACTCCCATTCCTCGAGGATCGGCCCTTGACTTATTCCTATACTCATGTTTAGGATAGTTGAGCATTTATAAATATTGTTAATAGAGATTTAAGCATTTGACGACGTGTTCAAACCCCTTTATCAACATCACATTGACCTATTTTCAGTCGTTCTTTCGAAGGTTTAGGCCTAAAGTCTTCTAAGTCGAGCATATTTGAACTTTATGGGTTCATATTAATTAACCAAATTAATTAAGCAAAGTCTTTTTAGCCTTGGGTTAGTATGTATAGACATATGTACAAAAAACAAATCAAAACAAAGGGTTATTTTAATCACAAAGAAGGTATGCACAAGTAGACAATTAGTTACAACGTGATGCAATGAGTTCGCAACCTAACCATGGCTCTAGTTCTCTAAGGTCAGCGATTTTGGTGTCCAAGAGGGTCCGTGGTTAAGAGTTCGGATGCATCGCACGGAATCCTTACCTTAGAAGGCTTGGCGCGATGGATGAACCCCGCGAGTTAAACTCAACTCCATGGTTTGGAAAATTCAACAAACTCGGATGAACCCTTTATTGCACGGAGCATTTATTAGAGTTGACGAAGCATGAATTCACAAGGGCTTAAACCACATGTAAAACACATATGGGTTCCGAAAGGTCGAAAAGACTTCATCAGGAAGTAAAATCGTCGAGACAATACTTGAACCAGACAAAACGCAAAGACTGAAGACTGGCGCAGAATCGTCAGATTTTGTCGCTGGACGGTAGTAACCATCGTTCAGCGATAACTCTGTCGCGAAGCGCCAAAGTTGTCGTCTGGTGTTAGTCACTGTTGCCATGCGACAGTTCTGGTGCTCTGCGGCAGGCTTAACCTTTGATATTTTTTTCCGATTTTCGGAGCGCCTTTCCGATTTTAGTTGTGAAAATTTTTTCCGGCCTTTCCTACGTGTATTCCTATATTTTGCACATACGGATGGTCTTTCCAATGCGTACCTTTTTATGTTTATGCCACAATGTTAATCAAAATCACACGCATGAACATCAAGAATCTTTTAAGTCTTATCCACTCATTTAATTAATTGCCAAACAAATTAGGAATTAATTTACAAGCTGCTATTACCGCCTGACATTAACATGCCGTGACTTGAATTTTGCAAGAGGGGGTAATGAAACCGCCTGTGCCTTCATCCTCTGTGTAGAAGAAGCAGAAGCAACAGAAGCGTCTGGCTGTTGATGAGCGGACGCCATCCAAATCAAGGATGTCCGTGGCTCACCGGACTTTGTCGGCAGCCAAGTTTGCAGATGTGTCTAATCATCCGTCAACCGGTGGCAAGTCTCCCGCCTCTCTCGAAAGACTAAAGAAGCCGGACGTCACTATGACGTCGAAGAGTGGCCAGCCACTCATCGGTGCTACTGGCTCAGCAGCAGGCGGACACCGTGAAAGGCGTCCGAAAAGTCGGGAGATTGCCGACCCTCAAGGTATCAGTGCCACTTCGCCTTTGCCTTACCCTTGTAAGGTTAAGTCCTATCAACATTATAATTCATTCCTCCTGGTGTGTATTCATCAATGGTCCATTTTACCCGTGGTTTAGGAGCATTGAGTTTTTCCTTAAGTCCTTGATGGGAGGAAGAAGAAGGAGGGTGGTCTTTCTTTTCATTGTTCCAATCCTGATGATGAGAGTTTTGTTCGACGACTAACATCCGATTCCCTAGGCCTTCCACCATACTAAAGAGCATGGCAACGACATCTCAAAGTTTATGAACGTCTTCTTTTAGACTTGATGAGTTTTCCTTTGTAATATCTAAGAAGACTTCTTCATCTTCCTCAATCATGGCCACTTCGTTAATGGAAGTTATGTATACTTCTTCGATCATGGGCTCACCAACAGGTGTAATGAGGAAAGAGGGATCAAAGAATATTTGATCTTCTGCGATGGCTAGAACCTTGGAAGTTTTATCATCATCGATCAAGTCTTGGATAGCTTCTTTGAGTTTCTAACATTCCTCAGCATCGTGACCCTTTCCTTTGTGGTACTTACAATGTTTATTAGGAACCCACTTAGGTGGTCTGGCCTCCGGAACTAGGTCTTTGACAGGTCCTATGGGCATGACCAGTCCCTTGTGGTGTAGTATCGAAAGCTGTCTCGTAGCTCATACCGAGTAGAGTAAACACTCTTTTTGACCTTTGGATTCGTTGTTTAGAAGTGTTCGTAATGGGAGAGGAAGAAGAAGGATAGTTGTTCTTCTTTCCTTTCGCATTATTATTACTAGCAGGTTTCAAAAGGTCATCTTTAATTTCGATACCTATATTGTAGACAGCTTTGAAAGTTCTTAGAGGTTGATATTTCAGGTGCTTTTAGTATTTGTCTTGAAGATTTTTGATGAACATTTTTATGGATTCCTTTCCATTTGGGACAGTGATCATCTTGGCAGAAACTTCCTTCCACTTAGTATAAAATTCGGTGAAACCTTCATTGTCCCTTTGCCTTAAGATTTCAAGCTCTCTATAGTCAGTTTCAACTTGAATGTTACACTTGTATCTATCAATGAAGGCACGCATAATACTATCCTAAGAAGCCATTTTCTCAGAGTCCATGGAAAGAACCATTGTTGACATACTGGTTCTAAGGAGAAAGGGAAAAGCGGGGCTTTCTTATCAACCCCCTTGATTCCCATGATTGTCTCAAAAGCTCTCAGGTGAAATTAAGGATTGTCAGTAGCATTGAACTTAGGGATGTCATTGGCAGAGAACTTGTGTGGAAGAAGTTCCTTATCCACTGAGATTCCCTTAGTGCTTTTGCCAAGGTACTTGTAGTCATTGGAGATTTGACTCAAGCTATCTTCAATGTGCTTGATGGTTTCAATTGGCACTTGCTTGTTAGGGTCTTCGACTCGAGTGGTGAGTCCCTTGAGCATTTCGCCAAGTTCATTCACAGTTTCTTGAAGCTTCTCGAATTCTTCTTGACTGGCCATCATTAAGAATTTTTTCCTGTGTCGAATCGGTTTATCAAAGAGTAATGCTTGAACAAAAGTGTTGTCCTTGATTAAACACCCTTCTCTCCTTGACCAAGCACTGGAAAATTAAACCATTGACTCTTTTAATGACTTGACTCAAACTCGATTTAACATGCATACATGGGAAAGATCATAGTATATTAGGGGAATGATATGTATGGGGGAAGCATGTAAGAGGAAAGTATGTGAAGAGGGAAAGTGTAATGTATTGGAAGTATGTGGGAAGGTATAGGTGAATGTGGAAGGATATGGAGATTTTTGGAAATAAGATCGACCCTCAACTCAAATGACGGAAAAAAGACTCATGCATGGACCTAAGCCATGGTCATGGTGAAAAGACATGTACAAAGTGTGTGCTATGACTCGTGAGTGAAAGTGACATGCTCAAGACTCGTGTAATGACCATGGACTAAATATGTGATTAGACTCAAACAAGGACTAGGTTAGGACCTCGGTTAATCATTAAATTAATTAATAATGAAATTTAGACTCGACGTGAAGACTCGGAAAGAAAAGACCAAACCATCGCGTGGCGAGGGAACCGTCGCGGCGCGCTGGCTCCATCGCGGCGCGATATGACTATCGTGTCGCGATAAAGCTGGCGTTTTGCGGCACAAACCAAACTTCCGCGCCAATACTGGAACGTCAGTTTTAATTTGTTTTCGGTAATTCTTTCGAAGGTATAAACCTATAGTCTCACTAAGTCAAGTATATTTAGACTTTATTAATTCAAATTAATTAACCAATTAATTAAGCAAAGTCCTTTTAGTAAATGACTAGTTAATTAAGACTATTTACAAAAACAAGTCAACACAAGAGGTTAGTTTATCACGAGTAAAGTATGCACAAGCAAGGAATGCACAAGTAGTCAAATAGTCACAACATGATGCAATGAGTTTGCAACCTAACCATGACTCTAGTTCTTTAAAGTTCGAGGATTATGGCAGTCAAAAGAGGGTCCATGGTTATGAGTCTGGATGCATCGCGCGGAAGCCTTACCTTTGCAAGGGTTGACGCGTATGGATGGGACCCCGCAAGTTAGACTTGTTTCCATGGTCTGGTGAATTCACAAACTCGGATGTACCCATCGTTGCACGGAGCGTTCGATTGGGTAGATTGAGCGTGAATTCCCAAGGGCTAAAGCCATATGTAGAACACATATGGGTTTAGAAAAGAAGGAAAAACTCAATCATGAAGTAGAATCGGCGAGACAGTACTAGAATCGGTCAAAACAAGAAGGCAAATTCCTGGATCGATGTCGAAAGAACTCGGCGCGAGAAAATAGAGTCTCTCGCATCGCGATAGAGCTAATGCATGGCGATAGACACTGTCGTCTCGCGAGGGTTCCTGCACGTCTTGGCAGTTTTCTGTGTTCTTCAGATTTTCCGATTTTTCGCAGTATCTTTTCAATTCTAGTTATGAAAGATATATCCTGCTTTCCCTACGTGTAAATATCTTATGTTTTTGACACAATTCTTATGGTCTTTCCAATGCGGACCTTTTCATGCTTATGCAACAATGTTAATCAAAATTACGCACATGAATATTTAGAATCTTTTAAGTCTCATCCACTCATTCTAAAGTCAATTGCCAAAATAAATTTTAGGAATCAAAATTAGAAATCCTCCTCAGCGGAGTCGCCAAAAAAAACTGTAGGGAATAATTCAAACACAACCTTGAGCCCCATTGTGATCATGCATTTAAGCATGGTGGCGTCCAAAGGGAAGGAAGCTAGTGATAAAAGAGTCGCCAACAAGTTTTAGGAACTTGTAAACTGTTCACGGGTGTGAAGGTAACACCCAATTCACGATCACGGAGATCGCTAACTCCATAGTGGTCCGGAACCATGACTGGATATTCGGGGATGATGGTACGAATCCAACCTAGAAGAGATTGAACCCGCCCTAAATCGGTCTCTACTTAATTTTTATGATATTCATGTGCGCTTTTCGATCAACATACATCCAACAAGTTAGCCCCAAACCTGTTTAATCTATGTTGGTTGATTGTTAATGCAGAAATAAATCTATTCTTGGCGATCACTTGAATTAAAATCATATTAAACCTAAATCAAATTATTAATTATCTTATTAGGCGTGATTTCAAGTACAAATTCCCTTTAAACTTGCAAGAAAGGGCAAGATCAAGCAATAACAAGAAATCATGAATAATCAAGCAACATAAAAATTAATTTATACAACAACAAACATCATCATAATCAAATCATCATAACATTATTAGCAAGATCCTAGGCATGATACTAAACGGATTAATAACAAACCCTAGCATGTCACTAATAACAAAGATCAAAGCTTTAACCTAAACATGATACTAGAAACCAACATGATATTAGGAATATTAATTAACACCCTAAACATGATACTAGGAATCAACATCAACATCCTAACATGATACTAGGAATTAAAATAATATTCAAAGCATGATTTCTATATCAAAGGAATAAATATTAGGGAGATCAAATAACTCACTTTGATGCCTCGTATCTCTTTCTATCAAAACAATACACACGTTAGTAACTTCACGAAAGATTAAATCAAAACAAATAAATCAAATAATAATTGAAATATAGATTTGGGACCAAACCCTCAGAACTTTCAACCTTTCACGTCGAGGTCGAAGGCAACTTCGAGATTGGCTTGGAAAACTCGAACCTCGTGAAGTAGGCATGGTGTATGATATCAAGAAGGTGTTGGGATGTGTTTAGGTTAGGCTAAGAAAGAATGAAAGAGAGTGAGAGAAAAGCTATTATTTTAGAGAGGGGATTAGATGATGATTGTTGGTGATTAAGCTTGTTGATGATTTAAAACGGGGGAAAACGACCTCTATTTATAGGGAAAACGAGGGTCGAAGGATCAGAATAGAGTTAGAATCAAACTCGGAGTAAAATTGGCGCTATCGTGACGCGATAATCGCTCTGCGATATTTCTATCGCTCCGTGATATTCCTATCGCTTTGTGATATTTTTAGAAGATAGAATCCGTACAGAATCTAACTTCCAATCAAATTGGGTTAATCGAATTTCCGTACGTATTGTAATTTTATCAGAATTAAAACAAGTGTTTTATATGAAGTAAAATTCTTAAATCTTTATCTTTTCAAAAACAGGATAAATTAGAACCTTCTAGAAGATTCCAAAAGCTAATAATAAATCCTAAGGGATTTAGGAATGATGTTTAAGGTTAATGGACCCTCCACATAGTCATTGGGTCGCAGGTAAGGCGCGGTTTAGGCTCAGTTTAATATTTTGGCTATAACTCCTTCGTTATAACTCGGATTTGGGCTTATAATATATCATTGGAAAGATCTTTTCAAGCCCCATCCAACTAAACAATAATTGGAACAGGATTATGGACCAAAATAAATTGGTTTGGACGATTTTATAAAGAGGTCACGAAATGAATGATTTTTAAAGACACGAAATGAATGATTTTGGCTTTAAAGGCACGAAATAAATGATTTTGGCCTGAAACATTTAAGGAAAGGTTAGAAATGGTTAATACAAATTCTTAAATGGACCTGGTTCACACAAATTTATTGTGGACCACTAACATTAGAGATACTATTATTGTTTTATTAATAAAAAAAAGGCCACTACATTAAAATAAAGGTTATTATGTTGAGATAAAAGCGATTGTGACATTATAAAAGCTATAAGAGGTTAATTTTTTGGGATGTAAACAGAAATAACATTAAAGGTCACACAAGTTTTAATAAAGGTTACTATGTTAAAATATGAGGATACTATGTTAAAATTACGGTCACTATGTTCCAAATAATGTTAGTTCTGCGTGTATATAAATCTCAAGTCCACAATAATATTATTGTAGACCAGGTCCACGCAAGAATTTCTGAATGGTTAAAGCAAAGGAAAATTCACGAGACTCTTCAACTCTTCACCTAACTCGATAATCTAAGACGTGAAAGGTACTCATCACTGGGTTTGGTTTTTGGGGAGACACAATCAGGTGTCTACACTTCTCATTTCTCATTACTGTTTTGGTTTCGTAGCGTCCAACACTACGCGAAAGAGAAACCCGCCCAAGACCCGCCCACTAATTAAAGCAACTAAGCATGTGATCACATAATTAAACAACAAAAGAAAGAGAAAGGGAAATGACATTCTTACCCTCGACGCGTGCTTCGCTCCTATAGAGCTCGGACTTCAAAGCCTTAGCTGCGCAAGCGCGAGAGCCTCCGACGAAGTCCACCCTCGAGACCCGACCCGAACGGCCTCTACCCCGAAGGTTAGTCGGGGCTAGACTAAGAAAATACTAGAGTATTACGAACTTAAAGGTTTTCTCACCTATAGGGAGATGCCTTATTGAGTTCAACTCAAGTGATTTTTCCCAAACCCAAAACTTGGGTATTTATAGGGAAGGGAGCCTTGATCTCCCCTTCTCCCATCAATGTGGGAGAATTGCATTTTTCCACCAATTTATTTTAATCAAATTCAAATTAAAATGCAAAACAATCAACAAGCTCCAAGTGTCACATGGAGGGAGAAGGTTGGTGAGGACCACTAAAGGGGGGACCAAAACACCTTGCTCCCCAAGCCAAACACCAAGCAATGGTCCCCTCCCTTGACCGGGTTTGACCATGCCACTTAGCTGGTTGGCAGCCTGCCTAGGCTGCCAGCTGGCGCCTAGCACCAAAGCTGGGCAACCCAGCCAGCCAGCCAGCACACAGCCAGCCAAAACATGCATGTGCTGCTGTGCGAGTGGTGAGGCCAGGCGCTGCTGCTTGGTGCTGCTTCGTTAGCAAGCACGCATAGCACACACACGCACACACAGCACGCTGCTAGGATGCGATGCGTGTGCAGCTTGGTGCTGCTACGCTAGCACGCACGCACAGCCCAGCACGCATAGCACACTACTATGATGCTAATGATGTGCGAGTGCGCTGCTTGGTGCGAAGCTGCGAAGAGTTGGGCGCTAGGCCCTAGCATGCTAGCAAGCACGCATAACATGCATACGGAAAGCACCATGCTTGTGATGCTTGTATGTTAAGCGCAGCCCAGCTGCGGCTATGCGTGTGGCTAGGTGCGATGCCCACCACGCTAGCATGCATGCGGTTGGTGCCCTCGCATGGCTAGGCTAATGCGACGCTACGGCTTGGCACATACTTATCGCTTGCTTGATTCTACGTCTCGTCGAATTCAAAATTCGACTCGACTTGCGACGCTCGGTCTCGACGCTCTAAGCTCGATATCTGACGTCTTTGTTCGTAATACTCTAATGACTCATCTAATCCTTCGGGTTGATTCATCGCCTCGGATCGGTTACTCGATTGGGTCTGACCCGAAGGGTTCAGTCAAGATTAAGCTGTAATATTAATTACACATTAATATTATTGATCAGAAGCGGCCTCCACCTAGGCATTCCGATCACTTGACCTCACTGAAGAATTAGCTTTCTAATAATTCTGAGCCCTCTATCGGAATAATACACTTGTTGGAAGGACACCATTGCTTTCAATTACGTCATATTGAGCAGTATTTACAACAAATGCAGCCCGTTCTTTGGCGCTCTTTACCTCAATTTGCTTGTCGGCAAACGGCTTTTTGAGCCCATCCACCTGCAACATAGCTTGCATTCGGCAATAAAAGTTTGTTAAAGACAATTGACATAAAGAGTTAGAAAAAATTTCAACTTAAACAAAGCCAATTTACCCCAGCCAACAGAGCGTTGATGGCGTCAAAATAGAGGGTCCCAACTCCCCTAATAGACGCCATCTCGCCAGGAGAGACGGTCTTCAGCATGTTCTTGGTGAACTGCTGCACGTCCGGCCTTTGGTTGACATCTGAACATTCAACACTTCGTAAATAGTTGACATAAGCTCAACCTACAAACGGTACGTCTTTAGAAGTGCTTGACGACATGGCCAGGGTCTCATTCATCCCATTGGTCCAATCCAAGATCCAGTACATGAGAAACGGTCTCCTAATTGGGATCCAAACTCCTATTGCAAATATCATAGAGGCCATGGTCACACCACCGAAAAGTGCTTCACCATTAAAGATCGCATTCAAGACCTCATTGATTCAAATTGCCTTCAGGTTCCTCCGAGCAACAAGAAAGCCAAGACTAATAACAATAGCGACAATGGCAAGAGCAGGAAGAACGACAATCCTTCTTCCTCTTCTTCCCATCAAAATAGAAACTACATCGATGACAATGAAATCTGGGCTCTTGTCAAAGATGCTTTAAAGACCAAGGAACTAGAAAGAGAGTTCACCCCTATTGGGACGAGCTACGATACCGCCTTCGATCGACTCCATGCCAAAGGATTCATCACTCCCACTGGACCTATGCAAGATCCTCCACCTGAAAGGAGAAAATCCAAGTGGAATCCCAACGCCCATTGCAAATACCATTAAGGTAGGGGCCATACTACCGAGAGTTGTTTGAAATTAAAGGAGGTCGTCCAATGTTTGATTGATAATAACAAGCTTCCCGTTCCTCCAGCCGGTAAGAAGACTGAGTGATGATAAGCACAAAACACGAGGCAGGCTTTACCGACAAGATTTCATGATTCTCTTTTCTTATTTTTTTTCCCTTCACTAATAAGTCTAGCATAGGCACCCATTATTTTTCTTAGATTTATTTCATGAATTTGATTTATTGAAAAAAAAATCCACGTCGAGCTAAGCACAAGGTATACCAATGATTTAAGACACCCCTTGTAGCCACATCATATCACCTTCACCCTTTGAATCACAATCCCTTTCTTGATAAACCACTTTGAGCCTCATCTAACGATAGACCTTTAATTCTTTCAGCCCACATTACCTTACCATGGATGTGATGGTGTGTAACTTACGCAATTATCAAAGCCAAATACAAAAGCTTGAGTGGTTTAAAAAGCAATAAAAGTGTTCAAAAAGGCAAGTGTTCCATTATCTTTGATACGAACACGTCTCGGATTGCATCTCTTATCGAGTGCTCAACACCGTGCCTAAGAAACATGAATGCCAAGTGAGTGATAGACCACATGATCGGCATTCCCCACATTTATACAAAAGAAAATTCAAAAACAAAGTTCAAATGCAAAAAATAAAGAAAAATAAGTTCAAAAGTGAGAAACCTCAAGCATACAAATACCAAGATTCAAATGCAAGGTTTCACACCTTGGGAGCTTATCTCTGGGTCTTGAGCCTTTATCTTTTCTTATTCAACCTTTAGCCTAACCCATTACAACCCTTAAAAGACCTCCTTGAGATATACACACACTTGTGCAAGGTTCGGCTAGAGCTACGTTTGGCCTGATTCCTAACGGATATGTAGGCAACCTCACATTGGGGTGTGGCCGTAATAAAAATTCCTCACATTCATATTCATATTCATGTATGATCATATCAATGGATCTCCAATGCTCATCCTTATCCATTTAGAGCTAGACTTGGGGGCTTGATCCCTACTTCATTAGCCTACCCAACCTAAGAGTCACCACCATTTGGCTCTTCTCGAATTATTTTTCCACATTACTGACACTCTCACACACGTCACAAATACGTAGCCAAATAATCCTTCCCTTAGGAACCCTCTGTCATAAAATCCTTATACAACCTTGAAGCACGCCTTGCCATCTTAGAATTACTCATTATCATAATCATCATTGCATCACAAATTATGAAGTACTATTATCCAAATACTTTCATTATCGAGTCATCAACTGTGATAACTTAGGATGCTAGAATCCTTGCACCATGAGATACAACATCAACACATTCACTTGATTAAGCTCATTCAACGTGCACCATCGCTTGATTCACCCTTTTCCTTTTGGGGAAGTTCAAAAACTTCAATTTTCACTCTACACTTCATCCTTTTTTCACGTCTTTCTTTTTGGGAGAAAGTCGGTACCCTCCACAAAAATGACGGAAAATTTTTGTTTTTCTGCATTTTCGAGTTGCAAGAGCACAATCATAACACAATCACCGCACTGAGTTTAGTTTGCACACATGTGTCAAAACACATTGAGTCGAGTTGATTTAAACACATTGAGTCGAGTTGATTTAAACACATTGAGTTACACAATTAGTCAAGTAACACCAAGCCTTGAGTCAACCTCAAGTCAACCAACCACAATAAGTCAAGTACACCAAGTCTTGGATCAACCCCTAGAAAAACCACCAGCAAAGTCCTTTGGCAATGTTTGATTTTACAGGTTACAACAATAATTCATCTAAGCTTCTGTTCAGAAACAATCGAGCAATTGCACTATTCATCGAAGCTCCTGTTCATAGCCAATCGAACACCCGCACCAATCAATTGAGGCTTCTGTTCGCAGCCAATTGAACAATCTCACCATCTATCCATTTAAAGCTCTTTTATTCAGAGACGCGTGGACATTTTAATCAAAGCTCTTTTGTGCAGAGACGCGTGGACATTTCAATCAAAGATCTTTTGCTCAGAGACGTGTGGGCATCCTTTTCAAGCTCTTTTGTTCAGAGACGCGTGGACATTTCAATCAAATCTCTTTTGCTCAGAGACACGTGGACATTCTTTTCAAGCTCTTGTGTTTAGAGACGCATGGACATTTCATTCAAAGCTCTTGTGTTCAGAGACGCGTTGACATTCCATTTAAGCTCTTTTGTTCAGAGACGCGTGGACAATCCCTTCCAAAACTCTTTTGTTCAGAGACGAGTGAACATTTCATCCAAAAGCTCTTTTGTTCAAAGACGAGTGAACATTTCTTCCAAAGCTCCCTTGTTTAGAGACGCATGAACATTTCTTCCAAAAGCTCTTTTGTTCAGAGACGAGTGGACATTGATAGCGCTCCCTGAGAATGAGGAGGTTGTCAAATAAAACAAATTTGATTCGATAAGATGTCACCCAGAGACGTGTACTCGACGGTGCAAGATATGCGTTTCTTTCCCTTAACTCCTTTATTTGTAGAACTGACGCTTTTATGCAGGTACCGACGTTAAAAAGGATGATTTAGGATCTCTAAGCATTGTGATATTCGACGGCTTTCCCTAGGGTGTGGAGGTTGTCAGCATTAATTGGTCCCCTCTAAGCATTGGCGAGATTTGGGAGATGGCGACATACGGCGGTCTTCGACGATGTCCCTAAGCATTGTGGATATTGTTAAATGGCGAATCACTGCCATGGTGAAGCACTGCCATGATATTGAAGATGGTGAAGCATTGTCACCTTCGGCGATATTCCCTAGGGTGTGGAAGATTGACACTACAAATGAAGATAGCGAAGCACTGCTTCCTTCGACGGCGTTCACTAAGCATTGTGGAGGTTGTCAAACAAATTGGATCTGACAAAATGCGTGTAGTCAACGGTGCAAGATACGCATTTCTAACACCCTTATTTGTAGAATTAACATTTTTCTGCAGGTATTGGCATTCAAAAGAATAATTTAGGATCGCAGAACGTTCTGAATCATTCTCCGTCCCTTTCGATGTACTTTGACTTTTGTTTATCGACTTAGGTGAAAAGTTGAAGAGTCTCGTGAATTTTCCTTCAGCCTTAACCATTTCTAACCTTTCCTTATATGTTTTAGGCCAAAATCATTTATTTTGTGCCTTTAGAGCAAAAATCATTCATTTCGTGTTTTTGAAAATCATTCATTTCGTGTCCTCTTTATAAAATCGTCTGAACCAGTTTATTTTGGTCCATAATCCTGGTCCAATTATTGTTTAGTTGGATGGGTCTTGAAAAGAGCTTTCCATCAATGTATTATAAGCCCGAATCCGAGTTATAACGAAGGAGTTATGGCCAAAATATAAAACCGAGCTTAAACCGAGCCTTACCTGCTACCCAATGACCATGTGGAGGGTCCATTAACCTTAAACATCACTCCTAAATCCCTTAGGATTTATTATTAGCTTTTGTCATCTTCTAGAAGGTTCTAATTTATCCTGTTTTTGAAAATATAAAGATTTTAAAATTTTACTTCAAATAAAACACTTGTTTTTCAATGATTAAACACTTATTAGAATACGTACGGAAATTCAATTAACCCAATTTAGTTGGAAGTCGAATTCCGTATGGATTCTATCTTCTGAAAATATCGCTGAGAGATAAGAATATCGCGGAACGACAGAAATATCACCGAGCGATTATCGCGTCGCGATAAGCGTATCGCGTTGTGATAAATCTATCGCGTCGCGATAGCGCCAGTTTTACTCCGAGTCGGATTCTGACTCTTTTCTGATCCTTCAACGAACCCTCGTTTTTCCCTATAAATAGAGGTCGTTTTCACCCGTTTTCAATCATTAACAAGATTAATCACCAACAATCATCATCTAATCCCCTCTCTAAGCTAAAAGCTTTTCTTTCTCTCTTTCTTTCTTTTTCTTAGCCTAGCCTAAACATATCCCAACACCTTCTTAATATCATACACCATACGTCCTTCACGAGCTTCGAATACTACCAGCCAGTCTCGAAGTTGCCTTCGACCTCGACATGAAAGGTTGATAGTTCTGAGGGTTTGGTCCCAAATCTATATTTCAATTATTATTTGATGTATTTGTTTTGATTTAATCTTTCTTGAACTTACTAACCTGTGTATTGTTTTGATAATAAGAGATACGAGGCATCAAAGTGAGTAATTTGATCTCCCTAATATTTATTCCTTTAATATAGGAATCATGCTTAGAATATTATTTTAATTCCTAGTATCATGTTAGGATGTTGATGTTGATTCCTAGTATCATGTTTAGGGTGTTAATTAATATTCCTAATATCATGTTGATTTCTAGTATCATATTTAGGTTAAAGCTTTGATCTTTATTATTAGTGACATGCTAGGGTTTGTTATTAATCCGTTTAGTATCATGCCTAGGATCTTGCTAATAATATTATCATGATTTGATTATGATGATGATTGTTGTTGTGTCAATTAATTATTATTTTGCTTGATTTTTCATGATTTATTGTTATTGGTTGATCACGCCCTTTCTTGAAGGTTTAAAGGGAATTTGTACTTGAAATCACGCTAATAAGATAATTAATAATTTGATTTAGGCTTAATATGATTTTAAATCAAGTGCTTGCCAATAATAGATTTATTTTTGCATTAATAATCAACCAACATAGATTAAACAGGTTTGGGGCTAACTTGTTGGATGTATGTTGATCGAAAAATGCACATGAATATCATAAGAATTAAGTAGAGGCCGATTTAGGGCGGGTACAATCTCTTCTAGGTTGGATTTGTACCATCATCCCTGAATATTCAGTCATGGTTCCGGACCACTATGGAGTTAGCGATCTCCATGATCGTGAATGGGGTGTAACCTTTACACCCTTAAACGGTTTACAAGTTCCTAAAGCTTGTTGGCGACTTTTTTATCTCTAGCTTTCTTCCTTTTGGACGCCACCATGCTTAAATGCATGATCACAGTGGGGCTCAAGGTTGTGTTTGAAATATTCCCTACAAGAAGGCACAGGTGATCTCCGAAAATGAGGCCGATTGTGTAGTCCTCATGAAGATGCCGAAGGAGGCTCTGAACCCTGGTGTTGACTACTCCGTCTAGGAGTATCAATATGAAAAGGCCACTGATGAGCTGGATGCCCAACAGCTAGAGGAGGATGTGGAGGAGGCGGCCGAGGATGAAGATATAGCCGAAAATGAGGAGCTAGAGCATAACGAGGAGCATCCAGCCAATGATGGTGAGGAGCCAGGTGTCAATGATGCAGAGCTCCCTCCTCCAGAAAATTAAGCTTTGTTTATGTTTCTTCTGGCCGGATGTCCAAGTAGGCAAGTACAATTCTTTTCAGGCATGTGTGCCAAGTATTTATGTATCTTTACCGACCGTGGGATCGGGTTTCAACAATTTCACTGGATGCATCCGGTTAACATCTCTTTGAGTCAATCGTGGGATCGGTTTAACTTATATATATTTATGAATATGCTGACCATGTAGTCGATTTTGCTTTAATTTTTTCAACTTTTTGAATTTTCTGCTATGTATGAATTTGACTAAGTATTTTCTTGCCATATTCTATACATGCGGTCTTCTATATACCGGATGTTCTTGCCCTTAGACGGATGTTCAGTTGGTTTAAAAAATGCGTTGATTGACTCAGAAACTTTTGATACTTACAAGAGTATGACTAGTTTCTAAGTCAATCAATCACTATGGTGATTGCCCCAAACCAAGTGGACAGTCGTCCATCGAGTAGACAATACTCTTTCTGGCTAACAGACGGTCTTTGGCCGCATCTCTTAACCATAGGACATGCGGTTGCTAAGAATCGACTGTGTAATAAGATCAAACAATATTACCAAGTCTTAGACTTAGCGTTGTAAAATAAATTATTTTTGCTAAGTCCTTTTCAAATAGCAAGTGCAGACGGCCTTTGCCCGTCTTCGCTACCTTGGGTAGGAGATCTGATCCTAGCCGTCTGTACCACTGTACTTAACAAAGTATGATAGACGTTCTCATCGAGAAGGCCAGACGGTCTCATGGTCGTCTGAGTTAAGTTCATACAACTCAAAAGGACTTAGAAAAATTTAAAATTGAAATTACTCTTGTATTCACGGTTGAGGCGTTTGATATCCCATAGGGCAGGCAACTCCCGTAGCCGTCTGTGTTGCACTTTGGCAATTACAGACGACTTGAGCCTATTGACTTAGCTGGTTCAAATTTTGTGAAAGTTTAACTAAGTGGCAGAGGGCGCCAAATATCCCATAGAGCAAGCGGCTTACTTTGTCGTCTATGTTGCCCCTAGGCAATTACAGATGGAAAAGCCGTTTGTATCAGTTAGTCCAGCGTTTGTGACTTAACTAATTTTAGTTAATTTTATGGTAACCAAGCGGTTGGAGGCCGTTTCTGTTCCAATAAGGGTAGGTGGCGTTTGATCGTTTTGGTTAAAAAGGCAATTACAACGTCTGTGGGCTGTTCCAATTTGGGCAGTCGGCTTAGGCGTTTGAGGAGCGAGTTTATAGAGCAATGTGCCACCCAAATGGCAGATACTCTCTTTGAGGGAAGTCACTCGAATGGATGTCACCTGAATGTGTCTTACTCAATTAGAGTGGATAGTTGGATTAGATTTGTCGTCTGTACATTGCACAAACGGTACTCCTCCCATAGGGAGACGTATCTAACAAATAATAGACAAAATTGAAACAAAAAGCAATTCTCATTATGTTTTTCATTTACAAATATTTAAAATGCTTAGAAGTAATACTTTTTCAAGTTATCTACATTCCAAGTTCTGGCTAGCTGCCTATCGTATGGAGTTTCCAGCCGGTAGGTGCCGCATCTTACTTCTTCATAGATCCAATAGGGACCTTCCCAGTTGGGAATTAGTTTGCCTTGTTCATTGGCCCTACCGGTTACTGTTGGGTTTCGTAGAGTCCGACTCTACACGGAAGAGAAACCCGCCCAAGACCCGCACACTAATTAAAGCGACTAAGCATGAAATCACTAATTAATCAACAATTAAGAGAGAGAAAGAAAAGACATTCTTACCCTTGCCGCATGCTTCGCTCGAATCCCGAGCTCTTACTTAAACCCCAAAAATGCGGAGGTCTCCCACGGCTCGTACCCACGAACCCAACCCGAACGATCCAAGTCCCGAAGGTTATTCGGGACCCAACCAATAAAAACTAGAGTTTTACGAACTTAAGGTTTTCTCACTTTTTCTAAGGAGATGCCTTTTTAGTTCCACTCAAGTGTTCTTCCCAAATTCCAAAACCTTGGTATTTATAGGGAAATGAACCTTGAATTCCCACTGTCAATCAATGTGGGAGATTTGCAATTTTCCCATTTTATTTTAATTAAAACAAAAATAAAATTGCAACTCAATCAATAAGTTACAAGTGGCACAAGGAGGATGAGAGATTAGGTGAGGACCATTTCCAAGGGGGGGGGGACCATAGCCTTGCTCCCCAAGGCAAAGCCCACAACCTTAGTCCCCACTTAGCAAACCGGCACTCCCTCCATGTGGCTGGCTGGCAGCCTGCCTTGGCTGCCAGCTGGCGCCTAGCACCAAGGCTGGGCAGCCTGGCCAGCCAGCCAGCACACACACGCACACAGCCCGCATGCATGCGCAGCCAGCCAGCACGCAATGCATCGCTGCTGCTTGGTGCGTTGTGCTTGGCGCTGCTATGCTAGGCACACGCACACACGCGCACAGCCCAGCACGCTGCTGGCTGGCGCATGGTGCTGTGCGATGCTGCTAGCGAGGCACACGCACACACATGCACAACCCAGCTCGCTCCTGGCTGGCGCATGGTGCTGTGCGATGCTGTGCTAGCGAGGTTGCCAACGCCGAGCATCACGCATAACGTAGCACGCCTAGCATGCTGCTATGCGATGGTGTGTGGCTGCGATGGCTAGGCGCCTAGCACCACGCATAGCGTAGCACGCCTAGCATTCTGCTATGCGATGGTGCGTGGCTACGATGTGCGATGGCTTTCCAGCACGCATTGTCCTAGCACGCCTAGCATGCTAGTCTTGCGGCTAGCATTGCGATGGGTCTTGCCTAGCCTAGCACTCACATGGTTAGGCCAATGCGAGGCTACGGCTAGGCTCAAACTTGTAACTTGATTGATTTCGCGTCTCGTCGAATTCTAAATTCGACTCGACTTGCGACGCTCGGTCTCGACGCTCTAAGCTCGATATTCGACGTCTTTGTTCGTAAAACTCTGACGACTCATCAAATCCTTCGGATTAACTCGTCGTCTCGGATCGGTTGTTCGATTGGGTTCGACCCGAAGGGTTCAGTCAAGATTAAGCTGTAATACTAACTGAACATTAATATTACTGATCGGAAGCAGCCTCCACCTAGGCATTCCGATCACTTGACCTTACTAAAGAATTAGCTATCCAATAATTCTGAACCCTCTATCGGAATAATACACTTGTTGGAAGGACACCATTCCTTTCAATCTCCCACTTGTCCTTCCGGACAAGTGTGCAAACTGTGTATTGCCCTTTTCCTATGTCGCTTAATGACTCTTCATGAACTATAAGGTAAGATTCTTCATCATCCTTATTACGTCCAGAAGTGTTTCTCGATTCTCGAGTTCGATTGTCAATAAACAGATGATTTCTAAAATCCATCTGAGCACGGCCATGCATTTTCACAGTCTCGCTCTTCGAGAGGCCTTGTAAACAACAAAGACATGTTCCCTATTGTTAATAGGGGGACATTCCCAGTCTTGTACCGTAAGCTTCCCTTACTAACAGGACCTAGTCGCCTTAGTGCTGCCGTTATAATCCCCATTTACGAAAGACGTTTGACAACATCAAAACGACTAGTACTCAAACAAGAGAACTCGCAATACTCATGGTCGAGGAAAAAGGTTCTGATAGCTGTAATGAGAAATATACTTATGACGATATGATATCTCTTAAAGTATTCTCATAGGTCTATCCGGTATAGTTCCAAACTAGTATCATGTCCTTGTAGCACAAGAAACGGTGCTATAAATCATACTACACACTAATCTCAAGTGGTCATTAATCATCCATCGTTTAAATGACCTCGATTAGGAATAATTTTCGATTAAAATATTCAATGTTCACTTAACAGGTGTTTCCTTATCCAAGACATGGTCTTGATACCCTATTTTGAATATTCTCAAAATCGAATGGACTCATTATTTAATTCTAAACCACAATTAAATAGATATGGAGTAATCATAAATTTACAGAAAAATTTAATTGCTCCAAAAATTGAATGGTTCAACATAGTGTTTTACATTAAGACATCGAGTTTAATTAAAACATCTATACAGGGAAACCAAAACCAATATCCAATGTGCTTGATTCCCATTGCTTCAACGTGCTTGTTGTGCTTCACTTGAGACAAAGGTTTAGTCAGAGGATTGGCTACATTGTCGTCCGTTCCAATCTTACAAATTATGATTTCACCTTCGGATTTACATTCCCTTATCATGTGAAATCGGCGCTTGACATGTTTGACCTTCTGATGTTCCCTTGGCTCCCTGGACTGAGCAATAGCTCCATTGTTATCACAATAGAGGTCTATTGGACCCTTGACTGAGGGTACAACACCAAGTTCACCAATGAACTTACGAATCCAAACTGCCTCCTTAGCTGCTTCCAAAGCTGCCAAGTATTTGGCTTCAGTTGTGGAATCTACAGTGGTGCTCTACTTAGCACTCTTCCAACTAAACGCTCCTCCATTGAGGCAGAATATGTACCCCGACTGCGACTTGGAGTCGTCTCTGTCAGTTTGGAAGCTCGCGTCAGTATAACCTTCAACAACCAACTCATTATAGCCACCATAGACCAGGAATTTATCCCTGTTCCTTTTCAGGTACTTTAGGATATTCTTGGCATACTCTCCTGGGTCTAACTGGTATCGGCTCGTAGCACTCAAGGCATACGATACATCCGGCCTAGTACATATCATGGCATACATAATCGATCCAATAAGCGAAGCATATGGAATCTGACTCATTCTCTCTCGCTCATCAAGTGTCTGTGGACACTGTTTCTTGCTGAGAGTTATGCCATGAGACATGGGCAGGTGCCCTCTCTTGTCCCTTCCATGTTGAATCGTGCAAGTAACTTATCTATGTAAGTACTTTGGCTCAATCCAATCATCCTCTTAGATCTATCCCTATAGATCTTGATGCCCAATATGTACTGTGCCTCTCCTAAGTCCTTCATTGAAAAACACTTTCCCAACCAGCCCTTTACGGACTCTAATAGTTTAGTGTTGTTTCCAATGAGTAATATGTCATCGACATATAAGACTAGGAATGCGATATCACTCCCACTGACCTTCTTGTAGACACAAGACTCATCTGGATTCTTAATAAAACCAAACTTACTAATGACTTCATCGAATCGTAGATTCCAACTTCTGCTTGCCTGCTTTAATCCATAAATGAACTTCTTAAACTTGCATACCTTCCCAGCATTTCTTAGATCAACAAAACCTTCCGGTTGTGTCATATACACAGTTTCTTCCAAAATCCCATTAAGGAAGGCGGTTTTAACATCCATTTGCCATATTTCGTAATCGTAATATGCAGCAATCGCTAGGATGATCCCGACGGACTTAAGCATTACGAATAGTGAAAAGGTTTCATCATAATCAACTCGGTGAATTTGCCTGTAACCTTTTGCCACCAGTCTAGCTTTTTATATAGATACATTACCATCTTTGTCTGTTTTCAATTTGAAAATCCATTTGCAACCGATAGGTGTATAACCTTCGGGCAAATTAACCAAGTCCCAGACTTGATTTTCAGACATGGAGTCCATCTCAAATTTCATGGCCTCTTGCCATTTAGCAGAATCGGAGCTCGTCATAGCTTGTTTGTATGTCGCTGGCTCATCTCCATCCATAACTAGGATGTCTTGATCTTCGGTTAAGACAATACCAAGGTATCTGTCTGGTTGAGATCTTGGCCTTTGAGACCTACGTAGGGTAATAGGTTGAGCATTTACATTGTCGGTTTGACTCTGACCAATGTCAACAGCTGCTTCTAAAGCACTTTGATTGTCAGTTTTGTCATGTTGACTTTGTTGCTCTACCTCTCGAACTTCGTCGAGTTCGATTTTTCTCCCACTTGTCATTTTGGAAAGGTGTTCCTTCTCCAAAAGGACACCATCACGAGCAACAAACACTTTGTTCTCGGATTTATTGTAAAAGTAATACCCCTTGGTTTCTTTTGGGTAGCCCATAAAGAAACACTTGTCTGATTTTGGGTGAAGTTTGTCAGAAATTAATCTCTTAACATATGCTTCGCAACCCCAAATCTTAAGAAAAGACAACCTCAGAGGTTTCTTCGTTCATAATTCATATGGAGTCTTTTCAACAGCTTTTGACGGAGCACGGTTCAGTGTTAGTGCCGCAGTTAGAAGTGCGTGTCCCCAGAAAGAGATTGGAAGTTCACTAAGACCCGTCATTGATCGAACCATGTCTAACAAGGTTCGATTCCTCCGTTCGGATACTCCGTTCCATTGTGGAGTTCCGGGAGGTGTCAACTCTGAAAGAATACCATTATCTTTCAAGTGATCGTCGAATTCGTGGCTCAAATACTCGCCACCTCGATCCGATCGAAGTGCTTTTATTTTCTTGCCAAGTTGGTTTTCAACTTCACTCTGAAATTCATTGAATTTCTCAAAAGATTCAGATTTATTCGACATAAGGTAGACATAACCATATCTACTATAGTCGTCGGTGAAGGTAATGAAATATCGATAACCTTGCCTTGCGGGTGTACTCATTGGTCCACATACATCCATATGTATTAGACCCAATAAATCACTTGCCCTTTCTCCCAACTTGGAGAATGGCTACTTTATCATCTTGCCTAATAGACATCCTTCGCAATTTTCAAACGACTCCAAGTCGAATGAGTCAAGAACACCTTCTTGAAGAAGTTTCTTGATGCGTTTGACGTTAATGTGGCCAAGACAATAATGCCACAAGTAGGTTTGATTCGACTCGATGGTCTTAGCTCTTTTGGCGGTATCATAAATTTGTCTAAACATATGCAATTTTATAGAACATATAAACAAACCAACCATTGATTAAGTCTTGTGATCAAAATAACTTGGTGTCCAACACCATAGATCAAAAGTATGTTCAAAAGCATAAGAAAACAACCATTGTTTAATTACAAATCATAGACAAAATAAATGTGCCTACAAGCACGATCAAAAGACCATCTTTATCGTCCGCTTGTTCATACACATGGTATCCAATACCCTTACTTGTGATGCCCTCTCACTTGGTTCCTGAAAAGGAAACATAAAGTGAGTTATACATGGTATCCAATACCTATGAATAGCTTTAAACACAAGTGTTAATGAAGATACCTGAGGCAGATGCCACATTCCTCTCCTCCTCCTCCTTTCGGAAGAGCTTGCATTCTCTCTTGTAATGGCCTTGCCCACCACAATAGAAGAACCGCATCCTTGCCTTGTTCTTGAACTCCCTCCTCCTTGCTCTCAAGGGCCTCTCGGTCACTCCATAGGCGGTGGCTCAGTTGAGTAGTTGCACCACCTCCTTTAAGGAGCGTGTCTCCTTTCCCGCAGCTATATGTACTCTAAGTGCATGATGTAGACTCAGATTTCTTGACCCATATTTGTTTAACATGATTTTCATTCTTGAGAGTGCTCTTATCTTTCTTAGGACATTTGTTTTGCTTATCTCCTATCTTACCACAGAAATAGCAGATAATACTACTAGGTAAATCAACATACTTATTTTCTTTCTAGAACTTCTTCTTGTATCCTAGACCTTCAGTTCTTTTGGTTTCAGCATTAGCAATCCATTCTGGTACAGTGTACTCTATAGGCTGCTTACCCTTCCTAGCTCTTTCAAGTTCCCCCTCAAGTCTTGCTTTATCCAATTTAACTCTTCTAAATCAGATTTCAATTTTTCAAAATTCGGATATTGATCAAGAAGAGGAACTTCAGAGTTAGGAGTAGCACCACTAAGTTTCAACAAAGAAAGTTCCACATTCATAAGTATGTTATCATGTTTCAACCTTTCAACAGTTTTTTTAACTTCACATTATCATCAAACAAATCAAAGAATCTCTATTGAATATCAAGTCTCATATTATCAATCCATTCACTGTGTTCTTTGCAAGTTTTAAGAGCCTTGTCACTTTGTACTTTTGCTACATGTAAGTCCATTAAATCACCTTGAACTTCTAAAATAGCGTCAATCAACTTTTCTTTAGAGAAATGTTTTAATTCATCAGAAGTAAACCATACCTCAGCCTCTAGTGCCTTTAGTTTGGCTTTTTCATCTGTTTTTGCCATCAAACACAGGTGTGCTGATTCTTTTGAGGGTTATTCTTCTTCTTCTTCTGACTTCAAGTCTCCCTAAGCAACTATCATAGCCTTCCTTACATCCACCTTTAAAAAAGGATGGCTTGTAAGCTTTGGACTCTTTAGCTTGATCCTTTCCTTTGAACTTTGCTCTATCATTTTCCTTTAGAGGACAGTCTCTAATGAAGTGATCTTTTGAACTACACTTGAAACAAGTAGTTTCTTTGGAACTTGAAAATTTCTTATTCCCATCATACTTCCTGTTACCAAGCATCTTCTTGAATCTTCTCACCAGCATGGCCATCTCATCTTTATCAACTTCTGATTCATCAGTGTCCTGAGCCTTCAATGCCAGGCTCTTGTTCTTGGAACTTTTAGCATTAGTTCCTAAGTGAGGTTCATGTGTCATCAAAGATCCAGCCAGCTGTTCCATGTTAAACTTTGTGAAGTCCTTGGTTTCTTGCAGTGCAATCACCTTGGATCTCCAGCGTTCATCTTGAGGAAGACTCCTTAGTACCTTTCATGCCTATTCATCTATAGGAATATGTCTTCCAAGAGAACCCAATTCATTAATTATATCATTGTATCTAGTAAACATTTCTTCTATGGTTTCCTTAGGTAGCATTTCAAATCTTTCATATTTATACATGAATAAATCAATTTTGGAACGTTTTACCTCGTTTGTACCTTCATAATTAACTTCAAGTAGATCCCATATTTGCTTAGCAGACTTGCATCCCATGATTCTGTTGTGCTCATGGGGTCCAAGTCCACAGTGCAACAATTTAATAGCTAAAGCATTCAATTCATATTTTTGAAAATCTTCTTTTTCAAAATCAGATAAAGATTTAGGAACTACCTTGTTTTTCTCATTAGCTTTGGTTACCTCAAAATCACCAGACTCAATAACACGCCAAACTTGGTAATTTTCAGCCTTGATGAAAATCTCCATCTTGTTCTTCCAATAGGTGTATAACTTACCATTGAACATAGGTGGACGTTGGGTAGAGTACCCTTCTTCAAGCTTCTCTCGATAATTCATCTCTCCTCAGGAACTTATCAAAAAAGTTATTTGTTTAGACGCGAGAACCAAGCTCTTATACCAATTGTTAGTTGAGACGAACTCTACAAGAGGGGGGGTGAATTGTAAGTGAGTTCCTAGTGACTACTTTTGCGGAATTAAAATAGAATAATAAAGGAACTTGTAATGCACACAAAATTTTACAAGGAAACCTTCCAGGGCCCAACTGGAAGTAAAACCTAGACCCTCCAAGGGATTTCACACAAAACCAATCCACTATAATAGGGCAACACACCTAGTTACAACCTATTAAACACAGACCTTTACTCACAAGTTCCAGAATAATCTTGCTACACAATAGAACCCTTTTCTACCCAACCTAAGTCCCTGACTTAGATTCACTCAACACTCCCAAAGTACTCACACACTCAACTTCAACCTTGAAGCTTACAATCTGTATGCAAAAGCTAAACACTCACCCTGGTACCAGAAAAATACAAACCTTTGAATTTAATATGTGATAGGAAAGCTACGCATGAAATGCGAGACTAATATGACGAAGTTTAAACTTGGCAAACTTACACTTTTCGCACTCTTCAGATTTGTCACGCATAAATTCACAAGTTGTGCAAATTATGAATTCTAATTTATATACAAGTTGTACTCATATGTAAAATAGGGTTTTCAAAAGATAGAATTTAATAAACTATCTTTTTCATAATCACAACACTAAAGTAAATCTTTTAGAAGAAAATCTTTTGGAAAACTTAACAAAGATATAATTTTAGAAAAGAATAAATATTTTGTAGAACCCGGATTTTATAAGATAAAATCTCTTGAAACACTACAACATTTTTTACCAAATGCAACGGCCTAACAAAGGCTAATACAACGGTATTTTAGTTGTCGTTGCAATAGAGTAGGCTATTGCCACGGATTTAACACTAATGTTCTTCGAGGTAGAGCTATTGCCACGGCTCTAAAGAACCGTTGCATTAGACTAGCTATTTTTAAAAAAAGGGAGCTATTGCCACGGTAGTGTATTGTATGATGAATAATTTAGAAACGCGCGGAGTACTTCCCTCTATTTTTTTGCATAAATTTTTTGAACAACATATTCCCCAATTTTCACTCTATACTATCCATTTTCTCCATTTTCCCCAATTCTCCATTTCCTCACATTCTCATATTTTCCCCAATTCTCCATAATTACTTCCAAATTCTGAGAGGAAAATTACTCAAAAATTACTCAAAAATTCTACGGGCTTTGTTTCTGAGGGTGAAAAACCACGCACGGTGGTGTTAGGGTTAGGGTTCCACCACGGAACCACTCCAAAACCACCTCCGTTGACGAATTAGGGTTTCAGCGAAGACAATTGGGCGCAAACGAGGAATTAGGGTTTGGTTCTGCGTCTGGGTCATCACTTCCTAACAAAATCACTTGCGATGATGATGATGTGAACTTGGAGTCCCCCCTCTGAGCTCGTTAAACGGGATTAATTTTGCCGTTGGTAACTGTTTCTATGAAACCCTAACTCAGTTCATTTTATGCAATTTTTTTTTTTAAGAATCCTGTTTAGGTGGTGGAAGAATTAATCATGCTTGTATACCAGTAACCTAGGTTACTGGCGGGATGGATAATTGTTGGTGTTATTGTTGTTGCTATTGTTCTTTTGTTGTTGTTGTATTATGAAATTGTTGTTCGAATTGTGAAATTATGAAATTGTTGTTCTTTTGTTGTTGTTGGTTCATGTATTATGAAATTCCTGTTATATTCCAATTTGTTCTCCGTAAAAAATTATAGTATTAAGAGAATGAGAAAGTTCTGTTGTTCCAAGTTGTTGTACTTCCAATTTGCTCTCCTTAATTGCTATTGTTCCAATTTGCTGTTGTTCCTATTTGCTCTCCCTAATTGTTGTTGTTCCAATAAGAGTATGAGAAATTCCTATTAGAGGTTTTCTACTAATGTGGATAATACATAGTTGGTGCTGCATGTGATGGTGTTGGTGTGCTAGTTCTGTCTGCTTCTAAGCTGCTCTTTGCTACTGTTTTGCTTGCTGGTGGTGGTTTTGGTGCTGATGCTTTGTCTTTGCTGCTGCCCTTACTCCCTTTGTTGAAGCTTGTGTTTATGGGTTGTTGTTGCTGCCTGTTTCCTATTGTACAGGTGCTGGCATGTTGGTGTATCTTTAGTTGTTTTGGTTTTGCTTGTTTTTGTTGGTGTTTGGAGTGGTTGTTTTTGTACCGTCCCTCAGGACGGGGGTGCCCCTCCTAGAGGATAGCTCCCTTCCTTTGAGGTCAGGGAGCCTTTGTCTGGTTCAAGCTCTAAAAGAACCCTTCCTAGAAGGTGGTTTTTGGAGTTTGGATCTTAGGTTGGTGGGTGTGTGCCCTCGGGGCTTGTATTTTCTTGCTAATTGGCATTTCCTTTGGTACTTTCCATATCAGTTCTCTAACTATGATATATATGCTTACCTATTTGTCTCTCTTGTTTCATTACACGGGAGTGTGTATGGATTTTAGACCATCTCTTAATTTTATTACCTAAGCTAAAGCTAGTTAGTATGCATTGATGCACTCATCATGCGCTTACACCACCAGGCCACTCTACTTGAACGTCAAAATTTCAAGTGTATTAAAGAATGCTGATAATCTCGATCAATTAAATCGATACACTTCACATTTTGTAATGTAATTAGTATTAATTTTGGGCGTAATTAACATTTTTCAATGAAAGTGTTAAACGTAACTTATTTCCCCCAAATTTTGCTTGTGACTTTCAGGCATGTACAATAAGTGCAACAAGTAACTTAATCATAGGTCATAAATTAGACCTAATTCAAACTAAATTTTTACAGATTGAAATTAAATAGATTTGGTCCTATGCAACATTTCAACGTGTTATATATATTAAACATCTAGCTCTACCTATTTAAAGTTATGATGACCGATGAAAATGATTGAGAGCACTCATTAATCCATGGTAAATTGGTAAGATTTCATCTGTTTAGACATAGTGCTTGTATTGCTTAATTTGACAATGTATTTGCATATAAGTTATCTAATAACTGAATCTTCTTACTTGTCACTAACCCAAGAAAGATTGAAGTATCTATAGTGTCATACTATGTACCAATGCATGAAGAGTATTAGGGAAAATTATAATGGACTAACGTTGTGCAATGCCTGTGTTTCTGGTATAGTTATATTAGTTTTTGCAATTGAATCACCTAGTTTTTCATATACTCATGTACAATTTAAATGCATTGCTTGATTAGTTAGCTGAGTACGTATGAGGATCCCAAAACTCTTTCATAAAGGCCATGAAGTTTCTGAAATAATTATTCGATTGAAAATTTTCTGGCATATAGGAACGGCAAACATCTCTTTTTTCAGCCACCCAAACTCAGAAGGTAGCTGTCAATTTCTTGTAATTTCTGTCGTACTTGTGTTCAGGATAGGAGGCAGGTTTAGGGGAGAGAGGGAAGATGGGATACTGAGTAGAACTGGCTATTATGTGTATATGTGCTGAGTTAGTGATATAATAATTTTGGTATGTAGGTGGAGGACCTTGCACGCTTGTCATTCAAGTCTGATCTAGTCCTATCTACATTGATGTTGACGAAGGGAGGAGTAAGGTAAGTGAAAACTGTAAATTGATGGTTTCCATTATTTGTATCTGTCATCCTTGGTTCTTATATGATGGAATAATTTATTCAATGCTGGTTATCATAGGTTACCAATGAAGGACTACAGCAGGGCTATTGTGTTATTCCTAGTGATAAGAGACTTATCCTTCTCAGGAATCTGACTAAGAAAGTTATGGTTTTCTTTTCTTCCTGCAAGTTAGTAAAATTCCATTCAGAACTCTTCAGATATATTCAGATTGACTGCTTTGATTATTATGGGAAGCAAAAGCAGAACAAGAGAAGTACGACATTTAAGGACTTCAGCAAAGCAGAAAAAGGCATACTTTTATGCACTGATGTTGCTGCTCGTGGACTTGATATTCTTGGTGTGGTTAGTGTTTTATATGTTGTTCTTACATTAATTATTGTAATCTTAACAGAATACAGGTTTTGGTACAGCAATTTAGCAACACAACACCTATATCTGAATGGTCTGTTATTTTCTTAGCTTTTTATAGGATTGGATTGTGTAGTATGATCCTCCAGATGCCTCAATGGTATGTCACATTACCGACTTAAGATTTATGATCCCAAAACTCTATTTGTTTGTACCCTGACATGTTGATCAACTTTCAGTTGGTGAAGTTTGATCATAAAGCTTTGTCAAACTTAGAGCAAGAGTTAGAAGTAAATTAATTATTCTCTTCTTTTCTTGCTAGCTGTTTGTATAATGATTATGTGATGATTCTATTGTGAGTAAATTAATGTTGTTCGCTGATGATTCTATTTTGATGTGGAGCTAATATATAGGGTATTATTGGATTATATTATATCTTTTTTTTTCAGCCCCTTTTCCATGGCCTTTTAGTTATGTAGGTGACTTGATGATTCACAAAGGAAAAAAGGTCGAACTTGAAGTGAATTTGAATACTGAAGTTTCTTGTTATATCCCCGATAAAGCATATTTGCATTGATAATACTACTTTGAGTCTCTAGTATAGTAACAAGTAAGATCCTACTTTGAGTCTATCTCTACAATTTGGCCATAGTGCATTGAAAGTTTGACACCACTGCCCTTGCTATTACTATAATAATCAATCTTTTGAATGAATCTTGATGGTGTTTATCTAAATTTTGTTTTCCTTTTGTTTTTGGTTGTTGCCTAATTAACTGCCTACAGTGGGTAGCAGGTACCTTATAAGCTCACTGGTAGAATATAAACTAATGGCTCATCGATCATCAACGTTTGGTCTTCCTCGGTTATTTTTTTTTTTTTTTGGCTCCCTACCTTTTGAAGCTGCCGGTGATTCTACATTATATAATTTGGGAACAAAAGATGTAGAACTTTCATTTCAGTCTATTAAATTTTTGTAGTAATCTTCCTCAGTTATTTAGCTATGAATTTTGATGTAAATTTAAATAGTGATAATTTATTTTATAATTTTCCCAATGAAAACAATGTATAAACCCTTTATTTTCATTAATGAAATTTCAATTTAATTGTCTTATTATTATTATTATTATTATTATTGTTGTTGTTGTTGTTGTTGTTGTTGTTGTTGTTGTTGTTGTTGTTATTATTATTATTATTATTATTATTTATTAATATTATTATTATTATTATTATTGGCATTAGTATATACACTGTGTGGCATTAGGTTTAGGGAACCGTGGCATTAGGGTATATGCACTATGTTATTAGGTATAGGAAACCGTGGCATTCGGTATTATAGCTAATGCCACGGCAATAATGTTGTCGTTGCATTAGGTACTGATCTAACGCAACGAAACATTGATGTCGTGGCATTAGGTATCATATGTCGTGGCATTAGACCTACTGCAACGCCAGCAGATGCCACGGTACATGGCCGTTGCATTAGGCCTAATGCAACGGATTTTGGGGTTGCAATAGGTCAAAAATGTAGTAGTGAAAATCTTTTCATAAAATCAAAACTTATCTTTTATAAATTTTCCATATTTAAAAGCTTGTCAAGCTTTTCCACGCCTCTAATAAATTTCATGCATAAACTAACCCTAACATATTTACAACAATCCTTAGAAGAATAAACTTAACAAAAGACTTTCATTCTAAAGCTGGATTGTTTCATCAATCGCTGTAACGTAAGGATACTTGGGCTTCACGCAGACCAGGACTAAGTTTTTGCTGTCTTCCGTTCTCCATTTCCTTGCTGGAACTCGCAGGCCAAGTTCTTATGGAACTTATTGTCTTTAACGCAGTCCAAGCTAATCTTCTCAGCTTGCTGTCAAGCTCCTGTTAGGGAACTTCTCTTCGTGTTCTTGTTAGGGATCACAACTAGTTCCAATGAGGAACTCTTCTTCCACTTTATTTAACTTTACTTTAGATCTCCTTGAGTCTTCCTAGATAGGTTACTCTTCCACTTCCAAAGTCAACTTCACCTATTCTAATCAAACACTTAGAGAAATCGCATTAGTTGAAGTTTGCTTTTGTTCATCATCATCAAAACTCTTAAGCTTCAACATCTTTTTTTTCCGGTTACTAACTTAACCGTCGGAGGCGAATATTCCGTCACTGGAATATTCATGGTTTTGCAGGTGTCTGCGGCCGTCTGGACATATTCACGACCTGTATCCCGAGGGATTCCAAAAAACCCCGAAACATTAACAAAGTTGTGTTAACATTATAATGTAAATTTTGAAGTAAAATATGTTTGAATTATTATTTTCAATTCAATGGTTAGATTATTTTATTTCATTAGTGTCACCTTAAGAGAGAGTTTTCAAGAGTTATTAATTCTTATTGCATTTTTTGCTCATTTTTTGTTCTTACTTGGTTCAATTTGGTTTAGTATTGACATTTGCTTAAAGAGTCATTATTATCGATTTCTTTATGTGTAGAAAGTGATTCTTAAGAAATTTATTTCTTTTTTCACATGATGCCAATATGATTCAAGTAAAGAACATGGATCCAAGTGTGCTTTAAAAGCTCAAAATACTTGTTGGATGCACAATCACTACAAGTGGTGGTCATTGGGTTGTTCATCATTGATCGCTAAGGTAAATTATTAGAGGCAACATGGAGGTATGTTCACATATTCCTTTCTCCATAATTAACTAGGTTTTTATTTTAGACTTAACTTTGGCATGTGAGCGTTATGATTCTATGATTGTATAGAATTTTTATGTGCCCCATATGAAAGGAGTGGAGTTTACCATGTCTAATTTCAATACTTAGTTGAAGACTTTTATCGTCCAATGTGGGGGTAAAGTGTAATATGAGAATAAGTGTTGGACTCAAAGTCTTGGTTGTGGTTGTGAAACATCTCGGTTTTTCTTTTTAAGCAATTTTTTGTATGCTCCATGACTTTGTTTATGAATGTTGGGTTATCTCCATATACCACAATAATTGGTATCCGATACTATAATAATTTATTTTTAGCAATTTTATACTTATGTCATGTTTAACTGATAAGTGATTTGGCTATGCATATTGTAATTATAATGTCTCTTGATTTCTATATTTCTATCTTATTATGTATTAATTTTGTTTATTGAGTGAATAATTTGACTATAAGAGGAATAAGAGGCATCAATTTTAGTTTCTCTTCTATTTGATGCAAAGCATGAAAGTGACTAACTTTGCTAAAGACGATAATTACTTGTTTGCTTTGATGTTAAGAGAGTATCTTTTAACTTAGTGATCTGAATTCCGTGAGTGAACGGTTACCTTGGAAGAAACCATTGAGAATAAGTTAGAACTTGTCTAACATACTTAGAGCTTTACAACCTTCTAAGGAGTGTGCTTCTTAATAGTTCTTCTAAAGGTTTTCGACGTCATTTCACCAAGTTTTGTTGGAAATAATCAAGGCTAAACTTGTGAGTAAAGGTTCTTTTTTTTTTTGTCTTAATGGAACAATGTAGGTCACACTTAGATGACTTAATTATTGTCCTTGATGATAAGTTTCCTTCTAGTGGTTGAAGTTTGTTAAGCCTTCTAAGTGGTGACTTAAGTGAGTTGGTTAGGCAGTTCCATGTTGAAGATAAGAAATGTGAGTTGAAGTTCAAGTGTGTGTTGAGACTTTTACCTATGAGATGGCACAAGAGTTTGGGAAGTACCTTGTGAGAATCTAGTATTTGTGAATAAGTATGCTTCTCACTACTTGCTTCAAGGTAATTTAATTTTGTGTTATTTCTACAATGTGAGTAATGTGGTGGTGTTGAGAATCACATGTGTATTTGTAGTTAATAACATTCTTGAACTTCTTATCTTTCCATTTGTTAAGCAATTTTCACAAATTTGAATACGAGATGTGTTTTATTATTTTGAGAATAATAATTGTTATGAGTTTTTGGTTTATTTTTCCAAAGTGTCATGCATGTTTCGTGATTGGGAAGATTTTTGTGATGACATGGTATTTGTTATTCATGCTATCATTCAAGTGGGATATGTTTTGTATTGACATGAATTGTGTATACTTTAAAGAGGTCTTAAAGTATGTCTTGATTGGTGTATGCTAATACATTTAGCAATGTGATAGTGATATGCATTGCATTTTATTTTAACATAGCATATATTTGCGAAATAGTTGAAGTGCAATATTTTACAAATTTAATAGTGAATGACTAACGTTGTTTAAACTTGCTTCATCTTTTACTAATTAAGTATCTTTTTAGGTACAAAGTTGTGAGATACACTAACTTTCGGGAAAAGTTGTTCAAAAATTTTCAGAAGGCAAGTGTTGATGATTGGTGGTTGATAAAGTAAGTTCACTGAGATGGCTATGTTATTTTCAAGGATTGGACTTGATTGAGTAAGTTTTTGAAATTTCAAGTTTTGGGTTGTCTTGTTACTTTATTCATCTAATTAATGTTGAATGTGACATATTTTTCTAACCATTTGTGCAAATTAAGTTGATGTTGGTAACATGCTAGTTTTCCTTATTGGAAAAGTATTCTAGCAAAAATAATTTTGCACTATGGTAAGGAAATTTGGGACATGTAACAATCCTTGATAACTTTTGGAAATGTCTAGAGGGAAAGGCCTTAAACCAATGTGGAAAGATTAAAACCATTACTTTCCTATCCAATCCCTATGGCGCGTGTTGTAATGCTTGATTGAAGTTGAGCTCTTTTGAGTTCTTAATGGAACAATAAACCATTTGAGTTGGTGCTATTTGAGACACACTTGATTGATCTACCATTTGAGGTTGAGTCCTTAGACTCTTAATGAATCCAAATGTTTGGGTGGACGTTAAAACTTTAGAATCACCAATGTTTATGATTGTTGTGACTTGTGAGGTTAAACATTATTCTCTTAATGAATCCATGGTCTTGTGGGGGTTAATAGCTACGATGTAGCATTTTTTAAGCTCTTGTGAACACATTTTAACCCCAATGACTAAGTGCTATTGAGAAGTGCTTGTGATTCACCTATGTGGTGTACTAGCCGTCTTTTATGGAAAACTTGGGCGGATTTCCTAGCTTAGAGCCTCCACTAGACCTAAGGTGAATATGCTTGGCTATAAAAGAGCATATTTCTTCGCGGAGTTCATATAAATTTTGGAGTGATGTATGTGTTCTAGGGATCATGCACTAAATCTTGGAGTTTCAAGGTTCGTCCACTCCATGATCAAGAGTCTTGAGGGTTTCAAGGTTTGTCCACCCTTAGACTTGTAGCTCATTGCCTCATACCACTAAGCACTAGATTTCAAATTACCTATGTAATATCTATGTGTTATGTACTAATCTCCTCTTATGCCCAATATGTTGCTTCTCATCTCTTTTTTGGTTTTGCTTTTCCTCCCTTAAGTGGGGAATCGTTGGATTAAAGAGAGTAAAATCCATGTTTTTAGAAGTTAATCGATCAATTTACTCCACAAAGTAGGTTGTGGCCTACAACGTTTTCCCACAAGTAGGTTGTGGAGTAGACTTTTTCATGTCTATTCTAGAAGGAAATCAGCTTACGCCACAAGTGGGTTGTGGCCAACAACGATTGCCCACAAGCGGGTTGTGGAGTAGACTTTTAAAGTCATTCTCTTGGTATTATTCTTCTTTCTCTTGGATTCCCTTGTAACCCCCCATCAAAGTGAATGATTATGGTGATTTAATCAAGCTCATTATTCTGATTTAATCACCCCTTTGGTGTTTAGATTCACTCTTTGAAGCTCCTTGCATTGTTTATATATTGTTTAGAACATTTGCTCAATGAGAATAGACATGCTACAATATACTTATCCACAAAGTGCTAAACACATTTCTTCTTCTTTTGGGCATAAGTTTATATGGCTCCACCTCTTACCCAAAAGTGTCTTTGAGTAAGAGTGGTGTGTAACCTTAAAGAACATACCGGCGATACAATGTGCACCCCAGTTGCGTAGGAATTCATTTTCAAATTTAGTGACGAAATGTCACGCCACACCATTTTCCTTTTGATCAAACAAACACATTATTCTTATATTTTTGTAGCCTTTGAAACACTTATTTTACAACATCGAATTTTCACTTCTTTTTTTTTTTACCCTTTTTGTCAAATGAGAGAGAGAAAGAGGGAAATTAGAATAAAAGGGGTGGTACAAAAAAAATTAAAAAAAAATTAAAAAAAACATGTGACCTGCACATGAGGGTTATTGCTTGGAAGAGGCAAATCAACATCAAAAACTGAAGGTTGGTTGTCTTCAACCACCACCACAAAAAATAAAAAAATAAAAATAAAAAAAACAAATTTACAATTAGATTTTAACTTGCCAAATAAAAGTTTAAAAGTTTTTCCTCACAAACAAGTTACTTATTTGAAAGGTTTTTTTTTAATGAAAATATTTCCTTCTTTTTAAAATTTTAATCTTTAATTTAGCCTTGCATGATAGAAGATCGAATTACACACAAGTAGAGGATCATTCAAATGAGTTGCAGATTCAGAGCACTTTCATTCAAATGATGGTTTCATTACTTGCAAGAGGAGAGAGATCTACTTCCTAGTAGAAATGGTGGACTAACTTTGTCATTGAAGACTTGCTACGTTAACAAAGTATGGAAATGTTGAAAAATACGGAGTACAAGTCATCAATATCATGCATTCATGCGTATGTAGTAATGAATCACCGAGTCCAAATTCACATGATATCTTCTCATTATTATAAAGTTTTATACTCCGGCCTTATTTTATAATAATCGCAACACTTTAATTTTTGCACTATTTATAAACTACTCCGTAATATATAAAAAAAACATATGTTGCAATGTAAAATATTTTTGGATTAGTCTGATTTTATGTATATATTTATTATATTAACTTTTTATAGTTGTTAATAATATATAATAACATATATTAATGGTAAAAGTTGTGCATTGACATATCAGTCAAAGTATTGCAATTATTATGAAACGGAGGAAGCACTATCAATTACTTGTATTTTTATATTTTTTTTTCCTAATGTTGGAGTATTTATATTTAGGGTAACATTGTTAAGTGTATCAATTTTAAATGTATTAATTATTACTGAAGCAGTACTGTTTTTAATAAAAATTGGGATTTTTTGACACTTATCACCTACAATAGTTGCTGTTTTAGGAATTACCACCTATAGTTTTTTTTTTTTTTTTTTTTTTTGAATTTTACCACCTACTATTTTTTAAAACATCAAAACTTCCCACCTACTTGGCTCTCAACTCAAATGTGACGTCATGTGGGGCCCACTAACTACCTTCCCACCCTTTTTCCCTCCCTTTCTTTCTTTCTCACTCGATTTTTCATTCCTCTATATTGTACTCCTCTCAAAATTGGGGAAAATTTTCAAATTAAATTACATATTCATGTTAATTATTTTACGAATTGAAATTTTTCCCCAATTTTGAGAGGAGTACAATAAATGGGAATGAGAAATCGAGTGAGAAAGAAAGAAAGGGTGGGAAGGTAGTTAGTGGGCCCCACATGACGTCACATTTGAGTTGAGAGCCAAGTAGGTGGGAAGTTTTGATGTTTTAAAAAATAGTAGGTGGTAAAATTCAAAAAAAAAAAAATTGTAAGTGACAATTGCTAAAACAGCAACAATTGTAGGTGGTAATTGTAAAAAAAATCCTAAAAATTGGAGTAAGTACTTTTTTTTTTGCTTCGTACGGAGTATGTTTTGACCAAAAAAGATAGTAAAAATGCATCTCATATGCGAATGGTGTGAACATCAAAATAATTGGTGTAAAATGAGGGAGTTGTCTGAATCAATAATTGCTCATGTCTTTAATGACAATAACAAAGTCTTATTGGTACTTTTAGATTTCATGTTGGTATAATTACTATACCAATATGAGGTCTAGATATACCAATAAGATTGTTGGTATTTTTAGACTTCATGTTGGTACAATTACTATACCAACATGAGTTATAATTATACTAACAAACGCTTGTTATTGTCATTCATGACAATAGTAATTATGTGCGTAGACTTCCTCCTAGTATGAGTGTTTATCTACAGAAATCCACTAAATTTAATCATATACCTGGATTTATAGGTGTGGAACATTCGAAGATGTATCTAAGGAGCCTAAAACGACTTTTCTTTTATTAGCAGTGGCACATCACTCAACAAAAATGCATCACACACTTGAATATCCACCCTTCATTTTTATAAACTAGTTGTTGTTCCGCGCGCTACGCGCGCGGCACGCCAATGGTGGTGAATATACTTAGACAGTAGTTCTTTCGATTTTTTTGGTTTTATGGTAATTAAGTTTATGTAGACTGTACAAAGTGAAATTAGTTGTTTACAATTTATTCTAAGTAAATAATTATTTTAAATAAATTTACTAATCTTTCATCTTGGTGCATATGGGGTTGTTGTTGAGTTATAGCTGAATTTGTAGACTGCTAACAGCCTCGTTTAACATGTTGATTATGTGTGATATGTAGCCGAAATAATATACTGGTGCATCGTTTCTGTAACATATTATTAAAGTTCTGAAGAGAGAGATTAAAAAGGATTATCATCAATTGGTTGATCTAATTGGTCAATTTTAACTGTTGGAAGTAATATGATCATATATTTTAAAATAATTGCTTATAGTTCTTAATTGTTGGATGTTCAGGTTTAGTAAGTGATTTAATTGAAGCGCGAGTTTCAAGACATATGTGTTGGCCGAAAGTAACGTTATATTATCGAATGGTATAACGTCGTATGAGAAGTTGTGATTTGGAATGAGGAGATGTAAATATAAACAAAATAAAAAATTAATCGATCTTTAATTACAATAATAACACGTAAACATAAATTAAAACATAAAGAGAACGATCTTTAATTACGTATATATAAAATCAAATATTATTTTCTTAAATATAGATTTCACAGTACAGTTATCGCCGAAATATATAATTTACATTTTTTTATAACCGTACAATGTTATCCAATGCAATTTAATAAAATTTACAATAAACATATTTTATGGGTGCTTATAAATTATTTGTCTATTATATTTCAACCCCACCGATTCGAGTTTCTCCCTTTCCTTCTGCTTATCTTCTTTGAGCCTATTAATTTGTGCTATACCATCGGCTGTAACAGGCTTTAACTGATTTAGAAATGTAATAAAATTGACTACCACGGTTGGTGCTTCGCTAATTGCATTTTGTGAACCTTCACCAGCGTCCTTCAATATCCTATCAACTTCAGCCTGTCTACGTAGAACTTCTTTCTGCATTTCCATAGCGTTTAATTTCAAAACCTCCAAAATACGTGTATGTATTTGACAGAATCTTTTGTATTTTCAATCGCTAACTCAACTTCTTCCTCAATCTCCATTGGTGTATAATGTATATATAAAAAGATTCCTACAATGTATAGCAAAACATAAGTTTAAGCATTATTATGAAACCCTACCTTTCTTTTCTTAAACTCTAAGTTGACACATTTGTACGTAGATTACAATCGCGTACAAAAACAAATCATATGTCATGTAATCTTTATCTATAAACCTTACATAAAACTCCATTTATACTATATATTTATAATTGGTGAAACGTTGTAGGGAAATTGAAAAAAAATTGGAATCAGGATATGAATACAAAAAAATAAATAAATTAACAGAAGTAGAAGAGAAATTATTCAAATTCAACTCTACTGGCCCCTAAAAAATATAGAACAAAAACAAAGAACGGAACATAGGCAGAGGAAACTTGATTACCACAAACGAAACAAAGACAACTAAAATGATAGTATAGAAAACTCACTGAAACAAAGGATGCAATTTAGATTCGACGGAAGCAGTGGAGACGAAATAGATATGTGTTAAGAAGTTTCTACGACGAAAGAAACGCACAAAATCCGAAATAAATGATGAGCAGGTTTGAATAGAAAGAGGAAAAGTCAGGACAGAATAAAAAAGGAAAGCATAGAAGGGTTACATATATATAAGTAGAATATTAGAGGACTGTAATTAAATGAAAATAGTAAGGGTAGTGAATAGGCATGATGATGGAGTGAAAAGGCGTGATTCACACAATAATTCAATAAATATAGGAAATAAGTTTTACTACTTCATTTTCTTTGTGTTTTTTTTAATATTTGTATTAATTTATTTTTATATGTTTTTTGTAATTCCAATGTGAATCTCAATTTTCAATGTTTTTTTTCCTGATTTACGATGTAGTGTTTTTAGTTTCTTTTTTCGGTGATGGATGAAGTAATATTTATTACGTATATTTGTTCATTTATATAAAATGGGTGCACAGAGTGAAAGGAGTAAACATTGGTTTAAGTAATGGACAAATTAATTTTTGAAGAGGAGTGAGAATGCTAAAAGTCGAATGAGATGTTGCGATTTGACAATTGAATGTATGTGGCCAATAAGTGTTATTATAATATATAAATATGCATAAGTTTGGTAAGAGGGATGCGGGAAAGTATTTTAGAAACTGCAATGGTTAAATTTATGTATAGTAAGTTAGACGAAATATTTAAACCGTATTATAATTGTAGTCGAATGAACATAATTCCTGGTCTAGTTAATTTTGACATTATAACTTTTGTAGAATAAAGTTATCAGATACCGATATACATATACTTTAATGTAGTATTAGGACAATTTGAAATAGTTTCCAAGAACGTTGATGAAGATTTTAGAAACCATATTGTTAATAATATTTATACTTTAGGATTATCATTTATTACGATGAAGGTACATTAATAAACTTAAGTATTTATTTGTGTAATATTGAAAGTAGTTTTGTAAAAAAAGTGTTCTTGTTGTAGGACATTGTTTTGGCTACTATGACGTTGTTAGTTTGTAAGTATGACTTTGATTAAAAGGTCCATATTTTCGATTGCTAATGACCGGTAAATTATGAATAATTATTTTCTTATAAAATGTATGGAAGATGAAATTGTAGATAATGAAATAATAGATGAAGCCATTTTAGAATGAATAAGTACGTTGTATATCTGCGGATTAAAGCAGACATATGTTTCGGCCGTTCATTTTGTTGAATAGACAGTACTACATCACGTAAAGATAAGATTTTATGTTTCGGCACTTGCCGATCTCACAGTGGTCCTTTTTTATGATAATTTGTTGTTTATTTTAATGTTTTCTGAATAAAAGTTATTTTGTGATTGGGTGATCGTGTTTTGGTTTTTTTAAAATAAGTTGTCTACAATATATTTAAACTAAATAATCTCGATACGTAGAGTTGTTAAGTTATGGTAATAATTTTACCGAAGTTATGTATTATTTATAATTTCGGCTTTTTATATTGAAATTGTGGTGATTAAAGTCAAAATAATATATCGCTTCTTTATTTATTTATTTTTTATACTTTTGTTATTTTTTATTTTTTTACAAAAAATTCAGTGTAAGTTTCTATTTTTAGTGATTTTATTTTTGGTTATTATTGATTTTTTTTAATGTCTGGTAAATCAAGAACGACTAATTGTTATTTCGGAGATGGATGGAATAATAAGTATCAGCGAAAGTATTTGGAACAAAAGCAAGAACGAAGACCGTAATATTTAATGAACATACATTGGCAGTATTTTAGATAAAAGCAGGAACAAAGATTGTAATATTCAAAGTATATACATTTAGATATTAATATAATAATTGCTAAACAAAAGGTTAAAGATTAAATTGACTTCGTATTCATTCTCGAGCTTGTTTAAGGACCCATTGTTGACTTTGTAAAAATAACTGTAATGCTCAAGAATGGCGATGGTGTAAGTATAACCGGAAACTGTTGAGTGCGTCTTTCGGAGAACGTCGAGCAACACAAAGTAATAGTTTTCTCCTCTATTCTCATGGACGATGTTGGTATTAGTATAGCCGAAAGCTCTCGTCGTATTCTGCTCTCAGATATTTTTGGACAGCATAAATTAATGGTCAATTTCTCCAAGTTTGTTGCAGCTTTTAATATGCACGTTACAATATGTACTTGACACACGTTGTCCAAGAAGATTGTTACATGCTTGAGATTTGATAGACAACCTTCTTCGGCTATACAATTTAAAGAGGTATCAATCCACTCGACCTGTAAAACAAATATCAAGTATATTGACATAATTAGATTAAAATTCATTTCATTCTGGTTACGAAAGGAAAATAAATAACGACATCATTCTTATGTACTTACCTCTTCGTATATTAATGATTTCAAGTTGGGAGTTTTTCTTAGTAACTCGTAGGTGCAACTTTCGGCTTTCACCGCCAATTGAGTCAGGTTTCCGAAAGTCGGTAGTTGTCTTCCATTAAGAAAAAGCTACGTCCAATTTAGATGAATATTATTAATTCAAAACAACGTAAAGTACTATATCAATATGTCGCCATTATAAGTTAAATTGAAATATTGTAGAAATATATACTTACCCCAGAAGTCTTGAGTCTCAAAGATCTGATTTTGGAAGCCTTGCATATAAGAGAATTGATATTTTGATAAATATCATAATCACCTCCATATTCACTGACCATAACTGGGAAATTTTCCCTAAGATGTAGATTTGCCTCGGTAAGCAAAGGTAAACTATCAACCATATAATATGTTATTTCATCATCTATACTAAGGTACTCAAGAATCGGTGCTTAGGTAATAATCAGAGATCTGCCCCAAGCCTGGCTCACGATATCACAAATTTCTAATGATTTAAGTGTCAGGGACTCTACAAACAGCATATCGGCGAAACCGGTGCACTCCTTGATAATAATTGTTTTGAGTGCTGCACAATTTGATGTAAACCTTTTCATATATTCGCTACCGTTAAATTCGACTTTAACAAAGTGGACAATTTCAAGGGATGGTAGATGAAAAGACTCTGGTGTATCATTCATTTTCACACCCGTTATTTTCAATATCTTCACTCCCTTTCCATACATCATTTCCATAAATTTGTAACTTCGACTTTCGCCTAATGTGAAATTCAAATCAATTTCATAACATTCACGTTGTTTTGCAGCATTTAACCAAGATTCGTAGTAATCACAATCATCATCACAGGAAAATTCATAACAAAAACGCTTCAAATAGAACGCATTGTTCTCAGCTAGTACCTTGTTCACAAATTTATTGTACGAAATTTTTGCACCGTTGCACAATGGATGATAATCATCCGGTATCTCCGTGAAATCAAGTACGGGTACTTGATTCCACACTTTCTTCCATCTTTTTGACAATACACAGGTCTTTACAGCAGACTTTGTTGGTAGAAAAGAAAGTATATGACACAATATTGTATCATGTAAACTACTAATGTAATCTGTTTCTCCTACGGGATAACTAATGTCACTCATACTTTGAATTATAATTGTAAGAGGTTTAAATGGAAAGATGATAGTGATGAACGTTTTTGACAGATAAGGGCAGTTTCTATAAATGGAGTATTTGACGGTTGTGTTGTTATAAATAAAGGAAAGAGAAAAAGAGGAGCATAATAATTTGTTTTAAAAACTTTTCAGTTACCAAAACATTTATCGAATAGATAAGTATTGGAAACCGTTAAGCGTAATAATGGAATGTATATGGATATAAAATTTGGATGTTAGAGTGAATCTAATTATGATGAAAGGGTTTAAATTGTTTTAGAACCGAGTTTTAGATTTCCTATGTATTGTCATGTCGATTGAAGTGTAACTTGTTAATTAATTCCTCTTTATTGTTAAAAAATAAATACGGCCTTTTTTCAAAGGATTTTACATTTATGAAAAATAATTAACATTTCTACTAATTCATTACAATTATGGTTTTCCGCAGAATAACTACACATTTAAATTTCCTATTTATTGATTTGTTAGCCGAAATGTACGTTAGTTAAATAGTTTTATAATACAGTACCGTAAGACTAAACTACGCTTTCTTAGTGTCAGTTACATATTGAAATATTGTTTCACCGTTAGCCGTTAGATGATAGCCGAAAGAATTTCACAACTAAAATTCTGACTTTGACATATAAGTTATGATTGCCGGTACTGTTTTACGTATATAGTCAAGTTGAACCGTTGTACATATAAATTGAAGAGAGTCTCATAAGTGTGTTTATTTATTTATGCAAATCCATCCTTTAGGTCTTCAAAGATAGAGGAGTAGAAATGCGTACTGCATCAAATATCTTGTGGCTTTTTTTTTTCCGGCGTTTTATTTGTTGGTTTGCGCCTCAGTTAATATTCTTGATTTGGATCGGTATTTGTTTTCTCCTTTGGTTACTTTATTGACTGTAGCATCGCTTCAATTAGTTTTCAATACCCCGGTACTATTTAATCTGTTCAGAAGCGGAGGTATTGTATTACATGCTACATAATTTAACGACGATTATGTTTATCCGTTATTGAATTACATACTTTCGTATGTCGTCCATATCAGTTGTTTTAATTTATGCTTATTTATTTTGTACTCCCGTTTATTGTATGTGCCGAAGTACTTGCACAGTTAATCTAGATTATGTAAAGTTACATTGAAGTTATAGAAAAAAAAAAGATGAAAGGAATAGAGTAATGACCTTGGAAGAAGTACTTGCTTTTTTAACAGTGATCTTTTTGTGTAACGACCTATGTTAATATTAATATTTCGGAAATCGTGGAGAATAGAATGTATGTGAAATAAAAAGTAGGGTGCGCTATGGAGTTGGGAATGAGATGGATGATCGTTGTTGATAACAAACTCTTGCATTTAGAACTTCTAAATAAAGTATAACTTTTTATATTCGAGCATCACGTTTGTTTGACTACTCTCGGATGTTGATAAGCCAATTTCGGTTGTTCTCATCTTAGATGTTATAGGCCAAAATATTTTTTTAAGATAGGATTGAAAAATTACAAATTTTTTTGTTATAGAACGTGGTTAAAAGTTCTTTATCAATAGTTTAGAGGTAGTGAATTTTGGTCTGTGTGTTATTGTTGAAGAGATTGAAATGTTGAGTTGTGGATGATGAATTAAGTGGAGATACCGTATAGAAAACACCTGCTTATAATAGAGAACGGAGTAATTAGGTTAAGGACAGTGGATAAGTGTGATGATGTAACGAAGAAGTGTGGTTTTCACAATTCAAAAAATATAGATAATGTATTATATAATTATTATTAACTTTTTATATATTCAAAATTCAAAAATAAACATCACAGTAAGTTTTTTGTTTTTTCCTTGTGATATACATCCGACTTATCTACAACGTTCTCTAAGAACATTTAATATTGTATATGTTCTTAGAGCACTTTTTGAAAATTTCCATTCTCCAGTATTATATAGCTGGAGTTAAACATATTTACAATCATTAATTATCTGAAAGTCATTGAGCTTAATAACTAATTCAAAAAACAACTGACAAAATAAAGGAAATTTGTGAGTGACGATTGGATTATACCCTGAACTTTGATTATATCATTCTTCTGTATTCTTTTCGGCAACTTCATCATTTTTGCTTTCAGTCTTCTCTGGTGTTGTAAAGCGAAGTTTTTTTGCTGCTGTACTTTTATGATGATCCAAGCTACTCTTTGTGTCTCCAATGGGTGTTGGAGTTACTGGAGAATGTTTGGTTCCACTCATGCGAGTGCGACAGAGGTCTGTCCATTCAGCTGTTGATAGTTTTGGAGTCCTCACAAGTTCAGCTGTTAGTATAGTTGAATCTTTGACAGCACGTTCTCCTTCATCAGTTATGACAATACCTGTAATTGGAAAATTTATATACTAATTGTTATGAGGAACATGCTATGTTCAAAGAAATTATTAACTTATATATTAAGAACGTGATAAATTATAGACCTTTGGATGAGAACGGGATATTTGGTATTGGTATTTCTGAAATTTTTTCCTTTCCTTTGTCTTTTTCTTTTGAATCTGGTGTATCTTCATTTGTTATTTCAACATTACTCCGTTGATGCTTAGTCGGTGTAAATGTTTCACTATTATTCGGGTCTGAATTTTCGGATTGAACATTTCGCACAACAGATATTTGTGTCTCACCTTTTTTTGATACATCATCTGAAGTGTCAATAGTTTTGAGTGACCACTCCAACACGCTGCTTGAACCAAGGGAATTAGATGGACCGAGCTTGAAGAAAGTGGTTTTTTTTTCGAAGTTTCTCTTCAATTTCTTGGAAACCAAATACGTCGCCCTACACAATGTAATTGAAGTCAATGTATAAGTATCTTGTTCACAACAAATGTTGTACATAGATATTATAGAATTGGCTATCTATATTTTAAATTTGGGTAACAGTAACTGTATTTTAAATTTGTGTAACAGTATTATTGAAAAGGGTCATACACAATCTTTCATAGTTTTGATTTCTACTGCGGTTCTAACAAACATTTTCTCGGTATCATTGTTGAACGACGTCAATGTCATTGATCCTGTTACATCGACTACCTCAAATTTGAAAGTGACCCTGTACAATGGAGAAATTATGAAGTCAGTGGTAGAGTTTTAATAAATATTAAACTATATAGGATGCTTACTTAGATTGGAAATATTACTCTGAAATAATATAAAAACATTTGTACTATTAAATTATCTAGTTGCTTGATTATATTTTATTAGGTATCTAACAAACCTCGGAGCCGAAACACAATTTTTATTGTCACAAAAGATACATGTAAATTGCCTTCCTTCCGGTACTCTGCATTTGTTCCCACATTAAGAGCAACCTGTATAGACAAATACATTGTCCAACGAAGCATTTGGAACGATTGCCTGTATCCAATGCCTTTCTTCCATTAACGAATTTGCAGCCTGAGAGAACGTTAGTAATAATATTAAAAGTGTATGTATTTTATTTATATGGAAGTTTAACCAGTTTATATACCTTTTTTTCTTTCAGTTCTTCAATCGTTTTCATGGATGGTTCTTGTGTAGAATCTCTTATTTGTAGAACTCTCGCTTGTCTATCTTGTAGCAGCTGTTTCTGTGCAACAACCCTGAAAATATACAAAAAAAATCGTTTTAAACTATAACATTTATTTTTTAGTCATTAATATTTGTTGTTCATTGTAATTACCATTCTCGTAACATGTTCGCCCTATCTCCTTTAGGATTATGAATTATTCTTGTAGACATAATAGTTGATAAAGCAAATGCTGAAAAAAAAAAAGCACATGTTATTTTTTCAATTTTGTACGATCCAGGTAAACAGTTTTTTTGATTTTGTTTTCTTCTGCTGTAAATATTTTACCTCTGCGAGGATTATGTTTCAGTGCTGTAAAGCCAACAACGGTAAATTTTTCGGCCCAAAAGTTTAACGCATCACTTGCAGTTCCAGAGAGGTCATTCCATGCGGAGATGGTTAATGTCTGATTATGCCTGTGGTAAAGAAAGAACTAATTATCCATGTGTTTCGACAAATTACATAATTTCATTACAGAGTAATTTGTTGGATTGTTTTCTTTACGTCTGGTCTGTAATAACAATTTCTCGGACATAGCTGTCGATATTGTATTTGGAGCTGATTTGTCGTGCTGCTTCTTCTACGAATAATATCACACCCAGTACATCTGTACAATAACCATCGTTTAAAACACATAATATTATAGGATTATCTGTAATTATAGTTGTATCATTTGATTAAATGTATGTCAAATTTCTAAAGCACAACATGAACGACAAAAATACGTTACAAATATTGTTTTCCGAAGTAATTGTCTCACTTAGTCGTAGAAATGTGTTAATAATTAAGTGCTAAATGTTTTCAATTCACGTTTATGTTATAATTGAAACAATAGATTAAGTATAGGAGAATACCATATCTTTCATCAGCAACCTCTAGTTTTGGGATTGAAGCTATTGACTGATATTGTGGAACCACATAACCAGTTTCGGTGCAGACAGGTTGGACAATCGTTCGATGATTGAAATGTAGTTGATAAGGCGGTTGATCATGGGTAGTCCGATATTGATCATCAATTGACCTGACAGTTGCATTGGATATTTCGTATTCCCCATTGTATGCAATGGCTTCATCATATGCTTTGATTTGATCACCAAAGAGAGTGACACGCATCATGTTATTCTGAAATAAATATAACTATGAATTTTATTTGTAGGCATAAACTGGAAAACCTTTATTTTTTAGTAGTGACAGTAAAATAAATCACATAAGGAATGTTAATCCAAACCATGTAAACGATTTAAAATTATTAGAGCATTGTGACGAATGTTTTATTAATTGGAAGAGCTATTACTGTTGTGGAGTTATAATAGTCATAACATTAATTTTACTAATATTATGTATAAAAATATCAATATCCTTGTAAATCAATACTGTAACAGTCATAATCTTAGACGTAGCAGCATCAGTCAATAAGATCAATTGTAATATTATACCAACAATGAAAATAACAACATATGAAGTATTAGTAGTAGATAAAACAAAATGTACAGAAAACGTGAATCTGAGAATATATTAATACCCAAATATCAGCCCCATTCGTTTCGGCATATTTAAAAGTGAAGGTTGCCGAAAGTATTTAAGTACTGGCCGAAAAGAAGACGTATACCGTATGTAAACCCGTGCACTATCAAACACGGTGACTGACGGAAAAAAAGTCGTCGTATAGCAGTAACAGTATTACATTTCGATAGATTAAGTACTTAGATTTGTAGAAACAGTATAATTATACATCAAATTTTCAATGTCTAAGTATCTATAATTATAAAGGCTGTAATCAATATCTGATTAATTTAATCATTGAATGAATTTGTTATCACTAATCTGTTAAATAATAAAAACTAATTATTGTGTCTGTCAAAATTTAAACCATTTTTCAAAGCATAATAAATTGTGATCACATGTTTAATGATGCGTGTAACATCTTTCTGTGATACTATATATACTTGTTTAGTTTGGTAGGAAATTTGTATTATTTGATTAGTATTTTTTTTTCTTTTTTTCTGTTATTTAAACACAGTTTTGAAAAATGTTTTAACTAAATGATTATACGTCTCCTCTGTTTAGTGTTTTATATTTTATGAATTATATATTTCTTGAATAGAGGCCTTTTTATCAAATCTAAATCTCATTTTATATAGTACATGGAATGAATAATATTTTCAAGTTGTGTATTGATATTTTTTTTTTATTAAAAGTCAATATACCTTCTCATCCTGTAGATATAACGTTTGATAGATTGTTGCTCTGGTATTGGAGGACATTTTCTGTCTAGATTTTTCAATTACTTTCACCTTAACAGTGAAGTTTATTGAATTCGGATTCAGTTCATCAAGATGTACTCGTTCCGTTTTCATCCCGATCACTACAAAAAGAAAAATTAATGTTAGATGTATAACATTTATATATTATTTATGAACATTCCAACATTTCTTTTGGATAGTATTAATTTAAATGCTATAATTTAGCTATAATCAAATATATTAAACATACATACTTTGTATGAGATGTATAAACATGGACTAAATAAATTAAGAAAGACAACTATTTTTATTTATTTCTCCTAACTAATCTTACCTTCTCAATGTTTTTCTTATGAACGCAGTTAAGTCTGGCGTGAAAATGGAAAGTTTTTTTTTAGTGTTTTTAGGGCAGCAGAAATGAAGTAGGTTTCTACAGAATGAAGAATGTAGTTGATATTAGAGCGGATTTCTCCATATATATATATACATAGAGGTAGTGGATAAGGGGTATGCATATGTAAATATTTAGTTTTTTTAATACATTTATTTTTTCTGATAATTATTTTTTAGTATGTCAAATTATTAGACAGGAATACATAATGGTCATGATGTATGTTTAAAAGAAGATATTTTGTAAAAATAACAACTTCCATTTGAAAAGACACTTATTCTTGGAAAAAAAAACATTCTTAATAAATGATCCTTATGGTGGTGATAGGATATTCTATGTTAGGGTTTTTTCTCCAACTATGGTTGAAAGACTTTTTAGTATTGAATCTATGAAAAATGCCCAACATATATATAATTAATTTATATAATATTGTATTCATATTTGATAAATAAATATAGTTAAGAGATAAATAATTTTGTTATATGTATTAAACATTACTGAATTATGTTATCATGTCTATTTACAATAATCATTGGTATATATTGAACATTACTGAGTTGTATTATTATGTCTATTTACAATAACCGTTGTTTGTAATTATCCTTTATAGGGTTATTTATTATTATACGTGTTTATTATTATAAGTAATTAAAATTTAAATATACGTTTTTGTGTATATAAATAGTTATCATTATTGGTTGGACAAATGTATATATAATAATAAGTTTAAATTTATTGAAAATTTTATTAATTTAAGATATATAGTAAGCGATGTATTTCTAAGTAACTGTAAATGCTTAAAAAAGAAAAGGGGATAAATAATAATGGATTAGATTTTGTAATATATTTTAAAACGAATTAGAGTTGTTATATTAGTGAATCATTGACGAAGTACAGATCATATTAAATCCGATCCACGCAACCTTCTTTGCCGTTTACATGCATATCAACACTTGTCATTGTTGTGCAACTTTGTTTAGTTGTCAAATCTCATTAATTTAGCTAACGTTTTTTTTAGTGCTTTTTAACCATCATATTTGTTAGTATTTAAGTTTATTTTGTAAATTGTTTTTTTTAAAACAAATCATGTGTAAATAAATATAATTACATGTAAAATTTAAAAGATGTTACTAATGGGTGCATCATTACTTGTCCATTTCATCTTTCATCTATTGAATTAGCCTATAAAATGATATGTAAGTTATATTACTAATTAAATCACATTACAGAAAAACAACAATCACCGATATTGTAATCGATATAATTATTAAATTTATATTATTATAATATGTATATTTTTGTTTAGTAAAATAATATATAATTCAATTTAATCTATGTCGAGAAAGGGTGGCAAAGCAAGTAACAATGGTCAAATACATTTATGTGTTCATAACATACCTACATTAATATGCATAATTAAATACGCAATATAATATGAATATTAATAAAAATATATTCTTCTTCTTTTTATATTTATTAAATGTTCGTATTTTGTATATTAATAGTAAGACGTTCCTTATAAGTAAAAAATAAATGATTGTATATTTTGAAAGACATATGACTTTTCGATAACCAAAAAATATACGAAATAATTTTTAAGTTTGTATTTGGCTGGTTATTGTACATATCTACAGTTGCTTTTTTAATACACTATTCTGTAATCACTTTTAATATATCCTTCATCTTCATTTGCGCTTTACCTTTCCTATTCAACCGATTTCTTTAACCCTAACAAAAAAACAATTTCAATATGGCGAGTACTGATAGTACCGCAACTTGTGGGGAAATTTTTAATCCTCCTTCATGGAAATTAATTACAAGCAACTCTAATAAAGAGAAAATCTCAAGTTTCTTATTGTATTATACTGATATGACAAAGAAGATGAATATCCATCTGGAACTTCTGCTTCAAAGTACTTCAAATGTGAAGCATAAGTGGGAAAAGGGAGAACCAAATAGTAAGAGAAAATGTGATGGTAATGTTATTATCAGTCATCCAAAAGTAATTGTTATTGAATCGGATAACAGCGACAAAGTTTCTGATTCAGAGCTTCAGTCTCAAGAGCAGAAGCACAAAATGAAAACTGATGTTAACGCTGCTGATAAAAATGGTGATAGCGATGATGTCGATGCTGGTAAGACTTATAACGGCAATGATGATGATGATGATGATGATGATGACGATGATGATGATAATGATGATACTTATACTGGTTCCGATTCTAGTTATGATAATTGCAATGTAGAGAAACATGGTTCAAGTTTCGACTCCGATACGTATAAAAAAAAGAGGCATAATTGAAATACGCGATAATGAATCTAAAGTGGTAAAACTTATTTTGGCTTATTGAGGTCCGTAATGTTAGTGAAATTATTGGAACATTATCGGGAAACAAATGTTTCTTAAATTTTCTGGATCTAAATTTCTGTCTTATATGGTAATCTATGTTTACTTTTCTAATGTTATTTTGTATAATAAAAAATCAAATTGGTGTTTTGAATGATTCGTTGAAGTTATATTGTGGTCGGTAATTGATTATGTCTTTTTTAAAAGTTTAAAAATTTCTTTGCTTGCTTTGTTCTATTTACGGTATTCGTGTTTATATTTGATACAGTATGGTATTTGAAGGATACACATAATATTCATTAGTTATTGATGGAATTGTAAAGCAATTATCACTGATAAATGTATTATGCAATTGAAAATTTAGAACAACTCTAGTTCTCCTTTAATGCAATTATATGCTATCTACTTTACTAAGTTCTCATTGGCCGAAATCATTCTTGGCATAAGCGATATTTAATAACGCTGAGCTTTATAATCCAAATCGAACAACTTTGTTCGGTAATGTTTAAAGCTACGACATACCGAGGTAGTGTTTCTCCAAGCGTAGCCTCTTCTCAAAGTTAACCGTGTAGGAACCTTTAGCCGAAATCCTTGTTCGACAGATTTCGGGTGTCTTGTATATAAGCAAAACTCGCCGAAATACAAATTTGTAAATTGTGCCGAAATTAACAATACAGGAGCAAAGACTTCTATATCCGACCGTAGTCATTCCGATGTTTAACACTACATTACTAAAGGTAATAACGCCGATACGGAAGTCCTGAAAACATTTTCGGAGTCATATGCTATATTAGTGGAATCTCGATTATTTAATATTAACAATGGAATAATCTAAATCGACTAAACAGGCTTTATACATATACTAAAATATAATACCAACAATTACTGTACAAAAATTACCTATAAAGTCATCCATTTTTAACTATCTCATGATAATCTTAATAGGTAAAATATTTAAAATCGCCGTATCATTCAAGAGAGAGGTATGATTAAAATATGCAATAATGAATCTAAAGTACTAAGACTTATTTCGGCTTATCAAGCTTCCAAATATTATTGAAATTAATGAAACAGCATCGCTAAACAAATATTTCTCAAATTTTCTGCACTTGAATTTCTATTTTATTTATTCATCTATGGAAACTTTTACAATGTTATTTTGTATTAAAAAAAATCAAGTAATAAAAATCAAGTTGGTGTTCTGAAGGATTCGTTGAAATTATATTGTAGTCGATAAATGAATATGTGTTATTTTAGAATTTTAAAATTTATTTGCTTGCTTTGTTTTATTTATATTATGTGTGTTTATATTTGACGCGGTATGTAATTCGAAGGATACACATAATATTTATTAGTTATTGAGAAAATTTTAAGGCAATTATCACTGATATATGTATTTTGCAGTTGAGAATTTATAACAGCTATAGTTCTCCATTATTATCATTATATGCTATTTACTTTACTGAGTTCCCAGTGACCGAAATCATTCGTAGCATAAACGACATACAATAACGTTAAGCTTAATAATCCAAATCGAATAAATTGATTCGACAATGTTCAAGGCTACAACATGCCGAGAAGGTGTCTTTATAATCTTAGCCTCTTTGCCAAGTTCACCGTCTACAAAACTATAGCCGAAATCGTTCTTTGATAGGATTCGACTGTCTTGCATATGAGCACGATTCGCCGGAATTCAAACATGTAAATTGTGCCGAAGTTAACAATACAAAACCAAACAGCTCTATATCTGACCGTAGTCATTACGATGTTTAACAGTACACTGCCGAAGGTAATAACGCCAATACGCTAATACTATAATACATAAATTAAGTTCAGTACCACGGATAGAATTCTTTATTGTAATAATCGTACTACTTTGTGTATTATAATATGTAATTTATGAAAATTTAGTTGCATAATAATTTCTATTAAAATCTATTATTTTAGATACATCATTTGACCTTTTGCATGAATTTAAAATAGATGTCGAAACTCCATGAACAGTTGATATTCGACAAAGACCATATATTTATTAGATTAACTGAAAGTTTGTTTTGACTTTTAGAATAAAGATATGTACTTGATAGTTAACAGATAAATCACAACAGAGCAACAAAGAAGCATAAACTAAAACAATAACACAAAAGCCAAATGTAAAGCCGACAAAGCAATTGAAATTAATCTAAATATAACTCCTGAACCCAATATTGGTACCTGGGATAATTGTAGCAAAAAGTAAAAACGTAGTCCGGATAAGAGAATAACAAAGAGAATTCTAAACCGGCAGCCGCCTACACGCGGATACACAGCTGCCGAATTTAGTACAAACTCAGGTGTAATTTAAACAGAGTGTTTTGTACAAATGGCAAGCTGGAAAAAAGGCAACAGAGCAGAAACAGAGTTATACATTCAAGCACTTGTAGAGCCGCAAGATTCTGCAGACGACTGCCCGATTTCCTATGCACCAGAATCAGCTGTATTGGTATTAGGAGCCTTTGTAGTGTCAGCAATAGAGGATGCAGTAGTCTTAACATCTTGAATCGGGGACTCAATTTTTTCTACGTCATCTCCTCATCTACCTCCAATTCTTCCTTTTCAGCCAGCCGAGTAAGTAAAGCAAGCTCATTAGGGTGAGGCTGCTGCATTTTTGGATGGTGAAGGTCCATAGACCATTCCTCAGCCAATTCCCAATTAATTTCTGGTTCAAGATGAATCGCAAGGCGGCGAGCAACTTTGTAACCAATCTCGTAGCCCTCATTATATTTGGCCTGTGTATAGATTCGAGTTTTCAGCAACTCTCTGGCATTTTCCAAATCAGCTTTAACTGTAGCGGCACCATCTTTCTCAGTTTGAAGTTGATTTTTAACCTCTATCAATTCTAGGTTATTAGAAGAGATTGTGTTCTTCAGACGTTCGATCTCAGATTCAAATTCAGACTGTTTCAGTTGATTTTGTTTCTTTTCCAAAGAAAGTTGCCCTCGAACCTCTGTTAAACTGAACTCTGTAGATGAAACTAAGTCCTTTAGACGCTTATTGTCGGCCTCAAGTTCATTCTGTTTCTTTTCGGCTTCTTTCCTAAAAAGAGAATTCTGGTCATCAAGATCTCTGATCATTTGGTCTTTAACAGCCATCGCCTGATCTATTTTCTCCTGAATCTGAACTTTCAACGATGGAAGTTCCATAGCTCCATCAAAATGAGTCAGGTCCTCGCCTTGCTCAACATAAGGAGAAATTAATTGTTCCATTTCGCGCAAGAATGTGTGAAACTTCTCTGTCATATCTTTCATCCGTAATCTGCTGTCTGAAGCAGCATCTTCAGCACACTTTTGCGCAGTCTCTACCATATGAACCCGATATTCTGCCGTGTCAGCACTTTTCTTCAACTCTTCATTTAAACTGGCAGTAATGACATGGTTATGAACAACCTACGCATTTAGAGTGTACAAAACAATTAAAACAAATAGTTGAAGAAAAATTACATTTTGTAAATACAAAAAATTAAAATGATAGAATCAGAAAAACACTTAAAGCGAAATTTGTCTAGAAATAGTACCTGCAACAGTAATTTGAAGTTCTCTGCAACGGGGTCCGGCACTCTCAAAAAAGTTTCACACGCTCCAGCAGCAGTTTGTGTTAAACAGAATTTAGCTTTCTCCACTTCGGATAAGCCAGATAAATCCCCAAAAATCCCAGCAGCAGCACTCTGGTTTTCCATCAAATTTTCCCGCACAACATCGGGAAGTACCACAATTGAGGTTGACTTATACCCCATATCATTTGACCGAAAAGTTCTGAAAGAATTTACACCAGAAGCCGGTGGCACATCTACTTGTCGAGGCTCATGAATATGTTCATCCATTTCCTTGAAATGTAAAGACTCTTCTCCTCCAACTGTCATATCAGTATGTTCAATGTGTGTAATGAAGACATTAGCCTGTCTTTGACTTTCTTCAGCAAAAGGGTTTATCGTGAATTCAGAAAGATGAGGCGCTCCAGAAAGAGTTTCTTGTTCAACGTTTTCAATTTGTCTTGCAAGGGTAGAAAGAGTTTGTTGCTGAATGTTTTCAATTTGTTTTGCAGAGGTAGAAAGAGTTTCCTGCTGAATGTTGTCAATTTGTCTTGCAGAGGTCAAAGGTTCAGGATCTATCTCCTTAGACATTTCTCCTGGACCATCGTTTTCCTTTGTTCTTTTCGATGACGGAGCCACAAATTCTAAAGGGAACTGGGCTGGGTTGAAAACAGCCCTAGACTTTCTTTTTCTACCCATATTTTGTATTTCTATATCTGATGAAGAGGTATCCAATAAAGGGTCTTTCGGTTGGGCTGTTACTCTGGTTTCCTTCCTCCGCAACAAAAGGGTAAGAGGCTGTAGAAATAAGTTATCAGCACAATTCCAGTTATTGGAAATAAACTACAAATACATGAACAACAATACTATGTAAATCACCCAAAATCAAATAATTAATAAGAGAAAGGAAACCAATCTTTCATACTTGATTCAATCCTTATAGGTCCACCACATAATAACAATATGCATTTGCCATATAACATTTTAAGAAGATCTTTAAGTCTTAAAACGAAACATGCATTATGTATCTTAGAAAATTAACAATGTATTCTAAAAATGCAGAACTCATATATTGAAATTCCATAAGCAAACCAAGCAGTTCATTACAGAGAAGCAACAGAAATTCTATAGCTGATTAAATACGAATATGTTTAACAGTTAACAAACAATATGTTGCGAAACATTATTAGTAATGAAGTCTTTATAAATTAGTAGTAATTCCTGTGCAATGCATATTGTAGCTGGATTATATGTAAAACAGAGTGTACTAAATACAATTACATTCAACACGTATTACTACACGTATATATGCAGAACAAAGAGCACTGGAATGTTACACTGAAACAAGAAATATATTAAAATTACGCAAATCAACTATTTCGTAACAAAAAGCCTAACACAATTTAGTATTTATTGAAATTTTCAACAGCATAACATTCAGTAACAAAAACAGTACTTGAAACAGTGTTCTAAACAATATTCTACTCAATTAATAAAGTTGCATGCAACATGTGGTAAGAAACTGGAAATTAAAATGTACACAACATACTATAGAAAATATATGCATTAACATTTCATACTTTGAAAAACGTTTAAGCAAAACAAAGTAAAGATCAAACCTATACTCACCAAATTATCCAACAATTCGTCCTCTGAACTTTGGTTGTCTTCAGTGTCAGGAATAGACTCGGAAAGACCGGCTTCTATAGCAGCAGCAGTGGCTAGAATTTCCTCTTCAGGACCCAAACGAAATAATGGATCACGTTTCAAGTACCACGGCTTATGCTTGGAATATTCAGAAGAATTGACTATCTCAAGATAATTTGCACGTAGTGCAGGAGCTCTTTCAGAAGTAGGAGTAATCGCAGGGTCTCTTTTGGTCACTTTTCTTCTGACGTTAATTCCAAGACGTTCATAATTCAACCCGCAATTCGACTCATGCAACACTGAAAAAAAAAACAGACAACAATAACACCAATAGTGAAAAAAAAAAAAAAAGAAACGAGCCTTCGGCCCCAACCGAGAATCTTACCCCCTTGGTACTTTCGGCTGAGGCCGACGGCAGCTAATATCCTCTCCTGGAAAATATAGTGATAACAAGGAAGCCAAGTGGCTGGAGTATGTTTCTCTCGTCCCCCTCTTCCTGTAACCACCTTTCCGAAGAGCTTCATAAGTTGATTATCTTCAGCAAAAAATTCATCAGGACCGATAGCAGACATTTTCGGATCGGGCATCCTCAGATATCTCGGCGCTCCAAAGTAGTTTAAATGTTCCTCTTCGGATGGAGTCCTGATCCAAATCCATTGACCCCTCCAATCTTTATCCGAAGTGTCGTGAGGCCAACTAGTTAAATAACCTCGTTTTGCTTCAATTCGCCACCATCCAAGACCATTTGTTCGGAAGACTGTCTATTCGGTACTAAAGCATGCAATTGCCGGAAAACGTGTTCACTGGGGTCAAACCCTAAAAAAAGGGAAACCCATAAGAATGTCATAACTCTTCGAATACTGGCCGGAGTCAACTGACACAACGCAATGTTATACCCATTCAACACTTTGGTTACAAAAGGATGAAGAGGAAACCTCAACCCTGATTGTAACTGCCTAGTATATACTCCAATATACCCAGGCGGCGGTCTGTGAATTCTATCTTCTATAACTGGCATTCGACACCAGTATCCGTCCTATTCATAAATACCATAGAAAATTTCAATTTGCTCAGCGAAACGATATCAGGCATTCTGTGTAACCCACCATCCGTACGGAGCAGCAGTTCTAAGGCCCGAATTTTCAATTGGATTGTACCATTCCTCTGCACCTTCTGGCAGACAGCGAGGCCCATGAACAGCACCGCTCTTCCCACTCCCTGAATGTCACATATGAAAATGGTCTAGCAGAAGCTAATGGTACAGCCGGTATCGGAACATTAATCGTAGGTTCTCTTTCCTCCATATTAGAAAGAGTAGTAGCGTGACTAAGAGGTGGCATATGTCCGAGCGGCTGTCTACGCCGAGGACCTGTGGACACAACTTGTCGCCTTTCAACTTCTTCTCCTCCACCAACAGCAGGCGCTTTACCCAAATTCCGACGTCTAACCAAAATAATGAAGAACAATCGTACGACAATGGAAATTGAAAAAATGAAAATAAATCCAAATGAAATCAGAAATAATTACCTGTCCCTAAAACGGAAATCAGCGGGCTTGTACGTCGTCATGTCAGATTTTGAAGTACAAATGAGATTAATAGATATTCGGGATGCAAATTAACTGTGGGAAAAAAATTCGGTATTTCTAGGGTTCGGTTTGCAGGAAATTGATTAATGAATAACGGAGAGGATATATACCTATAAACTTTTGAATTAAAATACAGAGAAGGTTAATAGTTAAGTGAATCGTCACATTTCCCATTAAACTATTATTAAACTAAATTCTTGAAAGTCTAACTACCGACAAAACGTCGCAACTATTTAATTATACTAAGTAATGGTGGTTATAATAACCGTTTAAATTATCCAAATTTCACCAATTTCAAAATGCAATCATTTACAGTACAAAATACTTGCTAATCATACAAATAATAATTTGATTAATAAAAAATTTGTAAGAATAATTCATCCAAATTAAAGTATCTATCAGAATACAAATACCTGTCCCCAGATCCACTTATGTGCAGTTTCTTAAATTTTAAAATAATAACACATAATATCTGTACTGTAGATTATGCTAAACAAACACAAAATTGCTATTAGTATATATATCCTCCAAAATGAAAACAGTAATAAAATCTTGTAATAAAATACAACTTTATTAAAAGATTTAATTTATTATTTTTCACAATATATATAAACTTGATATTTGTAACAAAAGGCTCTTAAATATGGAAGTATAATAGAAATTAACATAACCATCAAAATTCCTAATTAAACTATTAGTAAACACATTCATAAAAAACCAACTACCGACAAAACATCCCAATATATTTATTACACTCTCTGTTGTCTGTTATAATCATTGACAATATCTACATTTCACCAATTTAAACTTCCAATTAACTGTAATATATGTTAATTGCAACAATAATACGTTGATCTCTAACTATTTTTTACAAAACAATAAAAAAGAAGTTTAATATATACGGTGAATAAATATCTTTTCACAAATTCGTATGTGAGAAATCTACATAATTCCCGAATCACAATATATAACATCTACAACATTAATTTTGTTAAATAAATACGAATGATCTTAACATAATGAATGCTTTAAATGGAACATAACTTATTGACCATTCTGAAAAGAAATACAACTTTATAGCAATATTTGTAATTATACTGTTTTTTAGAACACATTAATGTTTGTTGTAATTAGTATAGTATTTTTTTAAGAAAAAAGATTACAACACCTACAAAAATGCCATTATACAACAACAAGCATGTTTGATGTTAAACAGCTTTTGAATACTTCAAAATGTCAAAGGACACTACATTTCTAACCGAGTTGACGTGATACCCCTCTGGCGGTTTCATTGTATAAAAAACAACATTTTTAGCCTTTGTTGCCCGAGATAAAGCCACATACAGTTGACCATGTGCAAAACACGGTCGAGGAAGATAAACCGAAACCTGATTCAGTGTTTGTCCTTGTGACTTATTAATCGTCATAGCAAAACATAATTTAATTGGGAACTGTTTCCTTTCAAAAGTGAATGGATATCTGCTATTTGTTGGAGGGCGTAAAGTTGCTCGATGCAAAAAAACAGTTTTCCCTTTATATTGACCAACAGAGATTTCACAGACGATAACGTTGGGCTGAAAAATCTTGCAAATCAATCTCGTCCCATTACAGAGACCATCCGAAGGCATTATATTACGTAACAAAATCACAGGGCAGTCTTTTTTAAGCACAAGCTCATGAGGACTCATTCCTCCTGGACAAAGCTTATTTACAAACTCTGATTGATAGATATTGCAAGTATCATTGAGCATTGCATCAAAACTCTTATAAATCACCTTATTTCCTGGAAACTGTTCAATCAAAACTGAATTGACCATATCCACATCATCATTCATCGGAGTTAAAATTGCTCTATCTGCAAAGATGTTTGATGTAATCGTTCCTTTCTCAACTTCTGGGAAAGTAGCTTTTATAATCTCCAAAATGGGGTCCCTGTCAATCTCCAAATGACGTACCATTCCATTAGGAAGCTCTACATATCATCACTCATTTGTTTGTAATTCACCATTACTAAGAGATAACAAAAACGCACAAAATGTTGGATCTTCACGAGCTCTCTGATTTTCCGTTAACTTTAATCTTTTCAAAGATGGCCAGATATATGAAGCGACAATGCTCGATTCAACAGCATGTCTTAAGGACTTTTGGGGTACAACCGGTAAAACCTGCCTAAAATCTCCACCGAAAATGATAAGTTTACCACCAAAAAGTGTCGTATTTTCACATATATCTTGCAACAGCAAATCAAGTGCCTGTAAATTCGCCTTATTCGCCATAGAAGCCTCATCCCAGATAATCAAAGCTGTCTCTTTTAATAATTGTGCTAAACTACCTTGTTTTGGCACATCACACGTAAAACAACTCTCATGATCAACAGGTATTTTAAATCTTGAATGAGTTGTTCTGCCTGAAGGTAGATTTGATGCGGCTATTCCAGATGACGCAGTGGGCAGTAAAATTTTATTCATCATTCGAATTTCTGCATATAAACTATTGTATAAAAAAGTCTTACCCGTGTCGCCTGGTCCATCAATGAAGAAAGCACCTCCTTTTCCCTCCTTGACGTGATTCATTATGACATCATATGCATTTAGTTGAGCTTCATTCAACCGTGATCTTGAGTTTATATATTCTTCAGGAATAGGTATATTCAAAGCATCTGTTATAACTCTCGTTTTCCTGAACTCGTCACTGACATTATAGCCCAGATGATCCAGCCCAAATGTTTTCAGTGATTTACCCATTGATTCAAGATGTTGCTCTAATAAACTAACAGTTAGTTGTTTAGCTTTTCCGGGACAATCTTTAAACTGGTACCTATAATCTTCCGACAATGAGGCATAATACTTTTCCCATAAAGAAGCTGGATCACTGGGCTGGCAAAATATCAGTATTGTTGCAAACAGCCGTCTCAAAGCACACGGTAATTGTATCTCTGCAGCTTCAGTTAGACATATGGATGCAGCATCATCATCCTCCAAAAGGCCTAGCCGTTTAGCAGTTTCTTGAAATGTAGCACAAACATAATTGTCAACTGTACATAAGTCTGTAAACGAAGTTGAATTTCGTACATTAAGCAACAATAGTCGAAGATAATAACGTTCACCTTCGGCAGGCAAGACAAACGATATTCTACCAACAACAGTGAGTGCATTTTTTCGGTCTTTCCATTCTTTCACATTTGAATTCCATGTGTAGTGTTCTGGAAAATCACTGTATAAAAGGTTAACACCACCATCAACCGACGCATTCACTGCAAAGTACTCCGTTAAAGGTGTACGTGCGCGCTTAGGATCTCTAACAACCCGTCTGAAATTTTCAAATGGTCTTACAGCAATGGATTGCATGTTTGGAAGATGCACTGGTAATGGCATAACAGGAGGAAAATTCTCAAATAAATCAAAACCAAATATTCGCCATATTCCCTCACATGGAGATACCCACCTACAATTTCAAACAACAAAATTCAAATGTAATATTTGTAATCATAATATCATAATGTAAAGAAATGTGAACTAAATATGTAAATAAAGCACTCAATACCAACCTGCTAGATTGAAATTGTTCTATTTCATCAAATTTTTTTTCATTTGTAGCAGATATCTTAAATGATATTCGATCATGCCCTTTATAAACATATTTATATAAATATTTCACAGCTTTGATAGTTGAACAAACCTCAACATTTATATGACAATCAAACATAAGTAATAAATATGGATTATAGGGTACTACCCACTGATTATTTAACTCAGCCCTTCGAACCTTTACTTTTTCACCTGTCGGTCTTCTCCTATATACAGGATACCCATCTTTGTTGTTTGCTGCCTCTGAATTGTAATCTTTTGGATATCCATTTTTGCAGATCATTTTTTTCCCATCCATTCTCATACAAGGACACTTAGGATTCAGCTTCCCACAAGGCCCATGCATCATATGAGTCAAGACAACTTTACGAAGACGAGGATTATAAAACGATGGGATTTCAGCACAAACAAACTTATCATATTCAGATGGCCCTCTTATCTTGAAATCACGATTCAGTATTATTAAAAAATGTGCATGTGGTAATCCTCTTTTTTGAAACTCAACAACATAGATCATTGCTGCCACTTCACCAAAAATTCTTTCTTTTTTAATTTTTTTTTTAATGCCAACAATTTTGCACAAAATATACGGGCCACTATATCTGGTCTATCCTGAGCTTTCTCTCCAGGTTGTAATTCACACTTTATTTCGGGCCAATTTGCATTACATGTCATAGTAATAAACAAATCCGGTTTCCCATATCTTTGAACTAATGCCATTGCATTTAGATACCGACGTTTTAGATCTCTAAGACATCCAATAAATGACGGAGGTAAAACAACAAGATGTCCAACCTTTGAAGCATCTGTCTCTCCATCTGTTACACTATCATGAATACCCTGATAAAGATCAGCTCTAATGATATCTTGATTGTTCCGCAAATAATCGAGTCTTGAATTTTCGATCTTCACATACATGTCCACAACAAATTGTTGAAAACATCTTCCACTTCTAAGGAGCATGTTCGAAGGCCTCATTTGTAATACGTAAGCATAGTATTCTCTTGGAGAGATATACTTATCAGCTCTTGTCCTGTGTTTAACGGTCCCTATATTGTGCCAAAAATAAATAAGAGAACACATTAAATTTCCCAGCATAATAAATAGTTTAAAACAAATACGAACTAATATGCATAAATAACAAACACCTACGTGATTCTTCTTCGTCTAAGAAATTCTGCACGGTATGAACTGTACAGGAATGAATAGGATCTGGAACCTGTTGTGTATGATTTTTCCCACCAACATTTCGCTTCTTAAGATTCTGAGTCCATCCACATTCACCAAAAGGGAATAATAACAGGTATTGTAATGGATCATAGCACCCATAATAATGACAAATCCGATGAGTTTGGGCAGACTTTCCATGCACAATAATATGTGGAGTGCTAATCTGACTTGAAGACGCACCATCTGGCCACACAGCAGCAACTTCATCAGAAACAGGTGCGTTATAAACACGTTGATCCAAAACAGGATTTTGAGATAATACTATCTGCGTGTCTTCATCTATCTCTATTTCCCTCAACGATCTAAAAAATCTTGCATATGGATTCATTTCAGTAATCTTCATTAATATACGAATAATATCCTCTCGTACCTCAGGAAAACAATTCACTCGATTCTGAACTTCGTGCTGGCCATCATAAAAATAGAGCTGCAAAAATTTAGGGCTACCATCATTAGGCAGAAGATCTGGAACGGAATGATATACTTGCCCATGCATTTTAAATAAATATATCCCCTTAAATGTCGTCGACTCCGTTTTACCGCGTATAGAACTATAAGCAAAGAGATTGTTAGACATTCGGCTGTATTGCTTGAAATGTTTAGCGTCTTCCTCTTCTGATAAATATAATCGGCATAACTTATCAGGAAATTGATTAGCTGCAACCACAACCTGTCCGCCACAACAGCAGGAACTCGAAGTTTCATACATGAATTTCTTGGCATTACAATACAAACAACACGAAGCACTCTCAAGCACAAGAGGGCCAACTGGAAGGTTTTCACCAATGATTGCGAGTGGTCTCACTGCCGAAACATGGGAAAAACGTTTTTGGAAAAAAAAAAACCAAATACATTTAGATTCATTCCAAATATCACATACAATAGTTAATTCTTATATTAAAAAAGAAACCGTAACAATACCTTCTAAACCGGGGTTTTTGGAAGACGCAGACTGTGCAAAAAACAGGGATCTTTTGCTCTTACGTTGTTCAATTTTTTTCCGTTTGTTGGCAGATAAAAAAAATGAATATCACGTTCTTTTCGTTTTTTGGATTCATGTCTACAAAAAAACCATAATATATATTAATTTCAAATAATATACCACATAAAGGAGAAGAACATCAAAAACTTACAACGTCTCACAAACTTCAACTGGCACAGTATGCCATATTGCGTCGGAATATGGCAATGCCGAAAAATTTTCTATTCGAAATTGGAAAACAAAACAAAAAAACGCGATATAAATTCCATACATCGTAGATCATATGAACACGTTTATAATACTCACTTATCCAAAATAATGCCTTCACACAATGTTAAACAATATTACCTGCATTACACGGCTTCCAGCTACTCCTGGATTTTTTTTCTATAAAAGAATAAAAACATCAATAAATACAAATAAATACCATAATCATAGTCTGGATCAAAGTATATCCACAATGTTGACGACAAACACGAAGACTTACACTTCTTCACAATCTTGAATAGGCACCTCAAAACAATCAGCAAACAGGTGTCCATGTGCTGGCCGCAAGCTTTCAGCATTTGTATCCACGTGGCGAACATTTATCGGATTGTCGTCGATAACCAACACACCGTTTTCCTCTGTAGATGCAACCAATACATCAACACTCGGTTGACCTTTTTTTGTGACGACATCTGCCGGAACTTGAAGAGCGTTACATATAGTTTCTTCCCCATCCTTACGACCATCGAAAAAAACTGGGATTCACCTACCCTCGCCTCCAACCGGTCGACTGCTCGACGGGAAATTTGTCGGCAACGACATCACCGTTTCTGACGAATGTTCTCCTAAATCGACAATAGGCCTAATCTTCCTTTTTGTAGGTCCTTTCTGTGTAATCATATTTTCGGCTCCCACAGCAAGGTTCATTTGTTCTTCCATACCCATCGCAACATAATTCTCAGAACATGCAGCGAAGACATCAACTTCCATTTGGCCTTTAGCGGAAACATTATCTCCCGAAATTTGAACAACGTTACATTTAGTTCCTTCCCCTTGCTGACGAACATTGAGCGAATTTAAAATGGGCCCTTTACCGAAACCACCCGTTCCTACAAGTCGTTGTTTTCTTTTCGACTGAATGGATAACTCGTCGGATGAAATTTGAACTAAGTGAACAATAGGCCTATCCCTTTTTTTAGATCCCCTATGTCCCACAATTCGCACAGGCAACAAATTTGCCGAACGAGGTTGAGTAAACTCTTCATTTAAATTTTCAGCATCTGATATAATTCTTGGTTGCTCTTCCACAAGTAACGCAACACTATCCCCACCAGGCGTGGTAGAAACACCAATATTTGATTGATCTTTTCCATTCGTATTCTGTTCCCGCCTTAACCCCTTATGCATACATAAGTCCTTCAAAGGATATTCACCCAAGTCAACAGCTATCCCTGTCGCTGAAATGCCAGGTGTTACATCTCGACTCTCCTTTGTCGACGATCGAACAGACTCACTTTCAGGAAACTGCCCTGGACTAACAACAGCTGTAGTTTTATTTTTTCTCACCATCTATACAACATTTCGGCCACAAAAAAAAGCGATCAGATTATAAATATACGCATATTTCCTGTATTCGTACTCCAACATAACCCCACCATCAGATAAAACTCCGATAATCTATACAGGTTAAAAACACGTAATAAAACAAGAAAACCCATGATTAGTAACAAAAAGTTGTACAATAAATAACCTAATCCGTAAATACAAGTAATAACTTCAAAATATACAAAAACCACTAAAAAAACACAACTGCAAAACACCGACATCAACTACTTATCCAAACCAAACATCTATAATTGCCGTGGATTAACAACTCTATATTTCATTTTTCTTACCATCTGCACAACATGGCCACTAAGAAAAAATTGATCAAGTTCTAAAATTCAAACAAACACTAACAAATATAAACAACAATGAAATCGAAATTGCAATACCAAAAAAAAAAAAAAAAACCACAACACAAACCTGTGTATAACTCCAACAGCAAACGGAATAGAAGAACGAAAACACAAATTTGGAAAAATAAATAAAAATTACAGAAAGAAAAGGCAATTATATATAGAATGAGGAAATAGATTAACGGAAAAAACAAAATCGGAAGAGAGAGAAACAAGAAATGAAAAAAACCTAAGGAAAAAAAAAGGCCGCCTATATATAGATAGAAAATGTTTCGGCAAGAACCCGAATGTAATATGTAAGAACAAATCCAAAAAACAAGTACTGAAAGAAATGTTGTATTATTCAAATTGCTACTGTTCAAAATTGACACTGTTCAATACTGTCAATAATGAGTCTACCGTTGAAATCAATAGCTAATTATGAACAGTAATGTATTGTGCTTTTCCCCTTTCCTTTGTCGTTATCCTCCTTTCTTCGGCACCCAGCCGAAATGAGAATACCGTTAGAATCCTCTCTTTTTAAGAGTTAAGAGAGAAGTTCACCGGTACCCCCATTGTGAACAGCAGCGAAATCAATTGCCAATTATGAACAGCAGCGAAATCAATAGCCAATTATGAACGGTAGTGTATTGTGCCTTTCCCCTTTCCTTTGTTGTTATCCTCCTTTCTTCGGCACCCAGCCGAACTTAGCTGCTGATTTCTTCTATCCTTCCTTTCTGTCTCTTCTTCTTGGCCATCTCTCGATCATCGTTTCCCCAGATTTAGCTAAACCTTTTGCTTTTTTATTCCTTTTCGCATTAATGGCTGCCTAATTCCAACAGTCATCGGTAAATTTGAAATGATATCTTCAATATCTTCCAGTGAATACATAACTTGCCTCTAATAGTCTAATTTTCAGTTTTGCTTCAATTTGTTGTAATATTTGTTGATCGTTAATGTTTTTTCTTTGGTGCAATTTTGCTTGCGGTGTTTGGATTTGCGATCGCTTCAATGGTGTTGCAGAAACAATTTGTAAATGTACAAAAACCACTACAAAAACACAACTGCAAACCCTCGACATGAACGAAAAAACACAATCGTAAGAGACAGAAACATGAAATGAAAAAAACCTAAGGGAAAACCAAAAGAAGCTGCCTAGATATAAAAAGATAATGTTTCAGAAAAAGCCCGAATGTAATATAGGAGTACAAATCCGAGAAACAAATGTTGAAGCAAATGTTGTACTGTTCAAAATGATGCTGTTCAAAATTGACACTGTTCAAAACTGGAAATTTGAAATGTGTTACTATTCATAGATATATACAGACCACTATATCTGGCCTATCCTGAGCTTTCTCTCCAGGTTATAAGTCACACTTTATTTCGGCCCAATTTGCATTACATATCATAGTAATAAACAAATCCGGTTTCCCATATCTTTGAACTAATACCATTACATTTAGATAACGACGTTTTAGAACTCTAGGACACCCAATAAACGACGCAAGTAAAACAACAAGATATCCAATCTTCGAAGCATCTGCCTCTCCACGTGTCACACTATCAAAGATACCCTGATAAAAATAAGGTCTAATGATTTCTTGATTGTTCCGCAAATAATCAAGTCTTGAATTTTCGATCTTCACATACATGTCCACAACAAATTGCCGAGAACATCTTCCACTTCTAAGGAGGATATTTAAAGGCCTCATTTGCAATATGCAGGCATAGTATTCTGCTAGAGAGATATACTTATCAGCTATTGTCCCGTGTTTAACGGTCCCTATACTGTGCCAAAAATAAATAAGAAAACACATTATATTGCCCAGCACAATAAATAGTTTAAGACATATACGAACTAATATGCATCTACAATTGCTGTAGATTAACAACAACTTTATATTTCATTTTTCTTACCATATACACAACGTGGCCGCCAAGGAAAAACTAATCAAATTCTAAAATTCGTTTGAACCGTAGCAATTTGAACAGTACAACATTTGCTTCAGCGAAATCAATTGCCAATTTTGTCCTTTTCCTCCTTTCTTCGGCCGAAATCCCTTTCCTCTTTTTTTTCGGCCGAACTTAATTTCCATTTTCTTTTGTCCTTCCTTTCTCCCTCTTCTTCTTTACTCATTCTGAAGTACTTTTCTATGCTCTTTCCCCTTTTCTCTCTCTTATTTTCAGTAGATTCATTCAAATCCGGAAAACAAATGCCGAAGCAAATGTTATACTGTTTAAACTACTACTGTTCGCACTATCCATTACTGTCAATAATGAGTCTACCGGTAAACTCCTCTCTTTTTAAGAGTTAAGAGAGAAGTTCACCGATATTCCCATTGTGAACAGCAGCGAAATCAATTGCCAATTATGAACAGCAGCGAAATCAATTGCCAATTATGAACAGTAGAGTATTGTGCTTTTCCCCTTTCCTTTGTCCTTATCCTCCGTCCTTCGGCACCAAGCTGAACTTTTATTCCTATTTCTTCTATCCTTCCTTTCTCTCTCTTCTTCCAGGCCACCTCGAAAAAGAATGTTTCGACAAAAGGCCGAATGTAAGAGAGCAGGACAAATCCGAAAAACAACTGCTGGAACAAATGTTGTACTGTTCAAATTGCTACCGTTCCAAATTGGCAATATTCATTACTGTCAATAATGAGTCTACCGGTGAACTCCTCTCTTTGTAAGAGTTAAAAGAGAAGTTCACCGCTACTCTCATTGTGAACAGCAGCGAAATCAATTGCCAATTATGAATAGTAGAGTATTATGCTTTTCCCCTTTCCTTTGTCCTTATCCTCCTCTCTTCGGCACCCAGCCTAACTACTCTTCCTATTTCTTCTATCCTTCCTTTTGCTAAACCTTGTGCTGTCTTTTTCTTTTTCGCATTAATGGATGCCTAATTCCAACAATGACAGGTAAATTCGAAACCCAGCCGAACTTCTCTCTTTTCAACGGTTAACCTTTCCCCTATCCTTTATCCTTATCCTCCGTCCTTCGGCACCCAGCCGAACGTTTCTTCCTAATGCTTCTGTAGAAAATATTTCGGCAAAAGCCGAATGTAAGAGAGCAGGACATATCTGAAAAACAAATGCTAAAACAAATGTTATACTGTTGAAATTGCTACTGTTCCTAATTGGCACTGTTCAATACTGTCAATAATGAGTCTATCGGTGAACTCCTCTCTTTTAAGAATAAGAGAAAAGTTCACCGGTACTCCCATTGTGAACAGCAACGAAATCAATTGCCAATTATGAACAGTAGAGTATTGTGCTTTTCCTTCGGCACCCAGTCGAACTTTTCTTGCTATTTCTTCTATCCTTCCTTTCCCTCTCTTCTTCTTGGCCATCTCGAAAGAGATTGTTTCAACAAAAGGCCGAATGTAAGAGACAAGGACAAATCCGAAAAACAAATGCTGAAGCAAATGTTGTACTGTTTAAATTGCTACCGTTCCAAATTGGCATTGTTCAATACTGTCAATAATGAGTCTACCAGTGAACTCCTCTCTTTGTAGGAGTTAAGAGAGAAGTTAACCGCTACACTCATTGTGAACAGCAACGAAATCAATAGCCAATTATGAACAGCAGCGAAATCAATTGCCAATTATGAATAGTAGAGTATTATGCTTTTCCCCTTTCCTTTGTCCTCATCATCCTTTCTTCGGCACCCAGCCGAACTTTTCTTCCTATTTCTCCTGTCCTTCCTTTCTCTCTCTTCTTCTTGGCCATCTCTCGATCTTCGTCTCCCCAGATTTAGCTAAACTTTTCGCTTTCTTTTTCTTTTTCGCAGTAATGGATGCCTAATTCCAACAGTGACCGATAAATTCGAAACGATATCTTCAATATCTTCCGGCGAATTCGTAGTTTCCTTCTAATAGTTTGATTTTGAGTTTTGCTTCAATTTGTTGTTTGTTGTAATATTTGTTGGTCGTTAATGTTTTTTCTTTGGTGTGAAAAAACAAAATAAAAGACCAAAACACAAATATAAATCAACACAACACAACACACCAATCTAAATGATAATCGATTTAAATCACAACCCAAACCAAAAAAAATACTATCTACCAAACAAAGTAAACAAATACAGAAAAACACAACACAATACACCAATCTAAAATGATAATCGATTTAAATCACAACACAGACCAAAAAAAAGTACTGTTTGCCAAACAAAGTAAACAAATACAGAGAAACAGGAAACACAAAGAACAAAAAAAACAAGATAATAAACCCCAATGCCAAACAAACCAAAACAATGCAAACGCAAAGGCCATGAACAATAAAAATAGACAAACAAATTCAATCCAACTGAACAGAAATAACAAAAAATCACCGAAACCTCCAATCCCAGAAAATTCGAACAAACACTTACAAATATACACAACAATGAAATCCAAAATGCAATACCAAAAAAAACAAAAAAACCACAACACAAACCTGTATATAACTCCAACGGGAAACAAAATAGAAGAACGAAAACACAAATTTGAAAAAATAAATCTAAATTATAGAAAGAGAAGGCAGTTATATATAGACTGAGAAAATAGAAGAACGGAAAAACAAAATCGGAAGAGAGAGAAACAGGAAATGAAATAACCTAAGGGAAAACCCAAAAAAGCCGCCTATATATATAAAGAGAATGTTTCGGAAAAAGGCGAAATGTAATAGGGAAGTACAAATCCGAAAAACAAATGCTGAAACAGATGTTGTGCTGTTCAAATTGCTACTGTAGCAAATGTTGTGCTATTGAAATTGCTACTGTTCAAAATTGGCACTGTTCAAAATTGGAAATTGAAATGCGTTACTGTTCATAATAGGTCTAACGGCGAACTTCTCTCTTTTTAAGAGTTGTAGATAACTAATCCAACGGTTTAAAGTATATTGGATGATGACAATTATAAGTTACCTTATTTTCTTAAACTCTTTGTTGTTACAATAAACAGTATAAATAGCCATCTTACTTTGTTGCAACTTCATGCAATACATTCTCTCTATTATTTCTCATTTTCCCTACAAAATTGTAATCTAAAAAAAAGGATTTTCAAGTTTATTTCCACATTCGAGAAAAAAAATGGTAATTTTTAATGCATCTTAAATCTTTTTTTTTTTTTTTTTTTTGCGCTTTTATATTGTGATTTGATTTAAGATGAAATAAATTTATATGGTAACCTGGTCTTAATTTCTTTTGAACAAGGCTTTTAGATCAAGTTTTGGTCAATCTATAATAATATATTAAAAGGCGTTTATAAAAATGTTCATGTGCCACGTAGATACTTTTAAATTACGCCACGTCACTTTATAAATACTTCATGACGCCACATCACCAACCAACATCTCCACATCATTACTGAATTAAGCTTAATCATTACGCCACGTCACCCATAAAAAAAAAAGTTAAGGGGATTCGAACACCCAATCACTTATAACAAAGTTAGATATCTAACCATCTTAGCCCATTATCAAGCATATTATAAATATGAAAAAGAAATGAACATAAGTGTAAACAACATAATTTAATTATTAAAAAAGAACACATTCAATAATAGCAATTTCAAATTTCAAAATCCTTAAAAAATAATACCCCAATTGCACGATTACAAAAGTAGCAACCCGGGGCAACGCCCAGGCTACTCACTAGTTTTATTGTTATATTATGTTCTAAGAAACTTTTACAATGTCTAATAATATATCAAGTAATAGAGAGTAAAATTGATATTCAATACCACAAATATATGTAGTAATAATTTATTTAATTGTAAAGTCGTGTCATATTTTAAATTATTGAGTGCTTGAAATAATAATTAAATTCTTATAACTCTATATGTATCTTCCGAGTCAGAATTGAATGAAAATTCTTATATTGGTCTACTGTGCCTTTTAATCTAACTACATATGTATTTTTCTTTGTTTTTTGCAGTCTCTCATCAACACCAATGAATTCCAGGTGATACATCTTTACATCTCTTTCACAAAAAATAATCTAAATTTTCATAATCTCTATTTTATGCAATTTGTAAGCCTTAATGCAAGTTTGCTATTTTCAGGTTGAATTCACTCAAAAATCTGCTAGAGTAAAGTCATTGGACTTTCATCCAGTGCAGCCATGGTAATTTAATGAACGATTTTCAACCATTCTATCTTGTGTGGCCTGTATAGTTCGCCATATTTTCATTCAATCAACAAAACAAACTATTTGATTGTTTTAGTCTTTATAAAAACGCATATAAAAGGCAAGTATAATTTATATATATAGAATTGGACATTAAAAAATCGTTGTACGTAGCATGTTAAAAAGGCATTGACATATTGTAATCAGTAAATAGATGAAACTAAAATACATCTTCCTTTTAAAAATAATTCATAATCCCCTAAAATATTAAATATGCAGGGTCTTGGTTGGTCTTTACTCAGGAACAGTCCAAATCTGGAACTATCACTCAAAGGTAATAATCGAGAATTATCATACTATAAATTGATTTTTCTTTTGCTATTTTACTTTCTGTTTGAAATGTACAACTTATTCTTTTTCTTTCAGAGCATGGAGAAATCGTTCGAGGTTACTACCAAACCAGGCATGTTTTTGATTTTCCCTAACTCTTTAATTATATGCAATTAAAATGTGTCTTATGATTAATGGAAATTTTCCAAGTTTGTGTAAATTAGATTTTTCCTAGCTAGGAAAAAAGATTTGAGTTTCGCAAAATTTTACTAGTATGCAATATGTTAGAAAAATAATTAAATATATAAATACGTTATTAGTTCATCGCTAAGATTAGATGTAAAAGGTTAAAAAAAAATGTAAAGATTTGACTACACAATTTATTGAATATAATGGTTTCATAATTGAAAGACATAAAATAGCAATTTATCAAAGGAAATTTTGGTCTCTATACATGGAAAAAAAAAATACTTGTATTGGCTGCATAGTGTTTGATGTCTTGGTTCTTGCGTTGACCACTATACTACTCAAATAGGTGGTATATATGGTATAGATTATCTCTTGTTAATTAGCAATGTGTTAATTTTTACATTGAGATCAGCAAAATTCGTAGCACAAAAGGATTGGATCATATTTGGGAGCGATGACAAAATGATCCGTGTGTATGACTACAAAACTGAAGAGAAGGTGAAGGAGTTTGTGGCACATAACGATTACGTGAGGCACATTGTTGTTCATCCCACTCTTCCATATGTTTTAACCGCGTCCGATGACAAACAAATCAAGCTTTGGGATTGGGAGAAGGACTGGGTTTGTACTCGAACCTTCCTAGGACGCTCACATTATGTGATGCAGGTGGCTATCAACCCGATTGACCATAACAACTTTGTTAGCGTATCTCTTGATGGCTCCATTAAGGTACGCACTACATAGGAGTTATGATCATATATAAATATATGACACTTCTATAATCTCTACAAATTAGCCTGACTAATTAAAGTTTGAAAGAAAATTATTATTAATAATAAACCGTAAGACATTTGTAATGATTATCATGATTAGATTCGTGAAACATTGATGTACAGAATTAGAATAGAGTCATATTATTTGAGTCTATATATTTTTGTATATTAATTATATCAATTTTCCTATTATCTCTTTTCTTAATATAGATATGGAATCTTGACAACCCGAACCCAATTACTTCAGTAGCTGCCCATAACACTGGAGTTAATTGCGTTGCTTATTACTTAACAAGTGATAATAAACTCTATATACTCACTGGTTCAGATGATTTTACCACAAAGGTTAGTTGATACTCTATGCTTATTACATTAACATTATGATAAATTGATATATACTATAGTTTTCATATATTATGATTATTTCAATTCAAAGAAAGTCTGATTTATGATAGAATGTAAAAATTAGGTATGGGATTATGAAAATATAAACTGTGTTGAAGTGTTAAAAGGACACACAAACAATGTGTCTACAACTCTTGTTCATCCTAACGTTCCGCTCATTTTTACTGGATCTGAGGACAAAACAATTCACATTTGGAATGCAATCACTTACAAGATTCTTACTCCTTTCACACATTTATTTATTTCATTTTGTTGTGGTTTTTCTTTCTTAAAGCAACATATATTTTCGTTTTCATACATTTTCATTTTTGTATATTACTTTGATGATATAATCAAATTTCTTTAATTTTAGGCTGGAGAAGACCCTAGATCAGGGTCTTGGACGAGTGTGGGTGCTTAAGTATGACAAAATTTCCAACAAGTAAGGCTATCAAGCTTATCCTTTAATTTCTATAACTCATATATATATATCAAATTACTAATCATAATTTTGGGTTCGATATGTTAGGATTGTTATTGGCTGTGATGAGGGATTCCTAGTGGGAAAGTTTGGGCCTTGAAGAATTTGAAGTGTGGATGTCTTCGAATCAAATTTGAGCGGATTGGTGTTTATCTGAAATGCTGAAGATGTCTTTATTTTAATTTTCTTAAAATGATTGTCGTATATGCTTTACTTTCTAGAGATTTTAGTATGCACTGCGTGTATCTAGATCTAGTGCTACAATAAATAAAGGACCATTGTCCAACACTCCTACATATTATCATACTTTGCAAGATTGTTACTTTTAGTATTATGTTATTTGAGAAGCTTTAGTACTTCTTTAATTTTGTTTAATTTAGTATTTTTTTTTTAATATTCCTTTTCTTTCATGTACTCCATCCTTGCGTACTTTTTTGTTTTACACACTTTTCATTTTAAATCTATCTATTATGTTTTACTTACTTTGCTTTATTCTATTTATGGCATATCCCTTTACCATCTGACACCTTCAACTCCACATAATAACACATTTTCATACCAATCTTTTTTACATTCTCTCTCTTAAATTACGTATATATAGTAAGTGAATAGAATATAAAAGAATTGAGGTAGTATTTTTTAACATATTACTTAAGGTGTGTTTTATTCACTTGATTTTAACTTATCTGAACTTATCTAAACTTCTTAAAACTTATTTTAGTTGTAATTTGAACTTGAGTAACCCTAATCAGAAGTCAGAACTTATATTTCCTGACCTGAACTTATGTGAACTTATTTTTCCTGAACTGAACTTATCTTAACTTATTTTAACTTAACTTAACTTATCTGAACTTATTAGACCTGAAATAAGTTAAAATAAGGTGAACAGAACAGACCCTTAGTCATAAAATTCTTATTTTGGATAGTAAAGAAGGAAGGAAAGGAGGGGAAGGGAAAGACAGGGACGAGGACGGGGAGTGAAGAGAAAAGGTGGGGAAAGGTGAGCTCCACTTTCCCTCCAAATATCTCTAATTTTGAAGGGATCATGCTTGTTTAAGAGAGACGGAAAATGAATTCCTCCCTATCCCTTCCCAAATCCTTTACCCAAACAAGAAAAAATGTCCTCAGCTCCTCTCTTTCTCTTCTCTTATTTTCCTTATATCCAAACAAAGCATAAACTTCCAGCCCGCGTTTTTAGTGTGGCTGGACATACCGTATGGCAGGCTGACATACCAAAACACTAAACGGGTAACCCTTAACCGATTGAGTAACCCCTAATCGAACGAGTAACCCCTGACCAAGGAATCACTGACCAACCGAGTAACTTCTAACTAAGTAATCCCTTACCGAGTAACCCCTGTATACGTAATCTCGGTTGTGACCAACCACATATAAAATTTATATAAATTTCTTTTTTATATTTTCCCATTCTAGAGATTAAGGAATAAGTTAAGTGGTTAGAATTCCCCTTTCGCTTTTTCTTAAACCAAGTGGCTCTCTATAACAACAACAAAAAAAAAAAAAAAAAAAAAAGTATTTTCCCATTCTACTATCCGTGTCACCCAATAGAGGGAAATCTCTCAAAGCCCTCTTATGTTTGTACAGTACTTCTAATTCACCTTTGGAGCTTTTTCATGTTCATTTACATTGGATCGCTACACCCTCACCCTCTCTTTCCTCCATTGAAGCGTCTTCTGAGCTTTCTCCTCCATTGAAGCGTCTTCCGAGGTAAGCTGGTTTTTTGTCACTACCCTTTGAATATTAATTTCACAATCTAGTTTTAATCATTAATTTAATTGTCACTATAATCAATTTAGGGTTCTTCTGATGTGGATTATTGAACTATTAATTTTATTAAGATTTTCTCAAAAAAAATTAATTTTATTAAGAGATGACAAGAAATTTCGTTGCTATAATTTTTCTGTTCATGTTCTTAAGCTGGAGGAATCATATTTGATGATTGAATTAAATTTTGGTTGCTATATTGTTGTAGAACCCTTAATTTAGTTCAGAACTATGAGAAATGTAATTTATAGGGATTAAAAAAAGGTGAATAATGTTTTCCATGGAGCTCATTACAAGATTTCTCTATGAAATTTTTTATGATTCTTGATAATTTGTATAGGAAAAGTCACAATAGTGAAAATTCTAATGTCAAGTTGGGTTATGCGTTAAGAAAGGTGGATTTAGGTGACAGAGGAAAGCAATGGAGTATTTTATTGGCTCGAGTGGCTGCCGTATATGCAATATACTTCTTTCATCCGAAATTAGTTGTCACGTTCGTTGTGTAATAATGTGATATAGAATAAAGATTAGCAATGTGACTACTATATCAGGACTTGCGGGGGGGGGGGGCTGAGAGTGACTAGGATTATAGTTGCTTTTATGAGCTGACTTGAAAGCTAACCAAACTGATTTTGATCGTTTCATGATTTGCATCCATGTTGCCGTCAAGAGCAATGAGGCACCTTTTTATGGATCATATTTAAACAAAGCACTGCTGTACTATTGTACAAATAACAAAGGAAATGGAGTGTTTTCTAGTTGTTTTAAGGCCTGTTAATTTGCCAATTGGCTTCCCAAGAATGATATTTTTTTTTTTTTTTTTTTTGGGAGAAACCTGGATAGATATCTATTTCTGGAAAAAGGGTATGTTGCTAACTTCAGCTTTTGTAAAGCCTTACTCTTAACAGTCTGGCACATATCTTGGCTGTATAAGAGTAGTTGGTAGAAAAGATTGCTGAGGAGGTTCGAGGTTAAAGTGAGAAATGAGCTTTTCTGGTTTGCAGATTGTGTAAGAACTCTGATGTTTCCTTTTGAGTTGTTTACGATTAGTAGCTTATTCTAAAAAGCAATGACTATCTAAGGCGACTTTGGTAAAATCTTGAGTTAAGGCTGGATTTTTACGAGTATTTGAGAATTATGTTATATATACTCAACTATGGAATTGCCACGTCTTTGCCTTTGAAATTCTATGCCAGTAGAAGTTGCCATGTCATGATTCCGGGAGCAATCGAGCTCACATCTAGTAAGGATATATCCTCTTCTCTTCGGCTAACAAAATAAAGGTGGTGGGTGTTATGTGGTCATTGTCTGACTAAAGGATGCATCTCTCTGTTTGTGATTTTGTGTAGGATTGAAAGAAGGGAAACTTTAAAAGAATACAAGCTATCTCAGTAAGACATTTTCTTCATAAATTTAGGTGGTGTTCTTTCTATCCTCTCGTATGAAAGAAGAAATAGTGGAAAGAGTAAAGAAAGCTAGATAGAGAGAAAATGAAGGGAAATCACATGTGGAGGGGTTATTTTAGATGTGCTTTGTCACCATTATCTCTGAGCATAATTACTTTATTATCTAATTCCCCCTTGAACCTTACATAATTCACTAATTTCTGCTGAACAAAACAATCAAATTATACATGAAAGTGGTACCATTTTGGTCTGATTTAGCAAATTGCATACCTGTATTAACAATATTGTCCAATCTCATACTAGTGAATTAATTAACAATGTGGTATTGTGCATGTGTGCAGCTCAAGATTGTGCCAATGGACAATATTGTAGATTCCCTAAATTCTGCATATCAAGAATTTCTTGCTGCTGCTGCTGGGGTCTTAGAGGCACAAGAAGCATCTGAAAGTCACAAATCACCAATTACAGATACTTCCCTGGAGAGCTTTAAACAGCGTTGGGAACTATTTAGGGTGGCTTGTGATCAAGCTGAGGAGTTTGTAGAGTCTGTTAAGCTAAGGATAGGATCAGAGTGTTTGGTGGATGAGGCCACTGGCTCAGTGGCTGGGAAGCCTGGCCAGGTTGTTGCTGGTCTTCCACCCATAAGTGCTGTAAGGCTAGAACAAATGAGTAAAGCAGTGAGATGGCTTGTGATTGAACTGCAGCAGGGTTCTGGAAGCAGTGGTGGGTCGTCCCACCCCAACTCTTCTGCTCCTTTTGATGCCAGGTTCACAGAGGATACTGCTCAATAGGTATGTGTGATTGGAAATTTTATGTCTTTTTGTTTGAAGCATAGACACTTAATGCATAGTGCTTTGAGAACTTGGGATTATTAAACACTGGTTTTATGCAGCGTTGATGGATGCACTTTCATCAAGATACTAATTAAATGTATTACTAAATGGTAATTATTGACTTTGGGAAGCTCAAATTAGTTAATAGTTCTTCCTTATGACCTTGTGTGCAAATAGGCCTCTGATGGGGTATTGGAAGGGAACAAAAGCCTAAACCTGTTTTCCACTTACCCTACATCAGTTGATGCTTGTATCAGTTATAAGATTATCATCTCACATGTGAGTTCATAAATGACGGTTAATTCTTTCATAGATCTTATAAAAAAGAAAAATCTTCTCATGAGGACTTTGTGGAAGATAAAATCTCCCATGACTCCATGAGTAATATATTTTGCCGTATACAAATGATGAGCTATTTCTGTATATAGTTGAGGCTACAAATTTTATGCATGCTTATTTGTGTCATAGGTTCCTGCATTGATTATTTCCGAGAAAGGATTGTAGATCTTGGTTGTTATTATCGATATTGATGATGAGGTCCAATGAAGAGCACAGTGGGAGCTGCTCCATTTCCCATGGGTTATATATACAGTTTTGACGCCTAGTGGGGAAGAATGTTTTTTTAGGGCCTGGAGTGAGGAGAAAACATTTTGTTGGATTGTTGTGCCTGAGGTCCATGCCCCCAGCACCCCCCTCCCTTCTCACCCAAAAATGTCATGTTTAGGTTAATTGGATAAGAAAATCCTACGAAACAGGTTTTTTTTTTTTTTCCTAACATGGGGACACTCAAGGGTGAAGAAATTTGAAAGGACTGAGTCCAGCATGATTGACTGAATCTTCGAGGGGGTTGGAACTTTGGAAGGACCCGATCAAGGAATAGAAGAAGGATTTGAGAATCTGAGCTAGAGTGTCTGATGAACTTAGCATCCCCTCTCTCTCTCTCAAGTTTTAGGACAATTTCTTTTCTTCCCATGTTAGCTTGCTTTCCAGTTAGCAAGTCTCCAAGACAAATACACAAGCTCAATAGTACAGTTATTGTGCTTGTGAGTGTTTAACATTTATGATGAATTATTGAAAAGTTGAAAGGAATTACATATGTAGTAGAGACCTATTTCTTACTGTATGAGAGGTATTCTTGGACTATGTATTCAACTAGGCCAATCCTTCTTGAATGAAAAAGAAGGAAACTATTCCTAGTCTTAGGTTCACATTCAGGCAAGTGCTCTATCTCCTTTCATTTACTAAGTACTTAACATGTTCATGTGGTAATATCGTTTCCTCTACTTTTTCAAGTAAAAGTTGGCCCAGACCCACCCCCTCTCATTTCTCTGTCCATTTTTTTCACTTTCCTGTAAAACCATTTTTATCCCACATGTAGCAAATAAAATGGGATGAAGTAATTTCTATAATCTTTCTATGAGAACTTATTGCTGAAACTGGGGCATCCTTATCTAGAAGAAGTGCAGACTAAAAGCTTTAAGATTGCAAATTTTCTCCTTTATTATTTTTAGTCGTCACCTTCATAAAGCTTATAGCACTCAATTGTAAAGGAGATATGGGAGCAGGCAGTACCAAATATGCACAATGAGCGAGCTTATGTTCTAAGATTAAATTTAGAAGTAATTGCAGAAGTAAACTGAGAGAACGGTGAATACATCTGTTCTTGTTATAAATGTATATTCTGGTACTTTAGTAGGCCATATCTGCTATTCTGCTGTCCAGCTCAGTGAATTTGAAAGGATATTTTTTTGGTCAAAAGCATAATTCTACTCCTTGTCTTTCTGTATGATAGTAGGGAGTAGGGGACCTGGTTAAAATGGTCGAAAGAACATATGCATGGCATTGTGCACGAGCTACGCCATTTCAGTTTGGAATTTTTAGCTCTAATGGATCTCTTAACCTATTAATTGCGCTTTCAGTTCTTCAAGTGGCAGGTCGAAGAAGACACAAATGTTTTCACAAGTTAGAGGTCATGGTGTTTGTAGGACTCAACAAATACACTGCAGTTGAGACATCAGTGCTTTGGTTTGTGCAGAATTTTGTCAGATATGCTGGGAAGAATTCGCAGATTAATACAGGAAGATCTCACATAACTTAGTAGTGTCTATATGTTGTATTACACAAATTGCAATAGCTTTTGCAATATGTGTATTATTTTTCTTACAGAGTATCTATTTGTGCGGAAACAATTATGAAGTTGAAACTATACTGAATTACTGATGCAACCTACCAGGTTCCCTGATTATAATCTGACATGACTTGCTTAATTACTAGAGTAACAAGACTTATTGTGATTTTGTGCACGTGACTAATTTTCTGGTTGTTTGATCATTAGTACATTAGATATAACTTGCATCCGCTGGTTAACTACAAGCTTGCCAAATCTGTGACAGCGGAATGCTGTCACAATATCCCTTGTGCTCAATAAAACGGTAACATCGAGAAAGTGAATTTTTGTGTTAATAGTAGAGGGCGTTTATTGCAAAAAAACAAAACAAAACAAAAACAAAAAAAACAAAAACAAAAACAAAAAAAAAACATTAATTCAAAAGATGTTTACTATCCAGAATCAATTTCTGACAAATATCGTCACTTCAAAGGACTTGTTGGGTTTGGAAGGAGAGGTAAAATATTGATGTCCAAATCGGGTGATTTACAAAAGTAAGGTTTTTAAAAACTTTTTTACATTTTTACGTGGGAACAAAACTTAATTATCAAAGTATTGTTCATGTAGGATTGGATATAAATTTTTTTTTTTACAAAAAGAAAAATTTATAGTGCAAAATCGTTACTTAGGATAGCGGTTTTCTTAGCAAAATTGTTACTTGAGATAGCGGTTTACTTGTATCTAGTAACTCACTAAATTAGTATAAGTAAAACTGCTACTTGAGATAGGGTTTTTCTCAAAAAAATACAAAATAAAATAAAATCACTCCTATCCTATGTGGACAACGTATTTGTAAATATAAATTTTAAATTAGAGCACAACGATAAATAAGTAATAAACAAATCATACTAGCGTAGTTTAAAAAAAAAAAAACAAATACTTGCGTAAATTTGTTTGTTCAAATCATGGAATTTTCAAAGTTTCCCTTCTTTTTATGTAAACCCGTGCAATGCACAGGTTTTTATCTAATATTTTTGTATATTTCTGTTGATTTTTTTTTTCTTTTGTTTTTCTTTATGTTATAAGTCTTTATACTTTAAAAGAGCAGTTAATTTTTTATGAATTCATTTGAAAAGGATAACACTTATTAGCACTTGTATGCTATTTTAATTAATAAAAAAAAATCAACCTTTAATAAAAATTATAATGAGAAATCAATTTGTCAGCTTCAAACACACTATATATAACTTTTTTTTTTTTCATTTTCTCTGGGCCTCTGTGAATGATGCAGGCAAGATAATTCTTTTATCGACTTTAGCCAAGTTGTATCTCCATTTACCATTGCATCCCTCGGGTTATTGTAAATTTCACGCCTAAGTTGTGGCTGGTGGTGTCTGATATATGGCAACAACCTTTCCTCTCTACATCCTCAAAGCAGAGGGTATTTCATTAATTCTAACTTTGGATGAGTTTCTTTTAATAATCCCAACTTTCGATTACTCTACAATAATCTCAACTTAGGGTGTGTTTTCTTTTAATAGACCAGATGACCACTTGACCAATGACTTAATAGCGGATCGACCCTGCCCAACCTGGTATAGTAGGTTGTAACCTGATCGAAGAAAACATTTTTTGAACACAAACGGGATCAATATCATTAAGCCAAATCAAGTTCCGCCAAGGCAATAATACCTAAATTAATTTTGAAAGTACAAAAGGGAAAAAAAAAATTGAACGTTGAGATTATTAACAAAATCGCTAAAACTAATTTTGTGTTAATTTGAATAAGATAAATAAAATAAAAAAAAATTAAGCAATTAAAAAATTTAATACTTTGTACGTAGACTTGAAATTTTTGGAAAGATTTATTTGACAAAATATCACTCCATGATTTACTTAAATTTTGTAAGGCCATAAAATTAGGAAACAAATCTAACATTTGACAACTTTACATAAGATAATACCAATATCCTAAAAATATTATTCACAAAATTATATCATAATATCAATGTGCAAAATATATCCTAATTAAAGTCTCAAATCTCTAAGTCTTTAACCAAATAGCCACATATGTATTCTGTAAAACATAGACATATACGTAGATTTCATCAGAAATAGTCACAGTTAAAATTAAAAATAATCACAATTTGGTTTCTCTTCATTATTATCATTTTATTATTTGGATAAAAATTCATAAGTCATCAAGATTCAATTAAAAAATTAATCCACATTAAATTACATGTTAATAACGTATAATCTTATATACACACACTACAAAAAAAGATAAAATTACACTTGTTTAACACAAGATAAAATTACACTTTATTATAGAATAAAAGATAAAATTACACTTCACTATGAAAATATATATTTAAAATAAAAAGAGAGAAATTATGCTTGTACTACCTCCGCCTGTGAATATCTGCAACAAAGGACAATTGGACGGACTCCTAGGTAAAACTTTTAGGGGAGTGTTAATTGAGTTTTGGTAGGTTTAATTAATGAGAGAGAAAGGTAAAAATACAAAATTACCCATATGATGATATATATAAACTAAACATTTAAGTGTTGAAAAATAAGGGTATATTTGATATTTGTAGTGTAAACACAAATATTTGTAGTGGATTTTAGGTAGTGGGTAATAGAAGATGGAGGGGACAACTAACCAAAAAGAGGGTAATAGTGGGTAATTAATAGTTAAATATTACCCAAAAAGGAAAAAAAAATAATTTGTTGCAGATACTTCAAGCATCCAAATTTGGCAAATGTTGCAGATATTCATGGGCGGAGGTAGTATTTATTTTCCTTATTTTGTACAATAGGAACCTTGAATGCCAAGCCTTCTTTTCTCCGTTAGCTATAAGAATAACAGACATAACAGAAAAAATACACCAAGAAAAAAAAAAGGAAAACATAAAGAAAATGGAGAAATCACAATTGTTGTCTTCTTTAATTCATGCTGAATTCAACACTGAAATGCAAGGCAAAGACAAACAAAAGGCGTATTTTTGTGTTAAATGTGGCGGAAATTCAATTTCGAAAATAGAGAAGGAAGCAAAGCATAAAGATCACAGAGTTTTTAGACCAAAGAAGAATACTTATAAGTATTGCTACACAAAAAAAGATATATTGAGTTTAGGGTCTGATATTTTGGATGCTACTAAGATTCAAATGTTACATTATTAATAGTACTGATGTATCATAATTTGATAAGAAGTCCTGGGAGTTGTATTACTTGTGGATATGGCATTGACGCTTCATTGTTCTGTTCGATTATAAAGGTAAAAAAGAGGATCGTGGTTTACGAAGGTTCTAGTATATTACTTTGGACCGTTGGATTAGACCTTAATCTGCGGCTGAAATTGGTGGTGGGAAATCAAGGGATTTTGATTGGTTGGGGAAATTTATGGAGTTGTCTTGACTTTTTTTAGAGAATAAAAAAATAAAGAAAATTGAGGTATGGAGAATAAGGCCCCGTTCACTTTATCTTATTTTTGCTAAACTGAAATTATTTTTAATAAATTGAAATTATTTTTAATGATTTTCTATTATATTTCTTCTTTAAGTTTACTTATTTTTACTGAACTGAAATTATTTTTACTAAACTGAAATTATTTTTGCTGAACTGAACTTATTTTTATTGAACTGAAATTATTAGGTGGGGTTTTTAAAACTTTTTTAATGGGGTTGTTAAACACCGTCCTCGAATCTCTAGGTAATGCCCGCAAAATAAAATGTATTTTACAAATTTACCCTCATATATAAACAGATATTTACCCCACAAACATAATTTACCCTCACCCTCATTCCTCTTCTCTCTCTAAACCACCACCACCTCCTCCTCCTTTTACCACCCACCACCACCTCCTTTTACAAGCAAACTACTCAATCTACCTAATTTTCGCGGAAATGACGAGGAAGGACAAGGGAAAGGTGGTCGCCGGAGAAGAGGGTTTTTTTTTATTATTATTTTTCTTTTATTTTCTAGAATCGGCTGAAACGCCCAACTATTTCGAAAAACCTAGGCTGAAACGCCTAGATCGTTTGAATAACTGCCTGGTTGTTTGAAATTTCTGGGCGTTTCATCCCAGCCGCCCAAAAATTTCGAACAATCAGGTGGTTATTCGAAAGATCTGGGCGTTTTAGCCTAGGTTCTTCGAAATAGATGAATTGTAAACCGTTGAAACACTCTTGTTTTATTAATATATAAGACAAGCTTTGAGGTATTGTGGGAGCTTTGTTGCCAGAATAGGATGAAATATTGAAAATCTTGGAGGTTGTTACCTTTGTTAAAGATAAATGTTGGAGGTCATAATTAGCAGAGATATATACTTCATTCATGGAATTTCAGTTACATTATGTTGTTTGAGCTTAGGTTCTCCGTCCATTTCAATACTTCTCTTCTCATTATTTGGATGTCATTTTTGCAGTTAAAAAAGAAAGACAAGGCTGATGAGCCAAGGTCTCCTGTGAGTTCATTGGAAGGCCCAGATTGTTGGTTGATGGTTGACCGTGATCGTTGGTGGCCGGTAAACACTAGAGAGAACAGTTAATTTGTCTAGGGTAAAAGTGTTAAGTTGAATTAAAATTAATTTTTTTTATAATAAGGCTATGTACGTAAATTTAGGTTATTTTACGGGCGTTAGTTAGAGAATCGAGGGCGATGTTTAGCTTTTCACTTTTTTAATACTCCTTCGTCCCAATTTATTCTTTCATCCCAATTTATTCTACCGTCAAAGTACCTTGGGAATGCTATATTAGACGTGGTGGCTTCATCTAGGTCAGGAGATATCATAAATTTCCCCTTGGGTTATACTTGTGCTAGAATAAGGGAAGCAATTGAAAAAGTGGACGATAATTATATTTGGTCAAATATTGACTTTTGGAAAAATTTGACAGATTTATCCCCCTTTCAAGACTTGCATGCTCGTAACAAAAATGAAGGCCCATTTTATGGTAACCCCAATCTTGGGGTCAATAGTTTGGTTGACTCTTCCGATTTATGGGCTTGACTTTGGTTGGGGAAAAGAGATTTATATGGGTCCGGGTACCCATGATTCTGATGATGATTGTCTTATGCTTCCTGGGCCTGTGGATGATGGGTCAATCCAAGTTGCTATTTGCTTGCAAGTGGGCCATACGGATGCATTTAAGAAATATTTTTATGAGGACATACCATTTGATGCTTAATTTGTGATTTACATATTAGCCCCACTAGCTTATGCCCCGTGTCATACACGGTGAGTCTAATTTTTGTTAAAAAAATAATTATATCTAGCAAATAAAAGTGATGCTTTAAAGTAATTTTTTTTTTTTTTTTACAACAGAAGTAATTTCTCTAATATCAATAATATGAATCAATTTTATTACGGAGTATTACTTTTTAGGCAAAATAAAGCATTACTCTGTTTATTGGATAATTAAAAAAGAGTTGGTATAATATTTTAGATAAATGTGTACGGAAGAATTATGAACACTAAATAAAAAGGAATATTTTTGTCATAAAAATAATATAAAAGATTTGAAATGATATTATTATAGTTGTATCAAATATTCACAAAAAAAAAGGTTAAAATGGGAAGGGGAGTCTTGGACGGAAAAAACAGCACTTGGATATGACACATGTCACTTTCAGTGTTTGTTTTAGTTTTAAGTTATTAATTGATTATGGTACAATTACTGCATATGTTATACAATCTTGTCACTATTTTGTTACCCCATTGTGTTTTTTGGGGCAAACTTTGAAAATTTTGACCACAAATCCTAATAAATAATATAGGAAAGTGAGATCTTGTTGATTTCGTGACGATGTCTACTTTAAGAATAACAAATTTTAATAATTTTTATTTGTATAAAATATTTACTCCGTATGTATTTTGAAGATCGTGAAATATCATATAGGTAAAAAAAATAGGAAAAGAAGGTGTAGATTAAATGATTAATAGTCTTTTGTGAATCTACTACTCCCTCCGTTTCACTTTGTTAGTCCATATGCTATTTTAGGCTTTTCAAAATGATATACCCATATGGAATAAATTCCTAACATTAATATAGGGTGAATTATTTTTTATAATATGTCAAATGATTTTAATTGGTTAATATATGTGCTAATGGATTGGCGACATGGCAAATTCTTCCAATCAAGATTTATTGTAGGCTTAATTACAACCAATTTCCATAAATAAACCAATAAAACAGGAAAAAGACAAAACATTAATTACAAATATGTAATCAAATTCCAAATTACTAAGATTTCTCCTTTTCTTATTTTAAGTGATTGATTCCAAAGGGCACTAATAAAGTGAAACGGAGGGGGTAGTATTTTTTTTAATTAATACGGAGTGCTAGGTATTTAATTTAAATTGAACGGTTCGTTGACTAATTTGCTTGCCGTGAACTCCAAGTTCAGCTAGTTCTTCGAATGATCTTATCTATGCACGTATATATAAATAAGAATCAGTTAAGATGACTTAGCATAAAAAGCTTGAAAGTTTAAGAGATCATCAATGGCATTTGAAGGTATGTTACACTACGATACTTTATACGTAGTAATTTTTTTATGAGCTTAGTTGATTAAGCTCATCAAAGGTTGAATTTAACGTGGTTTAGCCCGACTTAGCCAAGTGTATACGCTACAATAAGTGTATAGCCTGACTCTGGTATATACAATACAACCATTATATACAAAACCGTACCTATTGTAAATTGTAATGTCTATGTATAATTATATTGACTATTGTTTGCTTTTGGTTCAAATAAATAATTATTCAGGTGATAGAGATGGTTGCACCATTCATCTTAACAATAATGATGATGATAATATACGGTCGATGAAGGTGGTTCATCAATTATACATGGCCAAAATAAACCGCTATTTTCCAGATCCTGTTTTGCAACTCAACTTAAACGCTACCAAGAAGTCCATGAACCGGATCGAATGGAAGAGAAGAAGCTTGCTCAATAAAATACAGCTATCAAAGCTGCGTAAATCTTATAATTCACTTTCCGATATCAAGTTACTCTCCCCGTTCCTTTTTGCCCCATTGAACTTTATACGGTCTCCAAGGCACATTTTGCAATTTTTATAACTTTATTTTTATAAGCGTAAAAATTATAAAAACTTGATATTAATAAAATATACAATGACACGAATTCAACAACACAATACATTATCTCTTATTAAGTAATACGGAGTAATAATTTATGGTCAAAGTTTTTTAAATTTGACCCAATTATTTGTAATGGGGCAAAAAATAGGAACAGATGGAGTAGATATTATTGTAAAGGATTTGATCAAATCACATCACTCAAGGTTCTATCCTACACAAGTGTGTAGTCTTAAACAGCCGCCCCTTTTTCTTTTTCACTCCTCTCTCTTCTAGGGTTTTAGTTTTCTTAGTCCTTTACACCGGAAATAGTTGAAAATTAGACTATTTTCGGCCCTTTTTCTTTAATTCAATTTAGTTTTTTGTTTTGTTTTACGTTTTGGTTTGTTTGTTTTGTTTTGTTCTCTCCATTTGTGAGAGTCTGTCCCAATTTTCTGGTTTTTTCCCAATTTTCTGGGATTTTGATTCTCATAATAATTGGGAAGGTGATTTGGATTCCTATGGGTCTGGGATTTGTCATCAACTGGTCGATCGAAACATCAGCGCAGATTGCGAAGGTCTCAACTTGGAAAGATGCAAAGACATCGAAAATCATTGCTCGCGTCAAGCTTGAAGCGGTGGAGTATGAGTTATGCCAAATATGCAAATTAGTTATGATTTTGATTGTAAAAGTTATGATATTTTCTCTAAATATGTGGTTTACAAATCTTTATTATTATAGATGTCGTATGACTATTATTTAATGATATTATTAATTCCCGTTCCAAGAAAAAAAAAATAATAAAATAAAGATTTGATTAAATCATCTTCATTATCTTTTTTAGTAATTGTAATCCCTTAACTAATTCATTAACCTTGATAGTCAAAGATAGTCGATCCCAAATCTTAGCTAATGTATCTAGTCCTGGTTTGGTGATAAAGTTACGACAAAAAGAAGATAGAAAGCTTAGAGAGTACGAAAACCTTAATTATATTGATGTGCATACAATAATATTTAATACAAGATCATACATTATACAAGTAATAAACTAATGAGTATTTAATTAATTTTATGCAGGATAAATTAGAATCCTTGAGATTAGATATTCGTACAAGAAATTACAAAGCCAAAAGTTTAATTCAAAGTTTTGAATCCTGTCGAGAGTTTCTTCACAAGCATTGGCCTAAAAGCGTTGTAAGCATTTCAATTTGTTTTTGGTTGAGTTCAATTCTTTGACTTGTTTAATTTAGCTGTTCACTCTACCCAAAACAAAATGCATCTTTTTACTGGTAACAAATAAAAAGAAACAGAAAGAGTAGTATAATAATGCATAAAATTATAAATTTCAATTCTTTCTTTAACTTGCTCACACTAATTTTATAAATCAATATCATGAATCAAAATGTTTTTTTTTTTTTTTGTTCGAGGAAGAATCAAAATGTTTTAATTGATTGCTAAATTCATTTTTATAATTTATTTTTTAAAAGAAGATTAAATCCTTAAAATACATTTACTGCAATTAGAAATTCTTATTGTACATACAATTTTTGCATGTCGTTGACAAGAATTTGCATAGTGTATTATAAGTTTAATCTAGCATGCATTATACTTCAAATTTATTAGCTAATTACAATTGGCATGTATTTAAGTAGTTAAACGTGAAATTGGTACGTAAATATCATATAACTTTCTTCATTAATTAAGATAATTGCAAAATTTATTAACATTTTCAATCTGTCATCATCAATAACTAGATAAATTCTAAATAGATTTCAATCTACATCCATATTTTCAACCATGTTAGCTATTTACAAACAATTCTACATATATTTCTACTTTTAAAAAAAATTATATAAATAATTCTACTTGCCACTTTCTTGCATGATAATTGCTATAAGAATTGTTGTACATGGTTATTTGGCTTATTAAGTACTTATATATAAAGAGTGAGAACCTAGAGGTTAAAGAATCGAACCCAAAGATAGAGTTGGTTGAAATAAAGGGGAAAATTCCGGGTTTGATTGAGCAATTAGGTCATGGGAAGACGAAATGGGCGAAAGAGAAACAAATCTTGAAAGAGCTTGAGCATCTCCAAAGGAGGGAGGTGTTACTTGATTGCAAAAATTAAAGAAGCAGAATCTAAAATTCCGTTTTCAATACATAGACTTCATCACTATTGGTACTATGGTTCTATGAATAAGTATGATTTGAAACAACATCTCCATGTAAGTTTTTCTTATTAATAACCAACATATTCACTTTATAAAGGTTATGTTTAGGTCAGCTTATTTTTGTTTATCTGATGTGATCTGATTTTTTTTTTTTTATTTGATGTGATTGAATTCTCTAATTTGATTAAACTTTGACTTATATGTAAGCTAAACTGTAAGAAAAAATATATCAAATGGAGTTTTAATAGATTTGTCGTACTATATATTAATGTATAAATTACAATTTTCATTGGGAAATTAAAGATATATAGCTATAAAAAACGCACAATAAAGCCTAAGTAATAGGGTACATAACCTAAGTTTTTGTATTAATTTGCGATCTTGGATTAAGCTATAAACAAATGGCATGATGATACAATAGATTTATGATGAAGTTTTCTCATTGTCTCATCAACATAGAGATGTTTGAAGGAAATTAAAGATCTTGAAGAACAAGAGAAGGTTGCAAAAATGCAACGCTTACCACAAATGTTTGAATTAGAGAAACAAATTTCATCTCTTGAGAATGATCACAACATTTTAAAACAAGAGGAACAAAAGGCAAAAGATTGCCTTTTAGCCCTTGAAATCCAAGTAAAAAAGCAGGTATATTTGTATATTAGTAGTAAATTTTCTTAGCATTATTACATCAAATTACCTAATATTCTATTAATAAAACTTAATTAACCAATAATTATACATGCTTATTCTGGCAGATTGCTCTTTATGAAAAATATTGCAAACTACAAAAGAAGGTGCAAGAGCTTGCAACACAGAAAAAACTAGTTACCCTTGAAAAATTGTCCCTTAAAGAGGATAGTGCAAAGAGGATAGTGCTTAAATAAAGATTTAGCTTTTTTTTATTATTTACCAAAAAAAAATGATTTAGCTTTTGAGTTACTGTTTTTTTCTTCCTTTTTTACTTGGATGTTTTAGCTATATTTGATTTGTTGGTTCCTTGTATATACATGTTCAGATTGAAGAATTCATGTCTAGATGGACAAATGACGACGAATTTCGAGCTAATTATATTAGAAGTATTCAGCTATCCCTTGTGTCACGGTCCGAGTGATTCAACACCAGATCGTGCGGCGCGCTCTCGTCTTTTGGCGACAAGGGCGCAAGCCTAAAGCAAGGAGGTTCGTGAGCACACAGCAACACGGACCTACGGTGTCTCAAGAGGGCGCACGAGAACAACGAGTGCGGAGTCGGGGCTTGTGACGGCCGATACTTCGAAGCGGGCACAAGCGGAACCGACGAAAATGAGGACGTATCTAGGGTCTCTTGGTTTGGTGGGGGATGCTTTAAAACAAGGCAAGCACAATATCTATAAAGGCTTAAACAACACACAAGTCTTAAAGCAATAACAACGGGGTAGAGAGCTTTGATTGAATAACCATTCGCTCCCTAAAGAGCTTTATATTGCATTAGTAGAGAATTACAAGTGAACGTTGAAATGACAGTAACACAATAATTCTCCCTAGGGTCTAGAAAAATAAAAAGAAAGACTAAAGAGACATTACATAAGGAAAATATAAGGAAAATAAAGAAGAATACATAACAAAGAGGTTGGATTCTAACATCCTCCCCCACTTAAGTCGTCGACGTCCTCGTCGACTTACAAAATCTACACTAAGATCTTAGCAGCTTCAGTCTTCTGTTGTAGGGGTGGCTCTTGTCCTGGTTCTGATGTTGGCGCGGTAGCTGACGTTGCGGTTGCTGTCGTCGGGATCTGGATGGTAGGGTTTTAGACGACTAACGTGGAAGACGGGGTGAATCCTCATCCACGCAGGCGGTTCTACCTTGTATGCGTTCTTCCCAATCCGTTTAGTGATGCGGATGGGGCCTTCATATTTCCGAATGAGGCGACGATCTCTCCCTCTGAGAAACTTCAGCTGTTCTGGTAAGACCTTCACCATCACCATGTCCCCAATAGCAAAATCAACTGGCCTTCTGTTTTGATCAGCCCATTTCTTCATCCGGCGCGATGCTCGCTCTTGGTAGGCTTTTGCAATGTCGGTGTTTTGCTTCCACTCTCTTGTAAAATCTCGAGCCTGAGCACTCCTACCGCCCTCCCAGTCAGCCACTGTGTGCGGGAGGAGAGGTTGTTGACCCATGACCAACTCAAAGGGGCTTTTGTTGGAAGAAGAACTCCTTTGAGCGTTGAAGCAAAGTTGTGCGACGTCCAAGAGTCTCACCCAATCTTTCTGGTTGGCGCTCACAAAGTGACGTAAGTATTCCTCGAGAAGCCCATTGAATCTCTCTGTCTGCCCATCAGATTGAGGGTGGTGGCTTGACGACATGTTGAGGTCAGACCCCATCATTTGGAATAGCTCAGACCAGAATATGCTCGTGAATCTGGTATCCCTGTCGCTTACTATGCTCTTTGGCAATCCCCAGTACTTCACAATATGCTTAAAGAAGAGAGATGCCGTTTCTTCTGCTCCGCAAGCCTTCTGCAAGGGTACAAACGTTGCGTATTTTGAGAACCTGTCTATCACCACCATGATAGAAGAGAACTGGCCAACCTTCGGGAGGCCACTAATGAAGTCCATCGACACACTCTCCCACGGTCGAGTTGGTACAGGAAGAGGTTCAAGGAAGCCCCCGGGCTTCTGTCTGTCAACCTTGTCTTGCTGGCACACAAGGCAGGTTTTGGTGTAGCTCATCACATCTTCCTTCATTCCTGGCCAGTAGTACCCCATCGCAAGTAGACTGAGGGTTCTCTGCCAACCTGGATGTCCCGCCCACAGCGTATCATGGCATTCCTTCAACAACATTTTCCTCAATCCCCCTGCTTTGGGGATGAACAGCTTTGTACCTTTGGTGAAGATGAGGCCATCTTCCAACCAAAAGCGTCTAGTCTTCCCTTCTTCAATCATCCTTGTTATGGTTTTTGTCATCGGATCATCTGGGAGATAAGCACGAACTTGATCTCTAACGGATGTGGCAATGCTGCTTGCCGTCATTGGCGCTAACTTGTACATCGCAGCAAGATCGGCCCGCCTACTCAGGGCATCGGCAACTCTATTGCTGGATCCCGTTCTATAGGTGAACTCCACGTCGAACTCAGCTAAGTCCTCCTGCCACCGAGCTTGTTTTCCTGTCAGCTTGGGTTGGGTGAGAAAGTGACTCGCCGCGGTGTTGTCTGTGCGGACGGTAAACTTTGACCCCAACAAGTAGTGCCTCCATCCTCTTAGGCAGTGCACAATGGCTAGTAGCTCCTTTTCTTGTGCCGCATACCTTCTCTCCGCATTATTCAGCTTCCTACTTTCGAATGCAATAGGATGTCCTTCTTGGAGGAGCACTCCTCCTAAAGCAAAATCCGAAGCATCCGTCTCGACCACGAATGGTTTGGTGATGTCTGGAAGGGCAAGGACCGGCTCCTTCACCATTGCTTCTTTCAACTTCTGGAAAGCTTCCTTCTGGGGCCCTGACCATTCCCAACGACAATCTTTCCTCAATAGGTCGGTGAGGGGACTTGCGATCTCTGAGTATCCCTTAATGAATCTTCTATAATAGTTCGCCAGTCCTAGAAAGGATCGCAGCTCAGAGGGGTTCTTGGGATCCCGCCAATCGCGAACAGCACATATCTTCTTTGGGTCCATCCTCAATCGACCCTTCCCCACAAAGTGTCCAAGAAATCCGACTTCTTCCTGCGCAAAGGCACACTTTTCTCGTTTCACAAAAAGGTGATGTTCTCTCAGCTTCTCGAAGACCAATCTTAGGTGCTCGAGGTGCTCCTCCAAAGTCTTGCTGTAGACAACGATGTCATCGAGGTACACGACCACAAACTTGTCTAAGTACTCTCAAAATACTTGGTTCATCAGAGTACAGAACGTAGCAGGTGCATTCGTCAAGCCGAAGGGCATGACTAGCCATTCGTATGCCCCGTATCTCGTCACACAAGCAGTTTTTGGTTCATCTCCTTCGGCGATACGAACTTGGTGATAGCCAGACTTCAAGTCTAGCTTTGTAAAGTACACTGCATCCCCTAACTGATCGAACAAATCCGCCACCAAAGGGATAGGGTAGTGATTGCGCACCGTAACCTTATTTAATGCTCGGTAGTCGATACACAATCGAAGACTTCCATCTTGTTTTTTCTGAAAAAGCACAGGAGCCCCATAAGGAGCCTTTGATGGGCGGATGAAGCCTGCCTCAAGCAAGTCCTCCAATTGTTTCCGGAGTTCAGCCAATTCTGGGGGGGCCATGCGATAAGGGCTTCGTGCTGGGGGTTTCGCCCCTGGAACCAGCTCAATCTCATGGTCCACTGTCCTTCTAGGTGGGAGAACTTTTGGTAGGTCTTTCGGGAGGAGATCCTGGAACTCTGATAGTAGCTCGGCAACTGCAGGCGGAAAGTCTCCACTTGCTTCATCTTCCTTCGCGGAAAGTGTTGCTAGGAACGTGGGCTCGTTCCTCTTCAACCCCTTCTCCAATTGCATTGCTGAAAGGAGGGGCCCTTTCGGCCCTTTTCCCGAATCGCAGGTTCGGAGGAGCCATGGTTGCTGCCCGGGCACCAGAATAGATCTAAGATGCGGCATCGGGACTTCCTTACTAAAGTGTAAGAAGTCCATGCCGAGCACCAAGCTGAAGTCGTCCATTGGCGCAACGGTAAAGTCCACCTGTCCGCTCCAATCTCCCAGCTTCATTGTTACTTTCTTGGCAACGCCGTGGATCGGTTTGGCAACTGAATTCACCGCTTTCATACTGCCTCCTTCTGGTAGGAGCTTCAACCCAAGTCTTTTTGCCTCCTTTTCTGAAATGAAGTTGTGGGTAGCACCGGTATCCACCATGGCACGAGTTTCCTTTCCGTTTACCAACGCATTCACATACATCAATCCAGAGTTTTTGGGTTGGCCCTCAGAGCCTTCTCTTCCCATAGCGCACATCATGCGAATGGCCCCCAGTCTGGAATGTTCTCCTTCACTAGGTACTACCTCATCGACAGTTTCTTTTGGAGATTGTCAATTTCTCCCTTGTGTCGACATTCAAACCACTTGTGCGGTCCTCTGCAAAGGATACACGTCAATGGCCTGGCTGTCGAAGATGAACTAGGGGTGCTTCCTCTACTAGAGAAGGAAGAAGCTCCACTTTTCCGAGAGTCTTCTCCCCCACTCCTATTGTATCTATTGTTCGAGTTGTTGGAGCTCACTTGCGAGCCATGTCCGGAGTTCCTAGGAGGGTTCGGTGTCGGCCCGCTATTCCCTTTCTTCAAACCTTGTCCTTTCTCTGAGGAGTAGTCCATCAACCTTTCGGCTGCAGCGATGGCTCCCGATAAAGTATCAATCTTTTGGCGCCAAATTTCTCTTTGGGCCCATTCCTTAAGACCACGCACAAAGTTGAATAGGCGATCTTCCTCGGACATATTGTGGATCTCCAACATGCACGCTGAAAACTCTTTGACATACTCCCGGATGGAACCCTTATGCTGCAAAGCAGCGAGCTTGGTGCGAGCAACAAACTCGGTATTCTCGGGATAAAATTGGGCCATCAGCTCTTTCTTCAAATCCTCCCAAGTATCCACTGACGTCCTCTTAGCTTGGATGTCGGTGTACTTGGTGCGCCACCAAAGCTTTGCATCATCCACCAAATACATAGTGGCGGTATCAACTTTTAACTCATTCTCCAACTGACAGACCCGAAAGTATTGCTCCATGTCGAAAATGAAATTATCGACTTCTTTTGAATCTCTCGTGCCATTGAAGGTCCGGGGCTTGGGAGGTTTTATCTTGGCACCTCCACTTCCCCCGAGCCCTCTCTGGGCACGCATTAAGGTTGCACATTTATCATGTGCTTCATCAGCGACGCCTTGCACGAAGTTAAGTTGCTCCGTTAACCCATCCACAGTAGCGGCAAGCCTCTCTATTTGGTCGGCTTGTTTTATTACAATATCCTCGAGTTTGGGCAGCCTTTCTTCAAGCATAGCCCACTGTTCGGACTTGCCTTCAAGCCAAGCAAGTCTTTCCTCGAATGTGTATTCATGCATCTCTCCTTCTTCTGCCATCTCTACGGCAAACTTGGCTCTGATACCAAACTGTCACGGTCCGAGTGATTCAACACCAGATCGTGCGGCGCGCTCTCGTCTTTTGGCGACAAGGGCGCAAGCCTAAAGCAAGGAGGTTCGTGAGCACACAGCAACACGGACCTACGGTGTCTCAAGAGGGCGCACGAGAACAACGAGTGCGGAGTCGGGGCTTGTGACGGCCGATACTTCGAAGCGGGCACAAGCGGAACCGACGAAAATGAGGACGTCTCTAGGGTCTCTTGGTTTGGTGGGGGATGCTTTAAAACAAGGCAAGCACAATATCTATAAAGGCTTAAACAACACACAAGTCTTAAAGCAATAACAACGGGGTAGAGAGCTTTGATTGAATAACCATTCGCTCCCTAAAGAGCTTTATATTGCATTAGTAGAGAATTACAAGTGAACGTTGAAATGACAGTAACACAATAATTCTCCCTAGGGTCTAGAAAAATAAAAAGAAAGACTAAAGAGACATTACATAAGGAAAATATAAGGAAAATAAAGAAGAATACATAACAAAGAGGTTGGATTCTAACACCTTGCCAATCGAGACTTATGTAGTGATGGAAGAACGTTGTTGTTGGATCCATCAGAAATGATAATAGCTTAAGTACCGGCACAAAATAATAACTTTGGTCGTATTGGGTTGGAACTTGATTTTTATAAAGTCAGTCGCATTGCATGCATCTATGTTATGTGGTTGTCTGGCACCATTTTAACAAGTACGTGGTCCATGTACCCGAAGGAGTTTAACACAAGCACTTAAGAAGCTGAGCCTAAGAAGATCAAGATTTTGGAGAATGTCTTCCTTCTGTCCTTTTGAAATGATCTACTCCTTGTGATGTTCATACGTTTAACATCCAATTTCAAATAAGCTAATCAAAGAGAGTGATTTTTTTTTTTTTAAATAAATAAATTTAATTTTTATTGACGATGACGGTTGAAATTATTCGATGGAGAGAATTCCTAAGCAAAGCTACATCAGAAATTGAAAAGTTCTTTGATATCCCCTAGGCTACGACGTGCATTGCATGAGTCTTGCTTGTCATTTTAACTTCCAAGTCTTTATTAATTACTCTTATTATAGCATCTCATGCCTTTTCATCTACTGATACCAATATATAATTTTCTTTGGCTTATCCTCAAATCCTCAATTTTGTATTTTCAAACCCTAGAGTCAAGTAGGTTTACTTCAAGAAAAACTAGGGTACATAAAACATAAGGAAAATTTCTGCATCAACATTCTTTCTGTTGATGGATTTCAAGGTGGTGAAGAGGATATCATAATTATTTCAACTGTTCGATGCAATGGAAATGGATCAGTTGGGTTTCTTTCGAATTGTCAGAGAACAAATGTAGCTCTCACCAGGGCAAGGTATGACTACGTACATTCTAGCTTCCGAAAACATGATCTAGTAATGTAGTACTCCACTTTATTGGATTGTAAACTTAGTGATAGCTTTTTTCTTTTACTCTGGTTATGGAATAAAACATGTAGGTACTGTCTATGGATTGTTGGAAGCAGGAGTACTTTAGGCAATAGTGGATTGGTATGGAAGAACCTTGTGTTCGATGCCAAAACTCTAGGGTGTTTTTATAATGCAGATGATGACATGGACCTTAATCAAGCTACATCAGCCGGTAAATCCAACTTTTTTCGATATCTAAAACTTGAGAAAGCAAGATGGAGGGTAGGTTTCATCAGTAACAATCTAGCTATAAAAAAAAAGGGCAGTAAAATCAAGAATTAAACTACATATACCTATATGCAGGTTATGTTTAGCGACGAGTTTAAGATCTCTATATCAAGCATACACAGCATTGAGGTGCAAAAGCGAGTTAAGGAAATGCTGCACAAGATCTCTGATGGATGGCGTCAGTCCAACTCTGATGAAAAACTACTGATGGATGTGGCCGGCATTAATTATGGTGCGGCTATTGAATTGTTGAAGCTATACGAGCTTGATGAGAAGCTAAATCTTGCTTGGACTGTTGACATTCTTAAGGAAAAAACAAGTTACACTCAAGTTATCAAGGTTTGGCTCGTATTACCAACTTCCAAGATTCCTAATCTTGCTACAAGTCTTAGTGTCCTGTTTGGAAGATTTACTGTGAACTTTATGAATCGTTGCAAGTACAAAAATTTTGAAGGGTATGTAGCTGTATTCTTTATATGTACGACGTATATTGTTGTCGCAAATATAGTATGGTTTTAAGGGAATGTAATACTTATTTTTGGCCTACATACTTGTGTATATGTTACAGGAACTTGGTTGTACCGATGTCATGGCCACTTCAGTCGTCGTACATGGTTTATAGTACACTTCTTATGGCTGATTGTTGAGTCCCTTAGGTTTTGATTGATAGTTTTGAATGATGACAAACAGCTAAGGGAAACAGGTCTTTGAAAGTGTTCAATACAGTTGGGGGAACCAACTAAAATAGAACACTGTTTTCCTAGATAAGTTATTGATTATATGAGTTATCTATTGAACTAACTTATCTATATACAGGAAACAGTTAGATGATAAATGTGCTATGTACTGGTGGGGAACCAGTATGAACCGTTTCCTTGACTGCTATGCGGAAAAGCAGTCACATACTCTTTATTGTGCATTAACCATGTTACATGTGCAGTAGTTGAGTTGATTCCAAGACTTGGAGCATAGAAGCCTTTCGAAGATATTTCGAAGAAAGATTGTTTGCTCATAATAGAAGTATTCAAGGAAGATTCAAGTCTTGAAGATTACATGAAGAAAAGACGATTTATGCTTTAATATGTTATCTAGGTTTTCATGTAATATGCTCCGTAGTATGCTTGCATGTTTGGGTTATATAAGTGCTTAAAAGTATATTGAAGTATGATATGAAATCTGGTACAAAGTTGGAACAGGTTTCATAACATGTTTCAATTCAGGGAACCAGGTCGGGGAACCAGGTTCACTGTACGAAATATTCGAGCTGCCGTTTTGGAAAAAGATTTTACAAAAAGATTTTTTTTCGAAAAGATTATTTTGAAAATATTTTGTGCAGCTGGAAATAAGATGAAATATTCTTGGTTACCTAAAAACTAGGAGTATTTATCTTAATTGATTCTATCTTTGTGATTAAATCAAATAAGATAAATACTTTCCTAAAATTACAATATATCTTATTCTCTAAGATTGTGTGATTTAAGGAAACTAGGTTTTAGGAATCTAAGCTTATATAAACTCATCTTATTTCACATATTTCGTGTGCCTCTCCAGAAATTAAAAAGAGCAATTATTTGAGAGCATATACTTAAGCACTAATCCCATTCATCAAGTCATATACAAGAGCATTCTAGTACAAAAACATTTTCTCTTAATTAGCTTCGTAGAAGTGAGATCAAAGGAGAGTTCTTGATTCTTGTATTGAGTCTTTAACAAAGGGGTTAAAGGCTGGGTGAGTGTTTGTGAGTTCAAACACATTGGGCTTACGAGTGTAAGTCGAGAGCACACTCGGAGTAGAGTGTGGGGTAGACTGGTTCCCGGAGTAGGGAAACAGTAGAGTGTTCTTTGTCTTTGTTTTTCGGAGTAGATTAATAAAGGACTTAGGATAGGAGGACGTAGGCCTGAGTTGGCTGAACCTCGTTAAATTTGTTGTGTTCTTTATTGCTTTGTTTTATTCCGCTGCATAAGGGAACCAGCACAACTGGTTCCTTACACATAATCCGAAAAGAAGCAAAAATCGCTAACGATTACTTAACACTCAATTCACCCCCCCCTCTTGAGTGCCCATTGAACCTTCAATTGGTATCAGAGCCTAAGCTTCTCGAAAGAGTAACATCTAGAGGAGTTAAGAATGAGTACTCAAGAATTAAGTGCAATCGGTTATGACAACAAGTCACCCAAGTTTAATGGAAATAATTATGCTTGGTGGAAGAACAGGATCCAGAATGTTATCATGGGTATTGATTATGAATGCTGGCTCGTAGTTAAAAATGGTCCTAATATCATTCTCAAGACAGATGTTGAGGGGAACTAGGTTCCCAAGAAAGATAGCGAATTGGTCACTGCTGATCACAAGTTGCTGGAGAAGAATGCTAAGGCAATGTCAATACTACAACAAGCAATAGGTGAGACCGAAACAAATCGTATATCTGGCTGCAGTAGTGCTAAGGAGATATGGGACACCCTTGAACTTGCGTTTGAGGGAACCAGTGAGGTAAAACGGTCTAAAATTGATTTAATCATGTCTAAATATGAATTGTTTGCCATGAATAAAAATGAAAAAATCAATGATTGCTTTCGTAGGTTTATGACTATTGTAAATGATCTTAGATCTCTTGGTAAAAATTTATCTGACGAGGATCTTGTGAGAAAATTATTGCGTAGTTTAACAGATGCATGGACAGCCAAGGTAACAGCAGTATACGAAGCAAAGGATCTGTCTACCTTGTCTCTGGAACAGCTGATTGGTTCCCTTATGACTCATGAGATGCTGATTGACTCTAAGTCTGAGAAGGAACCAGCAAGAGGCATGGCGCTTAAGGGAACAGTAGAAGATGATGAAGATGAAATTAGCATGATTGCAAAAAGATTTGAGAGATCTCTTCGAGATCAAAGAAGAATTTCAAAGGTAAGCATTTTAAAAACTATAAAAAATCTAACTCTAATTCTTCTTCTACAGGATGTTTCAAGTGTGGAGAAAAAGGACATCTTATTCGAGATTGTCCTAAGTGGAATGACAAACAGTCTAAATCCGGAGATAAACAAGCATACAAGAATGCCATGATAGCTTCCATGTGGGGAGACTCTGACTCAGGGTCAGATGAAGAAGAAGGATCACCCAACTCAGATGTTTGCCTAACTGCCTTTACAAACATCAAGGAAAACAACACTGGTCCAGGAACCAGAGGGGGAACCAGTACATTCAACAAATGCTTTATGGCAAAGAAGGATGTACTACATGAACGCAAGGTAAGCTTAGAGCAAATTAGAGAAGATATGCATGAATATGATAGAGAAAATATGCTTGCTTGTATTGATTCCTTACTAGATGAATGCTATAAATTAAGTGAAACATACATAATTTGCAAAAGAGAATTAAAAGAAAAAAGTGGTGAATGTAATATTGCTATTGCTAGCTGTGATCATCTAGAAGGAGTCTGTTATGAACTAAAAAATCAAGTAGCAGAACTAGAGGTTGAATTGGACAAGTGTAAAGTGGAACTAGAAAAGGAAAGATCGTTTGAACCAATTGATGGTGAAGAGGATCTGACCTCCTGGTTCCCTAGAGACTTATCAACCACTAGTGATACTCTTGATTTTTCAGTAGCTATAAGTAAAGCAAATTCATGTACTAGAACTTCCTTGTTGAAGGCCTTTGAAACATTGGCTTACAACCTGGAAAATTCTCACAAGGAAATTGCTTCACTTAAAGCTGCACAGTTCACTGTTTCCCCTACAGGTACCAGTGTAGATGTCAGTAATATGATTGATAAGTATGAAAGTAATATTTGTGATTTGCATGCGGAAATCAATCAACTGAAAAAGGACAAGCAACCAGTGGTTGTTGACATGTCTATTGACCGTATGGTTTCAAAGCTTAATCTACAATTCGAAGCTTTAAAAAGTAACTTTGATTTTCTTAAAGAGAAAAACGAATTGTTGACTAAGACACTTGAAACCAGAGAAAAAGAACTTAATGATAGTCATAGACATGTGGACAAATTATTGAATGCTCAAAAATCCTTAAATTACCTGACTTCATCAAGAGGAAACAGAGGAAAAGTTGGTCTCGGTTATACTAGACAGAGAACCAGGACTAACTGGTCTCCCAGAGAAACCACCTGGATCAAAGAATATCAACGAGGCAAGTATGTCATGACTAAAGAGATGCATGTGTGTTTTCATTGTGGTAAAAATGGACATAAGATACATGAATGTCCAGCTAAGAAAATTAGTGCTAATAAGAACAGCAAGGGTGCAAAGTGTGTTTGGAGAAGAAAGGATCAACAAGTTGTTAATATTGTTGAAAAGGGACCCAAGTATGTTTGGGTTCCTAAATCTAATGTTTGATTTGCTCTTGCAGGCTAGAGTGAAGGGAGACACCTATTGGTATTTGGACAGTGGTTGCTCAAGACACATGTCCGGGGATAAAGATCAATTCCTTTCACTAGTGGCCTTTGATGGAGGAAGTGTCACCTTTGGGGATAACAGCAAGGGAACCATCACTGGTTTAGGTAAGGTTGGTAAGACACTTTCTAACGCAATAGATGATGTTTATTATGTTGAAGGCTTGCAACATAATCTCTTGAGTATTTCTCAATTATGTGACAAAGGTAATAGAGTTGAGTTTCAAGCCAACCTATGTCACATAGTTAACTCACAAACAGGAGAACTTGTATGTGAGGGAACCAGGAAGCATGATGTTTACATCACCTTCTTAGATAAAATCCCTCAAGACAAGTCCATCTGTTTGAGAGCTGTTTCTGACAATAATCAATGGATTTGGCATAAGAGGTTTGGACATGCTAGCCTAACACTTCTAAACAAACTTAAAATACGTGACTTAGTTGTAGGCCTTCCTAACATTAAGTATGAAGCTGATAAAGTTTGTTCTGAATGTGTAAGGGGGAAACAGGTCAAAATTTCTTTTAAGCCTAAAACTATTATGAGTACCAGCAGACCCTTCGAACTTGTACATATTGACTTGTGTGGTCCCATGAGAGTACAAAGTCGAAGAGGTCATAGATATGTCTGTGTTATGGTTGATGATTATTCTAGGTACACTTGGGTAATGATGTTACACACAAAGGATGAAACGTTTGAAGAATGGGTAACATTGGTGAAACAAGTGGAGAACCAGCTCACCCACAAGCTGGTCTCGGTAAGATCAGACCATGGTACTGAATTTGATAATGCTAACTTTATTGATTATTGTAGGGAACATGGAGTTAATCACAACTTCTCAGCCCCTAGAACACCTCAACAAAATGATGTTGTAGAAAGGAAGAATAGAACTCTTGAGGAGATGGCGAGGACGATGCTCATTGAGAGTGGTCTCCCAAAGAGTTTTTGGGGAGAAGCTGTTGACACTGCTTGCTATATATTGAATAGAGGTCTCATTAGACCAAAGTTAAATAAGACTCCCTATGAACTTCTTAAAGGTCGAAAGCCCAACATCACATACTTTCGTGTCTTTGGATGTAAATGTTATATGCATAATAATGGGAAGAATCAACTTGATAAGTTTGATCCTAGAAGTGATGAGGGAATCTTTCTTGGATACTCTTCTCACAGCAAAGCATATAGAGTCTTCAATAAAAGGACTCTTTGTGTTGAGGAGAGTGTCCATGTCATTTTTGATGAATTTAACATGTCTTCTGAGATTGCGCAGGTACAACCTGATGAAGTGATTGGATTGATGGATTTCACGGGGAACCAGTATACTGGTCCCACGGATGAAGTGCAAGCAGATCTAGGCCTACCAAATACTCCACCAGATGATAATGATGAAGTGCCTAGAGAAGAAAATGAAGATAATGAGGACTCTGAAGGGGAACCAAGTCCTGATGGTTCCTCAAATAATAGACAGGTAATGAGTTCAGGGGGAACAGAAGAAGGTACCACCCCTGAACCTGAGGTAAGTAATGATAGAGGAAACAGCATGAATGTGAATCCTCCTGGCTCCTCAGAAGAAGGAGAGATCCATGAACATGCTGGTTCCCAACTTAATGAGAAAGCACAAAACAGTCTTAATTTTAAAAGTTATAGATATCAATCTTCTCATCCCACTGATCAAATAATTAGTGATATAAATAAGGGGATTCAAACGAGAACAAATGTTTTTCAAAACTTTTGTGCTTTCTATTCTTTCCTGTCTAATGTAGAGCCTACTGACTATAAAATGGCATTGACTGATCCTGATTGGGTACTAGCTATGCAAGATGAGTTAAATCAGTTTCAGAGGAACCAGGTTTGGCACCTGGTTCCCCGTCCCAAGGAAAGATCAGTCATTGGCACTAGATGGGTCTTTAGAAACAAGTTAGATGACCTTGGTACTATAGTCAGAAACAAAGCAAGGCTAGTGGTGCAAGGGTACAATCAACAAGAAGGAATTGACTATGATGAGACGTTTGCACCAGTAGCTAGGCTAGAGGCTATTAGGATTTTAATTGCTTATGCTGCTCACATGAATTTTAAGCTGTTTCAGATGGATGTAAAGACTGCCTTCCTCAATGGATATTTAAAGGAAGAAGTATATGTGGAGCAGCCACCTGGTTTTGAAGATGCACTGTTCCCCCAACATGTGTACAAGTTGGACAAAGCATTATATGGGTTGAAACAAGCTCCGAGGGCTTGGTATGAAAGATTGTCAAATTTCTTGATGGCAAATGATTACAAGAGGGGAACAGTAGACAAGACCTTGTTCATAAGAACCAGGGGGAAACACTTGATTGTAGTACAAATTTATGTTGATGATATTTTATTTGGTGCTACTAATCAGGTTTTATGTGATGAATTTGCTAATCTTATGCAGAGTGAATTTGAAATGAGCATGATGGGAGAACTAGGATTCTTCCTAGGGCTGCAGATTAAGCAAATGGATGATGGAATAATGATCCATCAACAAAAGTACTTAAAAGAGTTGCTGAAAAAATTCGGCATGGAGAACAGCAAAGCTTATGATACACCTGTTCCCCCATCTACAAAATTAGATGCTGATCTTAAGGGAAAAGATGTTGAAGCTTCTCTTTATAGAGGAATGATAGGTTCTCTACTTTACCTAACAGCTAGTAGACCTGACATTGTGTTTTCTGTTGGTTTGTGTGCTAGGTTTCAAAGCAATCCAAAGGAATCTCACTTGAAGGCTGTTAGAAGGATACTTAGGTATCTTGTAGGAACAGCAAATCTGGGATTGTGGTACCCCAAAGGCAGTACCATTGATCTTATTGGATACACAGATGCAGATTATGCTGGTTTCTTAGTTGATAGAAAGAGCACATCAGGTATGGCACACTTTCTTGGCTCTTGTCTAATTTCATGGGGTTCTAAAAAGCAAAATTCAGTGGCCCTATCCACAGCAGAGTCTGAATATATAGCTGCAGCTTCATGCTGTTTCCAGCTACTGTGGATAAGGAACCAGCTGAAAGATTTTGGTGTTATTTATAAAAGTGTTCCTATTTTTGTGATAACACTAGTGCAATCAATATTTCAAAGAATCCTGTGCAACACTCCAAGACAAAACACATTGAAATAAGACACCATTTTTTAAGAGACAATGTGGAAAAAGGATTGGTGGAGATGTTGTTTTGTAAAAGTGAAGATCAAATTGCTGATATCTTCACAAAGCCTTTGTGTAGAGAGTCTTTTTGTAGGTTAAGAGTCCTTTTAGGTCTAGTTAGATTTTAGGTATTGGCTTCAATTACTTCCTTCAATGATTGGTTAGAATGGTATTCTCTTGTATAGTGTGTGTACATACTTATGTTGATATCTTTCAAGTGTTGTGTAGATGGTTCAAAATCTCAAAAGGATTGAGAATCATTGTTGTAAGAAACAGGTGAAATCAGGCTGAATTGCCAGAAACAGCGTGACATGGTTCTATACAGGTACCAGCAAAGGGAAACAGCAGACCAGCTCTGATATGTCATCCGATAATATCTTTTATTTTCGGAAGATTACTATAAGATATTTCCTTTTGGAAGGAATTTATCTTATTTCAGTTATTTAATCCCATATAAAAGGCAAACATATCATATGCCTTATTTATAGTTGGTTGAGATAATTATGGTAAAAGATAATTACCAAATTTTTGATTTCAATTTAAAAAAAAAAATAAAAAAAAATATCCTTTACAGTTGCTTTTTATTGGCTCAACTAACTCTTTTCTTTCCTTCTTCTCTCTTTGTGCTTCATTGTTAAAAATATACACTAACCCTTTGTGCAGATCATCAATCATCATCACTCGAAATTCTCTTTCTCTCTCTCGTATGCTTTAAATTCATCATTGTTCATTCGGTTACTGTTCACTCAAGGAACCAACTCAGTCTCAGGGGGAACATCAGAAGGAAGCTCAAATGTCCTTAAGCCCGAAGTTGGAGGAAATTCGGAAAAGTCAGAGTGAAGAGGATGAAATAGAGATTGTTGGTTACAATGAGGAGACACTCATTGTTAAGACCATGGTACGAAGTAGAGTAACTCAATCTTCATTAAAGAAGTTCACTGAGAAGGTGTAGGAGGAACAGTCCATTAATTCTCTTCCGGAAACCAAGAGAAAAAGGGTACCAGCAAGAACCTTTCACACCACAAAAGGGTGGAGGTCTTTGCTTGATTGATGTGATGCTAGTCTTGTACTCGTTATGCAACAAGGAGAACTTTATGAATAAGTGCGGATCTCTCATGATTTATAAAAAAAAAAAAAAAAAAAAAAAAAAAAATAGAGGAACCAGCAGGTCAGGAAGTGGTTTTGAAACAGATTGGGGAATCACAAGAATATGCTTAGTAATATAATGATTTTGGTTTAAGCAGAGCATGGTGCCAAGGATGAAGAGGAATCAGATGATAATACAAAAGATGTTGCAAAGTTCGAGGAGGAGGAAGGGAACGAGAATGATGATGAGGAGTGATGCTGTTTCTGTTCTTGTTTCCTCACCCTCATGTTTATTCTAAAATAACTGATTTTGTTGGTCTGTCTACTTCTCTCCATTCCATGAACTTTCTTTTTGGATGGATTTGGGCTTCTTTGGTTGAACTTTGTTGGCTTGTATGAACTACTAACTCTGCTATGGTATGAACTGTTTGACTAATCTCTTTTTGCAGCATAATGCTTGAATGGTGGTTGATGCCATTGTATGGATAAGCACATTAACTTGTGCACATTGCTTTTACTTGTGGATACTTTTTAATGATGCCAAAAGGGGGAAGTGGTTTGAAGTTGAAGCCTAAGGTTTAGCTAGCTAGTTTAGGGGACCAGTTAGCCTAACTGACTTGTTCCAAAGAGTTTTGAGTCCTTGAAGTTTTTGACGGTTTTCTTTTTGAGCATGTCCACAGGTTCAAGAACTTCAAGAGTTTGTCATCATCAAAAAGGGGGAATTTGTTGAGTCCCTTAGGTTTTGATTGATAGTTTTGAATGATGACAAACAGCTAAGGGAAACAGGTCTTTGAAAGTGTTCAATACAGTTGGGGGAACCAACTAAAATAGAACACTGTTTTCCTAGATAAGTTATTGATTATATGAGTTATCTATTGAACTAACTTATCTATATACAGGAAACAGTTAGATGATAAATGTGCTATGTACTGGTGGGGAACCAGTATGAACCGTTTCCTTGACTGCTATGCGGAAAAGCAGTCACATACTCTTTATTGTGCATTAACCATGTTACATGTGCAGTAGTTGAGTTGATTCCAAGACTTGGAGCATAGAAGCCTTTCGAAGATATTTCGAAGAAAGATTGTTTGCTCATAATAGAAGTATTCAAGGAAGATTCAAGTCTTGAAGATTACATGAAGAAAAGACGATTTATGCTTTAATATGTTATCTAGGTTTTCATGTAATATGCTCCGTAGTATGCTTGCATGTTTGGGTTATATAAGTGCTTAAAAGTATATTGAAGTATGATATGAAATCTGGTACAAAGTTGGAACAGGTTTCATAACATGTTTCAATTCAGGGAACCAGGTCGGGGAACCAGGTTCACTGTACGAAATATTCGAGCTGCCGTTTTGGAAAAAGATTTTACAAAAAGATTTTTTTTCGAAAAGATTATTTTGAAAATATTTTGTGCAGCTGGAAATAAGATGAAATATTCTTGGTTACCTAAAAACTAGGAGTATTTATCTTAATTGATTCTATCTTTGTGATTAAATCAAATAAGATAAATACTTTCCTAAAATTACAATATATCTTATTCTCTAAGATTGTGTGATTTAAGGAAACTAGGTTTTAGGAATCTAAGCTTATATAAACTCATCTTATTTCACATATTTCGTGTGCCTCTCCAGAAATTAAAAAGAGCAATTATTTGAGAGCATATACTTAAGCACTAATCCCATTCATCAAGTCATATACAAGAGCATTCTAGTACAAAAACATTTTCTCTTAATTAGCTTCGTAGAAGTGAGATCAAAGGAGAGTTCTTGATTCTTGTATTGAGTCTTTAACAAAGGGGTTAAAGGCTGGGTGAGTGTTTGTGAGTTCAAACACATTGGGCTTACGAGTGTAAGTCGAGAGCACACTCGGAGTAGAGTGTGGGGTAGACTGGTTCCCGGAGTAGGGAAACAGTAGAGTGTTCTTTGTCTTTGTTTTTCGGAGTAGATTAATAAAGGACTTAGGATAGGAGGACGTAGGCCTGAGTTGGCTGAACCTCGTTAAATTTGTTGTGTTCTTTATTGCTTTGTTTTATTCCGCTGCATAAGGGAACCAGCACAACTGGTTCCTTACACATAATCCGAAAAGAAGCAAAAATCGCTAACGATTACTTAACACTCAATTCACCCCCCCCCCCCTCTTGAGTGCCCATTGAACCTTCAGCTTGCATTCATCTAACCAACTCCTCTTTTTTATCTTTCTTTTATTTCATTTATTTGTGAGGTTGTGATAGTAAGACATCTTAATGGAAGTATCAACAGCATTTTTGTTGTTTGATCATACTGTATTCATCTTGTGCATACTAAGGCCCAAGTTCTAGAACTTTATTGCTATGATTGACTAAAATACTAAGGCCGCTCATAATCAATTACAATATCATATCTTAGTGCCTTATATAGCCTAAGTTTGTGATCTTTTTATCTTATTTTCATGGGTTCCTTGGGTTAATAGAAATCTGAGTATTGCAATGCACACACACGCACACACATACAGTGTTTATTTTTCAGATCTCTTGGGTTTGTTTGGATGTTTAATTTCTATATTGCATCTCATCAATTAATTATAAATTCACTTGATGGATGTGATATACTGTTGGTCAAGGTTAGGTCTATTTTGTGCTGAACACGTTTTCATGATATTATACAGTAAATCTCTGTTACTCACTGTGAGAAACGTTTTTGTTTCTCACAGTGGCAGTTTCGTAAATCCTTTAATTTTGATATTATCACGTGTTTGATCATTGTTGACCTTTTTTGGAGTTAATGCTCTTATTTTCCTTACTCCCAAAGTAAGGATATATCTGCAATATTCTTTGATCTCTTTATCATGTGGATCTGAATTTTGATATCTGATTTCCTTTTTCTGGTATCTGATATTACATTTTATAGGGATCCAATTTTTTTGAGGTTGTACAAATGACTGATATATTTGATCAGAGTTCTCTCTTTTTACCTCCCCTCCCCCCTTGTATGTGTGTGTGTTTGTGTGCATGATCTTTGTTGAACTGCTATAAACTTGCATGCTCCATCATTGTATTCAGGAGTTATTGTATATATTTGAGAGTCGATAATTGACCTTCAAGAGGTGGCTGCTACTTTTATAATATGCTAAAGTATAAAATAGTTGCTTTTGACCCTAAGTCGCTGCATTGTTGCAGTTGCAGGTTATGAGTCCTATCTCACTGTTCAACTTGCTGGTTAATGTATTGCAGTTGATGCATTATATGACATTGATGCTGCTTCTGTCTTTGATGCTGCTGCCACTTCTGTGCTGCTGTTGTTCTGCCTCTGTGGTGCCCTAAGTAGGTTTTGAATGGCCAGTGCCTATTTGCCTTTTTCTACTAGTGAAAAGATCGAGCATGCTTGTGTTCTTATTCGATCAAACTGTGCAAAGTCCATATGTTGCTGTCCAAAGTTGTTGATGTTGCTGCTTTCGTTTGTTGAATAGACTACTAGTCTTATTTGTAAAGTTCTCTTATTTGTAAAAAGTTTACATTGTATAATTAAGATTAATTCTATGAAATTTTTTTTTCTATATATTATACAATCATCATTTATTAAGCTTTAAAAATGCAAAAAGAAAAGAAAAAAAAATTATTTTTTTGGGGCCACTTATTGCTACGGTTCATACAAAAAACCCGTAGCATAAAATAGCAAGGTTACGGTTTTTTCAAAAAAACCGCAGCAAAAAATGCAAAAACGCTACGGTTTTTTAAAAAAACCACAGCAAAACACTTAAAATTACTACGGTTTATAGTTTTCCTTATTCGCTACGCCCACTAGTTCTACGGTTCAAATCCATAGCAATTACCTCAAAAAAAAACCGTAGCAAATGTCTTTTTTTCCACTAGTGATTATAGTTCAAGCCAACCCTAGGTAAGCCGCTATGGTCTCGGGGTATTCTCCAACCCCTCGCATGGAAAATGAAAAGAAAGGTGTGGCAGAAGCCCTTTTGGCTAAAAGGCTTTGTGTGTATGGTAAGGTAGAACTCCCTATCGTGAAAAGCATACCACCTGTGGCTGTCGGCATTACCCGAGATTTCCTAAAGCCTATGGGTGTTCCTAAAGGAAGTGATGGTACAAGGTACGCCGAGTATACTACAAGTTGCTATAAAGGCGTTTATTGTCAACTAGGAGTTAGGAACAAGCTGGGTAATGCACAAGTTATACTCTATTAACAACTCCTCAATAAATGGATGCAAAGGGAACCTCAACCCATTATCCAAACAATTATATACATCTATCTATACAGTCGGGCGGAGGGTTATCTACAGTGTTATCACCCCCAGAGGGAGAAATGAGAAAAGGCTCCTTAATACTATACTTAATTTGCAAATGCCTAGTCCCTTCCGACAGAGATCTAAGCCAAGTGGCCGAGGGAAGCACATGGAGGGACTAATCCTCCTAACAGGCGGCCTAAAGGGCACCGGTGCTTCAAGAGAAGAAGTAGACGTGTCATCCTCACTTGACATAGTCACCACACCGTTAACAAGCAATCTGTTCAAACAATCCCTAACAGTTGGTTCACGTGTAAGAGAAACTTCCCAAGGGGAAGGAGGTAAGTAATAATCAAAACCTAAATCATGCATAGGGGGAGGGGATGGCATGTAAAAAGGTGGCACACCCGAAGGAATCGACATATCAACACTACTACCAATCACATTTGTTACAAGCCTCATACCCGACCAGATCTCCTTTGATAAGTCATATAAGACATATGGTCGGGGAGAGAATCCGGATAATCTTGAGTCGCTTGGTCGTTCATAACACATGCACAGCTCAACTCAAGATTACTCGAAGGATGTTCTAATGTACATACAAAAGCACGACAGGCGTACCTCTAAGCCTAACATCATCAATAGCGCAGCCGAGGAACATTCAAGCATACAAAGAAAAATGGCACACAATTACTAAATGTGAAGATATGATACTTAGAGTTAAAAAAACTAAGTACTAGATGCTCACCAAGTGGTCAAAGAGGCCGGAAGACTTTCTTGCAAACAAGTCAAATGCACCCCGAGGCGAGTACTCCTACATCAACAAAACATTCAAAGTGTTAGAAAAATTCTCAATGGATAAGCCTAGACCTGACAATCCTGACCCAGACCCGATGACCCGACTCGAATGACCCGACCCATGACCCGAAAACATTGACCCAAAAATGACCCAAAACCCGAAATTGACCCGACCCGAAAATGGAGTTGACCCGAACCTGACCCGACACCCGAACTGACCCGACCCGAAATTGACCCGAAGTGTTTGACCTGAACAGACCCGATACCCAAAATTGACCCGAACAGACCCAATACCCGATATGTCCCGAACTAAAATTACCTTATAATTGAACTTAAAATGTATTGTACCAAAAGTAACTCAAATTGTTCATCTTCAACCGTAGCTAAGCTTATAAACTGAATTGATAGTTTTTATTATAATAAGCCTAGCGGAGATGAAGTTTCATAATATAAACTCTTAAACAAGCCAAGCGCTCAGCTAGTAATCCTCACGCTTAGACCCGGGCTAGCTATGCTTTCTAGTGCACTCGACCCGCCATTACTCTCCTTTTATCTCTAGGCCTGCTACTATCCTTGAATTTGAATAGAGCCCTCGACCCAATTCTCTCGCCACATCTCAAGAAAGTTCAAAAAATTGAAATTTAAGAAGGAAATGGCGGATATTTTATTAAAATGGGCCGAGTTCTCAGCCCAGCGCACATCTTGTGTAAAGAAGTCGAGCGCCCCACAAGCCTACCTCTCATCCTACCCGTATGGCCAGGCGGTTAGCTCATGCACCCCCTCGGAAATTAGGCCCTCGACACATCAAGGCCTTCGGCTAATCAGAAAACTCGGAGCTAGCCAACCCCAAGGTTTGCTACCCCTAGCTCTCAAAACTCAACTCTCTCAGTTTTCTCTTCTTCCTCGGCTTGGCATATTAGGTCGAACTATCAACCTTCAGCGTATCAAATCTCTCGGCCCCGCAAATATCTAAAACAGGCAACCCCTCAGCCTGTCGCTATTTAAGGCCCTCGGCATTCGGCTACCAAAGGCCCTCGGCATGCCTCAGCACTTCGGTATATGCGCCAAGGGCTATGAGCCACTCCCCGTCCTACAATCCCCAGCTCTCGGCACAACAGCAGGCCCTCAGTTCACATCCCTCGGGTTGCTACCTCCTCAGCGAAGCCTAGCACTCAGCCTGCTCCTATCTCTACCCTGAGCTCTCGGCTCGGCATTCCCAAGCAAGGAAAGTCGAGCTCTCGGCCATCGCTATCCCCTCAGCACACATGCCGAGTGCTTAGCCGGCTTCTCCCTCGACCACGCAAGCCTAGGCCCTCGGCATTCTCCTCTCTCTCGGCCTTGTCGCAGGCTAGGCTCTTGGCAAGAGGGGTATCAACCTCTCAGCCAACAACCCTCTAGCCTTCGGCATTCTCATATCCAAAATTAAAAAAAAAAATTAAAATAAACACAAGCACATACCTCTTGAAGATCTTGATGAATTGGGATGAACCCGAGCGATGTGACTTGAACACTCAAACTCTCAAGGATTTGGGAGAAATTGGAGAGAAAATTTTGTGAATTTCTCTAAGGCAAATGAAAGAATGTGAGGCAAATGAAAATGAGGTGGGAACTCATATATTGAAAGGAGAGGAGAGGCGATCCCCTCAAATCCCTGGCTCTGATGGGCTCAAGTGTTAATTGAGCCCAGAATATCGCTAATAGAGGATTAAGCTTAATTACAAGCTAATTAGCATTCAACTGTAATCAATAAATTCTTAATACAAGCTTAGCCGAAATCCAAGACAAATCATGCCTTCAGCGATATACAGGGGATCGGCCCTTAGAAATTCACTAAGATTTGACAAGTCTTCGGCTATCTGCAAACCGTCATCCACTATCAAGCTTCCCTCTCGGATAATTTCTCAAACCGCTCAGTCATTGCAATCAAAACACCTATTAAGCATGACCTGAGGTTGGTTTTCAACCCTTGCAAGTCGCTTGGGGCTCATTTTTAGCCCCCAGGTACGCCTGGGGCTCGTTTTAGCCCTCAGGTACGCCTAAAAGCTATTCCGGCTCACATGATAACTTCTCAACCTCAATTTCACTCATTCCGCGTGACATCCGAACTTCATGCGATCTCGTTCACATATCATGCGTGGGGCTAAATGTTTGGGCCTAGTCCATTGTCCTAAGCCCAGTGACCTGAAATGACGAAAATATCCCTCCATGATCCAGCCCATCATTAATCATTGGAAAGTACGAATTTATCCTTAACCTGTACAACTAAGTACAGTTTTGCCACCTGAAAGTACAACTATAAATAGCTCTCCAATTATTAATGAGGGATACTTTTTTCTAATTCTCTCTCCTTCTCTCTCTACTTTCTCTCTCTAAGAACTCTCTCTCTCTACTTTTTCTCTCTAGAAAGTATATTCGCTCACTTAAGCATCGGAGGGGCTTTCCTGGGTCACACTCCCGGGGCAGCTAACCTTCTCTGTTTTGCAGGCGAAGCCCTCAGACGTCAAGGCGGAGCCCTCGGACATACCTTAGCAAGGCGGAGCTCTCAAACTTTTGGACAATAATTGAACTTAGATTCTAGGACATCTTGATACCTTACCCTAACACGCTTAGGAGGAGTCTGTTTTCAGAAACAAATGATATTGTTGAATTTAGTGGAACCGTTTGTGCCTTGAGTTCAAAAGGAAAACTCTACAAAATGGGTATTGACAAATGTGTACTAGTACCCTTGGTTGACGCTCCTGTTGTCACGAATGATGTATCGTTCCATAGATGTAGGAAGCGTTTGGTAGAGTCATCAACTGATGGAAAGTTGTATATAGTTTGCAGGAGTATGCAATGCTTAAGGGTTTTCGAGTTATCCAATGGTAATCATTGTTCACGCCAATGGGTTGAGGTCCGGAGTTTTGGTGATGAAGATGATGAACAGGTGTTGTTTGTGTCTAAAAACTACTGCTTCTTTGCTGCTTCTGCGGAATTTCCTGGTTGTCAACTCCGCAATTGCATCATCTTCTCCCACGATGCCTTCACTCTTAAACTCAGGGATGATTGGAGATCGAAGGTATTGAATGTGGAAGAAGAGCCTAGGATTTATCAGTTAGGGAGTACTGAAGCTTCAAGCCAATATCACATTAGTCGTATTATTCCCTCCTCCCTTATAGCTTGCTCGGGGCAATTTTTAAGGGACAGAGGGATTACGTGTCTAAATTTGAAATGGACTGTGTTTCTACTCTCTGCAATTTCACATTAGTCGTATTATTCTCATTGCCTATTATGGCTTATTTGGTAGTAATGTAGTATGATTGATTACAATGACACCATGGCAGCTTATAAATTAGCAAAAGGATTTAGGAATAAAGACAATTGATTTGGTTTTTAACACTTTGTCTGAAGGATCAGATAGAGAAAAAGTATGTTGATTATAATCTCTTACTGTCTTACAGCACTGAAATTAAGGAATATAATTCTGTTGTGCTTTATATTCATGAAGTATGATGCTGCTACCTCCAGGACTGGAATATATTTTTTCCTATGTGGTTTCTACAACATTTTGTTTGGCATTTATATGTTATCTTTGACATTGTATTCAATCTGCAGGGTGTTGGCTAATACTGAAAAATAAGTGTAGAAATAAAAAATAGACTAGTAAAGGTTTAAGGTGTCTGAAATATTGAATTGTAGATCAGTACTTTGGTAGTAATTTGGGGGAGGTAGTTCTGATAATACCATGTCTTTCATTTATGCACTCGTTAGCATATGTCAGTTATAAATTTTCAAGTTCTGCAATTGGCTTATTCTGTGTCATATATGCATCCTGTATCTCAGATATTTGTACTCTCTATGAAATACAATTGCTTACTTCTCACGGTCTAATGAAAGAGAACATAATCCACCCCAGTGAATTGTTTGATCAAGCTAGTGCTTTGAAACATCTTGCAGGTAAGGTCAAGTAAAAACATTTCTTCAATTTGATTTAAACCTTCTGTATGTTTTATTATGAAGGGGACCTATAGAGAGTGATGAGACTGCCTTCTTCAAGCAATCTGGAAGGCGATACTTTACAACAGCATACACAGAAGAGTTCTGCTCCATTATCTGGACCTATATCCAGAAAAGGAACCACTGAGATTGTTTCTAGTTCTTCAGCACAAGAGAAAACTACAGGAAATTCTTCTTCTAACTTTGAAGCACGAGAGGAAACTATGAAAATTCTATCTAGCACAGAAGATGTGGAGCATGTCATTGAGCTAGGTAACTACTCACAATGATTTACTCTTTTTGTCCAAAATCAATCTTCTCATTAGCCTTCCACTGTTCTTCAAGTTTAAGCTTTGCTGCTGCTTATAATAATATATGCATGTTCAAGTTATATTTGATATCTTTTATTTTTGTGTTAAATGTGGCGGTAATTCAAATTTGGAAATAGAGAAGGAAGCAAAGCATAAAGATTACAAAGTTTTTAGAACAAAGAAGAATACTTACCAGTATTGCTACAATAAAGAAAACATATTGAGTTTAGGGTCTAATATTTTGGATGCTACTAAGATTCAATGTTACAGCATTAATAGTACTGATGTATATTATATTAATTTAAGATCATCTAAGAAGCATCATAATTTGATAGGAAATCCTGGGAGTTGTATTACTTGTGAATATGACATTGATACTTCTTCATTGTTCTGTTTATGTGCAAAGTAGAGTGCAGTAAAGATGGGGAAGAACTCGATTCGACGAGGATGATCATGGATCAACAAAATGTGGGTGCTTCTTTGAGGAAGAAGATGAAGAACAACATGAAGAGGAGCTGTTTGAAAATCAAGGTTGGTGGTGATGGTGTTGAGAGTAATTCTGTTTATGCTAATAAGAATAAGAAGGAAAAGAGCGCCTTTGTTATGAAGAAACACATTAACAATTCTGATTATTGGGTTAATTTGGTTGAACATATTAGGGTATGATCTGATTAGTACTAATTTAACTTTTTTTCTCCGTAAATTAACATGGGGTTTTAGTGAAATTTAGGGTTTGTATGTTTAGTTGAGTTCAGATGTATGTATAGTATAACTAGTGCTCTACTAGAATGTCTTTTAATACTCAGTTGATTAGTAACAATCTGATTGCCTCAACAATTGCAGCAACTATTGCATTATTGACAGAGTACACACTACTCAGTATGTTAGTACACATGTTTCGATGATTAAATACCGATGAATGGGTATTTAAGGATCAAACTATATCACAATCAAATTTTGATAACAATTTTGCATAACATTGGTTGATAACAGTATACCGTATATGTATTCGCATCTATTCAATAATCACACTATACAGAGAAACAATTAGTTCATTTCTTCCTCATCCAATGTTGGCTTAGTGATGGGAATTGACCATCTTCCTAAATGGGCAGTGTAATTTATGCATCGAATAATGCCTTTTCCACTTGGTCCATCAGGGAAGTCAATAACGCTAATACTACCTTCATCGAGATGGAATGACCCTAGCCACTGTTCTGATAAATTTAGGCAATGTGTCATCAGTGCGATGTGAAGAGTTGGATGTCCAACAACCACGACCACTTCTGAAGAACCGGATAATTCATCTAATAAAGTTTGCCATACTTTTCCTGTCTGATCCCATACAGGACTAAGAATTCTATTTCCAAGTCCATCCAACAAACTTGGCTGGAGTATTGAATCAACAGCTGCTCCCTGTAATTAAAGGTGGGGGAAGAGATAGGAAATTAGAAAGTGTGGCATTTCTGTTGAGTGTTGCATGACCTGTATTGCAGCCCTCATTTTTTCTTTTCTTTTCTATTCTTTTATTTTATGGAAGCTTACTTGTTTTAACTGGCCAAGCATGGTTTCCACATCAAGGTCCTTCATCTCTTTAACATTCACATATCGGGGTACACTATCAGCTCCCAAGCTCTCTGCAGCTTCTTGAGTCTAATAAAAAGAATCAGAGGTCAGTAGTTGCATCTCATAATGCAGAATAAGAACTAGTACATGTAATGACATAAAGAAAGATGAAATAGGGAAAATGGCCTCGAAAAGTTCGATCAGCTTACCTTGGATATGATTTGTGCTGTCTCCATTGAGGCCTTTCCAGGGCTGCTAACTACTGTATCCACTTTCAAATCAAGAAGTAGCTCTGCAGTTTTCTGTGACTGTTATCATTCAAGAATGAGTTTAGGTAACAAGCATCAATAGATACCTAACATAAGGCAATCAAGTTTGAGTCACCTGAATGCTGCCAAGCATGCTCAAAGGTTGATTCCCAAGACGAGGGAGATTAGCCTGTTGAAAAAATTACCTGAAGTTCAGAACTAAATTTTCGGAAAAGACATACAAAAGTTGTAAGAGACTAGACATATTTAAATTTAATCAACTATGATGAAATTTCAGGGTGAAACAGAACAGAATTTGATAATTTCAAGATTTAGAACCCTCCTCTACACCTTCCAAGAATATATGCATATGATTATATGAACACCCAATTAGTATTTGCTTCTTAATCGCCAGGTCAGCTGATATGTTATATACTATCTTGTAGCCTTTTCCACATCATATCTGGAAAACCATATTACAAGCATTTGCTTGAATCACAATAAATTTATGTATAGCTTCAAGTTCAACTGCATGGAATTCATACTATCTTATTTATACTCTTATTAAATAAATAATGATGAGAAACAGATGCACAGCGATATACAGAATAGTAAGTTACTTGCACACCTCATTGTTCACTAATGATCCATGAGTAACTAGGATGATGCGCTTACTGGCTTTCCGACCTGCAGAACTTCCAGCAGCAATAGGTGAATTAGGAGTCTGCAGTACAACCATTACATGTCATAAAATAAAAAAGATCCACTTAACAATCATCAATAATGAAAAAGAACGTCATAAAGGAAATGACAATTAAACAATGCTCGCATGGTGGAACTTCACTGATAGCATTCTTAGATACTTTTTTGTATTTTTTTTTTTTTTTATAATACCGCATACGAATAATAATGTACTCATGTTTCAGAAATTCAGACAGTGCAAAGGAGAAAGGAGGTGCATGAAAGTCATTGATTAAAACAAAAGCCAAATTAACATGTTTCCCCAGCAAATCCTAGGAGCTTTGGGATGTATTTTAGATTACTTTTACTCATTCGGATTCAGTTCAATTCAAAAATATTAATTAGATCAGTTCAACTAAATTAAATTTAAGGGCAAAAAGTCAGGTCAGATAAGGTCAGTTCACTTTAGTTCAATTAAGTAATGCAACTAATGCTTACATTCCAGTTTAGAAAAGTTAAGTACAATTTACTTCAGTTCAAAACAATGCAGCCTTTCTTAAATTTGACATATGACCTAATGAGATTCAAGAGGATATACTGCTTTCCTTGGCATGTTTTGTGCCCAAAAGCTTGCTGGAGGCGAAGGATGAAAGACTGGAGAGAATTGACGATTTCATATAGTAGTTTACTAAATACTCCCTCATTGCTTTTAACAAGCAAAACTATTACCAATAAGAGAAAAATTAAAGCATGTTTTAGACAATATGTCAAGTAAAACGTCAATTACTTTACTGAACTACAAACAAAAGGCTCACTGGCCAAAGGTATTTAAACTAGAATAAAGAGCCATAGCACAGTCAAATGTAAGGCTTCTGTACCTGATTTAAACGATTAAGGCAGATATATGGAGACTTGTTCTCTGCCTGAGGAATGAAATCTAACACACTCACACCACAGTTACTCTGAAGTAAAACTCTGAAATACTCAGTTCCTAAGCCTAATGAGAGAAAAAGACATGAAAAAAGAATTAAGAAAACATGCGTATGTATAGATCTTAAACATCAAACAAGAAAATAAAAATTTACCAATTGCTGTTGCAACAAGAGCTTGATTCACGGCATTGTGAGCAACAACAAGTACTGAATTGCTTTGATGCGCTAAAATTCTGTCCCAACAGCTTCTGGCACGTGTCCACAACTCCCTGACGGGATAATGACCATCAATGACAAAGTTTGGAGCATCTAGCTTCCATTGACGAAATGCAGTACCGAATTTCTCCTCCCCCTCATGTTTTAAGAGCCCCTACAGACAATCAAATGCATCAATAACTGGAGTTACAGGATCATGACAATCCTAATTTTATTGAAGGTTCCATCTACTTAAAATGGAAAATCATACTCAACTTGAAAAATATACAGGTCTATTTCCCTCAGGTCGACATCTGGGATCATTGGCTCCTTACGGCTACCCCAAATAATTTCAGCTGTTCGTTTTGATCTAGTCAGAGGACTGCAACAACAAAATAAATAGCAGTCAAGAGATAACCTCAAACTAAGAGCAGAAAAATGGCAAAAAAATTGTGGTTGTTCAGATTTTGGGACAATATCATTTAACAAATTCCATGTTGCTTCTGATATTACACCTCAAGCCTCATAGCCAAAATGCTTTCCATATATAAAAAAGGCAAAAGAGGGGAAAGCTTATGTCCTCAAAATTTTGACTTTATCATTGGCCATATCCCATCATTTACTGTATTTGTGGCACTCACTATAGTTTTGACCTCAGAATTAACCAATCACCACCTAAACAAAACCTATGCTTATTACCACCCATATTACTCAAACAGTTCATTCAAAGTCTAAAATACCTTCATTGCAAATTTCTCATAAATTCAAACACATCTTATCAGAGAAAAAGCACGTGGAACTTCTGTAAAATCCAGATTTGACCATAATACACAATCCTTATGACCTTGTACCCAAATTTGAACAAGGGAGACTTTGTCTTTCACGTTCAATCATATTTTATACCTTTCACCCAAGCTTTCACTTCTATTCCCCCTCCCTCCCCCCCCCCCCCCAAAGATGTGCATGTTTAGAAATTTACAAAGCAGTTTACACACATGCCACGTTGTATTGCACAAGACAGGAAACAGGATCCGAAAACCATTGGATGCAACACTAATTCCTGCTCCTAAAGTCCATTCATCAGCAATATCAGCTACCCAACCAATCATTGATTTGAAGAATAATAAAAACAAAATTACCCTATCTACATATCCAAAGACATTTCTAGATCAAAAACAAAATCACAAAGTTCAATATCGTGTAAAGAAGTAGCATTAGTTTTCCTGTCAATGACTGGTCTAAGTGTAACAATATTGAGACATTACGGTTTCATTCAGATGATAGTGTTGTGAGCCTGTTTGGTATTTTTGGTTGCATCAATATGAGTGATATGGCTAATATGTGTGCCAAGTAAGTCTATTTCTGGATTTGGTGTACTTCATCAATGAAGGTGTTTTTTTGTTGCTATGATCTGTTTCTGTTCAGTACTTGACTAGTCTGCTTCTGGGACGATACACATTCCAATAGTGGCAGACTCTCAAGCTATAGCTAATGCATACCCCTTTACGCCCCACAGTACTTATCCTAGCCGACTTTTTAAAAATTATAAGGTGCATAATTGATGAGCAGAATTAAAACAACAGTGTTTTAGCATTATGGAAAAAAGGGAGTATGGTTGGGCGAATATGTTTTTTAAAAGAGAAGGGATCAACTAAGGGCCTGATGCACTCTCTTTGGATTGAATCTGTGTTTTGTAGATCAAATAGGGCTTACCTAGTTACGATTCATATGAGCCGAGTTAGTCAAGATGTGAGTCCAAACCAGCATTATGTTGACTCAATCACAGAGTTTCTTGGAAAGGAGAGGGTAGCACACTTAGGTTACTCCTCTCCGAAGTTAGCCTCACTGACTCTCAAATTTATAATCAAATTTGCAATGTTAGACAGTTCATGCATAATTGGCTGAATTAGTCTGTCTTTCTTATAGATATTTGTAGCTGTATATAAGGTTACATGATAGATACTGAAGAATGAAGAAAAGTTTACAAAAAGGGTAGAAGTTTGCAAGGTGTTCAGCTCCTCCTGACTGGGAACAGTCATAACACTCACAAGATAGTCATAGTTTATATGCTGATTCAAATTGATATTGCTATTGCTGCTGCCTTGAGCGTCAGTAGTATAACACACTATACAGTTTGAGAAGGCTACTAAAACGTATTGAAATTACTTGAATTACTTTCAAGGATGAGGTATCAAAACAACTACTCCACATTTCAAAGTTCTGTCCCCATATAATAGTCACATGTATAATTCTAGAATGTAAGAAACAATTGTCATCCTCAAAAAATAGTACTTGTAGTTAGTAATGCAATGGTTCATGATTGAATTTCCCAAAATAACCCAACTTTGATAGAGTTATGCCAAGAGTATACAAGTTACACACTTATACAATACAAGATCATCCGGGATAGTAACAATGCTACTTTCCAACACGACACGATTACTCAATTAGTGGTTGTTATTCAAGTCATTTAGCCATCCATATTCGGATTGCAGTAGAATCATACCATTCTACTATCCGGACCGCGATTTTAACATTAATTGCTACTTTGCTACTATACATGAACTCACTCAACTCAGCCTACAATCAAAGGATTGCTTGAATATATAAATTTCCCATTTAATTCTAAACCCTGAATTTCTAATTTTCGAACATAATAACATAAAATCAATCAAAACCATAAAATCGAAAAATCAACACCAAGAAAATGGAAAAAATACCTAGTGAAGCAGACATCAAAGGAATCTTCGAGAAGCATCTGGCGAGAAGTTTCAGCTTGAGCCTCGCCCTTAGTAGTAAGAACAGAGAAATTCGAGCTACCTTGAATTCTTCCCTCAGCATTCCACGTACTCTGTCCATGTCTCACCAACACCACCCTCTTCGCCGCCTTTATCGCCGGAAAATCCGCCGAAGATTCTGGTTGTCTGTTCTCCAACACTGCCTCATTTACGGAGGAAGACGATCGAATGGTCGAGAATTTAGGGTTTAATGCTGAAGAAATTCTAACTTGGGAAGATTTTGGTATGATCAAGAAGGAAGAAGGTGAAATGGCGAGCATTTGATTGTGTGGAATTGAAATTAGGGTTTTGTTTTTGATTAATTTTGGCGCTAATGGGGGTTTTTTGTTTTTGTTTTTTTTTTTTTTGAAAACAATTGGGGTTTTTTGTTTTTGTTTTTTTTTTTTTTGAAAACAATTGGGGTTTTTTGTTGGTTATTTTTGAAGTGGAGTTATGGTTTTTAGTGTCGTATGGTTATCGTTGTCCCTCAACTTATCCTTAATTTGTGTATTATATATTCATATGGAATATTTCAGAAAAATAATAAATAAAATTACAACTATTGCTAATATAAAAATCCTGAGACGTGTTATTCTTTTATTAAAAAATTCCCTTCAAAATTAATTTTTATTTCTAATTAACGCATTAATGACTTTTCTCTCTACAAAAACACTCTTTTATGTGATTTGTCACAAAATAACTTTGTTGCACGATTTAGAAATGTTTTTTTTTTCCCTAATGGTGCACCACATGAGTACTACAAGTACTAATCTAGTTTTGGTACTTGTATTAAACTCTAGCCTTACAAAAAAATACTTTATGTTTTACTTCTTACTTTATACAAGTATTATATACTTGTATAAAAGTTACTCATAATAGTTCATTTATTTTTAATTGTCTTTTAAAAAAGTTTTACATATATTATATCGTAATTTTCAAGAAAACTCGTCGTTTTCCTATACAGTTCTAAGTTCTTTATTTACCTGGTTTTTAAGGGTATATTGAGACAAATTAGCAAGAATCCATACAATGTATTATTAAAGATAGCATTGGGTTGGGCCAGCCTGAAGCCCGACATGGCCCATCAGGAAAAAAGCACGGCACGACACGAGCACGTAAAAAGCACGAACGGCACGGTATTGTGCGTGTGGGCCATGGGCCGCCTTTATTTGGGAGAAGCATGATAAGGCACGACATGACCGAGCCCGGCACGACAAACCATGCTAAAATCAATGCAATTTTGCTTAGACACGCAAGCCCGGCACTGCTCGGCACGATGGCACGTGGGTTTGGACCGTGCACGGGCCAAACTTTTGAAAACTTCGGCCCTGCACGACACGAAACTCGTGGGCCGAGTCATAGGTCGGGCCTAACTAACCAAAGCATGTGGCCCTGGCACGAGGTACGACCCGACACGGTCCAGAGCCATCTTTATGTATTATTGTTAAAGGTGTACATGTTGGATAAATAAACAACCAAAAAAAAAAAAAAAAGAACTAGTGCTTGTATGATTGTATCAACAATTCAACAGAAGGCATATAGTAAACAAAGAGTTCTCAAAGAGATGTTAAATCAATATACAAAGATGGAGACAATCCATGCACCCTAGCTTTGCAAACGAAAGTCATATATGATGGAAAATTGGCAATGTTGCATTACAAGAAATTAAAGCGCACAAGCATCAGCAAGAAAATATTAGGGTGAGCTGTGATTCCAAAATCAGACCCATAAAAGGAACTTGTATACTTGGAAATTGTTATAATTCTCGTACATTAAAAAATTTAATTGGGAAAAAATTGAGCTCGTCAACGGTCTTTTCAAGCCGAACTTTATTGGACCAACCGTGCATAATTTTCAAACCAGCTTTGCTCAGTATATCACTTATACTAACATGAGACTGAGAGCAAACATATTATGTTTGACGAGCAGTTCTGACAATAAGCAAATATACAACTACGCGTAATTGAAATGAGCACAGTTAAAAATGTATCCACTTAAGGGCCAGAAGGCAGTTACTAACAAAAACTTCTGAGCTATGAGCTCAGGAGCAAGCCTGGGCGATAAAAAATCTCACATCCATCCAATGAGAAGCGGCGCATGTGATGTGCACACTGCACACTATATTTTTTTGGCAAATATCCGCATCATCTCAATGCATCACTGGCCACTGGGTCTTCAACATTCTCTTACCACATGACACTAGACATTCAGAATCATACACTGCAAACCAACATATCACGAAAAACCAGCAACAAATGCAGGCAACCTATCTCATACACATTGATAGAACTATTAAAGCTCAGTCTGGTATCGATATTTATGAGAGTTTAGAGTAAAATTCATCAGAACATAAATCAACAAAGGTTAAATACAATATTAATATAAAAATGAAACAAAAAGAAAATCACTCTTTGAAGTACGACCAGTGTGTCAGCAAAAGCTGAAGATCAACAAATTCACAGTATTCAGAGCATTACAGGTTCAGCTAAAGGCTACTACAAAAATGAACCACAAGTTGTAAATTGCTTCTATACCCAGCCACAGACAAATTACTCTTCCATTGCAAGATTTTCTTGTTGATTTGAAGTCTTGGGGACTTTGATCTTTGGTAAAACAAGAGAAGGGTCTTCTTTTAGAGTCATGGTATTGCTGACCAGGAGGATGTCCTGTTCCAGTTCTTTCCGTGCTCTGTCCTGCTCTCTGCGTGGGTTTCCCTTCATCCTGCAAAAAAAAAAAAAAATTAAAAAAAAAAAAGAGAATTAAATAAAGAACAGTTTCTATACAAAAGAATTTAACAATTCCAACTTTTCTGCTCAAGCAGCTACTGATATAGAAGAATGAGAACTGACCTCTTCTTGATATGACTCTCAGATCTCGATGTTCTGACCTTGTCAATAGTTTTAATTGCCTTCAATGTATTCTCAGCAAGAGTCCTGTCGTATCTTTCTGGCCTATTACGCTTCCTCTCAAACTCAAAAGTAGAGTCCTAGGAAACCGAATACACACAGGCAAGTTGCAGCAACAGCATTAATAAACAACACAAAGAATATTGAAATTTACTGTAATATTTAGTAAATACCAATTGCATGATTTGCATCAACGATCATACCTGTGTCATATCCTTTCCATGCAATCTTCGGTAAGCTTTGGTCCACTGAACCTTGCGAGGATTCCTCTTCATTTTAAAGTTTTTGTGACATTTGGATCTACAAAATCTAAAAATCTGGGAAGGAAACAATTTGAAAAAGAATTAAGAAAATGAACCAAGTAGCAATAAGATATCATTTTTAAGTAGAAATGTAGTCCTTAGGGATTATACATGAACTAGGTAGGTAGTCGGTGGGGCGGCTTTAATATAAAATGCATTTAATAGTATCACTTTGCAGTGATAAAAACTAAGCTATAGAACTAATTTTCCATTCAGTAATAACTATTCAAAATTAAAGTTTCTTATGCATAGTTTACGCATTGGCCTAGTGATGAAAAGAACTCAAGAATCAACCAAAGAGTACAACATCTTTATAGAGCTACACAAAACATCAACTGAATTTCAGAAAGTATGTGGCCAATAGAGTCAAATCTTTAAACAGCCTATGATGGAATGATGAGCAAACTCGGCGGCTTCACACCTTTGTGTTATTTCAACTATTCATTTACATTATGAAATTTAGAGCCAAGAGAAAGCGAGAAGCACTGACTAACACAGCCTAGTAGAGTAGTAGCCTACTACTTGGTAATAAATTAATTCAAAGTAATTAACACATAACAGCAATATTGTTCAGCTACACGATGCAATAGTAGCCAAGTTTTCTTTGATCAATTTCTGATCAAAGTTTAGCAGTGATCTTTGATCCTGCATCATTGGTATCAGAGCCACACTCCATTAGAGTTCCAGTTGAATCAAAATTCAATCCATTCTTTGATTGAATCAGAATCACAGCAAGTTCTTTTAAGATTCTGGGGGCAATAAGGAATATACCCACAAACTGTTTGATTAATTGTCAAGGTGAAAAAATTGTTCAGAAATCTTTCTGGGTAATTTGCGTACATTCTTGAAGATTGGTGCCTGCTCTTAAGAAGAAACCAAACATGGAACAGCAAATCAAAGCATTGGAGAGCAGAATGAATACTCAGGAGCAATGGAATTCTGAAATTTTGAAGAAAATGGATGACAAATTCAGAAGAATAGATGACAAGTTTGAGGAACTGTTCAAGTTGTTTCAGACAAAGAGTAATTATGACAGCTCTGGTTCAAAGGATAGCCCTTCAGCATCTTCTTTAAAAGGCTCGGCAATTGGTGACAGGGTCAATTCTGACATACCCATATCAACCATGGAGCAGAATAAGGCAAATGTAACAAGAAATGAAAGAGTCAACATGATTGGTATTAAAGGCAACCTAATGATCTGATGTTGGAAACAATAGATCCAAAAAGTGATGAAGATGTGTACATGGAAGCTGTTCGTATGAAAGATGAAGGCACTAAACAAAAGTCTGGTGATACATGCAATTCGTGAATAATTGCCCAAGAAACCTCGATTGTCATATTAAGAACTTGTTGAAAAAAAAAAATTCTGTTAAGTTAGGGTGTACATTGGTTGTTATTTCATCGAAAGAATCAGGCCCCCACCTACGCCTCCTCCTTTGGAGGCTATTACTCATTGGTTTAACGAACAAGTCCTTCAGTTGGCTATAACATAAGTTAAGGGATATTGCTGTAACTGAATTTTGTTACATTAATGGGCCTTTGTTCTGTTATAATCAGTTGTAAGGTCAACAGTTTCTGATCAAAGTGCATCAATTTCATCACTTGCCAGCTTAAAATTGTGAATACCAACAAAACGTATAACATAACAACAACAGCAAAGCCTTAGTCCCAATATGATTTGGGGTCGGCTAACATGAATCGTCGTAATAATAATAATAATAATAATAATAATAATAATAATAATAATAATAATAATAATAATAATAATAATAATAATAATAATAATAATAATAAAATTTAAAAAGCGGTAATACCTTAGCATCATTACGAACAAACTGAATTCCATGGCCGGGGTATATCTGGGAAGAACAGAACCAGCACTTTTCAATTCTCATTGCGATAAACAATCAAAATACCCACCTACAGAAAAGCAACCAAAAGTAAAGATTATTTCTTTAGCACAAATATCACAAATTCATAATTATAATTACGTTTAACATCTCAAAATCCTAAATATCATACTCCAATGAAAGTGAGACCGAATGAAGAGAGATTGAGGAGTCAAAAGGCAATGAAGAGAAATGGAGGCTGAGACTCTGTAAAAATATTAGGGTTTTTGTTAACTATTCATATATTAGGTTTTGGACCGTCTTATTGAAAAAAAAAAAAAAAAAAAAAAGTAAAGCGAAAGGGTTGTGCGATATTTTAGCAACCAAATTTGATACGAAAAATCACATAATTTTAGGAATATTTGATTCAATAATCAAATTAAGCTCATTCTTTCAAAAAAAAAAAAAAAAAAAAAATTAAGCTCATAATTTTATTTCATTTTTGTTATCTTAGAATTTAGGACCAATAGTTGAGATTTTCGAACCCTAGATTGTGAAATTGATAAGATTATAACAAAAACAAACAACTTACCTCAGAAGCTGCTTCAATGGGATTCAACGGAGAACGTTGAGCGCGCTTCAATGGAGAACTGAGAGAGAGGTAGGTTTGGAGGCATTGTAGCCCTATTAAAAGCCATGACCCGCCACAGTTATAAATGGGTTAGATCCGTCTAATAAGTAAATGGGTCGGGTCTAAAACATAAATAAGAAAATAACACCACAAATTTCTCAAAAATTGGATTATAACATCACAAAATCTCAAACTTTTATTATATCACCACAAAAAAAACCCAAAAATTGGATTTCACCACTATCTAACAGATTTTTTTGGATGAAATCTGTTAGTGGGACCCACCAAATACACGTGTCACTCATTGATTGGGTTTAAAAAAAATTAAAAAAAAAAACAACCTAAACCCTTAGCCCCACCACCGGCAACCCTACCACTGCCGCCGGCAACCCCTCTCCAACTGTAATACCCTGTATTTTTGAAACGTATTATTTAATTAATTAATTATTATTTTCTTAAAAGAGTATTTTAGTAATTTATTTTACTATTTGAATTTTGGAGCCAAAATGATATTTGAATTTTGGCGCCAAAAGTATTTTAAAACATAATTATTAGTTTTGGATTTATTTTATTTTTAAAAACCGAATTATTTATAAATATTTCGGATATTTTAATTAAAGCAAAAATTATATTTTTATTATTTAATTAATAGGTCTGAAAATTCTTAATGATTAGCTAAGGATTTTGGATTTTCCTAGTGTGGAAAATCTGATTTTTTTTGGTTAATTTATTTAGTGAATAATTGGTATCCTTTTTAATTAATTATTTTATACAAAATATATTATTTACACAATTATTTTTAATTCCTTAAATATAGCAAAATAACTTCCTAAATTATACTAATGTGGTCCGAAAATTTGAGCTATGGAAGCTCAAAAACTTCGGCCACCATGGTTGGATTTTTGGGTAAATTATTTTGGTAATTTGTATTTTTAATATCTCCTTTAAATCTATTATTTCCTTAATTTTTATTTCCCACCTTCTAAATTTTGATCATCTTATTTCCCTACCTTATTTCATCCTTGATTATTCCCCAAGTAAACCCCTTTTGCTATATTATTTTTCATGACAACATACTTTCCTAAAATTAATTATTCTTAGCCACCTTAATATTAAAACTTTCCATAAATCTTTAATTCTCTTCCCCAAGTAATTCCTTAATTCTTTTTACCATAATTCTTCCTACATTCTCCTACCATAATTCTTGCATGAGCTAGTCTATAAATACCCCTTGATTCAGGGTTAAACACTCACACCAAATTCTCTAATTAGATCTTAATTTCTCTTCTCTCTTTCTCTCTTGTTCTTGCGCCAATCACCACCACCAAACACCACAACCACCACCGATCACCACCCTTGGCCACCTGCCACCAGCCGCCTCCCCATGCGCCACCTTTCTTCCTTTTTTTCCTTGGTTTTCTACCTCTTCTTCTTCTCTTCTCTTATTAAATTAATTATTATTATTATTATGGGGGATTTATAAAAATTATTATGAGTAGTTTTAATTAAATAAAATCAGATTTTTATTCATGTTTATGAAAAATAAATTATAAGGTTCATTACATATAGTTGGGGGGGTTTTTGTTGTGATTATTTGTTAACCTTATATTAATTAAGGTTATATTTATTTGTAGAGTGTGTTTGATCAAAGTTCTTGAAATTTCTTTTTGTGTTGCTAGCAAGGATCAAAGGTACATTTAGGTGGCTAGATACCTTTGAAATTGATTGGATTGAACAAGCATGTTTTACATGATTTTTATGATGATTGAGTTAAATTGAATTATGATTTATGTAATAAAGCATGTTTTGAAAATTGGTTTTGAAAAATGAATTGGAGGATTGATTTTATATCATGTTTTGAATTATTATGTTTAAAAGAGTTTGGTTTTTAAAAGTATGTTGGATTGTTTTAAAAGAGTTTTTGAAAAAAAAAAGGGTTTGATTTTAAAAATCTTGTTGAATTAAATACAAAAGGAGTTTTTGAAAAGTTTGATTTTATTCAAAGAGGAATTTAAAGAGGATTTTATTAAAAAGCTTTACAAGCAAAATTATTATATAAATCCCACTATGCGGATTCATTGAAGACTATGGACTTTGTATGACCTACTCTTTCCTCATGAATAGCCTTGAAATAGTAGGAGACTAGCTTGGAGGGTGTGCACACTTAGAGAGGAGATTGAGTTTTCGAAAATAATTGATTTTACTAATCATTATTATTGAGTTATTGAGTTATCGGAATTGTTTTGAGAATATTTGAAAATTGGTTTTCAAAAGAGGAATTGGTTTTCAAAGGAGGAATTGATTTTATAAATCGTTTTATTGAATTATTGGAATTGGTTTTGAATCATGAATTTTGGAATTATATTATTGGAATTGGTTTTAAAAGCATGTTTGCAAATAAATTGAATTTACTTATCTTGTACTTATCGTACTTAGCATATTTTGTTAATCCGTATTCTTATTTGTTTTGGTTCGCCCTGGTTATCTTAATGGTAAGCAGTGTTGACTATTTTAAGGTGGAGTCAATATTTGAGCATGTGGGAGTCCAGAAAATGTTCTTCACCTAGAATTAGGATTGTTGGTCTTTGTTTATTTATGAGTACTCATGACAATGGTTTTTATTTATAGTTATTATTAATAAAGAAAGAGCTTGAGTTTCCGTTGCAAAGTATTGGTTTTGGTTAGTAGTTTTGGTAGCCTTGCGTAATCACGCGGTAGCAATACGCCTAAGTCTATCTCTACGATATAATTATACGTATTATACTGGTATTTCCATAGAGGGAGATTTGGGGGTGTTACACCAACGGTCGGAATTCTAACGGCAAAAACCACCTCTCCTTTATCCTTTCACCCTCAAAATGGTCGGAATCGACCATGGAAACCCCGAATGGTAAATTTCAATGGTCGATTTGGCCGCTTCAAGGGTGGGGCAAAAGGGGGTGGTTTTTCGCGGTGGTTTGAAGAAGTTGGGCTGTTTTCGAGGAGGGGGAAGGGGTGAACGGGTAGAGCCGCCAGTGTAGGGGTGGTGTCGCTTTGTTTCGCCGATCAAGGTGGGGCAGTGGTGGTTTTCGGCTAGAGTTGGGTTGCCAGCGGTAGGGTCGTGGTAGGGCTGGTGCTAGTTTAGGTTTAGTTTTTTTTTTTTTTTAATTTTTCTTTTGTTTTTTAAGCTAATCAATGCGTGACACGTGTACTTGGTGGGTCCCACTAACGGATTTCATCCAAAAAACCATTAGATGGAGATGAAATCCAATTTTTAGGGTTTTTTGTGGTGTTATAATTCAATTTTTGAGAAATTTGTGTTGTTATTTTCTAATTTTTCCTTATAAATAAATTCAAAAAAACAAAAAAAAAACGGTTATACCTCAGCATCCTTACGATTACCACCACAGCTGCAAATGGGTTAGATCGGTCTAATACATGAATGGGTCGGGTATTTATACGATCGCTGAATTATGGGGTAGAGCGAGACTTATAAGGGTTTAAAGAAAACCTGTTTTTAAAAGTACTAGTATTTAACCCGTGTACTAATATTTAGCCCATGTAATACACAAATTAAATTTTTTGCTAAAAATGTTTATTATGACAGGTTGTTCAAATGTACTACGTATATTGAGAGTGCTCTTTAATTGGAATTAAGCGAAAATATGTTTATAAATACAAATATTATATTTAGTAGTAAAATAATGAAAGATTAGCAATAAATATAAGGCAAAATTGGCCTCAACACTCTGAACTATGACTTTAGTGCACGCAGGACCCTGTACATTGAGTAGTAGCCAAAACACCACAAACTAATGACTTGGGTGCAAAGTGTGCCTTTAATAAGCTTTCCGGCATTCTCACCGGAGTCGGTGAATTGAATTTTTATTTATTGTCAAATTTATTGCTTAATACACTTATTTTAATTATAATAAAAACGTGAACAAGAAAAATATTTAATTTGGTAATCACTATTCATTGGTTCATGTTTTCGAGTTTAGTATTTTATTAACCCTTAAACTTTTAGCTTCCATAAATTGTGTCATAAATTGCGTCATGTTTTCCCTCAACTTTGGTTCAATCATCATGGAAATCATCAAAATATGGTCAAGTCCTTCAACTTTGGTCCAGTCATCAATTGAAGTTCCTAAACTTTGGTCCAGTAAGCAATTAAATATGAATAGGTCCCTAAACTTTGGTGAGTCATTGTACTAGCCACCACAGATGATGACTCATTGGTGGTTGAGGGACCAAATTTAGCCACTTGAAACTTTTGGGACCAAATCTAAACTTTTGGCAAAGTTTAGGGACCGTATTTTGAGTTTACTCATATTAGATTTAATGTTAGTTGTTGTATAGCTAGTGAAGTAATAAACGAGGCACGTCAATGTTAGTTGTCGTAAGTAAGATACTTGAGTATAAAGTATACTAATTTGAACTTTTTAGTCCATTAGCAACCAGTCTACCACCCAAAGAAAATGATGGAAGGGAGACATGTAAAGATATCAACACCAATTTCCACTTTTAGAATAGATTGGTCACAAACTTTCCTTTTTTTTAAGTAAAAAATCGTTACTTTTCATAAGTATGTTGTCAAGCCGTTAGAAAAGGATTAATACTCGTTACATTTCACATTTTGGAGGAAATGCAAATACATAACTAACTTGTCACGTTAGAATTTTTTTTTCTTTTTTTCTTTTTAAAGGTAAGATGAAGGACCCTACTGAACCGACACCTCTCACAGGTTTAGCTAGCCCAACTCCGCAGGTCATCACTTGAGAGTAGAGGGAGGAGGTAAGGGAATCCCCTTACTCCCAAGCATTTTGTAGTTGGTGGGGCTCGAACTTGTGACCTCAAAGTTACAAAGTGAGTTTTCCACCAACTCCACCAAGAAAAGCTTGGTGTCATGTTATAAATGTGTTGTCAAGGATCTTGCCCCATTATACAAGTACATTGATATGATTTGCTTGTTGATTGTGGTCCAATCATATGTGTTGTCAAGGATCTTGCCCCATGATACAAGTACATTGATATGATTTGCTTGTTGATTGTGGTCCAATCATGGATCAAGATATTAAGTGGTCCTAATTATCCTTTTACCATCGTATAAAGAGAGTACATATCAGCGCATAGCAGCTATGGGAATATCAAGTGTATAGGAGGGCATAAGCGTCATTTACCAGGCATTAAAATAAAAAAGTGGAGTAGAAGGCTTACTGTGTTTTGGTATCCCGTTATTTTTCGAAAACCAATTTCATTACCTTTAAAGCTTATTCTCTCTCCTCCGTTTCTTGTTTTCTCTCGACTCTCTCTCTTCCTTGAAGGTCATGTACTTTGTTCCAACGAAGATGCTAGGACGGTGGTTATCGCCGGAGTAAGAGCAGAAGTTTACTGCGGTGTAGTTGGTGCGAAAATTGTAGGTAGCTTCTACTAGCTTCGTCGTTTGATTGAAGGTATGGGCGCAAACCACTTCTCGAATTATGAATTTATGTGTAAATGTTGTATTTGTGACTTTTGTTTGTTGTTATGAAGTTTTAGTTTATGTAATCTAGGGTTTTCCAGTGAATTTAGCGATTTAGGGTTTCTTGTGTTGTTCATTTGTTTAATTGGGAAAAATTTTAGTGGGCGTGGTTCTAAAACCCTTAATTGGAATGAATTTGTTGTTATGATGTTTTTCTTTATGTGATTTACAGTTATCCAGTGAAATTAGCGAACTAGGATTTCCTTTGTTGTTCATGTTTATAATTGGAATTAATTTGAGGTTGTAAAACCCGTAATTGGAATGAATTTGTTGTTATGATGATTTAGATTATGTAATGCTTTGCTAGCCACTGAAATTTGCGACCCTTTGTTGTTTAATTGTAATAAAGAAGCGAAATTGTTTTGGGTGTGGTGGTGGTAGGAATGTTGAATTGAAGTACTTAAGTTAATTTGAATCCATGTAAATGAGTGATTAATTTTGAGTTTTTTGTGGTGGTAGATGTATTGAATTATGAATAAGTGATATTGTTATATTAAGAAATTATGACTGTTGTGGTATGTATATGTGAATATAGTGGAGAAATTATATGTGAAGAGTTAAGGGTTTGTTGAAATGGTTTTATGTAGTTGGGAAATCCCATTTATCGAGCGTTCATTTGAACTTGGCAGGAGGAAATAATGCCGAGGAAGAGTAAGGGATCAGGATTGGTGAGTTATTGTTTGTTGAAATTAAAACATTGTGTGTTTGGTTAGTGATGGTTGTGTGTTGTAGTTGATTTTTGCTGGCAAATATTTGTGTTTGTGTAGGCGCGGTCGAAAGTCGTGAATGAGGAGGCGTCGAAAAAGAAAGTAGCTAGTAAAGGGAAGAAGAAACTGAAATTTGATCCAGTTTTTGAGGAAGAGTATTTAAAGGACTCTGATGAAGCTGGTTCTGATGATGGTGGTTATGAAGAATCTGCTG